>NW_028319601.1:2812500-4012500 GCF_062004578.1 Staurois parvus | reverse complement strand
AAACAACACATATATAAATATTTCTGCATTTGGACCAAGTAACCAATCATCTACTTAACAAAAATTACGCTAAATATGTAAAAACATGCAAAGACCCACAACCACACACATATTAATATATAAAGTTATACACATGTATGTTTTGAGTCTTAAAATGTGGAAGGAAAACTTAGCATCCACCCACTTCTAATGGTGGGCACACATGAAATGTGCCAACAGATATAAAATATGTATGCCGAAGCATAGGGTCCATCCACCGATTGGCCACCCCAGGCCCCCATGCTTTGGCATGTATTCTCTTTTTTTAACTGCGGATAAAAAATCTCATCCAACAGCACTGCCCACATTGATTTATGTCTATTCTGAGAGCAAGTTCCTGTTGCTGTCAGAATAAAACGGTCAGTGTTGCAGCTGAAAACATTCCTACAAACAGAAATGATTAACAATAAAACAGTAACAGTAAAACAGTAAAAGTAGAAGAATCACAAAAAATGACAGCAACAAAAAAAACTATTTTTGATTTTTAAATTTTTTTATTTTTTGGGGGGATTTGTATTTTTACTTTTTTTTTTTTACTTTTTTTTTCAAACTTTAAACATTTTTAAAACAGATGGTCGGGTCTCTCCAAATGCAATAGCCAGTTTCCTGACTACCTAACATCTTTCGAGACCCTGTGTAAATGTGCCCTGAACTGTGCCGTGCTGTACCCTATATTAATAGTTCACTAGTGTATGGTAGAGGCGGAAGCAGCGCTGCCCACATTGATTTATGTCTATTCTGAGAGCAAGTTCCTGCTGCTGTCAGAATAAACAGGTCAGTGTTGCAGCTGAAAGCATTCCTACAAACAGAAATGATTAACAATAAAACAGTAACAATAAAACAGTAAAAGTAGAAGAATCACAAAAAATGACAGCAACAAAAAAAACTAACTATTTTTGATTTTTAAATTTTTTTATTTTTTGGGAAGGATTTGTACTTTTAATTTTTTTTTTTTTTACTTTTTTTTCAAACTTTAAACATTTTTAAAACAGATGGTCGGGTCTCTCCAAATGCGATAGCCAGTTTCCTGGCTACCTAACATCTTTTGAGACCCTGTGTAAATGTGCCCTGAACTGTGCCATGCTGTACCCTATATTAATAGTTCACTAGTGTATGGTAGAGGTGGAAGCAGCGCTGCCCACATTGATTTATGTCTATTCTGAGAGCAAGTTCCTGTTGCTGTCAGAATAAACAGGTCAGTGTTGCAGCTGAAAGCATTCCTACAAACAGAAATGATTAACAATAAAACAGTAACAATAAAACAGTAAAAGTAGAAGAATCACAAAAGATGACAGCAACAAAAAAAACAAACTATTTTTGATTTTTAAATTTTTTTATTTTTTGGGGGGGATTTGTATTTTTACTTTTTTTTTTTTTACTTTTTTTTTTCAAACTTTAAACATTTTTAAAACAGATGGTCGGGTCTCTCCAAATGCGATAGCCAGTTTTCTGACTACCTAACATCTTTCGAGACCCTGCGTAAATGTGCCCTGAACTGTGCCGTGCTGTACCCTATATTAATAGTTCACTAGTGTATGGTAGAGGCGGAAGCAGCGCTGCCCACATTGATTTATGTCTATTCTGAGAGCAAGTTCCTGTTGCTGTCAGAATAAACAGGTCAGTGTTGCAGCTGAAAGCATTCCTACAAACAGAAATGATTAACAATAAAACAGTAACAATAAAACAGTAAAAGTAGAAGAATCACAAAAAATGACAACAAAAAAACTAACTATTTTTGATTTTTACATTTTTTTATTTTTTGGGGGGGATTTGTATTTTTAATTTTTTTTTTTTTACTTTTTTTTTCACGTCCACGTATAAGTGGTACCTCATATGGAAAAAGGATGACACCAAGTCCCAAACTATCTTGCCACTGCTCCCCATGTAGTCTGGGCATCCGGGGGGCTCCACGTGACTATATTTTTCCTCATAAATCTGAAACTTACATGTATAGCCTGTTGCCCTCTCACAGGTCTTATACATCTTGACCCCATATCTGGCACGCTTGCTGGGGAGAAACTGTTTGATTACAAGGCAGCCAGAAAATTGAATGAGGGACTCATCAATGCAGATGTTTTTATGGGGAGTATACATATCTGCAAATATTTGGTTAAAGTGATTTACGAGGGGCCGAATTTTGTGGAGCCGGTCAAATTCAGGGTCACCCCGAGGACGACTGAGTGTGTTGTCGTAGAAGTGCATAAAACGCATTATCGTCTCATATCTATGCCTGGCCATGGCAGTAGAGAACACGGACATATGAACAAGCGGGCCTGTGGACCAATACAACCGCAATTGATATTTTTTATTAATGCCCATGTTGCAGGCAATCTGACGCTATCTGGGAGGGGCGCTAACTGGCGCTAACACTATCGGAAGTCACCGGTGACACTAATACAGTGATCAGTAAAAATCTGTTCACTGTAATCAATGACACTGGTGACAGGGCAGTGAGGGCGTTAACTGGGGGGGGGAGGCGATCAAGGGGTTAAATGGGATTACTGGTGTACTAGCGGGAAAACTGGAGCTATCTGGGATGGGCGCTAACACTATTGGAAGTCGCCAGGGACACTGATACAGTGATCAGTAAACATGTGTTCACTGATCAATGACACAGGTGACAGGGAATTGAAGGGGTTAACTGGGGGGGGGGGTGAAGAGAGGGTTAAATGTGTCCTAGGTGTGTTCTATCTGTGGGTTAGTGCTGTTTTACTCACATTTCTTCTGTCTTCTTCTCTGAAAACTTAGCCACTCATGTGTGCTCCGTCCTGTAGTCCAATGCAACGTTGTGTAAGAGTGATGGTTTCAGCCTCATTGTCGAACTCTGGAATAATCCTCAGTCTTCAAAACCTCCTGGCTAACCTATGACAAAAAAAACACAACACCTATATCAATATTACTGTATTGGGAGCAAGTAGTCAATCATCTACTTAACATAAATTACACTAAAAATGGAAAAACATGTTTACACCCACAACCACACACATATTAATATATAAAGTTATACACATGTATGTTTTGAGTCTTAAAATGTGGAAAGAAAACTTAGCCATTTTAGTGTGCTCCGTCCTGTAGTCCAATGCAACGTTGTGCAAGAGTGATGGTTTCAGCCTCATTGTCGAACTTTGGAATAATCCTCAGTCTTTAAAACCTCTTGGCTAACCTATGACAAAAAAGAAAACAACACATATATAAATATTTCTGCATTTGGACCAAGTAACCAATCATCTACTTAACAAAAATTACGCTAAATATGTAAAAACATGCAAAGACCCACAACCACACACATATTAATATATAAAGTTATACACATGTATGTTTTGAGTCTTAAAATGTGGAAGGAAAACTTAGCATCCACCCACTTCTAATGGTGGGCACACATGAAATGTGCCAACAGATATAAAATATGTATGCCGAAGCATAGGGTCCATCCACCGATTGGCCACCCCAGGCCCCCATGCTTTGGCATATATTCTCTTTTTTTAACTGCGGATGAAAAATCTCATCCAACAGCACTGCCCACATTGATTTATGTCTATTCTGAGAGCAAGTTCCTGTTGCTGTCAGAATAAAACGGTCAGTGTTGCAGCTGAAAACATTCCTACAAACAGAAATGATTAACAATAAAACAGTAACAGTAAAACAGTAAAAGTAGAAGAATCACAAAAAATGACAGCAACAAAAAAAACTAACTATTTTTGATTTTTAAATTTTTTTATTTTTTGGGGGGATTTGTTTTTTTACTTTTTTTTTTTTTACTTTTTTTTCAAACTTTAAACATTTTTAAAACAGATGGTCGGGTCTCTCCAAATGCAATAGCCAGTTTCCTGACTACCTAACATCTTTCGAGACCCTGTGTAAATGTGCCCTGAACTGTGCCGTGCTGTACCCTATATTAATAGTTCACTAGTGTATGGTAGAGGCGGAAGCAGCGCTGCCCACATTGATTTATGTCTATTCTGAGAGCAAGTTCCTGCTGCTGTCAGAATAAACAGGTCAGTGTTGCAGCTGAAAGCATTCCTACAAACAGAAATGATTAACAATAAAACAGTAACAATAAAACAGTAAAAGTAGAAGAATCACAAAAAATGACAGCAACAAAAAAAACTAACTATTTTTGATTTTTAAATTTTTTTATTTTTTGGGAAGGATTTGTACTTTTAATTTTTTTTTTTTTTACTTTTTTTTCAAACTTTAAACATTTTTAAAACAGATGGTCGGGTCTCTCCAAATGCGATAGCCAGTTTCCTGGCTACCTAACATCTTTTGAGACCCTGTGTAAATGTGCCCTGAACTGTGCCATGCTGTACCCTATATTAATAGTTCACTAGTGTATGGTAGAGGTGGAAGCAGCGCTGCCCACATTGATTTATGTCTATTCTGAGAGCAAGTTCCTGTTGCTGTCAGAATAAACAGGTCAGTGTTGCAGCTGAAAGCATTCCTACAAACAGAAATGATTAACAATAAAACAGTAACAATAAAACAGTAAAAGTAGAAGAATCACAAAAAATGACAGCAACAAAAAAAACTAACTATTTTTGATTTTTACATTTTTTTATTTTTTGGGAAGGATTTGTACTTTTAATTTTTTTTTTTTTTACTTTTTTTTCAAACTTTAAACATTTTTAAAACAGATGGTCGGGTCTCTCCAAATGCGATAGCCAGTTTCCTGGCTACCTAACATCTTTTGAGACCCTGTGTAAATGTGCCCTGAACTGTGCCATGCTGTACCCTATATTAATAGTTCACTAGTGTATGGTAGAGGTGGAAGCAGCGCTGCCCACATTGATTTATGTCTATTCTGAGAGCAAGTTCCTGTTGCTGTCAGAATAAACAGGTCAGTGTTGCAGCTGAAAGCATTCCTACAAACAGAAATGATTAACAATAAAACAGTAACAATAAAACAGTAAAAGTAGAAGAATCACAAAAGATGACAGCAACAAAAAAAACAAACTATTTTTGATTTTTAAATTTTTTTATTTTTTGGGGGGGATTTGTATTTTTACTTTTTTTTTTTTTACTTTTTTTTTTCAAACTTTAAACATTTTTAAAACAGATGGTCGGGTCTCTCCAAATGCGATAGCCAGTTTTCTGACTACCTAACATCTTTCGAGACCCTGTGTAAATGTGCCCTGAACTGTGCCGTGCTGTACCCTATATTAATAGTTCACTAGTGTATGGTAGAGGCGGAAGCAGCGCTGCCCACATTGATTTATGTCTATTCTGAGAGCAAGTTCCTGTTGCTGTCAGAATAAACAGGTCAGTGTTGCAGCTGAAAGCATTCCTACAAACAGAAATGATTAACAATAAAACAGTAACAATAAAACAGTAAAAGTAGAAGAATCACAAAAAATGACAACAAAAAAACTAACTATTTTTGATTTTTACATTTTTTATTTTTTGGGGGGATTTGTATTTTTAATTTTTTTTTTTTTACTTTTTTTTTCACGTCCACGTATAAGTGGTACCTCATATGGAAAAAGGATGACACCAAGTCCCAAACTATCTTGCCACTGCTCCCCATGTAGTCTGGGCATCCGGGGGGCTCCACGTGACTATATTTTTCCTCATAAATCTGAAACTTACATGTATAGCCTGTTGCCCTCTCACAGGTCTTATACATCTTGACCCCATATCTGGCATGCTTGCTGGGGAGAAACTGTTTGATTACAAGGCAGCCAGAAAATTGAATGAGGGACTCATCAATGCAGATGTTTTTATGGGGAGTATACATATCTGCAAATTTTTGGTTAAAGTGATTTACGAGGGGCCGAATTTTGTGGAGCCGGTCAAATTCAGGGTCACCCCGAGGACGACTGAGTGTGTTGTCGTAGAAGTGCATAAAACGCATTATCGTCTCATATCTATGCCTGGCCATGGCAGTAGAGAACACGGACATATGAACAAGCGGGCCTGTGGACCAATACAACCGCAATTGATATTTTTTATTAATGCCCATGTTGCAGGCAATCTGACGCTATCTGGGAGGGGCGCTAACTGGCGCTAACACTATCGGAAGTCACCGGTGACACTAATACAGTGATCAGTAAAAATCTGTTCACTGTAATCAATGACACTGGTGACAGGGCAGTGAGGGCGTTAACTGGGGGGGGGAGGCGATCAAGGGGTTAAATGGGATTACTGGTGTACTAGCGGGAAAACTGGAGCTATCTGGGATGGGCGCTAACACTATTGGAAGTCGCCAGGGACACTGATACAGTGATCAGTAAACATGTGTTCACTGATCAATGACACAGGTGACAGGGAATTGAAGGGGTTAACTGGGGGGGGGGTGAAGAGAGGGTTAAATGTGTCCTAGGTGTGTTCTATCTGTGGGTTAGTGCTGTTTTACTCACATTTCTTCTGTCTTCTTCTCTGAAAACTTAGCCACTCATGTGTGCTCCGTCCTGTAGTCCAATGCAACGTTGTGTAAGAGTGATGGTTTCAGCCTCATTGTCGAACTCTGGAATAATCCTCAGTCTTCAAAACCTCCTGGCTAACCTATGACAAAAAAAACACAACACCTATATCAATATTACTGTATTGGGAGCAAGTAGTCAATCATCTACTTAACATAAATTACACTAAAAATGGAAAAACATGTTTACACCCACAACCACACACATATTAATATATAAAGTTATACACATGTATGTTTTGAGTCTTAAAATGTGGAAAGAAAACTTAGCCATTTTAGTGTGCTCCGTCCTGTAGTCCAATGCAACGTTGTGCAAGAGTGATGGTTTCAGCCTCATTGTCGAACTTTGGAATAATCCTCAGTCTTTAAAACCTCTTGGCTAACCTATGACAAAAAAGAAAACAACACATATATAAATATTTCTGCATTTGGACCAAGTAACCAATCATCTACTTAACAAAAATTACGCTAAATATGTAAAAACATGCAAAGACCCACAACCACACACATATTAATATATAAAGTTATACACATGTATGTTTTGAGTCTTAAAATGTGGAAGGAAAACTTAGCATCCACCCACTTCTAATGGTGGGCACACATGAAATGTGCCAACAGATATAAAATATGTATGCCAAAGCATAGGGTCCATCCACCGATTGGCCACCCCAGGCCCCCATGCTTTGGCATATATTCTCTTTTTTTTAACTGCGGATGAAAAATCTCATCCAACAGCACTGCCCACATTGATTTATGTCTATTCTGAGAGCAAGTTCCTGTTGCTGTCAGAATAAAACGGTCAGTGTTGCAGCTGAAAACATTCCTACAAACAGAAATGATTAACAATAAAACAGTAACAGTAAAACAGTAAAAGTAGAAGAATCACAAAAAATGACAGCAACAAAAAAAACTAACTATTTTTGATTTTTAAATTTTTTTATTTTTTGGGGGGATTTGTATTTTTACTTTTTTTTTTTTTACTTTTTTTTTCAAACTTTAAACATTTTTAAAACAGATGGTCGGGTCTCTCCAAATGCAATAGCCAGTTTCCTGACTACCTAACATCTTTCGAGACCCTGTGTAAATGTGCCCTGAACTGTGCCGTGCTGTACCCTATATTAATAGTTCACTAGTGTATGGTAGAGGCGGAAGCAGCGCTGCCCACATTGATTTATGTCTATTCTGAGAGCAAGTTCCTGTTGCTGTCAGAATAAACAGGTCAGTGTTGCAGCTGAAAGCATTCCTACAAACAGAAATGATTAACAATAAAACAGTAACAATAAAACAGTAAAAGTAGAAGAATCACAAAAGATGACAGCAACAAAAAAAACAAACTATGTTTGATTTTTAAATTTTTTTATTTTTTGGGGGGGATTTGTATTTTTACTTTTTTTTTTTTTACTTTTTTTTTTCAAACTTTAAACATTTTTAAAACAGATGGTCGGGTCTCTCCAAATGCGATAGCCAGTTTTCTGACTACCTAACATCTTTCGAGACCCTGTGTAAATGTGCCCTGAACTGTGCCGTGCTGTACCCTATATTAATAGTTCACTAGTGTATGGTAGAGGCGGAAGCAGCGCTGCCCACATTGATTTATGTCTATTCTGAGAGCAAGTTCCTGTTGCTGTCAGAATAAACAGGTCAGTGTTGCAGCTGAAAGCATTCCTACAAACAGAAATGATTAACAATAAAACAGTAACAATAAAACAGTAAAAGTAGAAGAATCACAAAAAATGACAACAAAAAAACTAACTATTTTTGATTTTTACATTTTTTATTTTTTGGGGGGATTTGTATTTTTAATTTTTTTTTTTTTACTTTTTTTTTCACGTCCACGTATAAGTGGTACCTCATATGGAAAAAGGATGACACCAAGTGCCAAACTATCTTGCCACTGCTCCCCATGTAGTCTGGGCATCCGGGGGGCTCCACGTGGCTATATTTTTCCTCATAAATCTGAAACTTACATGTATAGCCTGTTGCCCTCTCACAGGTCTTATACATCTTGACCCCATATCTGGCACGCTTGCTGGGGAGAAACTGTTTGATTACAAGGCAGCCAGAAAATTGAATGAGGGACTCATCAATGCAGATGTTTTTATGGGGAGTATACATATCTGCAAATTTTTGGTTAAAGTGATTTACGAGGGGCCGAATTTTGTGGAGCCGGTCAAATTCAGGGTCACCCCGAGGACGACTGAGTGTGTTGTCGTAGAAGTGCATAAAACGCATTATCGTCTCATATCTATGCCTGGCCATGGCAGTAGAGAACACGGACATATGAACAAGCGGGCCTGTGGACCAATACAACCGCAATTGATATTTTTTATTAATGCCCATGTTGCAGGCAATCTGACGCTATCTGGGAGGGGCGCTAACTGGCGCTAACACTATCGGAAGTCACCGGTGACACTAATACAGTGATCAGTAAAAATCTGTTCACTGTAATCAATGACACTGGTGACAGGGCAGTGAGGGCGTTAACTGGGGGGGGGGAGGCGATCAAGGGGTTAAATGGGATTACTGGTGTACTAGCGGGAAAACTGGAGCTATCTGGGATGGGCGCTAACACTATTGGAAGTCGCCAGGGACACTGATACAGTGATCAGTAAACATGTGTTCACTGATCAATGACACAGGTGACAGGGAATTGAAGGGGTTAACTGGGGGGGGGGTGAAGAGAGGGTTAAATGTGTCCTAGGTGTGTTCTATCTGTGGGTTAGTGCTGTTTTACTCACATTTCTTCTGTCTTCTTCTCTGAAAACTTAGCCACTCATGTGTGCTCCGTCCTGTAGTCCAATGCAACGTTGTGTAAGAGTGATGGTTTCAGCCTCATTGTCGAACTCTGGAATAATCCTCAGTCTTCAAAACCTCCTGGCTAACCTATGACAAAAAAAACACAACACCTATATCAATATTACTGTATTGGGAGCAAGTAGTCAATCATCTACTTAACATAAATTACACTAAAAATGGAAAAACATGTTTACACCCACAACCACACACATATTAATATATAAAGTTATACACATGTATGTTTTGAGTCTTAAAATGTGGAAAGAAAACTTAGCCATTTTAGTGTGCTCCGTCCTGTAGTCCAATGCAACGTTGTGCAAGAGTGATGGTTTCAGCCTCATTGTCGAACTTTGGAATAATCCTCAGTCTTTAAAACCTCTTGGCTAACCTATGACAAAAAAGAAAACAACACATATATAAATATTTCTGCATTTGGACCAAGTAACCAATCATCTACTTAACAAAAATTACGCTAAATATGTAAAAACATGCAAAGACCCACAACCACACACATATTAATATATAAAGTTATACACATGTATGTTTTGAGTCTTAAAATGTGGAAGGAAAACTTAGCATCCACCCACTTCTAATGGTGGGCACACATGAAATGTGCCAACAGATATAAAATATGTATGCCAAAGCATAGGGTCCATCCACCGATTGGCCACCCCAGGCCCCCATGCTTTGGCATATATTCTCTTTTTTTTAACTGCGGATGAAAAATCTCATCCAACAGCACTGCCCACATTGATTTATGTCTATTCTGAGAGCAAGTTCCTGTTGCTGTCAGAATAAAACGGTCAGTGTTGCAGCTGAAAACATTCCTACAAACAGAAATGATTAACAATAAAACAGTAACAGTAAAACAGTAAAAGTAGAAGAATCACAAAAAATGACAGCAACAAAAAAAACTAACTATTTTTGATTTTTAAATTTTTTTATTTTTTGGGGGGATTTGTATTTTTACTTTTTTTTTTTTTACTTTTTTTTTCAAACTTTAAACATTTTTAAAACAGATGGTCGGGTCTCTCCAAATGCAATAGCCAGTTTCCTGACTACCTAACATCTTTCGAGACCCTGTGTAAATGTGCCCTGAACTGTGCCGTGCTGTACCCTATATTAATAGTTCACTAGTGTATGGTAGAGGCGGAAGCAGCGCTGCCCACATTGATTTATGTCTATTCTGAGAGCAAGTTCCTGTTGCTGTCAGAATAAACAGGTCAGTGTTGCAGCTGAAAGCATTCCTACAAACAGAAATGATTAACAATAAAACAGTAACAATAAAACAGTAAAAGTAGAAGAATCACAAAAGATGACAGCAACAAAAAAAACAAACTATGTTTGATTTTTAAATTTTTTTATTTTTTGGGGGGGATTTGTATTTTTACTTTTTTTTTTTTTACTTTTTTTTTTCAAACTTTAAACATTTTTAAAACAGATGGTCGGGTCTCTCCAAATGCGATAGCCAGTTTTCTGACTACCTAACATCTTTCGAGACCCTGTGTAAATGTGCCCTGAACTGTGCCGTGCTGTACCCTATATTAATAGTTCACTAGTGTATGGTAGAGGCGGAAGCAGCGCTGCCCACATTGATTTATGTCTATTCTGAGAGCAAGTTCCTGTTGCTGTCAGAATAAACAGGTCAGTGTTGCAGCTGAAAGCATTCCTACAAACAGAAATGATTAACAATAAAACAGTAACAATAAAACAGTAAAAGTAGAAGAATCACAAAAAATGACAACAAAAAAACTAACTATTTTTGATTTTTACATTTTTTATTTTTTGGGGGGATTTGTATTTTTAATTTTTTTTTTTTTACTTTTTTTTTCACGTCCACGTATAAGTGGTACCTCATATGGAAAAAGGATGACACCAAGTGCCAAACTATCTTGCCACTGCTCCCCATGTAGTCTGGGCATCCGGGGGGCTCCACGTGGCTATATTTTTCCTCATAAATCTGAAACTTACATGTATAGCCTGTTGCCCTCTCACAGGTCTTATACATCTTGACCCCATATCTGGCACGCTTGCTGGGGAGAAACTGTTTGATTACAAGGCAGCCAGAAAATTGAATGAGGGACTCATCAATGCAGATGTTTTTATGGGGAGTATACATATCTGCAAATTTTTGGTTAAAGTGATTTACGAGGGGCCGAATTTTGTGGAGCCGGTCAAATTCAGGGTCACCCCGAGGACGACTGAGTGTGTTGTCGTAGAAGTGCATAAAACGCATTATCGTCTCATATCTATGCCTGGCCATGGCAGTAGAGAACACGGACATATGAACAAGCGGGCCTGTGGACCAATACAACCGCAATTGATATTTTTTATTAATGCCCATGTTGCAGGCAATCTGACGCTATCTGGGAGGGGCGCTAACTGGCGCTAACACTATCGGAAGTCACCGGTGACACTAATACAGTGATCAGTAAAAATCTGTTCACTGTAATCAATGACACTGGTGACAGGGCAGTGAGGGCGTTAACTGGGGGGGGGAGGCGATCAAGGGGTTAAATGGGATTACTGGTGTACTAGCGGGAAAACTGGAGCTATCTGGGATGGGCGCTAACACTATTGGAAGTCGCCAGGGACACTGATACAGTGATCAGTAAACATGTGTTCACTGATCAATGACACAGGTGACAGGGAATTGAAGGGGTTAACTGGGGGGGGTGAAGAGAGGGTTAAATGTGTCCTAGGTGTGTTCTATCTGTGGGTTAGTGCTGTTTTACTCACATTTCTTCTGTCTTCTTCTCTGAAAACTTAGCCACTCATGTGTGCTCCGTCCTGTAGTCCAATGCAACGTTGTGTAAGAGTGATGGTTTCAGCCTCATTGTCGAACTCTGGAATAATCCTCAGTCTTCAAAACCTCCTGGCTAACCTATGACAAAAAAAACACAACACCTATATCAATATTACTGTATTGGGAGCAAGTAGTCAATCATCTACTTAACATAAATTACACTAAAAATGGAAAAACATGTTTACACCCACAACCACACACATATTAATATATAAAGTTATACACATGTATGTTTTGAGTCTTAAAATGTGGAAAGAAAACTTAGCCATTTTAGTGTGCTCCGTCCTGTAGTCCAATGCAACGTTGTGCAAGAGTGATGGTTTCAGCCTCATTGTCGAACTTTGGAATAATCCTCAGTCTTTAAAACCTCTTGGCTAACCTATGACAAAAAAGAAAACAACACATATATAAATATTTCTGCATTTGGACCAAGTAACCAATCATCTACTTAACAAAAATTACGCTAAATATGTAAAAACATGCAAAGACCCACAACCACACACATATTAATATATAAAGTTATACACATGTATGTTTTGAGTCTTAAAATGTGGAAGGAAAACTTAGCATCCACCCACTTCTAATGGTGGGCACACATGAAATGTGCCAACAGATATAAAATATGTATGCCGAAGCATAGGGTCCATCCACCGATTGGCCACCCCAGGCCCCCATGCTTTGGCATATATTCTCTTTTTTTAACTGCGGATGAAAAATCTCATCCAACAGCACTGCCCACATTGATTTATGTCTATTCTGAGAGCAAGTTCCTGTTGCTGTCAGAATAAAACGGTCAGTGTTGCAGCTGAAAACATTCCTACAAACAGAAATGATTAACAATAAAACAGTAACAGTAAAACAGTAAAAGTAGAAGAATCACAAAAAATGACAGCAACAAAAAAAACTAACTATTTTTGATTTTTAAATTTTTTTATTTTTTGGGGGGATTTGTTTTTTTACTTTTTTTTTTTTTACTTTTTTTTCAAACTTTAAACATTTTTAAAACAGATGGTCGGGTCTCTCCAAATGCAATAGCCAGTTTCCTGACTACCTAACATCTTTCGAGACCCTGTGTAAATGTGCCCTGAACTGTGCCGTGCTGTACCCTATATTAATAGTTCACTAGTGTATGGTAGAGGCGGAAGCAGCGCTGCCCACATTGATTTATGTCTATTCTGAGAGCAAGTTCCTGCTGCTGTCAGAATAAACAGGTCAGTGTTGCAGCTGAAAGCATTCCTACAAACAGAAATGATTAACAATAAAACAGTAACAATAAAACAGTAAAAGTAGAAGAATCACAAAAAATGACAGCAACAAAAAAAACTAACTATTTTTGATTTTTAAATTTTTTTATTTTTTGGGAAGGATTTGTACTTTTAATTTTTTTTTTTTTTACTTTTTTTTCAAACTTTAAACATTTTTAAAACAGATGGTCGGGTCTCTCCAAATGCGATAGCCAGTTTCCTGGCTACCTAACATCTTTTGAGACCCTGTGTAAATGTGCCCTGAACTGTGCCATGCTGTACCCTATATTAATAGTTCACTAGTGTATGGTAGAGGTGGAAGCAGCGCTGCCCACATTGATTTATGTCTATTCTGAGAGCAAGTTCCTGTTGCTGTCAGAATAAACAGGTCAGTGTTGCAGCTGAAAGCATTCCTACAAACAGAAATGATTAACAATAAAACAGTAACAATAAAACAGTAAAAGTAGAAGAATCACAAAAAATGACAGCAACAAAAAAAACTAACTATTTTTGATTTTTAAATTTTTTTATTTTTTGGGAAGGATTTGTACTTTTAATTTTTTTTTTTTTTACTTTTTTTTCAAACTTTAAACATTTTTAAAACAGATGGTCGGGTCTCTCCAAATGCGATAGCCAGTTTCCTGGCTACCTAACATCTTTTGAGACCCTGTGTAAATGTGCCCTGAACTGTGCCATGCTGTACCCTATATTAATAGTTCACTAGTGTATGGTAGAGGTGGAAGCAGCGCTGCCCACATTGATTTATGTCTATTCTGAGAGCAAGTTCCTGTTGCTGTCAGAATAAACAGGTCAGTGTTGCAGCTGAAAGCATTCCTACAAACAGAAATGATTAACAATAAAACAGTAACAATAAAAC
Source organism: Staurois parvus (assembly GCF_062004578.1). Lineage (NCBI taxonomy): Eukaryota > Metazoa > Chordata > Amphibia > Anura > Ranidae > Staurois > Staurois parvus. The sequence goes on along the minus strand of NW_028319601.1, from coordinate 3,998,320 downwards.
AGTAAAAGTAGAAGAATCACAAAAGATGACAGCAACAAAAAAAACAAACTATTTTTGATTTTTAAATTTTTTTATTTTTTGGGGGGGATTTGTATTTTTACTTTTTTTTTTTTTACTTTTTTTTTTCAAACTTTAAACATTTTTAAAACAGATGGTCGGGTCTCTCCAAATGCGATAGCCAGTTTTCTGACTACCTAACATCTTTCGAGACCCTGTGTAAATGTGCCCTGAACTGTGCCGTGCTGTACCCTATATTAATAGTTCACTAGTGTATGGTAGAGGCGGAAGCAGCGCTGCCCACATTGATTTATGTCTATTCTGAGAGCAAGTTCCTGTTGCTGTCAGAATAAACAGGTCAGTGTTGCAGCTGAAAGCATTCCTACAAACAGAAATGATTAACAATAAAACAGTAACAATAAAACAGTAAAAGTAGAAGAATCACAAAAAATGACAACAAAAAAACTAACTATTTTTGATTTTTACATTTTTTATTTTTTGGGGGGATTTGTATTTTTAATTTTTTTTTTTTTACTTTTTTTTTCACGTCCACGTATAAGTGGTACCTCATATGGAAAAAGGATGACACCAAGTCCCAAACTATCTTGCCACTGCTCCCCATGTAGTCTGGGCATCCGGGGGGCTCCACGTGACTATATTTTTCCTCATAAATCTGAAACTTACATGTATAGCCTGTTGCCCTCTCACAGGTCTTATACATCTTGACCCCATATCTGGCACGCTTGCTGGGGAGAAACTGTTTGATTACAAGGCAGCCAGAAAATTGAATGAGGGACTCATCAATGCAGATGTTTTTATGGGGAGTATACATATCTGCAAATTTTTGGTTAAAGTGATTTACGAGGGGCCGAATTTTGTGGAGCCGGTCAAATTCAGGGTCACCCCGAGGACGACTGAGTGTGTTGTCGTAGAAGTGCATAAAACGCATTATCGTCTCATATCTATGCCTGGCCATGGCAGTAGAGAACACGGACATATGAACAAGCGGGCCTGTGGACCAATACAACCGCAATTGATATTTTTTATTAATGCCCATGTTGCAGGCAATCTGACGCTATCTGGGAGGGGCGCTAACTGGCGCTAACACTATCGGAAGTCACCGGTGACACTAATACAGTGATCAGTAAAAATCTGTTCACTGTAATCAATGACACTGGTGACAGGGCAGTGAGGGCGTTAACTGGGGGGGGGAGGCGATCAAGGGGTTAAATGGGATTACTGGTGTACTAGCGGGAAAACTGGCGCTATCTGGGATGGGCGCTAACACTATTGGAAGTCGCCAGGGACACTGATACAGTGATCAGTAAACATGTGTTCACTGATCAATGACACAGGTGACAGGGAATTGAAGGGGTTAACTGGGGGGGGGGGGTGAAGAGAGGGTTAAATGTGTCCTAGGTGTGTTCTATCTGTGGGTTAGTGCTGTTTTACTCACATTTCTTCTGTCTTCTTCTCTGAAAACTTAGCCACTCATGTGTGCTCCGTCCTGTAGTCCAATGCAACGTTGTGTAAGAGTGATGGTTTCAGCCTCATTGTCGAACTCTGGAATAATCCTCAGTCTTCAAAACCTCCTGGCTAACCTATGACAAAAAAAACACAACACCTATATCAATATTACTGTATTGGGAGCAAGTAGTCAATCATCTACTTAACATAAATTACACTAAAAATGGAAAAACATGTTTACACCCACAACCACACACATATTAATATATAAAGTTATACACATGTATGTTTTGAGTCTTAAAATGTGGAAAGAAAACTTAGCCATTTTAGTGTGCTCCGTCCTGTAGTCCAATGCAACGTTGTGCAAGAGTGATGGTTTCAGCCTCATTGTCGAACTTTGGAATAATCCTCAGTCTTTAAAACCTCTTGGCTAACCTATGACAAAAAAGAAAACAACACATATATAAATATTTCTGCATTTGGACCAAGTAACCAATCATCTACTTAACAAAAATTACGCTAAATATGTAAAAACATGCAAAGACCCACAACCACACACATATTAATATATAAAGTTATACACATGTATGTTTTGAGTCTTAAAATGTGGAAGGAAAACTTAGCATCCACCCACTTCTAATGGTGGGCACACATGAAATGTGCCAACAGATATAAAATATGTATGCCGAAGCATAGGGTCCATCCACCGATTGGCCACCCCAGGCCCCCATGCTTTGGCATATATTCTCTTTTTTTAACTGCGGATGAAAAATCTCATCCAACAGCACTGCCCACATTGATTTATGTCTATTCTGAGAGCAAGTTCCTGTTGCTGTCAGAATAAAACGGTCAGTGTTGCAGCTGAAAACATTCCTACAAACAGAAATGATTAACAATAAAACAGTAACAGTAAAACAGTAAAAGTAGAAGAATCACAAAAAATGACAGCAACAAAAAAAACTAACTATTTTTGATTTTTAAATTTTTTTATTTTTTGGGGGGATTTGTTTTTTTACTTTTTTTTTTTTTACTTTTTTTTTCAAACTTTAAACATTTTTAAAACAGATGGTCGGGTCTCTCCAAATGCAATAGCCAGTTTCCTGACTACCTAACATCTTTCGAGACCCTGTGTAAATGTGCCCTGAACTGTGCCGTGCTGTACCCTATATTAATAGTTCACTAGTGTATGGTAGAGGCGGAAGCAGCGCTGCCCACATTGATTTATGTCTATTCTGAGAGCAAGTTCCTGCTGCTGTCAGAATAAACAGGTCAGTGTTGCAGCTGAAAGCATTCCTACAAACAGAAATGATTAACAATAAAACAGTAACAATAAAACAGTAAAAGTAGAAGAATCACAAAAAATGACAGCAACAAAAAAAACTAACTATTTTTGATTTTTAAATTTTTTTATTTTTTGGGAAGGATTTGTACTTTTAATTTTTTTTTTTTTTACTTTTTTTTCAAACTTTAAACATTTTTAAAACAGATGGTCGGGTCTCTCCAAATGCGATAGCCAGTTTCCTGGCTACCTAACATCTTTTGAGGCCCTGTGTAAATGTGCCCTGAACTGTGCCATGCTGTACCCTATATTAATAGTTCACTAGTGTATGGTAGAGGTGGAAGCAGCGCTGCCCACATTGATTTATGTCTATTCTGAGAGCAAGTTCCTGTTGCTGTCAGAATAAACAGGTCAGTGTTGCAGCTGAAAGCATTCCTACAAACAGAAATGATTAACAATAAAACAGTAACAATAAAACAGTAAAAGTAGAAGAATCACAAAAAATGACAGCAACAAAAAAAACTAACTATTTTTGATTTTTACATTTTTTTATTTTTTGGGAAGGATTTGTACTTTTAATTTTTTTTTTTTTTACTTTTTTTTCAAACTTTAAACATTTTTAAAACAGATGGTCGGGTCTCTCCAAATGCGATAGCCAGTTTCCTGGCTACCTAACATCTTTTGAGACCCTGTGTAAATGTGCCCTGAACTGTGCCATGCTGTACCCTATATTAATAGTTCACTAGTGTATGGTAGAGGTGGAAGCAGCGCTGCCCACATTGATTTATGTCTATTCTGAGAGCAAGTTCCTGTTGCTGTCAGAATAAACAGGTCAGTGTTGCAGCTGAAAGCATTCCTACAAACAGAAATGATTAACAATAAAACAGTAACAATAAAACAGTAAAAGTAGAAGAATCACAAAAGATGACAGCAACAAAAAAAACAAACTATTTTTGATTTTTAAATTTTTTTATTTTTTGGGGGGGATTTGTATTTTTACTTTTTTTTTTTTTACTTTTTTTTTCAAACTTTAAACATTTTTAAAACAGATGGTCGGGTCTCTCCAAATGCGATAGCCAGTTTTCTGACTACCTAACATCTTTCGAGACCCTGTGTAAATGTGCCCTGAACTGTGCCGTGCTGTACCCTATATTAATAGTTCACTAGTGTATGGTAGAGGCGGAAGCAGCGCTGCCCACATTGATTTATGTCTATTCTGAGAGCAAGTTCCTGTTGCTGTCAGAATAAACAGGTCAGTGTTGCAGCTGAAAGCATTCCTACAAACAGAAATGATTAACAATAAAACAGTAACAATAAAACAGTAAAAGTAGAAGAATCACAAAAAATGACAACAAAAAAACTAACTATTTTTGATTTTTACATTTTTTATTTTTTGGGGGGATTTGTATTTTTAATTTTTTTTTTTTTACTTTTTTTTTCACGTCCACGTATAAGTGGTACCTCATATGGAAAAAGGATGACACCAAGTCCCAAACTATCTTGCCACTGCTCCCCATGTAGTCTGGGCATCCGGGGGGCTCCACGTGACTATATTTTTCCTCATAAATCTGAAACTTACATGTATAGCCTGTTGCCCTCTCACAGGTCTTATACATCTTGACCCCATATCTGGCACGCTTGCTGGGGAGAAACTGTTTGATTACAAGGCAGCCAGAAAATTGAATGAGGGACTCATCAATGCAGATGTTTTTATGGGGAGTATACATATCTGCAAATTTTTGGTTAAAGTGATTTACGAGGGGCCGAATTTTGTGGAGCCGGTCAAATTCAGGGTCACCCCGAGGACGACTGAGTGTGTTGTCGTAGAAGTGCATAAAACGCATTATCGTCTCATATCTATGCCTGGCCATGGCAGTAGAGAACACGGACATATGAACAAGCGGGCCTGTGGACCAATACAACCGCAATTGATATTTTTTATTAATGCCCATGTTGCAGGCAATCTGACGCTATCTGGGAGGGGCGCTAACTGGCGCTAACACTATCGGAAGTCACCGGTGACACTAATACAGTGATCAGTAAAAATCTGTTCACTGTAATCAATGACACTGGTGACAGGGCAGTGAGGGCGTTAACTGGGGGGGGGAGGCGATCAAGGGGTTAAATGGGATTACTGGTGTACTAGCGGGAAAACTGGAGCTATCTGGGATGGGCGCTAACACTATTGGAAGTCGCCAGGGACACTGATACAGTGATCAGTAAACATGTGTTCACTGATCAATGACACAGGTGACAGGGAATTGAAGGGGTTAACTGGGGGGGGTGAAGAGAGGGTTAAATGTGTCCTAGGTGTGTTCTATCTGTGGGTTAGTGCTGTTTTACTCACATTTCTTCTGTCTTCTTCTCTGAAAACTTAGCCACTCATGTGTGCTCCGTCCTGTAGTCCAATGCAACGTTGTGTAAGAGTGATGGTTTCAGCCTCATTGTCGAACTCTGGAATAATCCTCAGTCTTCAAAACCTCCTGGCTAACCTATGACAAAAAAAACACAACACCTATATCAATATTACTGTATTGGGAGCAAGTAGTCAATCATCTACTTAACATAAATTACACTAAAAATGGAAAAACATGTTTACACCCACAACCACACACATATTAATATATAAAGTTATACACATGTATGTTTTGAGTCTTAAAATGTGGAAAGAAAACTTAGCCATTTTAGTGTGCTCCGTCCTGTAGTCCAATGCAACGTTGTGCAAGAGTGATGGTTTCAGCCTCATTGTCGAACTTTGGAATAATCCTCAGTCTTTAAAACCTCTTGGCTAACCTATGACAAAAAAGAAAACAACACATATATAAATATTTCTGCATTTGGACCAAGTAACCAATCATCTACTTAACAAAAATTACGCTAAATATGTAAAAACATGCAAAGACCCACAACCACACACATATTAATATATAAAGTTATACACATGTATGTTTTGAGTCTTAAAATGTGGAAGGAAAACTTAGCATCCACCCACTTCTAATGGTGGGCACACATGAAATGTGCCAACAGATATAAAATATGTATGCCAAAGCATAGGGTCCATCCACCGATTGGCCACCCCAGGCCCCCATGCTTTGGCATATATTCTCTTTTTTTAACTGCGGATGAAAAATCTCATCCAACAGCACTGCCCACATTGATTTATGTCTATTCTGAGAGCAAGTTCCTGTTGCTGTCAGAATAAAACGGTCAGTGTTGCAGCTGAAAACATTCCTACAAACAGAAATGATTAACAATAAAACAGTAACAGTAAAACAGTAAAAGTAGAAGAATCACAAAAAATGACAGCAACAAAAAAAACTAACTATTTTTGATTTTTAAATTTTTTTATTTTTTGGGGGGATTTGTATTTTTACTTTTTTTTTTTTTACTTTTTTTTTCAAACTTTAAACATTTTTAAAACAGATGGTCGGGTCTCTCCAAATGCAATAGCCAGTTTCCTGACTACCTAACATCTTTCGAGACCCTGTGTAAATGTGCCCTGAACTGTGCCGTGCTGTACCCTATATTAATAGTTCACTAGTGTATGGTAGAGGCGGAAGCAGCGCTGCCCACATTGATTTATGTCTATTCTGAGAGCAAGTTCCTGCTGCTGTCAGAATAAACAGGTCAGTGTTGCAGCTGAAAGCATTCCTACAAACAGAAATGATTAACAATAAAACAGTAACAATAAAACAGTAAAAGTAGAAGAATCACAAAAAATGACAGCAACAAAAAAAACTATTTTTGATTTTTAAATTTTTTTATTTTTTGGGAAGGATTTGTACTTTTAATTTTTTTTTTTTTACTTTTTTTTCAAACTTTAAACATTTTTAAAACAGATGGTCGGGTCTCTCCAAATGCGATAGCCAGTTTCCTGGCTACCTAACATCTTTTGAGACCCTGTGTAAATGTGCCCTGAACTGTGCCATGCTGTACCCTATATTAATAGTTCACTAGTGTATGGTAGAGGTGGAAGCAGCGCTGCCCACATTGATTTATGTCTATTTTGAGAGCAAGTTCCTGTTGCTGTCAGAATAAACAGGTCAGTGTTGCAGCTGAAAGCATTCCTACAAACAGAAATGATTAACAATAAAACAGTAACAATAAAACAGTAAAAGTAGAAGAATCACAAAAGATGACAGCAACAAAAAAAACAAACTATGTTTGATTTTTAAATTTTTTTATTTTTTGGGGGGGATTTGTATTTTTACTTTTTTTTTTTTTACTTTTTTTTTTCAAACTTTAAACATTTTTAAAACAGATGGTCGGGTCTCTCCAAATGCGATAGCCAGTTTTCTGACTACCTAACATCTTTCGAGACCCTGTGTAAATGTGCCCTGAACTGTGCCGTGCTGTACCCTATATTAATAGTTCACTAGTGTATGGTAGAGGCGGAAGCAGCGCTGCCCACATTGATTTATGTCTATTCTGAGAGCAAGTTCCTGTTGCTGTCAGAATAAACAGGTCAGTGTTGCAGCTGAAAGCATTCCTACAAACAGAAATGATTAACAATAAAACAGTAACAATAAAACAGTAAAAGTAGAAGAATCACAAAAAATGACAACAAAAAAACTAACTATTTTTGATTTTTACATTTTTTATTTTTTGGGGGGGATTTGTATTTTTAATTTTTTTTTTTTTACTTTTTTTTTCACGTCCACGTATAAGTGGTACCTCATATGGAAAAAGGATGACACCAAGTCCCAAACTATCTTGCCACTGCTCCCCATGTAGTCTGGGCATCCGGGGGGCTCCACGTGACTATATTTTTCCTCATAAATCTGAAACTTACATGTATAGCCTGTTGCCCTCTCACAGGTCTTATACATCTTGACCCCATATCTGGCACGCTTGCTGGGGAGAAACTGTTTGATTACAAGGCAGCCAGAAAATTGAATGAGGGACTCATCAATGCAGATGTTTTTATGGGGAGTATACATATCTGCAAATTTTTGGTTAAAGTGATTTACGAGGGGCCGAATTTTGTGGAGCCGGTCAAATTCAGGGTCACCCCGAGGACGACTGAGTGTGTTGTCGTAGAAGTGCATAAAACGCATTATCGTCTCATATCTATGCCTGGCCATGGCAGTAGAGAACACGGACATATGAACAAGCGGGCCTGTGGACCAATACAACCGCAATTGATATTTTTTATTAATGCCCATGTTGCAGGCAATCTGACGCTATCTGGGAGGGGCGCTAACTGGCGCTAACACTATCGGAAGTCACCGGTGACACTAATACAGTGATCAGTAAAAATCTGTTCACTGTAATCAATGACACTGGTGACAGGGCAGTGAGGGCGTTAACTGGGGGGGGGGAGGCGATCAAGGGGTTAAATGGGATTACTGTTGTACTAGCGGGAAAACTGGAGCTATCTGGGATGGGCGCTAACACTATTGGAAGTCGCCAGGGACACTGATACAGTGATCAGTAAACATGTGTTCACTGATCAATGACACAGGTGACAGGGAATTGAAGGGGTTAACTGGGGGGGGGGTGAAGAGAGGGTTAAATGTGTCCTAGGTGTGTTCTATCTGTGGGTTAGTGCTGTTTTACTCACATTTCTTCTGTCTTCTTCTCTGAAAACTTAGCCACTCATGTGTGCTCCGTCCTGTAGTCCAATGCAACGTTGTGTAAGAGTGATGGTTTCAGCCTCATTGTCGAACTCTGGAATAATCCTCAGTCTTCAAAACCTACTGGCTAACCTATGACAAAAAAAACACAACACCTATATCAATATTACTGTATTGGGAGCAAGTAGTCAATCATCTACTTAACATAAATTACACTAAAAATGGAAAAACATGTTTACACCCACAACCACACACATATTAATATATAAAGTTATACACATGTATGTTTTGAGTCTTAAAATGTGGAAAGAAAACTTAGCCATTTTAGTGTGCTCCGTCCTGTAGTCCAATGCAACGTTGTGCAAGAGTGATGGTTTCAGCCTCATTGTCGAACTTTGGAATAATCCTCAGTCTTTAAAACCTCTTGGCTAACCTATGACAAAAAAGAAAACAACACATATATAAATATTTCTGCATTTGGACCAAGTAACCAATCATCTACTTAACAAAAATTACGCTAAATATGTAAAAACATGCAAAGACCCACAACCACACACATATTAATATATAAAGTTATACACATGTATGTTTTGAGTCTTAAAATGTGGAAGGAAAACTTAGCATCCACCCACTTCTAATGGTGGGCACACATGAAATGTGCCAACAGATATAAAATATGTATGCCGAAGCATAGGGTCCATCCACCGATTGGCCACCCCAGGCCCCCATGCTTTGGCATGTATTCTCTTTTTTTAACTGCGGATAAAAAATCTCATCCAACAGCACTGCCCACATTGATTTATGTCTATTCTGAGAGCAAGTTCCTGTTGCTGTCAGAATAAAACGGTCAGTGTTGCAGCTGAAAACATTCCTACAAACAGAAATGATTAACAATAAAACAGTAACAGTAAAACAGTAAAAGTAGAAGAATCACAAAAAATGACAGCAACAAAAAAAACTAACTATTTTTGATTTTTAAATTTTTTTATTTTTTGGGAAGGATTTGTACTTTTAATTTTTTTTTTTTTTACTTTTTTTTCAAACTTTAAACATTTTTAAAACAGATGGTCGGATCTCTCCAAATGCGATAGCCAGTTTCCTGGCTACCTAACATCTTTTGAGACCCTGTGTAAATGTGCCCTGAACTGTGCCATGCTGTACCCTATATTAATAGTTCACTAGTGTATGGTAGAGGTGGAAGCAGCGCTGCCCACATTGATTTATGTCTATTCTGAGAGCAAGTTCCTGTTGCTGTCAGAATAAACAGGTCAGTGTTGCAGCTGAAAGCATTCCTACAAACAGAAATGATTAACAATAAAACAGTAACAATAAAACAGTAAAAGTAGAAGAATCACAAAAGATGACAGCAACAAAAAAAACAAACTATTTTTGATTTTTAAATTTTTTTATTTTTTGGGGGGGATTTGTATTTTTACTTTTTTTTTTTTTACTTTTTTTTTTCAAACTTTAAACATTTTTAAAACAGATGGTCGGGTCTCTCCAAATGCGATAGCCAGTTTTCTGACTACCTAACATCTTTCGAGACCCTGTGTAAATGTGCCCTGAACTGTGCCGTGCTGTACCCTATATTAATAGTTCACTAGTGTATGGTAGAGGCGGAAGCAGCGCTGCCCACATTGATTTATGTCTATTCTGAGAGCAAGTTCCTGTTGCTGTCAGAATAAACAGGTCAGTGTTGCAGCTGAAAGCATTCCTACAAACAGAAATGATTAACAATAAAACAGTAACAATAAAACAGTAAAAGTAGAAGAATCACAAAAAATGACAACAAAAAAACTAACTATTTTTGATTTTTACATTTTTTATTTTTTGGGGGGATTTGTATTTTTAATTTTTTTTTTTTTACTTTTTTTTTCACGTCCACGTATAAGTGGTACCTCATATGGAAAAAGGATGACACCAAGTGCCAAACTATCTTGCCACTGCTCCCCATGTAGTCTGGGCATCCGGGGGGCTCCACGTGGCTATATTTTTCCTCATAAATCTGAAACTTACATGTATAGCCTGTTGCCCTCTCACAGTTCTTATACATCTTGACCCCATATCTGGCACGCTTGCTGGGGAGAAACTGTTTGATTACAAGGCAGCCAGAAAATTGAATGAGGGACTCATCAATGCAGATGTTTTTATGGGGAGTATACATATCTGCAAATTTTTGGTTAAAGTGATTTACGAGGGGCCGAATTTTGTGGAGCCGGTCAAATTCAGGGTCACCCCGAGGACGACTGAGTGTGTTGTCGTAGAAGTGCATAAAACGCATTATCGTCTCAAATCTATGCCTGGCCATGGCAGTAGAGAACACGGACATATGAACAAGCGGGCCTGTGGACCAATACAACCGCAATTGATATTTTTTATTAATGCCCATGTTGCAGGCAATCTGACGCTATCTGGGAGGGGCGCTAACTGGCGCTAACACTATCGGAAGTCACCGGTGACACTAATACAGTGATCAGTAAAAATCTGTTCACTGTAATCAATGACACTGGTGACAGGGCAGTGAGGGCGTTAACTGGGGGGGGGGAGGCGATCAAGGGGTTAAATGGGATTACTGGTGTACTAGCGGGAAAACTGGAGCTATCTGGGATGGGCGCTAACACTATTGGAAGTCGCCAGGGACACTGATACAGTGATCAGTAAACATGTGTTCACTGATCAATGACACAGGTGACAGGGAATTGAAGGGGTTAACTGGGGGGGGGTGAAGAGAGGGTTAAATGTGTCCTAGGTGTGTTCTATCTGTGGGTTAGTGCTGTTTTACTCACATTTCTTCTGTCTTCTTCTCTGAAAACTTAGCCACTCATGTGTGCTCCGTCCTGTAGTCCAATGCAACGTTGTGTAAGAGTGATGGTTTCAGCCTCATTGTCGAACTCTGGAATAATCCTCAGTCTTCAAAACCTCCTGGCTAACCTATGACAAAAAAAACACAACACCTATATCAATATTACTGTATTGGGAGCAAGTAGTCAATCATCTACTTAACATAAATTACACTAAAAATGGAAAAACATGTTTACACCCACAACCACACACATATTAATATATAAAGTTATACACATGTATGTTTTGAGTCTTAAAATGTGGAAAGAAAACGTAGCCATTTTAGTGTGCTCCGTCCTGTAGTCCAATGCAACGTTGTGCAAGAGTGATGGTTTCAGCCTCATTGTCGAACTTTGGAATAATCCTCAGTCTTTAAAACCTCTTGGCTAACCTATGACAAAAAAGAAAACAACACATATATAAATATTTCTGCATTTGGACCAAGTAACCAATCATCTACTTAACAAAAATTACGCTAAATATGTAAAAACATGCAAAGACCCACAACCACACACATATTAATATATAAAGTTATACACATGTATGTTTTGAGTCTTAAAATGTGGAAGGAAAACTTAGCATCCACCCACTTCTAATGGTGGGCACACATGAAATGTGCCAACAGATATAAAATATGTATGCCGAAGCATAGGGTCCATCCACCGATTGGCCACCCCAGGCCCCCATGCTTTGGCATATATTCTCTTTTTTTAACTGCGGATGAAAAATCTCATCCAACAGCACTGCCCACATTGATTTATGTCTATTCTGAGAGCAAGTTCCTGTTGCTGTCAGAATAAAACGGTCAGTGTTGCAGCTGAAAACATTCCTACAAACAGAAATGATTAACAATAAAACAGTAACAATAAAACAGTAAAAGTAGAAGAATCACAAAAAATGACAGCAACAAAAAAAACTAACTTTTTGATTTTTAAATTTTTTTATTTTTTGGGAAGGATTTGTACTTTTAATTATTTTTTTTTTTACTTTTTTTTTCAAACTTTAAACATTTTTAAAACAGATGGTCGGGTCTCTCCAAATGCGATAGCCAGTTTCCTGGCTACCTAACATCTTTTGAGACCCTGTGTAAATGTGCCCTGAACTGTGCCATGCTGTACCCTATATTAATAGTTCACTAGTGTATGGTAGAGGTGGAAGCAGCGCTGCCCACATTGATTTATGTCTATTCTGAGAGCAAGTTCCTGTTGCTGTCAGAATAAACAGGTCAGTGTTGCAGCTGAAAGCATTCCTACAAACAGAAATGATTAACAATAAAACAGTAACAGTAAAACAGTAAAAGTAGAAGAATCACAAAAAATGACAGCAACAAAAAAAACTAACTATTTTTGATTTTTAAATTTTTTTATTTTTTGGGGGGATTTGTATTTTTACTTTTTTTTTTTTTACTTTTTTTTTCAAACTTTAAACATTTTTAAAACAGATGGTCGGGTCTCTCCAAATGCGATAGCCAGTTTCCTGACTACCTAACATCTTTCGAGACCCTGTGTAAATGTGCCCTGAACTGTGCCGTGCTGTACCCTATATTAATAGTTCACTAGTGTATGGTAGAGGCGGAACCAGCGCTGCCCACATTGATTTATGTCTATTCTGAGAGCAAGTTCCTGTTGCTGTCAGAATAAACAGGTCAGTGTTGCAGCTGAAGGCATTCCTACAAACAGAAATGATTAACAATAAAACAGTAACAATAAAACAGTAAAAGTAGAAGAATCACAAAAAATGACAGCAACAAAAAAAACTAACTATTTTTGATTTTTAAATTTTTTTATTTTTTGGGAAGGATTTGTACTTTTAATTTTTTTTTTTTTTTTACTTTTTTTTTCAAACTTTAAACATTTTTAAAACAGATGGTCGGGTCTCTCCAAATGCGATAGCCAGTTTCCTGGCTACCTAACATCTTTTGAGACCCTGTGTAAATGTGCCCTGAACTGTGCCATGCTGTACCCTATATTAATAGTTCACTAGTGTATGGTAGAGGTGGAAGCAGCGCTGCCCACATTGATTTATGTCTATTCTGAGAGCAAGTTCCTGTTGCTGTCAGAATAAACAGGTCAGTGTTGCAGCTGAAAGCATTCCTACAAACAGAAATGATTAACAATAAAACAGTAACAATAAAACAGTAAAAGTAGAAGAATCACAAAAAATGACAGCAACAAAGAAGAAACAAACTATTTTTGATTTTTAAATTTTTTTATTTTTTGGGGGGGGATTTGTATTTTTACTTTTTTTTTTTTACTTTTTTTTTCAAACTTTAAACATTTTTAAAACAGATGGTCGGGTCTCTCCAAATGCGATAGCCAGTTTTCTGACTACCTAACATCTTTCGAGACCCTGTGTAAATGTGCCCTGAACTGTGCCGTGCTGTACCCTATATTAATAGTTCACTAGTGTATGGTAGAGGCGGAAGCAGCGCTGCCCACATTGATTTATGTCTATTCTGAGAGCAAGTTCCTGTTGCTGTCAGAATAAACAGGTCAGTGTTGCAGCTGAAAGCATTCCTACAAACAGAAATGATTAACAATAAAACAGTAACAATAAAACAGTAAAAGTAGAAGAATCACAAAAAATGACAACAAAAAAACTAACTATTTTTGATTTTTACATTTTTTTATTTTTTGGGGGGGATTTGTATTTTTAATTTTTTTTTTTTTACTTTTTTTTTCACGTCCACGTATAAGTGGTACCTCATATGGAAAAAGGATGACACCAAGTCCCAAACTATCTTGCCACTGCTCCCCATGTAGTCTGGGCATCCGGGGGGCTCCACGTGACTATATTTTTCCTCATAAATCTGAAACTTACATGTATAGCCTGTTGCCCTCTCACAGGTCTTATACATCTTGACCCCATATCTGGCACGCTTGCTGGGGAGAAACTGTTTGATTACAAGGCAGCCAGAAAATTGAATGAGGGACTCATCAATGCAGATGTTTTTATGGGGAGTATACATATCTGCAAATTTTTGGTTAAAGTGATTTACGAGGGGCCGAATTTTGTGGAGCCGGTCAAATTCAGGGTCACCCCGAGGACGACTGAGTGTGTTGTCGTAGAAGTGCATAAAACGCATTATCGTCTCATATCTATGCCTGGCCATGGCAGTAGAGAACACGGACATATGAACAAGCGGGCCTGTGGACCAATACAACCGCAATTGATATTTTTTATTAATGCCCATGTTGCAGGCAATCTGACGCTATCTGGGAGGGGCGCTAACTGGCGCTAACACTATCGGAAGTCACCGGTGACACTAATACAGTGATCAGTAAAAATCTGTTCACTGTAATCAATGACACTGGTGACAGGGCAGTGAGGGCGTTAACTGGGGGGGGGGAGGCGATCAAGGGGTTAAATGGGATTACTGGTGTACTAGCGGGAAAACTGGAGCTATCTGGGATGGGCGCTAACACTATTGGAAGTCGCCAGGGACACTGATACAGTGATCAGTAAACATGTGTTCACTGATCAATGACACAGGTGACAGGGAATTGAAGGGGTTAACTGGGGGGGGTGAAGAGAGGGTTAAATGTGTCCTAGGTGTGTTCTATCTGTGGGTTAGTGCTGTTTTACTCACATTTCTTCTGTCTTCTTCTCTGAAAACTTAGCCACTCATGTGTGCTCCGTCCTGTAGTCCAATGCAACGTTGTGTAAGAGTGATGGTTTCAGCCTCATTGTCGAACTCTGGAATAATCCTCAGTCTTCAAAACCTCCTGGCTAACCTATGACAAAAAAAACACAACACCTATATCAATATTACTGTATTGGGAGCAAGTAGTCAATCATCTACTTAACATAAATTACACTAAAAATGGAAAAACATGTTTACACCCACAACCACACACATATTAATATATAAAGTTATACACATGTATGTTTTGAGTCTTAAAATGTGGAAAGAAAACGTAGCCATTTTAGTGTGCTCCGTCCTGTAGTCCAATGCAACGTTGTGCAAGAGTGATGGTTTCAGCCTCATTGTCGAACTTTGGAATAATCCTCAGTCTTTAAAACCTCTTGGCTAACCTATGACAAAAAAGAAAACAACACATATATAAATATTTCTGCATTTGGACCAAGTAACCAATCATCTACTTAACAAAAATTACGCTAAATATGTAAAAACATGCAAAGACCCACAACCACACACATATTAATATATAAAGTTATACACATGTATGTTTTGAGTCTTAAAATGTGGAAGGAAAACTTAGCATCCACCCACTTCTAATGGTGGGCACACATGAAATGTGCCAACAGATATAAAATATGTATGCCGAAGCATAGGGTCCATCCACCGATTGGCCACCCCAGGCCCCCATGCTTTGGCATATATTCTCTTTTTTTAACTGCGGATAAAAAATCTCATCCAACAGCACTGCCCACATTGATTTATGTCTATTCTGAGAGCAAGTTCCTGTTGCTGTCAGAATAAAACGGTCAGTGTTGCAGCTGAAAACATTCCTACAAACAGAAATGATTAACAATAAAACAGTAACAATAAAACAGTAAAAGTAGAAGAATCACAAAAAATGACAGCAACAAAAAAAACTAACTTTTTGATTTTTAAATTTTTTTATTTTTTGGGAAGGATTTGTACTTTTAATTATTTTTTTTTTTACTTTTTTTTTCAAACTTTAAACATTTTTAAAACAGATGGTCGGGTCTCTCCAAATGCGATAGCCAGTTTCCTGGCTACCTAACATCTTTTGAGACCCTGTGTAAATGTGCCCTGAACTGTGCCATGCTGTACCCTATATTAATAGTTCACTAGTGTATGGTAGAGGTGGAAGCAGCGCTGCCCACATTGATTTATGTCTATTCTGAGAGCAAGTTCCTGTTGCTGTCAGAATAAACAGGTCAGTGTTGCAGCTGAAAGCATTCCTACAAACAGAAATGATTAACAATAAAACAGTAACAGTAAAACAGTAAAAGTAGAAGAATCACAAAAAATGACAGCAACAAAAAAAACTAACTATTTTTGATTTTTAAATTTTTTTATTTTTTGGGGGGATTTGTATTTTTACTTTTTTTTTTTTTACTTTTTTTTCAAACTTTAAACATTTTTAAAACAGATGGTCGGGTCTCTCCAAATGCGATAGCCAGTTTCCTGACTACCTAACATCTTTCGAGACCCTGTGTAAATGTGCCCTGAACTGTGCCGTGCTGTACCCTATATTAATAGTTCACTAGTGTATGGTAGAGGCGGAACCAGCGCTGCCCACATTGATTTATGTCTATTCTGAGAGCAAGTTCCTGTTGCTGTCAGAATAAACAGGTCAGTGTTGCAGCTGAAGGCATTCCTACAAACAGAAATGATTAACAATAAAACAGTAACAATAAAACAGTAAAAGTAGAAGAATCACAAAAAATGACAGCAACAAAAAAAACTAACTATTTTTGATTTTTAAATTTTTTTATTTTTTGGGAAGGATTTGTACTTTTAATTTTTTTTTTTTTTTTACTTTTTTTTTCAAACTTTAAACATTTTTAAAACAGATGGTCGGGTCTCTCCAAATGCGATAGCCAGTTTCCTGGCTACCTAACATCTTTTGAGACCCTGTGTAAATGTGCCCTGAACTGTGCCGTGCTGTACCCTATATTAATAGTTCACTAGTGTATGGTAGAGGTGGAAGCAGCGCTGCCCACATTGATTTATGTCTATTCTGAGAGCAAGTTCCTGTTGCTGTCAGAATAAACAGGTCAGTGTTGCAGCTGAAAGCATTCCTACAAACAGAAATGATTAACAATAAAACAGTAACAATAAAACAGTAAAAGTAGAAGAATCACAAAAAATGACAGCAACAAAAAAAACAAACTATTTTTGATTTTTAAATTTTTTTATTTTTTTGGGGGGGATTTGTATTTTTACTTTTTTTTTTTACTTTTTTTTTCAAACTTTAAACATTTTTAAAACAGATGGTCGGGTCTCTCCAAATGCGATAGCCAGTTTTCTGACTACCTAACATCTTTCGAGACCCTGTGTAAATGTGCCCTGAACTGTGCCGTGCTGTACCCTATATTAATAGTTCACTAGTGTATGGTAGAGGCGGAAGCAGCGCTGCCCACATTGATTTATGTCTATTCTGAGAGCAAGTTCCTGTTGCTGTCAGAATAAACAGGTCAGTGTTGCAGCTGAAAGCATTCCTACAAACAGAAATGATTAACAATAAAACAGTAACAATAAAACAGTAAAAGTAGAAGAATCACAAAAAATGACAATAAAAAAACTAACTATTTTTGATTTTTACATTTTTTTATTTTTTGGGGGGATTTGTATTTTTAATTTTTTTTTTTTTACTTTTTTTTTCACGTCCACGTATAAGTGGTACCTCATATGGAAAAAGGATGACACCAAGTCCCAAACTATCTTGCCACTGCTCCCCATGTAGTCTGGGCATCCGGGGGGCTCCACGTGACTATATTTTTCCTCATAAATCTGAAACTTACATGTATAGCCTGTTGCCCTCTCACAGGTCTTATACATCTTGACCCCATATCTGGCACGCTTGCTGGGGAGAAACTGTTTGATTACAAGGCAGCCAGAAAATTGAATGAGGGACTCATCAATGCAGATGTTTTTATGGGGAGTATACATATCTGCAAATTTTTGGTTAAAGTGATTTACGAGGGGCCGAATTTTGTGGAGCCGGTCAAATTCAGGGTCACCCCGAGGACGACTGAGTGTGTTGTCGTAGAAGTGCATAAAACGCATTATCGTCTCATATCTATGCCTGGCCATGGCAGTAGAGAACACGGACATATGAACAAGCGGGCCTGTGGACCAATACAACCGCAATTGATATTTTTTATTAATGCCCATGTTGCAGGCAATCTGACGCTATCTGGGAGGGGCGCTAACTGGCGCTAACACTATCGGAAGTCACCGGTGACACTAATACAGTGATCAGTAAAAATCTGTTCACTGTAATCAATGACACTGGTGACAGGGCAGTGAGGGCGTTAACTGGGGGGGGGAGGCGATCAAGGGGTTAAATGGGATTACTGGTGTACTAGCGGGAAAACTGGCGCTATCTGGGATGGGCGCTAACACTATTGGAAGTCGCCAGGGACACTGATACAGTGATCAGTAAACATGTGTTCACTGATCAATGACACAGGTGACAGGGAATTGAAGGGGTTAACTGGGGGGGGGGGTGAAGAGAGGGTTAAATGTGTCCTAGGTGTGTTCTATCTGTGGGTTAGTGCTGTTTTACTCACATTTCTTCTGTCTTCTTCTCTGAAAACTTAGCCACTCATGTGTGCTCCGTCCTGTAGTCCAATGCAACGTTGTGTAAGAGTGATGGTTTCAGCCTCATTGTCGAACTCTGGAATAATCCTCAGTCTTCAAAACCTCCTGGCTAACCTATGACAAAAAAAACACAACACCTATATCAATATTACTGTATTGGGAGCAAGTAGTCAATCATCTACTTAACATAAATTACACTAAAAATGGAAAAACATGTTTACACCCACAACCACACACATATTAATATATAAAGTTATACACATGTATGTTTTGAGTCTTAAAATGTGGAAAGAAAACTTAGCCATTTTAGTGTGCTCCGTCCTGTAGTCCAATGCAACGTTGTGCAAGAGTGATGGTTTCAGCCTCATTGTCGAACTTTGGAATAATCCTCAGTCTTTAAAACCTCTTGGCTAACCTATGACAAAAAAGAAAACAACACATATATAAATATTTCTGCATTTGGACCAAGTAACCAATCATCTACTTAACAAAAATTACGCTAAATATGTAAAAACATGCAAAGACCCACAACCACACACATATTAATATATAAAGTTATACACATGTATGTTTTGAGTCTTAAAATGTGGAAGGAAAACTTAGCATCCACCCACTTCTAATGGTGGGCACACATGAAATGTGCCAACAGATATAAAATATGTATGCCGAAGCATAGGGTCCATCCACCGATTGGCCACCCCAGGCCCCCATGCTTTGGCATATATTCTCTTTTTTTAACTGCGGATGAAAAATCTCATCCAACAGCACTGCCCACATTGATTTATGTCTATTCTGAGAGCAAGTTCCTGTTGCTGTCAGAATAAAACGGTCAGTGTTGCAGCTGAAAACATTCCTACAAACAGAAATGATTAACAATAAAACAGTAACAGTAAAACAGTAAAAGTAGAAGAATCACAAAAAATGACAGCAACAAAAAAAACTAACTATTTTTGATTTTTAAATTTTTTTATTTTTTGGGGGGATTTGTTTTTTTACTTTTTTTTTTTTTACTTTTTTTTTCAAACTTTAAACATTTTTAAAACAGATGGTCGGGTCTCTCCAAATGCAATAGCCAGTTTCCTGACTACCTAACATCTTTCGAGACCCTGTGTAAATGTGCCCTGAACTGTGCCGTGCTGTACCCTATATTAATAGTTCACTAGTGTATGGTAGAGGCGGAAGCAGCGCTGCCCACATTGATTTATGTCTATTCTGAGAGCAAGTTCCTGCTGCTGTCAGAATAAACAGGTCAGTGTTGCAGCTGAAAGCATTCCTACAAACAGAAATGATTAACAATAAAACAGTAACAATAAAACAGTAAAAGTAGAAGAATCACAAAAAATGACAGCAACAAAAAAAACTAACTATTTTTGATTTTTAAATTTTTTTATTTTTTGGGAAGGATTTGTACTTTTAATTTTTTTTTTTTTTACTTTTTTTTCAAACTTTAAACATTTTTAAAACAGATGGTCGGGTCTCTCCAAATGCGATAGCCAGTTTCCTGGCTACCTAACATCTTTTGAGACCCTGTGTAAATGTGCCCTGAACTGTGCCATGCTGTACCCTATATTAATAGTTCACTAGTGTATGGTAGAGGTGGAAGCAGCGCTGCCCACATTGATTTATGTCTATTCTGAGAGCAAGTTCCTGTTGCTGTCAGAATAAACAGGTCAGTGTTGCAGCTGAAAGCATTCCTACAAACAGAAATGATTAACAATAAAACAGTAACAATAAAACAGTAAAATTAGAAGAATCACAAAAAATGACAGCAACAAAAAAAACTAACTATTTTTGATTTTTAAATTTTTTTATTTTTTGGGAAGGATTTGTACTTTTAATTTTTTTTTTTTTTACTTTTTTTTCAAACTTTAAACATTTTTAAAACAGATGGTCGGGTCTCTCCAAATGCGATAGCCAGTTTCCTGGCTACCTAACATCTTTTGAGACCCTGTGTAAATGTGCCCTGAACTGTGCCATGCTGTACCCTATATTAATAGTTCACTAGTGTATGGTAGAGGTGGAAGCAGCGCTGCCCACATTGATTTATGTCTATTCTGAGAGCAAGTTCCTGTTGCTGTCAGAATAAACAGGTCAGTGTTGCAGCTGAAAGCATTCCTACAAACAGAAATGATTAACAATAAAACAGTAACAATAAAACAGTAAAAGTAGAAGAATCACAAAAGATGACAGCAACAAAAAAAACAAACTATTTTTGATTTTTAAATTTTTTTATTTTTTGGGGGGGATTTGTATTTTTACTTTTTTTTTTTTTACTTTTTTTTTTCAAACTTTAAACATTTTTAAAACAGATGGTCGGGTCTCTCCAAATGCGATAGCCAGTTTTCTGACTACCTAACATCTTTCGAGACCCTGTGTAAATGTGCCCTGAACTGTGCCGTGCTGTACCCTATATTAATAGTTCACTAGTGTATGGTAGAGGCGGAAGCAGCGCTGCCCACATTGATTTATGTCTATTCTGAGAGCAAGTTCCTGTTGCTGTCAGAATAAACAGGTCAGTGTTGCAGCTGAAAGCATTCCTACAAACAGAAATGATTAACAATAAAACAGTAACAATAAAACAGTAAAAGTAGAAGAATCACAAAAAATGACAACAAAAAAACTAACTATTTTTGATTTTTACATTTTTTATTTTTTGGGGGGGATTTGTATTTTTAATTTTTTTTTTTTACTTTTTTTTTCACGTCCACGTATAAGTGGTACCTCATATGGAAAAAGGATGACACCAAGTCCCAAACTATCTTGCCACTGCTCCCCATGTAGTCTGGGCATCCGGGGGGCTCCACGTGACTATATTTTTCCTCATAAATCTGAAACTTACATGTATAGCCTGTTGCCCTCTCACAGGTCTTATACATCTTGACCCCATATCTGGCACGCTTGCTGGGGAGAAACTGTTTGATTACAAGGCAGCCAGAAAATTGAATGAGGGACTCATCAATGCAGATGTTTTTATGGGGAGTATACATATCTGCAAATTTTTGGTTAAAGTGATTTACGAGGGGCCGAATTTTGTGGAGCCGGTCAAATTCAGGGTCACCCCGAGGACGACTGAGTGTGTTGTCGTAGAAGTGCATAAAACGCATTATCGTCTCATATCTATGCCTGGCCATGGCAGTAGAGAACACGGACATATGAACAAGCGGGCCTGTGGACCAATACAACCGCAATTGATATTTTTTATTAATGCCCATGTTGCAGGCAATCTGACGCTATCTGGGAGGGGCGCTAACTGGCGCTAACACTATCGGAAGTCACCGGTGACACTAATACAGTGATCAGTAAAAATCTGTTCACTGTAATCAATGACACTGGTGACAGGGCAGTGAGGGCGTTAACTGGGGGGGGGAGGCGATCAAGGGGTTAAATGGGATTACTGTTGTACTAGCGGGAAAACTGGAGCTATCTGGGATGGGCGCTAACACTATTGGAAGTCGCCAGGGACACTGATACAGTGATCAGTAAACATGTGTTCACTGATCAATGACACAGGTGACAGGGAATTGAAGGGGTTAACTGGGGGGGGGTGAAGAGAGGGTTAAATGTGTCCTAGGTGTGTTCTATCTGTGGGTTAGTGCTGTTTTACTCACATTTCTTCTGTCTTCTTCTCTGAAAACTTAGCCACTCATGTGTGCTCCGTCCTGTAGTCCAATGCAACGTTGTGTAAGAGTGATGGTTTCAGCCTCATTGTCGAACTCTGGAATAATCCTCAGTCTTCAAAACCTCCTGGCTAACCTATGACAAAAAAAACACAACACCTATATCAATATTACTGTATTGGGAGCAAGTAGTCAATCATCTACTTAACATAAATTACACTAAAAATGGAAAAACATGTTTACACCCACAACCACACACATATTAATATATAAAGTTATACACATGTATGTTTTGAGTCTTAAAATGTGGAAAGAAAACTTAGCCATTTTAGTGTGCTCCGTCCTGTAGTCCAATGCAACGTTGTGCAAGAGTGATGGTTTCAGCCTCATTGTCGAACTTTGGAATAATCCTCAGTCTTTAAAACCTCTTGGCTAACCTATGACAAAAAAGAAAACAACACATATATAAATATTTCTGCATTTGGACCAAGTAACCAATCATCTACTTAACAAAAATTACGCTAAATATGTAAAAACATGCAAAGACCCACAACCACACACATATTAATATATAAAGTTATACACATGTATGTTTTGAGTCTTAAAATGTGGAAGGAAAACTTAGCATCCACCCACTTCTAATGGTGGGCACACATGAAATGTGCCAACAGATATAAAATATGTATGCCGAAGCATAGGGTCCATCCACCGATTGGCCACCCCAGGCCCCCATGCTTTGGCATGTATTCTCTTTTTTTAACTGCGGATAAAAAATCTCATCCAACAGCACTGCCCACATTGATTTATGTCTATTCTGAGAGCAAGTTCCTGTTGCTGTCAGAATAAAACGGTCAGTGTTGCAGCTGAAAACATTCCTACAAACAGAAATGATTAACAATAAAACAGTAACAGTAAAACAGTAAAAGTAGAAGAATCACAAAAAATGACAGCAACAAAAAAAACTAACTATTTTTGATTTTTAAATTTTTTTATTTTTTGGGGGGATTTGTATTTTTACTTTTTTTTTTTTACTTTTTTTTTCAAACTTTAAACATTTTTAAAACAGATGGTCGGGTCTCTCCAAATGCAATAGCCAGTTTCCTGACTACCTAACATCTTTCGAGACCCTGTGTAAATGTGCCCTGAACTGTGCCGTGCTGTACCCTATATTAATAGTTCACTAGTGTATGGTAGAGGCGGAAGCAGCGCTGCCCACATTGATTTATGTCTATTCTGAGAGCAAGTTCCTGCTGCTGTCAGAATAAACAGGTCAGTGTTGCAGCTGAAAGCATTCCTACAAACAGAAATGATTAACAATAAAACAGTAACAATAAAACAGTAAAAGTAGAAGAATCACAAAAAATGACAGCAACAAAAAAAACTAACTATTTTTGATTTTTAAATTTTTTTATTTTTTGGGAAGGATTTGTACTTTTAATTTTTTTTTTTTTTACTTTTTTTTCAAACTTTAAACATTTTTAAAACAGATGGTCGGGTCTCTCCAAATGCGATAGCCAGTTTCCTGGCTACCTAACATCTTTTGAGACCCTGTGTAAATGTGCCCTGAACTGTGCCATGCTGTACCCTATATTAATAGTTCACTAGTGTATGGTAGAGGTGGAAGCAGCGCTGCCCACATTGATTTATGTCTATTCTGAGAGCAAGTTCCTGTTGCTGTCAGAATAAACAGGTCAGTGTTGCAGCTGAAAGCATTCCTACAAACAGAAATGATTAACAATAAAACAGTAACAATAAAACAGTAAAAGTAGAAGAATCACAAAAGATGACAGCAACAAAAAAAACAAACTATTTTTGATTTTTAAATTTTTTTATTTTTTGGGGGGGATTTGTATTTTTACTTTTTTTTTTTTTACTTTTTTTTTTCAAACTTTAAACATTTTTAAAACAGATGGTCGGGTCTCTCCAAATGCGATAGCCAGTTTTCTGACTACCTAACATCTTTCGAGACCCTGCGTAAATGTGCCCTGAACTGTGCCGTGCTGTACCCTATATTAATAGTTCACTAGTGTATGGTAGAGGCGGAAGCAGCGCTGCCCACATTGATTTATGTCTATTCTGAGAGCAAGTTCCTGTTGCTGTCAGAATAAACAGGTCAGTGTTGCAGCTGAAAGCATTCCTACAAACAGAAATGATTAACAATAAAACAGTAACAATAAAACAGTAAAAGTAGAAGAATCACAAAAAATGACAACAAAAAAACTAACTATTTTTGATTTTTACATTTTTTTATTTTTTGGGGGGGATTTGTATTTTTAATTTTTTTTTTTTTACTTTTTTTTTCACGTCCACGTATAAGTGGTACCTCATATGGAAAAAGGATGACACCAAGTCCCAAACTATCTTGCCACTGCTCCCCATGTAGTCTGGGCATCCGGGGGGCTCCACGTGACTATATTTTTCCTCATAAATCTGAAACTTACATGTATAGCCTGTTGCCCTCTCACAGGTCTTATACATCTTGACCCCATATCTGGCACGCTTGCTGGGGAGAAACTGTTTGATTACAAGGCAGCCAGAAAATTGAATGAGGGACTCATCAATGCAGATGTTTTTATGGGGAGTATACATATCTGCAAATTTTTGGTTAAAGTGATTTACGAGGGGCCGAATTTTGTGGAGCCGGTCAAATTCAGGGTCACCCCGAGGACGACTGAGTGTGTTGTCGTAGAAGTGCATAAAACGCATTATCGTCTCATATCTATGCCTGGCCATGGCAGTAGAGAACACGGACATATGAACAAGCGGGCCTGTGGACCAATACAACCGCAATTGATATTTTTTATTAATGCCCATGTTGCAGGCAATCTGACGCTATCTGGGAGGGGCGCTAACTGGCGCTAACACTATCGGAAGTCACCGGTGACACTAATACAGTGATCAGTAAAAATCTGTTCACTGTAATCAATGACACTGGTGACAGGGCAGTGAGGGCGTTAACTGGGGGGGGGAGGCGATCAAGGGGTTAAATGGGATTACTGTTGTACTAGCGGGAAAACTGGAGCTATCTGGGATGGGCGCTAACACTATTGGAAGTCGCCAGGGACACTGATACAGTGATCAGTAAACATGTGTTCACTGATCAATGACACAGGTGACAGGGAATTGAAGGGGTTAACTGGGGGGGGGTGAAGAGAGGGTTAAATGTGTCCTAGGTGTGTTCTATCTGTGGGTTAGTGCTGTTTTACTCACATTTCTTCTGTCTTCTTCTCTGAAAACTTAGCCACTCATGTGTGCTCCGTCCTGTAGTCCAATGCAACGTTGTGTAAGAGTGATGGTTTCAGCCTCATTGTCGAACTCTGGAATAATCCTCAGTCTTCAAAACCTCCTGGCTAACCTATGACAAAAAAAACACAACACCTATATCAATATTACTGTATTGGGAGCAAGTAGTCAATCATCTACTTAACATAAATTACACTAAAAATGGAAAAACATGTTTACACCCACAACCACACACATATTAATATATAAAGTTATACACATGTATGTTTTGAGTCTTAAAATGTGGAAAGAAAACTTAGCCATTTTAGTGTGCTCCGTCCTGTAGTCCAATGCAACGTTGTGCAAGAGTGATGGTTTCAGCCTCATTGTCGAACTTTGGAATAATCCTCAGTCTTTAAAACCTCTTGGCTAACCTATGACAAAAAAGAAAACAACACATATATAAATATTTCTGCATTTGGACCAAGTAACCAATCATCTACTTAACAAAAATTACGCTAAATATGTAAAAACATGCAAAGACCCACAACCACACACATATTAATATATAAAGTTATACACATGTATGTTTTGAGTCTTAAAATGTGGAAGGAAAACTTAGCATCCACCCACTTCTAATGGTGGGCACACATGAAATGTGCCAACAGATATAAAATATGTATGCCGAAGCATAGGGTCCATCCACCGATTGGCCACCCCAGGCCCCCATGCTTTGGCATGTATGCTCTTTTTTTAACTGCGGATAAAAAATCTCATCCAACAGCACTGCCCACATTGATTTATGTCTATTCTGAGAGCAAGTTCCTGTTGCTGTCAGAATAAAACGGTCAGTGTTGCAGCTGAAAACATTCCTACAAACAGAAATGATTAACAATAAAACAGTAACAGTAAAACAGTAAAAGTAGAAGAATCACAAAAAATGACAGCAACAAAAAAAACTAACTATTTTTGATTTTTAAATTTTTTTATTTTTTGGGGGGATTTGTATTTTTACTTTTTTTTTTTTACTTTTTTTTTCAAACTTTAAACATTTTTAAAACAGATGGTCGGGTCTCTCCAAATGCAATAGCCAGTTTCCTGACTACCTAACATCTTTCGAGACCCTGTGTAAATGTGCCCTGAACTGTGCCGTGCTGTACCCTATATTAATAGTTCACTAGTGTATGGTAGAGGCGGAAGCAGCGCTGCCCACATTGATTTATGTCTATTCTGAGAGCAAGTTCCTGCTGCTGTCAGAATAAACAGGTCAGTGTTGCAGCTGAAAGCATTCCTACAAACAGAAATGATTAACAATAAAACAGTAACAATAAAACAGTAAAAGTAGAAGAATCACAAAAAATGACAGCAACAAAAAAAACTAACTATTTTTGATTTTTAAATTTTTTTATTTTTTGGGAAGGATTTGTACTTTTAATTTTTTTTTTTTTTACTTTTTTTTCAAACTTTAAACATTTTTAAAACAGATGGTCGGGTCTCTCCAAATGCGATAGCCAGTTTCCTGGCTACCTAACATCTTTTGAGACCCTGTGTAAATGTGCCCTGAACTGTGCCATGCTGTACCCTATATTAATAGTTCACTAGTGTATGGTAGAGGTGGAAGCAGCGCTGCCCACATTGATTTATGTCTATTCTGAGAGCAAGTTCCTGTTGCTGTCAGAATAAACAGGTCAGTGTTGCAGCTGAAAGCATTCCTACAAACAGAAATGATTAACAATAAAACAGTAACAATAAAACAGTAAAAGTAGAAGAATCACAAAAGATGACAGCAACAAAAAAAACAAACTATTTTTGATTTTTAAATTTTTTTATTTTTTGGGGGGGATTTGTATTTTTACTTTTTTTTTTTTTACTTTTTTTTTTCAAACTTTAAACATTTTTAAAACAGATGGTCGGGTCTCTCCAAATGCGATAGCCAGTTTTCTGACTACCTAACATCTTTCGAGACCCTGCGTAAATGTGCCCTGAACTGTGCCGTGCTGTACCCTATATTAATAGTTCACTAGTGTATGGTAGAGGCGGAAGCAGCGCTGCCCACATTGATTTATGTCTATTCTGAGAGCAAGTTCCTGTTGCTGTCAGAATAAACAGGTCAGTGTTGCAGCTGAAAGCATTCCTACAAACAGAAATGATTAACAATAAAACAGTAACAATAAAACAGTAAAAGTAGAAGAATCACAAAAAATGACAACAAAAAAACTAACTATTTTTGATTTTTACATTTTTTTATTTTTTGGGGGGGATTTGTATTTTTAATTTTTTTTTTTTTACTTTTTTTTTCACGTCCACGTATAAGTGGTACCTCATATGGAAAAAGGATGACACCAAGTCCCAAACTATCTTGCCACTGCTCCCCATGTAGTCTGGGCATCCGGGGGGCTCCACGTGACTATATTTTTCCTCATAAATCTGAAACTTACATGTATAGCCTGTTGCCCTCTCACAGGTCTTATACATCTTGACCCCATATCTGGCACGCTTGCTGGGGAGAAACTGTTTGATTACAAGGCAGCCAGAAAATTGAATGAGGGACTCATCAATGCAGATGTTTTTATGGGGAGTATACATATCTGCAAATATTTGGTTAAAGTGATTTACGAGGGGCCGAATTTTGTGGAGCCGGTCAAATTCAGGGTCACCCCGAGGACGACTGAGTGTGTTGTCGTAGAAGTGCATAAAACGCATTATCGTCTCATATCTATGCCTGGCCATGGCAGTAGAGAACACGGACATATGAACAAGCGGGCCTGTGGACCAATACAACCGCAATTGATATTTTTTATTAATGCCCATGTTGCAGGCAATCTGACGCTATCTGGGAGGGGCGCTAACTGGCGCTAACACTATCGGAAGTCACCGGTGACACTAATACAGTGATCAGTAAAAATCTGTTCACTGTAATCAATGACACTGGTGACAGGGCAGTGAGGGCGTTAACTGGGGGGGGGAGGCGATCAAGGGGTTAAATGGGATTACTGTTGTACTAGCGGGAAAACTGGAGCTATCTGGGATGGGCGCTAACACTATTGGAAGTCGCCAGGGACACTGATACAGTGATCAGTAAACATGTGTTCACTGATCAATGACACAGGTGACAGGGAATTGAAGGGGTTAACTGGGGGGGGGTGAAGAGAGGGTTAAATGTGTCCTAGGTGTGTTCTATCTGTGGGTTAGTGCTGTTTTACTCACATTTCTTCTGTCTTCTTCTCTGAAAACTTAGCCACTCATGTGTGCTCCGTCCTGTAGTCCAATGCAACGTTGTGTAAGAGTGATGGTTTCAGCCTCATTGTCGAACTCTGGAATAATCCTCAGTCTTCAAAACCTCCTGGCTAACCTATGACAAAAAAAACACAACACCTATATCAATATTACTGTATTGGGAGCAAGTAGTCAATCATCTACTTAACATAAATTACACTAAAAATGGAAAAACATGTTTACACCCACAACCACACACATATTAATATATAAAGTTATACACATGTATGTTTTGAGTCTTAAAATGTGGAAAGAAAACTTAGCCATTTTAGTGTGCTCCGTCCTGTAGTCCAATGCAACGTTGTGCAAGAGTGATGGTTTCAGCCTCATTGTCGAACTTTGGAATAATCCTCAGTCTTTAAAACCTCTTGGCTAACCTATGACAAAAAAGAAAACAACACATATATAAATATTTCTGCATTTGGACCAAGTAACCAATCATCTACTTAACAAAAATTACGCTAAATATGTAAAAACATGCAAAGACCCACAACCACACACATATTAATATATAAAGTTATACACATGTATGTTTTGAGTCTTAAAATGTGGAAGGAAAACTTAGCATCCACCCACTTCTAATGGTGGGCACACATGAAATGTGCCAACAGATATAAAATATGTATGCCGAAGCATAGGGTCCATCCACCGATTGGCCACCCCAGGCCCCCATGCTTTGGCATGTATGCTCTTTTTTTAACTGCGGATAAAAAATCTCATCCAACAGCACTGCCCACATTGATTTATGTCTATTCTGAGAGCAAGTTCCTGTTGCTGTCAGAATAAAACGGTCAGTGTTGCAGCTGAAAACATTCCTACAAACAGAAATGATTAACAATAAAACAGTAACAGTAAAACAGTAAAAGTAGAAGAATCACAAAAAATGACAGCAACAAAAAAAACTAACTATTTTTGATTTTTAAATTTTTTTATTTTTTGGGGGGATTTGTATTTTTACTTTTTTTTTTTTACTTTTTTTTTCAAACTTTAAACATTTTTAAAACAGATGGTCGGGTCTCTCCAAATGCAATAGCCAGTTTCCTGACTACCTAACATCTTTCGAGACCCTGTGTAAATGTGCCCTGAACTGTGCCGTGCTGTACCCTATATTAATAGTTCACTAGTGTATGGTAGAGGCGGAAGCAGCGCTGCCCACATTGATTTATGTCTATTCTGAGAGCAAGTTCCTGCTGCTGTCAGAATAAACAGGTCAGTGTTGCAGCTGAAAGCATTCCTACAAACAGAAATGATTAACAATAAAACAGTAACAATAAAACAGTAAAAGTAGAAGAATCACAAAAAATGACAGCAACAAAAAAAACTAACTATTTTTGATTTTTAAATTTTTTTATTTTTTGGGAAGGATTTGTACTTTTAATTTTTTTTTTTTTTACTTTTTTTTCAAACTTTAAACATTTTTAAAACAGATGGTCGGGTCTCTCCAAATGCGATAGCCAGTTTCCTGGCTACCTAACATCTTTTGAGACCCTGTGTAAATGTGCCCTGAACTGTGCCATGCTGTACCCTATATTAATAGTTCACTAGTGTATGGTAGAGGTGGAAGCAGCGCTGCCCACATTGATTTATGTCTATTCTGAGAGCAAGTTCCTGTTGCTGTCAGAATAAACAGGTCAGTGTTGCAGCTGAAAGCATTCCTACAAACAGAAATGATTAACAATAAAACAGTAACAATAAAACAGTAAAAGTAGAAGAATCACAAAAGATGACAGCAACAAAAAAAACAAACTATTTTTGATTTTTAAATTTTTTTATTTTTTGGGGGGGATTTGTATTTTTACTTTTTTTTTTTTTACTTTTTTTTTTCAAACTTTAAACATTTTTAAAACAGATGGTCGGGTCTCTCCAAATGCGATAGCCAGTTTTCTGACTACCTAACATCTTTCGAGACCCTGCGTAAATGTGCCCTGAACTGTGCCGTGCTGTACCCTATATTAATAGTTCACTAGTGTATGGTAGAGGCGGAAGCAGCGCTGCCCACATTGATTTATGTCTATTCTGAGAGCAAGTTCCTGTTGCTGTCAGAATAAACAGGTCAGTGTTGCAGCTGAAAGCATTCCTACAAACAGAAATGATTAACAATAAAACAGTAACAATAAAACAGTAAAAGTAGAAGAATCACAAAAAATGACAACAAAAAAACTAACTATTTTTGATTTTTACATTTTTTTATTTTTTGGGGGGGATTTGTATTTTTAATTTTTTTTTTTTTACTTTTTTTTTCACGTCCACGTATAAGTGGTACCTCATATGGAAAAAGGATGACACCAAGTCCCAAACTATCTTGCCACTGCTCCCCATGTAGTCTGGGCATCCGGGGGGCTCCACGTGACTATATTTTTCCTCATAAATCTGAAACTTACATGTATAGCCTGTTGCCCTCTCACAGGTCTTATACATCTTGACCCCATATCTGGCACGCTTGCTGGGGAGAAACTGTTTGATTACAAGGCAGCCAGAAAATTGAATGAGGGACTCATCAATGCAGATGTTTTTATGGGGAGTATACATATCTGCAAATATTTGGTTAAAGTGATTTACGAGGGGCCGAATTTTGTGGAGCCGGTCAAATTCAGGGTCACCCCGAGGACGACTGAGTGTGTTGTCGTAGAAGTGCATAAAACGCATTATCGTCTCATATCTATGCCTGGCCATGGCAGTAGAGAACACGGACATATGAACAAGCGGGCCTGTGGACCAATACAACCGCAATTGATATTTTTTATTAATGCCCATGTTGCAGGCAATCTGACGCTATCTGGGAGGGGCGCTAACTGGCGCTAACACTATCGGAAGTCACCGGTGACACTAATACAGTGATCAGTAAAAATCTGTTCACTGTAATCAATGACACTGGTGACAGGGCAGTGAGGGCGTTAACTGGGGGGGGGGAGGCGATCAAGGGGTTAAATGGGATTACTGGTGTACTAGCGGGAAAACTGGAGCTATCTGGGATGGGCGCTAACACTATTGGAAGTCGCCAGGGACACTGATACAGTGATCAGTAAACATGTGTTCACTGATCAATGACACAGGTGACAGGGAATTGAAGGGGTTAACTGGGGGGGGTGAAGAGAGGGTTAAATGTGTCCTAGGTGTGTTCTATCTGTGGGTTAGTGCTGTTTTACTCACATTTCTTCTGTCTTCTTCTCTGAAAACTTAGCCACTCATGTGTGCTCCGTCCTGTAGTCCAATGCAACGTTGTGTAAGAGTGATGGTTTCAGCCTCATTGTCGAACTCTGGAATAATCCTCAGTCTTCAAAACCTCCTGGCTAACCTATGACAAAAAAAACACAACACCTATATCAATATTACTGTATTGGGAGCAAGTAGTCAATCATCTACTTAACATAAATTACACTAAAAATGGAAAAACATGTTTACACCCACAACCACACACATATTAATATATAAAGTTATACACATGTATGTTTTGAGTCTTAAAATGTGGAAAGAAAACTTAGCCATTTTAGTGTGCTCCGTCCTGTAGTCCAATGCAACGTTGTGCAAGAGTGATGGTTTCAGCCTCATTGTCGAACTTTGGAATAATCCTCAGTCTTTAAAACCTCTTGGCTAACCTATGACAAAAAAGAAAACAACCCATATATAAATATTTCTGCATTTGGACCAAGTAACCAATCATCTACTTAACAAAAATTACGCTAAATATGTAAAAACATGCAAAGACCCACAACCACACACATATTAATATATAAAGTTATACACATGTATGTTTTGAGTCTTAAAATGTGGAAGGAAAACTTAGCATCCACCCACTTCTAATGGTGGGCACACATGAAATGTGCCAACAGATATAAAATATGTATGCCGAAGCATAGGGTCCATCCACCGATTGGCCACCCCAGGCCCCCATGCTTTGGCATATATTCTCTTTTTTTAACTGCGGATGAAAAATCTCATCCAACAGCACTGCCCACATTGATTTATGTCTATTCTGAGAGCAAGTTCCTGTTGCTGTCAGAATAAAACGGTCAGTGTTGCAGCTGAAAACATTCCTACAAACAGAAATGATTAACAATAAAACAGTAACAGTAAAACAGTAAAAGTAGAAGAATCACAAAAAATGACAGCAACAAAAAAAACTAACTATTTTTGATTTTTAAATTTTTTTATTTTTTGGGGGGATTTATTTTTTTACTTTTTTTTTTTTTACTTTTTTTTCAAACTTTAAACATTTTTAAAACAGATGGTCGGGTCTCTCCAAATGCAATAGCCAGTTTCCTGACTACCTAACATCTTTCGAGACCCTGTGTAAATGTGCCCTGAACTGTGCCGTGCTGTACCCTATATTAATAGTTCACTAGTGTATGGTAGAGGCGGAAGCAGCGCTGCCCACATTGATTTATGTCTATTCTGAGAGCAAGTTCCTGCTGCTGTCAGAATAAACAGGTCAGTGTTGCAGCTGAAAGCATTCCTACAAACAGAAATGATTAACAATAAAACAGTAACAATAAAACAGTAAAAGTAGAAGAATCACAAAAAATGACAGCAACAAAAAAAACTAACTATTTTTGATTTTTAAATTTTTTTATTTTTTGGGAAGGATTTGTACTTTTAATTTTTTTTTTTTTTACTTTTTTTTCAAACTTTAAACATTTTTAAAACAGATGGTCGGGTCTCTCCAAATGCGATAGCCAGTTTCCTGGCTACCTAACATCTTTTGAGACCCTGTGTAAATGTGCCCTGAACTGTGCCATGCTGTACCCTATATTAATAGTTCACTAGTGTATGGTAGAGGTGGAAGCAGCGCTGCCCACATTGATTTATGTCTATTCTGAGAGCAAGTTCCTGTTGCTGTCAGAATAAACAGGTCAGTGTTGCAGCTGAAAGCATTCCTACAAACAGAAATGATTAACAATAAAACAGTAACAATAAAACAGTAAAAGTAGAAGAATCACAAAAAATGACAGCAACAAAAAAAACTAACTATTTTTGATTTTTAAATTTTTTTATTTTTTGGGAAGGATTTGTACTTTTAATTTTTTTTTTTTTTACTTTTTTTTCAAACTTTAAACATTTTTAAAACAGATGGTCGGGTCTCTCCAAATGCGATAGCCAGTTTCCTGGCTACCTAACATCTTTTGAGACCCTGTGTAAATGTGCCCTGAACTGTGCCATGCTGTACCCTATATTAATAGTTCACTAGTGTATGGTAGAGGTGGAAGCAGCGCTGCCCACATTGATTTATGTCTATTCTGAGAGCAAGTTCCTGTTGCTGTCAGAATAAACAGGTCAGTGTTGCAGCTGAAAGCATTCCTACAAACAGAAATGATTAACAATAAAACAGTAACAATAAAACAGTAAAAGTAGAAGAATCACAAAAGATGACAGCAACAAAAAAAAACAAACTATTTTTGATTTTTAAATTTTTTTATTTTTTGGGGGGGATTTGTATTTTTACTTTTTTTTTTTTTACTTTTTTTTTTCAAACTTTAAACATTTTTAAAACAGATGGTCGGGTCTCTCCAAATGCGATAGCCAGTTTTCTGACTACCTAACATCTTTCGAGACCCTGTGTAAATGTGCCCTGAACTGTGCCGTGCTGTACCCTATATTAATAGTTCACTAGTGTATGGTAGAGGCGGAAGCAGCGCTGCCCACATTGATTTATGTCTATTCTGAGAGCAAGTTCCTGTTGCTGTCAGAATAAACAGGTCAGTGTTGCAGCTGAAAGCATTCCTACAAACAGAAATGATTAACAATAAAACAGTAACAATAAAACAGTAAAAGTAGAAGAATCACAAAAAATGACAACAAAAAAACTAACTATTTTTGATTTTTACATTTTTTATTTTTTGGGGGGATTTGTATTTTTAATTTTTTTTTTTTTACTTTTTTTTTCACGTCCACGTATAAGTGGTACCTCATATGGAAAAAGGATGACACCAAGTCCCAAACTATCTTGCCACTGCTCCCCATGTAGTCTGGGCATCCGGGGGGCTCCACGTGACTATATTTTTCCTCATAAATCTGAAACTTACATGTATAGCCTGTTGCCCTCTCACAGGTCTTATACATCTTGACCCCATATCTGGCATGCTTGCTGGGGAGAAACTGTTTGATTACAAGGCAGCCAGAAAATTGAATGAGGGACTCATCAATGCAGATGTTTTTATGGGGAGTATACATATCTGCAAATTTTTGGTTAAAGTGATTTACGAGGGGCCGAATTTTGTGGAGCCGGTCAAATTCAGGGTCACCCCGAGGACGACTGAGTGTGTTGTCGTAGAAGTGCATAAAACGCATTATCGTCTCATATCTATGCCTGGCCATGGCAGTAGAGAACACGGACATATGAACAAGCGGGCCTGTGGACCAATACAACCGCAATTGATATTTTTTATTAATGCCCATGTTGCAGGCAATCTGACGCTATCTGGGAGGGGCGCTAACTGGCGCTAACACTATCGGAAGTCACCGGTGACACTAATACAGTGATCAGTAAAAATCTGTTCACTGTAATCAATGACACTGGTGACAGGGCAGTGAGGGCGTTAACTGGGGGGGGGAGGCGATCAAGGGGTTAAATGGGATTACTGGTGTACTAGCGGGAAAACTGGAGCTATCTGGGATGGGCGCTAACACTATTGGAAGTCGCCAGGGACACTGATACAGTGATCAGTAAACATGT
The DNA here is from genome assembly GCF_062004578.1 of Staurois parvus. Classification (NCBI taxonomy): domain Eukaryota; kingdom Metazoa; phylum Chordata; class Amphibia; order Anura; family Ranidae; genus Staurois; species Staurois parvus. Next base: position 3,963,114 of record NW_028319601.1, on the reverse strand, counting down.
GTTCACTGATCAATGACACAGGTGACAGGGAATTGAAGGGGTTAACTGGGGGGGGGGTGAAGAGAGGGTTAAATGTGTCCTAGGTGTGTTCTATCTGTGGGTTAGTGCTGTTTTACTCACATTTCTTCTGTCTTCTTCTCTGAAAACTTAGCCACTCATGTGTGCTCCGTCCTGTAGTCCAATGCAACGTTGTGTAAGAGTGATGGTTTCAGCCTCATTGTCGAACTCTGGAATAATCCTCAGTCTTCAAAACCTCCTGGCTAACCTATGACAAAAAAAACACAACACCTATATCAATATTACTGTATTGGGAGCAAGTAGTCAATCATCTACTTAACATAAATTACACTAAAAATGGAAAAACATGTTTACACCCACAACCACACACATATTAATATATAAAGTTATACACATGTATGTTTTGAGTCTTAAAATGTGGAAAGAAAACTTAGCCATTTTAGTGTGCTCCGTCCTGTACTCCAATGCAACGTTGTGCAAGAGTGATGGTTTCAGCCTCATTGTCGAACTTTGGAATAATCCTCAGTCTTTAAAACCTCTTGGCTAACCTATGACAAAAAAGAAAACAACACATATATAAATATTTCTGCATTTGGACCAAGTAACCAATCATCTACTTAACAAAAATTACGCTAAATATGTAAAAACATGCAAAGACCCACAACCACACACATATTAATATATAAAGTTATACACATGTATGTTTTGAGTCTTAAAATGTGGAAGGAAAACTTAGCATCCACCCACTTCTAATGGTGGGCACACATGAAATGTGCCAACAGATATAAAATATGTATGCCAAAGCATAGGGTCCATCCACCGATTGGCCACCCCAGGCCCCCATGCTTTGGCATATATTCTCTTTTTTTAACTGCGGATGAAAAATCTCATCCAACAGCACTGCCCACATTGATTTATGTCTATTCTGAGAGCAAGTTCCTGTTGCTGTCAGAATAAAACGGTCAGTGTTGCAGCTGAAAACATTCCTACAAACAGAAATGATTAACAATAAAACAGTAACAGTAAAACAGTAAAAGTAGAAGAATCACAAAAAATGACAGCAACAAAAAAAACTAACTATTTTTGATTTTTAAATTTTTTTATTTTTTGGGGGGATTTGTATTTTTACTTTTTTTTTTTTTACTTTTTTTTTCAAACTTTAAACATTTTTAAAACAGATGGTCGGGTCTCTCCAAATGCAATAGCCAGTTTCCTGACTACCTAACATCTTTCGAGACCCTGTGTAAATGTGCCCTGAACTGTGCCGTGCTGTACCCTATATTAATAGTTCACTAGTGTATGGTAGAGGCGGAAGCAGCGCTGCCCACATTGATTTATGTCTATTCTGAGAGCAAGTTCCTGCTGCTGTCAGAATAAACAGGTCAGTGTTGCAGCTGAAAGCATTCCTACAAACAGAAATGATTAACAATAAAACAGTAACAATAAAACAGTAAAAGTAGAAGAATCACAAAAAATGACAGCAACAAAAAAACTAACTATTTTTGATTTTTAAATTTTTTTATTTTTTGGGAAGGATTTGTACTTTTAATTTTTTTTTTTTTACTTTTTTTTCAAACTTTAAACATTTTTAAAACAGATGGTCGGGTCTCTCCAAATGCGATAGCCAGTTTCCTGGCTACCTAACATCTTTTGAGACCCTGTGTAAATGTGCCCTGAACTGTGCCATGCTGTACCCTATATTAATAGTTCACTAGTGTATGGTAGAGGTGGAAGCAGCGCTGCCCACATTGATTTATGTCTATTTTGAGAGCAAGTTCCTGTTGCTGTCAGAATAAACAGGTCAGTGTTGCAGCTGAAAGCATTCCTACAAACAGAAATGATTAACAATAAAACAGTAACAATAAAACAGTAAAAGTAGAAGAATCACAAAAGATGACAGCAACAAAAAAAACAAACTATGTTTGATTTTTAAATTTTTTTATTTTTTGGGGGGGATTTGTATTTTTACTTTTTTTTTTTTTACTTTTTTTTTTCAAACTTTAAACATTTTTAAAACAGATGGTCGGGTCTCTCCAAATGCGATAGCCAGTTTTCTGACTACCTAACATCTTTCGAGACCCTGTGTAAATGTGCCCTGAACTGTGCCGTGCTGTACCCTATATTAATAGTTCACTAGTGTATGGTAGAGGCGGAAGCAGCGCTGCCCACATTGATTTATGTCTATTCTGAGAGCAAGTTCCTGTTGCTGTCAGAATAAACAGGTCAGTGTTGCAGCTGAAAGCATTCCTACAAACAGAAATGATTAACAATAAAACAGTAACAATAAAACAGTAAAAGTAGAAGAATCACAAAAAATGACAACAAAAAAACTAACTATTTTTGATTTTTACATTTTTTATTTTTTGGGGGGATTTGTATTTTTAATTTTTTTTTTTTTACTTTTTTTTTCACGTCCACGTATAAGTGGTACCTCATATGGAAAAAGGATGACACCAAGTGCCAAACTATCTTGCCACTGCTCCCCATGTAGTCTGGGCATCCGGGGGGCTCCACGTGGCTATATTTTTCCTCATAAATCTGAAACTTACATGTATAGCCTGTTGCCCTCTCACAGGTCTTATACATCTTGACCCCATATCTGGCACGCTTGCTGGGGAGAAACTGTTTGATTACAAGGCAGCCAGAAAATTGAATGAGGGACTCATCAATGCAGATGTTTTTATGGGGAGTATACATATCTGCAAATTTTTGGTTAAAGTGATTTACGAGGGGCCGAATTTTGTGGAGCCGGTCAAATTCAGGGTCACCCCGAGGACGACTGAGTGTGTTGTCGTAGAAGTGCATAAAACGCATTATCGTCTCATATCTATGCCTGGCCATGGCAGTAGAGAACACGGACATATGAACAAGCGGGCCTGTGGACCAATACAACCGCAATTGATATTTTTTATTAATGCCCATGTTGCAGGCAATCTGACGCTATCTGGGAGGGGCGCTAACTGGCGCTAACACTATCGGAAGTCACCGGTGACACTAATACAGTGATCAGTAAAAATCTGTTCACTGTAATCAATGACACTGGTGACAGGGCAGTGAGGGCGTTAACTGGGGGGGGGGAGGCGATCAAGGGGTTAAATGGGATTACTGGTGTACTAGCGGGAAAACTGGAGCTATCTGGGATGGGCGCTAACACTATTGGAAGTCGCCAGGGACACTGATACAGTGATCAGTAAACATGTGTTCACTGATCAATGACACAGGTGACAGGGAATTGAAGGGGTTAACTGGGGGGGGTGAAGAGAGGGTTAAATGTGTCCTAGGTGTGTTCTATCTGTGGGTTAGTGCTGTTTTACTCACATTTCTTCTGTCTTCTTCTCTGAAAACTTAGCCACTCATGTGTGCTCCGTCCTGTAGTCCAATGCAACGTTGTGTAAGAGTGATGGTTTCAGCCTCATTGTCGAACTCTGGAATAATCCTCAGTCTTCAAAACCTCCTGGCTAACCTATGACAAAAAAAACACAACACCTATATCAATATTACTGTATTGGGAGCAAGTAGTCAATCATCTACTTAACATAAATTACACTAAAAATGGAAAAACATGTTTACACCCACAACCACACACATATTAATATATAAAGTTATACACATGTATGTTTTGAGTCTTAAAATGTGGAAAGAAAACTTAGCCATTTTAGTGTGCTCCGTCCTGTAGTCCAATGCAACGTTGTGCAAGAGTGATGGTTTCAGCCTCATTGTCGAACTTTGGAATAATCCTCAGTCTTTAAAACCTCTTGGCTAACCTATGACAAAAAAGAAAACAACACATATATAAATATTTCTGCATTTGGACCAAGTAACCAATCATCTACTTAACAAAAATTACGCTAAATATGTAAAAACATGCAAAGACCCACAACCACACACATATTAATATATAAAGTTATACACATGTATGTTTTGAGTCTTAAAATGTGGAAGGAAAACTTAGCATCCACCCACTTCTAATGGTGGGCACACATGAAATGTGCCAACAGATATAAAATATGTATGCCGAAGCATAGGGTCCATCCACCGATTGGCCACCCCAGGCCCCCATGCTTTGGCATATATTCTCTTTTTTTAACTGCGGATGAAAAATCTCATCCAACAGCACTGCCCACATTGATTTATGTCTATTCTGAGAGCAAGTTCCTGTTGCTGTCAGAATAAAACGGTCAGTGTTGCAGCTGAAAACATTCCTACAAACAGAAATGATTAACAATAAAACAGTAACAATAAAACAGTAAAAGTAGAAGAATCACAAAAAATGACAGCAACAAAAAAAACTAACTTTTTGATTTTTAAATTTTTTTATTTTTTGGGAAGGATTTGTACTTTTAATTATTTTTTTTTTTACTTTTTTTTTCAAACTTTAAACATTTTTAAAACAGATGGTCGGGTCTCTCCAAATGCGATAGCCAGTTTCCTGGCTACCTAACATCTTTTGAGACCCTGTGTAAATGTGCCCTGAACTGTGCCATGCTGTACCCTATATTAATAGTTCACTAGTGTATGGTAGAGGTGGAAGCAGCGCTGCCCACATTGATTTATGTCTATTCTGAGAGCAAGTTCCTGTTGCTGTCAGAATAAACAGGTCAGTGTTGCAGCTGAAAGCATTCCTACAAACAGAAATGATTAACAATAAAACAGTAACAGTAAAACAGTAAAAGTAGAAGAATCACAAAAAATGACAGCAACAAAAAAAACTAACTATTTTTGATTTTTAAATTTTTTTATTTTTTGGGGGGATTTGTATTTTTACTTTTTTTTTTTTTACTTTTTTTTTCAAACTTTAAACATTTTTAAAACAGATGGTCGGGTCTCTCCAAATGCGATAGCCAGTTTCCTGACTACCTAACATCTTTCGAGACCCTGTGTAAATGTGCCCTGAACTGTGCCGTGCTGTACCCTATATTAATAGTTCACTAGTGTATGGTAGAGGCGGAACCAGCGCTGCCCACATTGATTTATGTCTATTCTGAGAGCAAGTTCCTGTTGCTGTCAGAATAAACAGGTCAGTGTTGCAGCTGAAGGCATTCCTACAAACAGAAATGATTAACAATAAAACAGTAACAATAAAACAGTATAAGTAGAAGAATCACAAAAAATGACAGCAACAAAAAAAACTAACTATTTTTGATTTTTAAATTTTTTTATTTTTTGGGAAGGATTTGTACTTTTAATTTTTTTTTTTTTTTACTTTTTTTTTCAAACTTTAAACATTTTTAAAACAGATGGTCGGGTCTCTCCAAATGCGATAGCCAGTTTCCTGGCTACCTAACATCTTTTGAGACCCTGTGTAAATGTGCCCTGAACTGTGCCATGCTGTACCCTATATTAATAGTTCACTAGTGTATGGTAGAGGTGGAAGCAGCGCTGCCCACATTGATTTATGTCTATTCTGAGAGCAAGTTCCTGTTGCTGTCAGAATAAACAGGTCAGTGTTGCAGCTGAAAGCATTCCTACAAACAGAAATGATTAACAATAAAACAGTAACAATAAAACAGTAAAAGTAGAAGAATCACAAAAAATGACAGCAACAAAGAAGAAACAAACTATTTTTGATTTTTAAATTTTTTTATTTTTTGGGGGGGGATTTGTATTTTTACTTTTTTTTTTTTACTTTTTTTTTCAAACTTTAAACATTTTTAAAACAGATGGTCGGGTCTCTCCAAATGCGATAGCCAGTTTTCTGACTACCTAACATCTTTCGAGACCCTGTGTAAATGTGCCCTGAACTGTGCCGTGCTGTACCCTATATTAATAGTTCACTAGTGTATGGTAGAGGCGGAAGCAGCGCTGCCCACATTGATTTATGTCTATTCTGAGAGCAAGTTCCTGTTGCTGTCAGAATAAACAGGTCAGTGTTGCAGCTGAAAGCATTCCTACAAACAGAAATGATTAACAATAAAACAGTAACAATAAAACAGTAAAAGTAGAAGAATCACAAAAAATGACAACAAAAAAACTAACTATTTTTGATTTTTACATTTTTTTATTTTTTGGGGGGGATTTGTATTTTTAATTTTTTTTTTTTTACTTTTTTTTTCACGTCCACGTATAAGTGGTACCTCATATGGAAAAAGGATGACACCAAGTCCCAAACTATCTTGCCACTGCTCCCCATGTAGTCTGGGCATCCGGGGGGCTCCACGTGACTATATTTTTCCTCATAAATCTGAAACTTACATGTATAGCCTGTTGCCCTCTCACAGGTCTTATACATCTTGACCCCATATCTGGCACGCTTGCTGGGGAGAAACTGTTTGATTACAAGGCAGCCAGAAAATTGAATGAGGGACTCATCAATGCAGATGTTTTTATGGGGAGTATACATATCTGCAAATTTTTGGTTAAAGTGATTTACGAGGGGCCGAATTTTGTGGAGCCGGTCAAATTCAGGGTCACCCCGAGGACGACTGAGTGTGTTGTCGTAGAAGTGCATAAAACGCATTATCGTCTCATATCTATGCCTGGCCATGGCAGTAGAGAACACGGACATATGAACAAGCGGGCCTGTGGACCAATACAACCGCAATTGATATTTTTTATTAATGCCCATGTTGCAGGCAATCTGACGCTATCTGGGAGGGGCGCTAACTGGCGCTAACACTATCGGAAGTCACCGGTGACACTAATACAGTGATCAGTAAAAATCTGTTCACTGTAATCAATGACACTGGTGACAGGGCAGTGAGGGCGTTAACTGGGGGGGGGGAGGCGATCAAGGTGTTAAATGGGATTACTGGTGTACTAGCGGGAAAACTGGCGCTATCTGGGATGGGCGCTAACACTATTGGAAGTCGCCAGGGACACTGATACAGTGATCAGTAAACATGTGTTCACTGATCAATGACACAGGTGACAGGGAATTGAAGGGGTTAACTGGGGGGGGGGGGTGAAGAGAGGGTTAAATGTGTCCTAGGTGTGTTCTATCTGTGGGTTAGTGCTGTTTTACTCACATTTCTTCTGTCTTCATCTCTGAAAACCTAGCCACTCATGTGTGCTCCGTCCTGTAGTCCAATGCAACGTTGTGTAAGAGTGATGGTTTCAGCCTCATTGTCGAACTCTGGAATAATCCTCAGTCTTCAAAACCTCTTGGCTAACCTATGACAAAAAAGAAAACAACACATATATAAATATTTCTGCATTTGGACCAAGTAACCAATCATCTACTTAACAAAAATTACGCTAAATATGTAAAAACATGCAAAGACCCACAACCACACACATATTAATATATAAAGTTATACACATGTATGTTTTGAGTCTTAAAATGTGGAAGGAAAACTTAGCATCCACCCACTTCTAATGGTGGGCACACATGAAATGTGCCAACAGATATAAAATATGTATGCCGAAGCATAGGGTCCATCCACCGATTGGCCACCCCAGGCCCCCATGCTTTGGCATGTATTCTCTTTTTTTAACTGTGGATGAAAAATCTCATCCAACAGCACTGCCCACATTGATTTATGTCTATTCTGAGAGCAAGTTCCTGTTGCTGTCAGAATAAAACGGTCAGTGTTGCAGCTGAAAACATTCCTACAAACAGAAATGATTAACAATAAAACAGTAACAGTAAAACAGTAAAAGTAGAAGAATCACAAAAAATGACAGCAACAAAAAAAACTAACTATTTTTGATTTTTAAATTTTTTTATTTTTTGGGGGGATTTGTATTTTTACTTTTTTTTTTTTTACTTTTTTTCAAACTTTAAACATTTTTAAAACAGATGGTCGGGTCTCTCCAAATGCAATAGCCAGTTTCCTGACTACCTAACATCTTTCGAGACCCTGTGTAAATGTGCCCTGAACTGTGCCGTGCTGTACCCTATATTAATAGTTCACTAGTGTATGGTAGAGGCGGAAGCAGCGCTGCCCACATTGATTTATGTCTATTCTGAGAGCAAGTTCCTGCTGCTGTCAGAATAAACAGGTCAGTGTTGCAGCTGAAAGCATTCCTACAAACAGAAATGATTAACAATAAAACAGTAACAATAAAACAGTAAAAGTAGAAGAATCACAAAAAATGACAGCAACAAAAAAAACTAACTATTTTTGATTTTTAAATTTTTTTATTTTTTGGGAAGGATTTGTACTTTTAATTTTTTTTTTTTTACTTTTTTTTCAAACTTTAAACATTTTTAAAACAGATGGTCGGGTCTCTCCAAATGCGATAGCCAGTTTCCTGGCTACCTAACATCTTTCGAGACCCTGTGTAAATGTGCCCTGAACTGTGCCGTGCTGTACCCTATATTAATAGTTCACTAGTGTATGGTAGAGGCGGAAGCAGCGCTGCCCACATTGATTTATGTCTATTCTGAGAGCAAGTTCCTGCTGCTGTCAGAATAAACAGGTCAGTGTTGCAGCTGAAAGCATTCCTACAAACAGAAATGATTAACAATAAAACAGTAACAATAAAACAGTAAAAGTAGAAGAATCACAAAAAATGACAAAAAAACTAACTATTTTTGATTTTTACATTTTTTTATTTTTTGGGGGGGATTTGTATTTTTAATTTTTTTTTTTTTACTTTTTTTTTCACGTCCACGTATAAGTGGTACCTCATATGGAAAAAGGATGACACCAAGTCCCAAACTATCTTGCCACTGCTCCCCATGTAGTCTGGGCATCCGGGGGGCTCCACGTGACTATATTTTTCCTCATAAATCTGAAACTTACATGTATAGCCTGTTGCCCTCTCACAGGTCTTATACATCTTGACCCCATATCTGGCACGCTTGCTGGGGAGAAACTGTTTGATTACAAGGCAGCCAGAAAATTGAATGAGGGACTCATCAATGCAGATGTTTTTATGGGGAGTATACATATCTGCAAATATTTGGTTAAAGTGATTTACGAGGGGCCGAATTTTGTGGAGCCGGTCAAATTCAGGGTCACCCCGAGGACGACTGAGTGTGTTGTCGTAGAAGTGCATAAAACGCATTATCGTCTCATATCTATGCCTGGCCATGGCAGTAGAGAACACGGACATATGAACAAGCGGGCCTGTGGACCAATACAACCGCAATTGATATTTTTTATTAATGCCCATGTTGCAGGCAATCTGACGCTATCTGGGAGGGGCGCTAACTGGCGCTAACACTATCGGAAGTCACCGGTGACACTAATACAGTGATCAGTAAAAATCTGTTCACTGTAATCAATGACACTGGTGACAGGGCAGTGAGGGCGTTAACTGGGGGGGGGGAGGCGATCAAGGGGTTAAATGGGATTACTGGTGTACTAGCGGGAAAACTGGCGCTATCTGGGATGGGCGCTAACACTATTGGAAGTCGCCAGGGACACTGATACAGTGATCAGTAAACATGTGTTCACTGATCAATGACACAGGTGACAGGGAATTGAAGGGGTTAACTGGGGGGGGGGGGTGAAGAGAGGGTTAAATGTGTCCTAGGTGTGTTCTATCTGTGGGTTAGTGCTGTTTTACTCACATTTCTTCTGTCTTCTTCTCTGAAAACTTAGCCACTCATGTGTGCTCCGTCCTGTAGTCCAATGCAACGTTGTGTAAGAGTGATGGTTTCAGCCTCATTGTCGAACTCTGGAATAATCCTCAGTCTTCAAAACCTCCTGGCTAACCTATGACAAAAAAAACACAACACCTATATCAATATTACTGTATTGGGAGCAAGTAGTCAATCATCTACTTAACATAAATTACACTAAAAATGGAAAAACATGTTTACACCCACAACCACACACATATTAATATATAAAGTTATACACATGTATGTTTTGAGTCTTAAAATGTGGAAAGAAAACTTAGCCATTTTAGTGTGCTCCGTCCTGTAGTCCAATGCAACGTTGTGCAAGAGTGATGGTTTCAGCCTCATTGTCGAACTTTGGAATAATCCTCAGTCTTTAAAACCTCTTGGCTAACCTATGACAAAAAAGAAAACAACACATATATAAATATTTCTGCATTTGGACCAAGTAACCAATCATCTACTTAACAAAAATTACGCTAAATATGTAAAAACATGCAAAGACCCACAACCACACACATATTAATATATAAAGTTATACACATGTATGTTTTGAGTCTTAAAATGTGGAAGGAAAACTTAGCATCCACCCACTTCTAATGGTGGGCACACATGAAATGTGCCAACAGATATAAAATATGTATGCCGAAGCATAGGGTCCATCCACCGATTGGCCACCCCAGGCCCCCATGCTTTGGCATATATTCTCTTTTTTTAACTGCGGATGAAAAATCTCATCCAACAGCACTGCCCACATTGATTTATGTCTATTCTGAGAGCAAGTTCCTGTTGCTGTCAGAATAAAACGGTCAGTGTTGCAGCTGAAAACATTCCTACAAACAGAAATGATTAACAATAAAACAGTAACAGTAAAACAGTAAAAGTAGAAGAATCACAAAAAATGACAGCAACAAAAAAAACTAACTATTTTTGATTTTTAAATTTTTTTATTTTTTGGGGGGATTTGTTTTTTTACTTTTTTTTTTTTTACTTTTTTTTTCAAACTTTAAACATTTTTAAAACAGATGGTCGGGTCTCTCCAAATGCAATAGCCAGTTTCCTGACTACCTAACATCTTTCGAGACCCTGTGTAAATGTGCCCTGAACTGTGCCGTGCTGTACCCTATATTAATAGTTCACTAGTGTATGGTAGAGGCGGAAGCAGCGCTGCCCACATTGATTTATGTCTATTCTGAGAGCAAGTTCCTGCTGCTGTCAGAATAAACAGGTCAGTGTTGCAGCTGAAAGCATTCCTACAAACAGAAATGATTAACAATAAAACAGTAACAATAAAACAGTAAAAGTAGAAGAATCACAAAAAATGACAGCAACAAAAAAAACTAACTATTTTTGATTTTTAAATTTTTTTATTTTTTGGGAAGGATTTGTACTTTTACTTTTTTTTTTTTTTACTTTTTTTTCAAACTTTAAACATTTTTAAAACAGATGGTCGGGTCTCTCCAAATGCGATAGCCAGTTTCCTGGCTACCTAACATCTTTTGAGACCCTGTGTAAATGTGCCCTGAACTGTGCCATGCTGTACCCTATATTAATAGTTCACTAGTGTATGGTAGAGGTGGAAGCAGCGCTGCCCACATTGATTTATGTCTATTCTGAGAGCAAGTTCCTGTTGCTGTCAGAATAAACAGGTCAGTGTTGCAGCTGAAAGCATTCCTACAAACAGAAATGATTAACAATAAAACAGTAACAATAAAACAGTAAAAGTAGAAGAATCACAAAAAATGACAGCAACAAAAAAAACTAACTATTTTTGATTTTTAAATTTTTTTATTTTTTGGGAAGGATTTGTACTTTTAATTTTTTTTTTTTTTACTTTTTTTTCAAACTTTAAACATTTTTAAAACAGATGGTCGGGTCTCTCCAAATGCGATAGCCAGTTTCCTGGCTACCTAACATCTTTTGAGACCCTGTGTAAATGTGCCCTGAACTGTGCCATGCTGTACCCTATATTAATAGTTCACTAGTGTATGGTAGAGGTGGAAGCAGCGCTGCCCACATTGATTTATGTCTATTCTGAGAGCAAGTTCCTGTTGCTGTCAGAATAAACAGGTCAGTGTTGCAGCTGAAAGCATTCCTACAAACAGAAATGATTAACAATAAAACAGTAACAATAAAACAGTAAAAGTAGAAGAATCACAAAAGATGACAGCAACAAAAAAAAACAAACTATTTTTGATTTTTAAATTTTTTTATTTTTTGGGGGGGATTTGTATTTTTACTTTTTTTTTTTTTACTTTTTTTTTCAAACTTTAAACATTTTTAAAACAGATGGTCGGGTCTCTCCAAATGCGATAGCCAGTTTTCTGACTACCTAACATCTTTCGAGACCCTGTGTAAATGTGCCCTGAACTGTGCCGTGCTGTACCCTATATTAATAGTTCACTAGTGTATGGTAGAGGCGGAAGCAGCGCTGCCCACATTGATTTATGTCTATTCTGAGAGCAAGTTCCTGTTGCTGTCAGAATAAACAGGTCAGTGTTGCAGCTGAAAGCATTCCTACTAACAGAAATGATTAACAATAAAACAGTAACAATAAAACAGTAAAAGTAGAAGAATCACAAAAAATGACAACAAAAAAACTAACTATTTTTGATTTTTACATTTTTTATTTTTTGGGGGGATTTGTATTTTTAATTTTTTTTTTTTTACTTTTTTTTTCACGTCCACGTATAAGTGGTACCTCATATGGAAAAAGGATGACACCAAGTGCCAAACTATCTTGCCACTGCTCCCCATGTAGTCTGGGCATCCGGGGGGCTCCACGTGACTATATTTTTCCTCATAAATCTGAAACTTACATGTATAGCCTGTTGCCCTCTCACAGGTCTTATACATCTTGACCCCATATCTGGCACGCTTGCTGGGGAGAAACTGTTTGATTACAAGGCAGCCAGAAAATTGAATGAGGGACTCATCAATGCAGATGTTTTTATGGGGAGTATACATATCTGCAAATTTTTGGTTAAAGTGATTTACGAGGGGCCGAATTTTGTGGAGCCGGTCAAATTCAGGGTCACCCCGAGGACGACTGAGTGTGTTGTCGTAGAAGTGCATAAAACGCATTATCGTCTCATATCTATGCCTGGCCATGGCAGTAGAGAACACGGACATATGAACAAGCGGGCCTGTGGACCAATACAACCGCAATTGATATTTTTTATTAATGCCCATGTTGCAGGCAATCTGACGCTATCTGGGAGGGGCGCTAACTGGCGCTAACACTATCGGAAGTCACCGGTGACACTAATACAGTGATCAGTAAAAATCTGTTCACTGTAATCAATGACACTGGTGACAGGGCAGTGAGGGCGTTAACTGGGGGGGGGGAGGCGATCAAGGGGTTAAATGGGATTACTGGTGTACTAGCGGGAAAACTGGAGCTATCTGGGATGGGCGCTAACACTATTGGAAGTCGCCAGGGACACTGATACAGTGATCAGTAAACATGTGTTCACTGATCAATGACACAGGTGACAGGGAATTGAAGGGGTTAACTGGGGGGGGGTGAAGAGAGGGTTAAATGTGTCCTAGGTGTGTTCTATCTGTGGGTTAGTGCTGTTTTACTCACATTTCTTCTGTCTTCTTCTCTGAAAACTTAGCCACTCATGTGTGCTCCGTCCTGTAGTCCAATGCAACGTTGTGTAAGAGTGATGGTTTCAGCCTCATTGTCGAACTCTGGAATAATCCTCAGTCTTCAAAACCTCCTGGCTAACCTATGACAAAAAAAACACAACACCTATATCAATATTACTGTATTGGGAGCAAGTAGTCAATCATCTACTTAACATAAATTACACTAAAAATGGAAAAACATGTTTACACCCACAACCACACACATATTAATATATAAAGTTATACACATGTATGTTTTGAGTCTTAAAATGTGGAAAGAAAACTTAGCCATTTTAGTGTGCTCCGTCCTGTAGTCCAATGCAACGTTGTGCAAGAGTGATGGTTTCAGCCTCATTGTCGAACTTTGGAATAATCCTCAGTCTTTAAAACCTCTTGGCTAACCTATGACAAAAAAGAAAACAACACATATATAAATATTTCTGCATTTGGACCAAGTAACCAATCATCTACTTAACAAAAATTACGCTAAATATGTAAAAACATGCAAAGACCCACAACCACACACATATTAATATATAAAGTTATACACATGTATGTTTTGAGTCTTAAAATGTGGAAGGAAAACTTAGCATCCACCCACTTCTAATGGTGGGCACACATGAAATGTGCCAACAGATATAAAATATGTATGCCGAAGCATAGGGTCCATCCACCGATTGGCCACCCCAGGCCCCCATGCTTTGGCATATATTCTCTTTTTTTAACTGCGGATGAAAAATCTCATCCAACAGCACTGCCCACATTGATTTATGTCTATTCTGAGAGCAAGTTCCTGTTGCTGTCAGAATAAAACGGTCAGTGTTGCAGCTGAAAACATTCCTACAAACAGAAATGATTAACAATAAAACAGTAACAATAAAACAGTAAAAGTAGAAGAATCACAAAAAATGACAGCAACAAAAAAAACTAACTTTTTGATTTTTAAATTTTTTTATTTTTTGGGAAGGATTTGTACTTTTAATTATTTTTTTTTTTACTTTTTTTTTCAAACTTTAAACATTTTTAAAACAGATGGTCGGGTCTCTCCAAATGCGATAGCCAGTTTCCTGGCTACCTAACATCTTTTGAGACCCTGTGTAAATGTGCCCTGAACTGTGCCATGCTGTACCCTATATTAATAGTTCACTAGTGTATGGTAGAGGTGGAAGCAGCGCTGCCCACATTGATTTATGTCTATTCTGAGAGCAAGTTCCTGTTGCTGTCAGAATAAACAGGTCAGTGTTGCAGCTGAAAGCATTCCTACAAACAGAAATGATTAACAATAAAACAGTAACAGTAAAACAGTAAAAGTAGAAGAATCACAAAAAATGACAGCAACAAAAAAAACTAACTATTTTTGATTTTTAAATTTTTTTATTTTTTGGGGGGATTTGTATTTTTACTTTTTTTTTTTTTACTTTTTTTTTCAAACTTTAAACATTTTTAAAACAGATGGTCGGGTCTCTCCAAATGCGATAGCCAGTTTCCTGACTACCTAACATCTTTCGAGACCCTGTGTAAATGTGCCCTGAACTGTGCCGTGCTGTACCCTATATTAATAGTTCACTAGTGTATGGTAGAGGCGGAACCAGCGCTGCCCACATTGATTTATGTCTATTCTGAGAGCAAGTTCCTGTTGCTGTCAGAATAAACAGGTCAGTGTTGCAGCTGAAGGCATTCCTACAAACAGAAATGATTAACAATAAAACAGTAACAATAAAACAGTATAAGTAGAAGAATCACAAAAAATGACAGCAACAAAAAAAACTAACTATTTTTGATTTTTAAATTTTTTTATTTTTTGGGAAGGATTTGTACTTTTAATTTTTTTTTTTTTTTTACTTTTTTTTTCAAACTTTAAACATTTTTAAAACAGATGGTCGGGTCTCTCCAAATGCGATAGCCAGTTTCCTGGCTACCTAACATCTTTTGAGACCCTGTGTAAATGTGCCCTGAACTGTGCCATGCTGTACCCTATATTAATAGTTCACTAGTGTATGGTAGAGGTGGAAGCAGCGCTGCCCACATTGATTTATGTCTATTCTGAGAGCAAGTTCCTGTTGCTGTCAGAATAAACAGGTCAGTGTTGCAGCTGAAAGCATTCCTACAAACAGAAATGATTAACAATAAAACAGTAACAATAAAACAGTAAAAGTAGAAGAATCACAAAAAATGACAGCAACAAAGAAGAAACAAACTATTTTTGATTTTTAATTTTTTTTATTTTTTGGGGGGGGATTTGTATTTTTACTTTTTTTTTTTTACTTTTTTTTTCAAACTTTAAACATTTTTAAAACAGATGGTCGGGTCTCTCCAAATGCGATAGCCAGTTTTCTGACTACCTAACATCTTTCGAGACCCTGTGTAAATGTGCCCTGAACTGTGCCGTGCTGTACCCTATATTAATAGTTCACTAGTGTATGGTAGAGGCGGAAGCAGCGCTGCCCACATTGATTTATGTCTATTCTGAGAGCAAGTTCCTGTTGCTGTCAGAATAAACAGGTCAGTGTTGCAGCTGAAAGCATTCCTACAAACAGAAATGATTAACAATAAAACAGTAACAATAAAACAGTAAAAGTAGAAGAATCACAAAAAATGACAACAAAAAAACTAACTATTTTTGATTTTTACATTTTTTTATTTTTTGGGGGGGATTTGTATTTTTAATTTTTTTTTTTTTACTTTTTTTTTCACGTCCACGTATAAGTGGTACCTCATATGGAAAAAGGATGACACCAAGTCCCAAACTATCTTGCCACTGCTCCCCATGTAGTCTGGGCATCCGGGGGGCTCCACGTGACTATATTTTTCCTCATAAATCTGAAACTTACATGTATAGCCTGTTGCCCTCTCACAGGTCTTATACATCTTGACCCCATATCTGGCACGCTTGCTGGGGAGAAACTGTTTGATTACAAGGCAGCCAGAAAATTGAATGAGGGACTCATCAATGCAGATGTTTTTATGGGGAGTATACATATCTGCAAATTTTTGGTTAAAGTGATTTACGAGGGGCCGAATTTTGTGGAGCCGGTCAAATTCAGGGTCACCCCGAGGACGACTGAGTGTGTTGTCGTAGAAGTGCATAAAACGCATTATCGTCTCATATCTATGCCTGGCCATGGCAGTAGAGAACACGGACATATGAACAAGCGGGCCTGTGGACCAATACAACCGCAATTGATATTTTTTATTAATGCCCATGTTGCAGGCAATCTGACGCTATCTGGGAGGGGCGCTAACTGGCGCTAACACTATCGGAAGTCACCGGTGACACTAATACAGTGATCAGTAAAAATCTGTTCACTGTAATCAATGACACTGGTGACAGGGCAGTGAGGGCGTTAACTGGGGGGGGGGAGGCGATCAAGGTGTTAAATGGGATTACTGGTGTACTAGCGGGAAAACTGGCGCTATCTGGGATGGGCGCTAACACTATTGGAAGTCGCCAGGGACACTGATACAGTGATCAGTAAACATGTGTTCACTGATCAATGACACAGGTGACAGGGAATTGAAGGGGTTAACTGGGGGGGGGGGGTGAAGAGAGGGTTAAATGTGTCCTAGGTGTGTTCTATCTGTGGGTTAGTGCTGTTTTACTCACATTTCTTCTGTCTTCATCTCTGAAAACCTAGCCACTCATGTGTGCTCCGTCCTGTAGTCCAATGCAACGTTGTGTAAGAGTGATGGTTTCAGCCTCATTGTCGAACTCTGGAATAATCCTCAGTCTTCAAAACCTCTTGGCTAACCTATGACAAAAAAGAAAACAACACATATATAAATATTTCTGCATTTGGACCAAGTAACCAATCATCTACTTAACAAAAATTACGCTAAATATGTAAAAACATGCAAAGACCCACAACCACACACATATTAATATATAAAGTTATACACATGTATGTTTTGAGTCTTAAAATGTGGAAGGAAAACTTAGCATCCACCCACTTCTAATGGTGGGCACACATGAAATGTGCCAACAGATATAAAATATGTATGCCGAAGCATAGGGTCCATCCACCGATTGGCCACCCCAGGCCCCCATGCTTTGGCATGTATTCTCTTTTTTTAACTGTGGATGAAAAATCTCATCCAACAGCACTGCCCACATTGATTTATGTCTATTCTGAGAGCAAGTTCCTGTTGCTGTCAGAATAAAACGGTCAGTGTTGCAGCTGAAAACATTCCTACAAACAGAAATGATTAACAATAAAACAGTAACAGTAAAACAGTAAAAGTAGAAGAATCACAAAAAATGACAGCAACAAAAAAAACTAACTATTTTTGATTTTTAAATTTTTTTATTTTTTGGGGGGATTTGTATTTTTACTTTTTTTTTTTTTACTTTTTTTCAAACTTTAAACATTTTTAAAACAGATGGTCGGGTCTCTCCAAATGCAATAGCCAGTTTCCTGACTACCTAACATCTTTCGAGACCCTGTGTAAATGTGCCCTGAACTGTGCCGTGCTGTACCCTATATTAATAGTTCACTAGTGTATGGTAGAGGCGGAAGCAGCGCTGCCCACATTGATTTATGTCTATTCTGAGAGCAAGTTCCTGCTGCTGTCAGAATAAACAGGTCAGTGTTGCAGCTGAAAGCATTCCTACAAACAGAAATGATTAACAATAAAACAGTAACAATAAAACAGTAAAAGTAGAAGAATCACAAAAAATGACAGCAACAAAAAAAACTAACTATTTTTGATTTTTAAATTTTTTTATTTTTTGGGAAGGATTTGTACTTTTAATTTTTTTTTTTTTACTTTTTTTTCAAACTTTAAACATTTTTAAAACAGATGGTCGGGTCTCTCCAAATGCGATAGCCAGTTTCCTGGCTACCTAACATCTTTCGAGACCCTGTGTAAATGTGCCCTGAACTGTGCCGTGCTGTACCCTATATTAATAGTTCACTAGTGTATGGTAGAGGCGGAAGCAGCGCTGCCCACATTGATTTATGTCTATTCTGAGAGCAAGTTCCTGCTGCTGTCAGAATAAACAGGTCAGTGTTGCAGCTGAAAGCATTCCTACAAACAGAAATGATTAACAATAAAACAGTAACAATAAAACAGTAAAAGTAGAAGAATCACAAAAAATGACAAAAAAACTAACTATTTTTGATTTTTACATTTTTTTATTTTTTGGGGGGGATTTGTATTTTTAATTTTTTTTTTTTTACTTTTTTTTTCACGTCCACGTATAAGTGGTACCTCATATGGAAAAAGGATGACACCAAGTCCCAAACTATCTTGCCACTGCTCCCCATGTAGTCTGGGCATCCGGGGGGCTCCACGTGACTATATTTTTCCTCATAAATCTGAAACTTACATGTATAGCCTGTTGCCCTCTCACAGGTCTTATACATCTTGACCCCATATCTGGCACGCTTGCTGGGGAGAAACTGTTTGATTACAAGGCAGCCAGAAAATTGAATGAGGGACTCATCAATGCAGATGTTTTTATGGGGAGTATACATATCTGCAAATATTTGGTTAAAGTGATTTACGAGGGGCCGAATTTTGTGGAGCCGGTCAAATTCAGGGTCACCCCGAGGACGACTGAGTGTGTTGTCGTAGAAGTGCATAAAACGCATTATCGTCTCATATCTATGCCTGGCCATGGCAGTAGAGAACACGGACATATGAACAAGCGGGCCTGTGGACCAATACAACCGCAATTGATATTTTTTATTAATGCCCATGTTGCAGGCAATCTGACGCTATCTGGGAGGGGCGCTAACTGGCGCTAACACTATCGGAAGTCACCGGTGACACTAATACAGTGATCAGTAAAAATCTGTTCACTGTAATCAATGACACTGGTGACAGGGCAGTGAGGGCGTTAACTGGGGGGGGGGAGGCGATCAAGGGGTTAAATGGGATTACTGGTGTACTAGCGGGAAAACTGGCGCTATCTGGGATGGGCGCTAACACTATTGGAAGTCGCCAGGGACACTGATACAGTGATCAGTAAACATGTGTTCACTGATCAATGACACAGGTGACAGGGAATTGAAGGGGTTAACTGGGGGGGGGGTGAAGAGAGGGTTAAATGTGTCCTAGGTGTGTTCTATCTGTGGGTTAGTGCTGTTTTACTCACATTTCTTCTGTCTTCTTCTCTGAAAACTTAGCCACTCATGTGTGCTCCGTCCTGTAGTCCAATGCAACGTTGTGTAAGAGTGATGGTTTCAGCCTCATTGTCGAACTCTGGAATAATCCTCAGTCTTCAAAACCTCCTGGCTAACCTATGACAAAAAAAACACAACACCTATATCAATATTACTGTATTGGGAGCAAGTAGTCAATCATCTACTTAACATAAATTACACTAAAAATGGAAAAACATGTTTACACCCACAACCACACACATATTAATATATAAAGTTATACACATGTATGTTTTGAGTCTTAAAATGTGGAAAGAAAACTTAGCCATTTTAGTGTGCTCCGTCCTGTAGTCCAATGCAACGTTGTGCAAGAGTGATGGTTTCAGCCTCATTGTCGAACTTTGGAATAATCCTCAGTCTTTAAAACCTCTTGGCTAACCTATGACAAAAAAGAAAACAACACATATATAAATATTTCTGCATTTGGACCAAGTAACCAATCATCTACTTAACAAAAATTACGCTAAATATGTAAAAACATGCAAAGACCCACAACCACACACATATTAATATATAAAGTTATACACATGTATGTTTTGAGTCTTAAAATGTGGAAGGAAAACTTAGCATCCACCCACTTCTAATGGTGGGCACACATGAAATGTGCCAACAGATATAAAATATGTATGCCGAAGCATAGGGTCCATCCACCGATTGGCCACCCCAGGCCCCCATGCTTTGGCATATATTCTCTTTTTTTAACTGCGGATGAAAAATCTCATCCAACAGCACTGCCCACATTGATTTATGTCTATTCTGAGAGCAAGTTCCTGTTGCTGTCAGAATAAAACGGTCAGTGTTGCAGCTGAAAACATTCCTACAAACAGAAATGATTAACAATAAAACAGTAACAGTAAAACAGTAAAAGTAGAAGAATCACAAAAAATGACAGCAACAAAAAAAACTAACTATTTTTGATTTTTAAATTTTTTTATTTTTTGGGGGGATTTGTTTTTTTACTTTTTTTTTTTTTACTTTTTTTTTCAAACTTTAAACATTTTTAAAACAGATGGTCGGGTCTCTCCAAATGCAATAGCCAGTTTCCTGACTACCTAACATCTTTCGAGACCCTGTGTAAATGTGCCCTGAACTGTGCCGTGCTGTACCCTATATTAATAGTTCACTAGTGTATGGTAGAGGCGGAAGCAGCGCTGCCCACATTGATTTATGTCTATTCTGAGAGCAAGTTCCTGCTGCTGTCAGAATAAACAGGTCAGTGTTGCAGCTGAAAGCATTCCTACAAACAGAAATGATTAACAATAAAACAGTAACAATAAAACAGTAAAAGTAGAAGAATCACAAAAAATGACAGCAACAAAAAAAACTAACTATTTTTGATTTTTAAATTTTTTTATTTTTTGGGAAGGATTTGTACTTTTACTTTTTTTTTTTTTTACTTTTTTTTCAAACTTTAAACATTTTTAAAACAGATGGTCGGGTCTCTCCAAATGCGATAGCCAGTTTCCTGGCTACCTAACATCTTTTGAGACCCTGTGTAAATGTGCCCTGAACTGTGCCATGCTGTACCCTATATTAATAGTTCACTAGTGTATGGTAGAGGTGGAAGCAGCGCTGCCCACATTGATTTATGTCTATTCTGAGAGCAAGTTCCTGTTGCTGTCAGAATAAACAGGTCAGTGTTGCAGCTGAAAGCATTCCTACAAACAGAAATGATTAACAATAAAACAGTAACAATAAAACAGTAAAAGTAGAAGAATCACAAAAAATGACAGCAACAAAAAAAACTAACTATTTTTGATTTTTAAATTTTTTTATTTTTTGGGAAGGATTTGTACTTTTAATTTTTTTTTTTTTTACTTTTTTTTCAAACTTTAAACATTTTTAAAACAGATGGTCGGGTCTCTCCAAATGCGATAGCCAGTTTCCTGGCTACCTAACATCTTTTGAGACCCTGTGTAAATGTGCCCTGAACTGTGCCATGCTGTACCCTATATTAATAGTTCACTAGTGTATGGTAGAGGTGGAAGCAGCGCTGCCCACATTGATTTATGTCTATTCTGAGAGCAAGTTCCTGTTGCTGTCAGAATAAACAGGTCAGTGTTGCAGCTGAAAGCATTCCTACAAACAGAAATGATTAACAATAAAACAGTAACAATAAAACAGTAAAAGTAGAAGAATCACAAAAGATGACAGCAACAAAAAAAAACAAACTATTTTTGATTTTTAAATTTTTTTATTTTTTGGGGGGGATTTGTATTTTTACTTTTTTTTTTTTACTTTTTTTTTTCAAACTTTAAACATTTTTAAAACAGATGGTCGGGTCTCTCCAAATGCGATAGCCAGTTTTCTGACTACCTAACATCTTTCGAGACCCTGTGTAAATGTGCCCTGAACTGTGCCGTGCTGTACCCTATATTAATAGTTCACTAGTGTATGGTAGAGGCGGAAGCAGCGCTGCCCACATTGATTTATGTCTATTCTGAGAGCAAGTTCCTGTTGCTGTCAGAATAAACAGGTCAGTGTTGCAGCTGAAAGCATTCCTACAAACAGAAATGATTAACAATAAAACAGTAACAATAAAACAGTAAAAGTAGAAGAATCACAAAAAATGACAACAAAAAAACTAACTATTTTTGATTTTTACATTTTTTATTTTTTGGGGGGATTTGTATTTTTAATTTTTTTTTTTTTACTTTTTTTTTCACGTCCACGTATAAGTGGTACCTCATATGGAAAAAGGATGACACCAAGTGCCAAACTATCTTGCCACTGCTCCCCATGTAGTCTGGGCATCCGGGGGGCTCCACGTGACTATATTTTTCCTCATAAATCTGAAACTTACATGTATAGCCTGTTGCCCTCTCACAGGTCTTATACATCTTGACCCCATATCTGGCACGCTTGCTGGGGAGAAACTGTTTGATTACAAGGCAGCCAGAAAATTGAATGAGGGACTCATCAATGCAGATGTTTTTATGGGGAGTATACATATCTGCAAATTTTTGGTTAAAGTGATTTACGAGGGGCCGAATTTTGTGGAGCCGGTCAAATTCAGGGTCACCCCGAGGACGACTGAGTGTGTTGTCGTAGAAGTGCATAAAACGCATTATCGTCTCATATCTATGCCTGGCCATGGCAGTAGAGAACACGGACATATGAACAAGCGGGCCTGTGGACCAATACAACCGCAATTGATATTTTTTATTAATGCCCATGTTGCAGGCAATCTGACGCTATCTGGGAGGGGCGCTAACTGGCGCTAACACTATCGGAAGTCACCGGTGACACTAATACAGTGATCAGTAAAAATCTGTTCACTGTAATCAATGACACTGGTGACAGGGCAGTGAGGGCGTTAACTGGGGGGGGGGAGGCGATCAAGGGGTTAAATGGGATTACTGGTGTACTAGCGGGAAAACTGGAGCTATCTGGGATGGGCGCTAACACTATTGGAAGTCGCCAGGGACACTGATACAGTGATCAGTAAACATGTGTTCACTGATCAATGACACAGGTGACAGGGAATTGAAGGGGTTAACTGGGGGGGGGTGAAGAGAGGGTTAAATGTGTCCTAGGTGTGTTCTATCTGTGGGTTAGTGCTGTTTTACTCACATTTCTTCTGTCTTCTTCTCTGAAAACTTAGCCACTCATGTGTGCTCCGTCCTGTAGTCCAATGCAACGTTGTGTAAGAGTGATGGTTTCAGCCTCATTGTCGAACTCTGGAATAATCCTCAGTCTTCAAAACCTCCTGGCTAACCTATGACAAAAAAAACACAACACCTATATCAATATTACTGTATTGGGAGCAAGTAGTCAATCATCTACTTAACATAAATTACACTAAAAATGGAAAAACATGTTTACACCCACAACCACACACATATTAATATATAAAGTTATACACATGTATGTTTTGAGTCTTAAAATGTGGAAAGAAAACTTAGCCATTTTAGTGTGCTCCGTCCTGTAGTCCAATGCAACGTTGTGCAAGAGTGATGGTTTCAGCCTCATTGTCGAACTTTGGAATAATCCTCAGTCTTTAAAACCTCTTGGCTAACCTATGACAAAAAAGAAAACAACACATATATAAATATTTCTGCATTTGGACCAAGTAACCAATCATCTACTTAACAAAAATTACGCTAAATATGTAAAAACATGCAAAGACCCACAACCACACACATATTAATATATAAAGTTATACACATGTATGTTTTGAGTCTTAAAATGTGGAAGGAAAACTTAGCATCCACCCACTTCTAATGGTGGGCACACATGAAATGTGCCAACAGATATAAAATATGTATGCCGAAGCATAGGGTCCATCCACCGATTGGCCACCCCAGGCCCCCATGCTTTGGCATATATTCTCTTTTTTTAACTGCGGATGAAAAATCTCATCCAACAGCACTGCCCACATTGATTTATGTCTATTCTGAGAGCAAGTTCCTGTTGCTGTCAGAATAAAACGGTCAGTGTTGCAGCTGAAAACATTCCTACAAACAGAAATGATTAACAATAAAACAGTAACAGTAAAACAGTAAAAGTAGAAGAATCACAAAAAATGACAGCAACAAAAAAAACTAACTATTTTTGATTTTTAAATTTTTTTATTTTTTGGGGGGATTTGTATTTTTACTTTTTTTTTTTTTACTTTTTTTTTCAAACTTTAAACATTTTTAAAACAGATGGTCGGGTCTCTCCAAATGCAATAGCCAGTTTCCTGACTACCTAACATCTTTCGAGACCCTGTGTAAATGTGCCCTGAACTGTGCCGTGCTGTACCCTATATTAATAGTTCACTAGTGTATGGTAGAGGCGGAAGCAGCGCTGCCCACATTGATTTATGTCTATTCTGAGAGCAAGTTCCTGCTGCTGTCAGAATAAACAGGTCAGTGTTGCAGCTGAAAGCATTCCTACAAACAGAAATGATTAACAATAAAACAGTAACAATAAAACAGTAAAAGTAGAAGAATCACAAAAAATGACAGCAACAAAAAAAACTAACTATTTTTGATTTTTAAATTTTTTTATTTTTTGGGAAGGATTTGTACTTTTAATTTTTTTTTTTTTACTTTTTTTTCAAACTTTAAACATTTTTAAAACAGATGGTCGGGTCTCTCCAAATGCGATAGCCAGTTTCCTGGCTACCTAACATCTTTTGAGACCCTGTGTAAATGTGCCCTGAACTGTGCCATGCTGTACCCTATATTAATAGTTCACTAGTGTATGGTAGAGGTGGAAGCAGCGCTGCCCACATTGATTTATGTCTATTCTGAGAGCAAGTTCCTGTTGCTGTCAGAATAAACAGGTCAGTGTTGCAGCTGAAAGCATTCCTACAAACAGAAATGATTAACAATAAAACAGTAACAATAAAACAGTAAAAGTAGAAGAATCACAAAAGATGACAGCAACAAAAAAAACAAACTATGTTTGATTTTTAAATTTTTTTATTTTTTGGGGGGGATTTGTATTTTTACTTTTTTTTTTTTTACTTTTTTTTTTCAAACTTTAAACATTTTTAAAACAGATGGTCGGGTCTCTCCAAATGCGATAGCCAGTTTTCTGACTACCTAACATCTTTCGAGACCCTGTGTAAATGTGCCCTGAACTGTGCCGTGCTGTACCCTATATTAATAGTTCACTAGTGTATGGTAGAGGCGGAAGCAGCGCTGCCCACATTGATTTATGTCTATTCTGAGAGCAAGTTCCTGTTGCTGTCAGAATAAACAGGTCAGTGTTGCAGCTGAAAGCATTCCTACAAACAGAAATGATTAACAATAAAACAGTAACAATAAAACAGTAAAAGTAGAAGAATCACAAAAAATGACAACAAAAAAACTAACTATTTTTGATTTTTACATTTTTTATTTTTTGGGGGGGATTTGTATTTTTAATTTTTTTTTTTTTACTTTTTTTTTCACGTCCACGTATAAGTGGTACCTCATATGGAAAAAGGATGACACCAAGTCCCAAACTATCTTGCCACTGCTCCCCATGTAGTCTGGGCATCCGGGGGGCTCCACGTGACTATATTTTTCCTCATAAATCTGAAACTTACATGTATAGCCTGTTGCCCTCTCACAGGTCTTATACATCTTGACCCCATATCTGGCACGCTTGCTGGGGAGAAACTGTTTGATTACAAGGCAGCCAGAAAATTGAATGAGGGACTCATCAATGCAGATGTTTTTATGGGGAGTATACATATCTGCAAATTTTTGGTTAAAGTGATTTACGAGGGGCCGAATTTTGTGGAGCCGGTCAAATTCAGGGTCACCCCGAGGACGACTGAGTGTGTTGTCGTAGAAGTGCATAAAACGCATTATCATCTCATATCTATGCCTGGCCATGGCAGTAGAGAACACGGACATATGAACAAGCGGGCCTGTGGACCAATACAACCGCAATTGATATTTTTTATTAATGCCCATGTTGCAGGCAATCTGACGCTATCTGGGAGGGGCGCTAACTGGCGCTAACACTATCGGAAGTCACCGGTGACACTAATACAGTGATCAGTAAAAATCTGTTCACTGTAATCAATGACACTGGTGACAGGGCAGTGAGGGCGTTAACTGGGGGGGGGGAGGCGATCAAGGGGTTAAATGGGATTACTGTTGTACTAGCGGGAAAACTGGAGCTATCTGGGATGGGCGCTAACACTATTGGAAGTCGCCAGGGACACTGATACAGTGATCAGTAAACATGTGTTCACTGATCAATGACACAGGTGACAGGGAATTGAAGGGGTTAACTGGGGGGGTGAAGAGAGGGTTAAATGTGTCCTAGGTGTGTTCTATCTGTGGGTTAGTGCTGTTTTACTCACATTTCTTCTGTCTTCTTCTCTGAAAACTTAGCCACTCATGTGTGCTCCGTCCTGTAGTCCAATGCAACGTTGTGTAAGAGTGATGGTTTCAGCCTCATTGTCGAACTCTGGAATAATCCTCAGTCTTCAAAACCTCCTGGCTAACCTATGACAAAAAAAACACAACACCTATATCAATATTACTGTATTGGGAGCAAGTAGTCAATCATCTACTTAACATAAATTACACTAAAAATGGAAAAACATGTTTACACCCACAACCACACACATATTAATATATAAAGTTATACACATGTATGTTTTGAGTCTTAAAATGTGGAAAGAAAACTTAGCCATTTTAGTGTGCTCCGTCCTGTAGTCCAATGCAACGTTGTGCAAGAGTGATGGTTTCAGCCTCATTGTCGAACTTTGGAATAATCCTCAGTCTTTAAAACCTCTTGGCTAACCTATGACAAAAAAGAAAACAACACATATATAAATATTTCTGCATTTGGACCAAGTAACCAATCATCTACTTAACAAAAATTACGCTAAATATGTAAAAACATGCAAAGACCCACAACCACACACATATTAATATATAAAGTTATACACATGTATGTTTTGAGTCTTAAAATGTGGAAGGAAAACTTAGCATCCACCCACTTCTAATGGTGGGCACACATGAAATGTGCCAACAGATATAAAATATGTATGCCGAAGCATAGGGTCCATCCACCGATTGGCCACCCCAGGCCCCCATGCTTTGGCATATATTCTCTTTTTTTAACTGCGGATGAAAAATCTCATCCAACAGCACTGCCCACATTGATTTATGTCTATTCTGAGAGCAAGTTCCTGTTGCTGTCAGAATAAAACGGTCAGTGTTGCAGCTGAAAACATTCCTACAAACAGAAATGATTAACAATAAAACAGTAACAATAAAACAGTAAAAGTAGAAGAATCACAAAAAATGACAGCAACAAAAAAAACTAACTTTTTGATTTTTAAATTTTTTTATTTTTTGGGAAGGATTTGTACTTTTAATTATTTTTTTTTTTACTTTTTTTTTCAAACTTTAAACATTTTTAAAACAGATGGTCGGGTCTCTCCAAATGCGATAGCCAGTTTCCTGGCTACCTAACATCTTTTGAGACCCTGTGTAAATGTGCCCTGAACTGTGCCATGCTGTACCCTATATTAATAGTTCACTAGTGTATGGTAGAGGTGGAAGCAGCGCTGCCCACATTGATTTATGTCTATTCTGAGAGCAAGTTCCTGTTGCTGTCAGAATAAACAGGTCAGTGTTGCAGCTGAAAGCATTCCTACAAACAGAAATGATTAACAATAAAACAGTAACAGTAAAACAGTAAAAGTAGAAGAATCACAAAAAATGACAGCAACAAAAAAAAACTAACTATTTTTGATTTTTAAATTTTTTTATTTTTTGGGGGGATTTGTATTTTTACTTTTTTTTTTTTTACTTTTTTTTTCAAACTTTAAACATTTTTAAAACAGATGGTCGGGTCTCTCCAAATGCGATAGCCAGTTTCCTGACTACCTAACATCTTTCGAGACCCTGTGTAAATGTGCCCTGAACTGTGCCGTGCTGTACCCTATATTAATAGTTCACTAGTGTATGGTAGAGGCGGAACCAGCGCTGCCCACATTGATTTATGTCTATTCTGAGAGCAAGTTCCTGTTGCTGTCAGAATAAACAGGTCAGTGTTGCAGCTGAAGGCATTCCTACAAACAGAAATGATTAACAATAAAACAGTAACAATAAAACAGTAAAAGTAGAAGAATCACAAAAAATGACAGCAACAAAAAAAACTAACTATTTTTGATTTTTAAATTTTTTTATTTTTTGGGAAGGATTTGTACTTTTAATTTTTTTTTTTTTTTTACTTTTTTTTTCAAACTTTAAACATTTTTAAAACAGATGGTCGGGTCTCTCCAAATGCGATAGCCAGTTTCCTGGCTACCTAACATCTTTTGAGACCCTGTGTAAATGTGCCCTGAACTGTGCCGTGCTGTACCCTATATTAATAGTTCACTAGTGTATGATAGAGGTGGAAGCAGCGCTGCCCACATTGATTTATGTCTATTCTGAGAGCAAGTTCCTGTTGCTGTCAGAATAAACAGGTCAGTGTTGCAGCTGAAAGCATTCCTACAAACAGAAATGATTAACAATAAAACAGTAACAATAAAACAGTAAAAGTAGAAGAATCACAAAAAATGACAGCAACAAAAAAAACAAACTATTTTTGATTTTTAAATTTTTTTATTTTTTTGGGGGGGATTTGTATTTTTACTTTTTTTTTTTACTTTTTTTTTGAAACTTTAAACATTTTTAAAACAGATGGTCGGGTCTCTCCAAATGCGATAGCCAGTTTTCTGACTACCTAACATCTTTCGAGACCCTGTGTAAATGTGCCCTGAACTGTGCCGTGCTGTACCCTATATTAATAGTTCACTAGTGTATGGTAGAGGCGGAAGCAGCGCTGCCCACATTGATTTATGTCTATTCTGAGAGCAAGTTCCTGTTGCTGTCAGAATAAACAGGTCAGTGTTGCAGCTGAAAGCATTCCTACAAACAGAAATGATTAACAATAAAACAGTAACAATAAAACAGTAAAAGTAGAAGAATCACAAAAAATGACAATAAAAAAACTAACTATTTTTGATTTTTACATTTTTTTATTTTTTGGGGGGATTTGTATTTTTAATTTTTTTTTTTTTACTTTTTTTTTCACGTCCACGTATAAGTGGTACCTCATATGGAAAAAGGATGACACCAAGTCCCAAACTATCTTGCCACTGCTCCCCATGTAGTCTGGGCATCCGGGGGGCTCCACGTGACTATATTTTTCCTCATAAATCTGAAACTTACATGTATAGCCTGTTGCCCTCTCACAGGTCTTATACATCTTGACCCCATATCTGGCACGCTTGCTGGGGAGAAACTGTTTGATTACAAGGCAGCCAGAAAATTGAATGAGGGACTCATCAATGCAGATGTTTTTATGGGGAGTATACATATCTGCAAATTTTTGGTTAAAGTGATTTACGAGGGGCCGAATTTTGTGGAGCCGGTCAAATTCAGGGTCACCCCGAGGACGACTGAGTGTGTTGTCGTAGAAGTGCATAAAACGCATTATCGTCTCATATCTATGCCTGGCCATGGCAGTAGAGAACACGGACATATGAACAAGCGGGCCTGTGGACCAATACAACCGCAATTGATATTTTTTATTAATGCCCATGTTGCAGGCAATCTGACGCTATCTGGGAGGGGCGCTAACTGGCGCTAACACTATCGGAAGTCACCGGTGACACTAATACAGTGATCAGTAAAAATCTGTTCACTGTAATCAATGACACTGGTGACAGGGCAGTGAGGGCGTTAACTGGGGGGGGGAGGCGATCAAGGGGTTAAATGGGATTACTGGTGTACTAGCGGGAAAACTGGCGCTATCTGGGATGGGCGCTAACACTATTGGAAGTCGCCAGGGACACTGATACAGTGATCAGTAAACATGTGTTCACTGATCAATGACACAGGTGACAGGGAATTGAAGGGGTTAACTGGGGGGGGGGTGAAGAGAGGGTTAAATGTGTCCTAGGTGTG
The DNA here is from genome assembly GCF_062004578.1 of Staurois parvus. Classification (NCBI taxonomy): domain Eukaryota; kingdom Metazoa; phylum Chordata; class Amphibia; order Anura; family Ranidae; genus Staurois; species Staurois parvus. Next base: position 3,933,388 of record NW_028319601.1, on the reverse strand, counting down.
TTCTATCTGTGGGTTAGTGCTGTTTTACTCACATTTCTTCTGTCTTCTTCTCTGAAAACTTAGCCACTCATGTGTGCTCCGTCCTGTAGTCCAATGCAACGTTGTGTAAGAGTGATGGTTTCAGCCTCATTGTCGAACTCTGGAATAATCCTCAGTCTTCAAAACCTCCTGGCTAACCTATGACAAAAAAAACACAACACCTATATCAATATTACTGTATTGGGAGCAAGTAGTCAATCATCTACTTAACATAAATTACACTAAAAATGGAAAAACATGTTTACACCCACAACCACACACATATTAATATATAAAGTTATACACATGTATGTTTTGAGTCTTAAAATGTGGAAAGAAAACTTAGCCATTTTAGTGTGCTCCGTCCTGTAGTCCAATGCAACGTTGTGCAAGAGTGATGGTTTCAGCCTCATTGTCGAACTTTGGAATAATCCTCAGTCTTTAAAACCTCTTGGCTAACCTATGACAAAAAAGAAAACAACCCATATATAAATATTTCTGCATTTGGACCAAGTAACCAATCATCTACTTAACAAAAATTACGCTAAATATGTAAAAACATGCAAAGACCCACAACCACACACATATTAATATATAAAGTTATACACATGTATGTTTTGAGTCTTAAAATGTGGAAGGAAAACTTAGCATCCACCCACTTCTAATGGTGGGCACACATGAAATGTGCCAACAGATATAAAATATGTATGCCGAAGCATAGGGTCCATCCACCGATTGGCCACCCCAGGCCCCCATGCTTTGGCATATATTCTCTTTTTTTAACTGCGGATGAAAAATCTCATCCAACAGCACTGCCCACATTGATTTATGTCTATTCTGAGAGCAAGTTCCTGTTGCTGTCAGAATAAAACGGTCAGTGTTGCAGCTGAAAACATTCCTACAAACAGAAATGATTAACAATAAAACAGTAACAGTAAAACAGTAAAAGTAGAAGAATCACAAAAAATGACAGCAACAAAAAAAACTAACTATTTTTGATTTTTAAATTTTTTTATTTTTTGGGGGGATTTGTTTTTTTACTTTTTTTTTTTTTACTTTTTTTTTCAAACTTTAAACATTTTTAAAACAGATGGTCGGGTCTCTCCAAATGCAATAGCCAGTTTCCTGACTACCTAACATCTTTCGAGACCCTGTGTAAATGTGCCCTGAACTGTGCCGTGCTGTACCCTATATTAATAGTTCACAAGTGTATGGTAGAGGCGGAAGCAGCGCTGCCCACATTGATTTATGTCTATTCTGAGAGCAAGTTCCTGCTGCTGTCAGAATAAACAGGTCAGTGTTGCAGCTGAAAGCATTCCTACAAACAGAAATGATTAACAATAAAACAGTAACAATAAAACAGTAAAAGTAGAAGAATCACAAAAAATGACAGCAACAAAAAAAACTAACTATTTTTGATTTTTAAATTTTTTTATTTTTTGGGAAGGATTTGTACTTTTAATTTTTTTTTTTTTTACTTTTTTTTCAAACTTTAAACATTTTTAAAACAGATGGTCGGGTCTCTCCAAATGCGATAGCCAGTTTCCTGGCTACCTAACATCTTTTGAGACCCTGTGTAAATGTGCCCTGAACTGTGCCATGCTGTACCCTATATTAATAGTTCACTAGTGTATGGTAGAGGTGGAAGCAGCGCTGCCCACATTGATTTATGTCTATTCTGAGAGCAAGTTCCTGTTGCTGTCAGAATAAACAGGTCAGTGTTGCAGCTGAAAGCATTCCTACAAACAGAAATGATTAACAATAAAACAGTAACAATAAAACAGTAAAAGTAGAAGAATCACAAAAAATGACAGCAACAAAAAAAACTAACTATTTTTGATTTTTAAATTTTTTTATTTTTTGGGAAGGATTTGTACTTTTAATTTTTTTTTTTTTACTTTTTTTTCAAACTTTAAACATTTTTAAAACAGATGGTTGGGTCTCTCCAAATGCGATAGCCAGTTTCCTGGCTACCTAACATCTTTTGAGACCCTGTGTAAATGTGCCCTGAACTGTGCCATGCTGTACCCTATATTAATAGTTCACTAGTGTATGGTAGAGGTGGAAGCAGCGCTGCCCACATTGATTTATGTCTATTCTGAGAGCAAGTTCCTGTTGCTGTCAGAATAAACAGGTCAGTGTTGCAGCTGAAAGCATTCCTACAAACAGAAATGATTAACAATAAAACAGTAACAATAAAACAGTAAAAGTAGAAGAATCACAAAAAATGACAGCAACAAAGAAGAAACAAACTATTTTTGATTTTTAAATTTTTTTATTTTTTGGGGGGGGATTTGTATTTTTACTTTTTTTTTTTTACTTTTTTTTTCAAACTTTAAACATTTTTAAAACAGATGGTCGGGTCTCTCCAAATGCGATAGCCAGTTTTCTGACTACCTAACATCTTTCGAGACCCTGTGTAAATGTGCCCTGAACTGTGCCGTGCTGTACCCTATATTAATAGTTCACTAGTGTATGGTAGAGGCGGAAGCAGCGCTGCCCACATTGATTTATGTCTATTCTGAGAGCAAGTTCCTGTTGCTGTCAGAATAAACAGGTCAGTGTTGCAGCTGAAAGCATTCCTACAAACAGAAATGATTAACAATAAAACAGTAACAATAAAACAGTAAAAGTAGAAGAATCACAAAAAATGACAACAAAAAAACTAACTATTTTTGATTTTTACATTTTTTTATTTTTTGGGGGGGATTTGTATTTTTAATTTTTTTTTTTTACTTTTTTTTTCACGTCCACGTATAAGTGGTACCTCATATGGAAAAAGGATGACACCAAGTCCCAAACTATCTTGCCACTGCTCCCCATGTAGTCTGGGCATCCGGGGGGCTCCACGTGACTATATTTTTCCTCATAAATCTGAAACTTACATGTATAGCCTGTTGCCCTCTCACAGGTCTTATACATCTTGACCCCATATCTGGCACGCTTGCTGGGGAGAAACTGTTTGATTACAAGGCAGCCAGAAAATTGAATGAGGGACTCATCAATGCAGATGTTTTTATGGGGAGTATACATATCTGCAAATTTTTGGTTAAAGTGATTTACGAGGGGCCGAATTTTGTGGAGCCGGTCAAATTCAGGGTCACCCCGAGGACGACTGAGTGTGTTGTCGTAGAAGTGCATAAAACGCATTATCGTCTCATATCTATGCCTGGCCATGGAAGTAGAGAACACGGACATATGAACAAGCGGGCCTGTGGACCAATACAACCGCAATTGATATTTTTTATTAATGCCCATGTTGCAGGCAATCTGACGCTATCTGGGAGGGGCGCTAACTGGCGCTAACACTATCGGAAGTCACCGGTGACACTAATACAGTGATCAGTAAAAATCTGTTCACTGTAATCAATGACACTGGTGACAGGGCAGTGAGGGCGTTAACTGGGGGGGGGGAGGCGATCAAGGTGTTAAATGGGATTACTGGTGTACTAGCGGGAAAACTGGCGCTATCTGGGATGGGCGCTAACACTATTGGAAGTCGCCAGGGACACTGATACAGTGATCAGTAAACATGTGTTCACTGATCAATGACACAGGTGACAGGGAATTGAAGGGGTTAACTGGGGGGGGGGTGAAGAGAGGGTTAAATGTGTCCTAGGTGTGTTCTATCTGTGGGTTAGTGCTGTTTTACTCACATTTCTTCTGTCTTCATCTCTGAAAACCTAGCCACTCATGTGTGCTCCGTCCTGTAGTCCAATGCAACGTTGTGTAAGAGTGATGGTTTCAGCCTCATTGTCGAACTCTGGAATAATCCTCAGTCTTCAAAACCTCTTGGCTAACCTATGACAAAAAAGAAAACAACACATATATAAATATTTCTGCATTTGGACCAAGTAACCAATCATCTACTTAACAAAAATTACGCTAAATATGTAAAAACATGCAAAGACCCACAACCACACACATATTAATATATAAAGTTATACACATGTATGTTTTGAGTCTTAAAATGTGGAAGGAAAACTTAGCATCCACCCACTTCTAATGGTGGGCACACATGAAATGTGCCAACAGATATAAAATATGTATGCCGAAGCATAGGGTCCATCCACCGATTGGCCACCCCAGGCCCCCATGCTTTGGCATGTATTCTCTTTTTTTAACTGTGGATGAAAAATCTCATCCAACAGCACTGCCCACATTGATTTATGTCTATTCTGAGAGCAAGTTCCTGTTGCTGTCAGAATAAAACGGTCAGTGTTGCAGCTGAAAACATTCCTACAAACAGAAATGATTAACAATAAAACAGTAACAGTAAAACAGTAAAAGTAGAAGAATCACAAAAAATGACAGCAACAAAAAAAACTAACTATTTTTGATTTTTAAATTTTTTTATTTTTTGGGGGGATTTGTATTTTTACTTTTTTTTTTTTTACTTTTTTTCAAACTTTAAACATTTTTAAAACAGATGGTCGGGTCTCTCCAAATGCAATAGCCAGTTTCCTGACTACCTAACATCTTTCGAGACCCTGTGTAAATGTGCCCTGAACTGTGCCGTGCTGTACCCTATATTAATAGTTCACTAGTGTATGGTAGAGGCGGAAGCAGCGCTGCCCACATTGATTTATGTCTATTCTGAGAGCAAGTTCCTGCTGCTGTCAGAATAAACAGGTCAGTGTTGCAGCTGAAAGCATTCCTACAAACAGAAATGATTAACAATAAAACAGTAACAATAAAACAGTAAAAGTAGAAGAATCACAAAAAATGACAGCAACAAAAAAAACTAACTATTTTTGATTTTTAAATTTTTTTATTTTTTGGGAAGGATTTGTACTTTTAATTTTTTTTTTTTTTACTTTTTTTTCAAACTTTAAACATTTTTAAAACAGATGGTCGGGTCTCTCCAAATGCGATAGCCAGTTTCCTGACTACCTAACATCTTTTGAGACCCTGTGTAAATGTGCCCTGAACTGTGCCATGCTGTACCCTATATTAATAGTTCACTAGTGTATGGTAGAGGTGGAAGCAGCGCTGCCCACATTGATTTATGTCTATTCTGAGAGCAAGTTCCTGTTGCTGTCAGAATAAACAGGTCAGTGTTGCAGCTGAAAGCATTCCTACAAACAGAAATGATTAACAATAAAACAGTAACAATAAAACAGTAAAAGTAGAAGAATCACAAAAAATGACAGCAACAAAAAAAAACAAACTATTTTTGAATTTTAAATTTTTTTATTTTTTGGGGGGGGATTTGTATTTTTACTTTTTTTTTTTTACTTTTTTTTTCAAACTTTAAACATTTTTAAAACAGATGGTCGGGTCTCTCCAAATGCGATAGCCAGTTTTCTGACTACCTAACATCTTTCGAGACCCTGTGTAAATGTGCCCTGAACTGTGCCGTGCTGTACCCTATATTAATAGTTCACTAGTGTATGGTAGAGGCGGAAGCAGCGCTGCCCACATTGATTTATGTCTATTCTGAGAGCAAGTTCCTGTTGCTGTCAGAATAAACAGGTCAGTGTTGCAGCTGAAAGCATTCCTACAAACAGAAATGATTAACAATAAAACAGTAACAATAAAACAGTAAAAGTAGAAGAATCACAAAAAATGACAACAAAAAAACTAACTATTTTTGATTTTTACATTTTTTTATTTTTTGGGGGGGATTTGTATTTTTAATTTTTTTTTTTTTACTTTTTTTTTCACGTCCACGTATAAGTGGTACCTCATATGGAAAAAGGATGACACCAAGTCCCAAACTATCTTGCCACTGCTCCCCATGTAGTCTGGGCATCCGGGGGGCTCCACGTGACTATATTTTTCCTCATAAATCTGAAACTTACATGTATAGCCTGTTGCCCTCTCACAGGTCTTATACATCTTGACCCCATATCTGGCACGCTTGCTGGGGAGAAACTGTTTGATTACAAGGCAGCCAGAAAATTGAATGAGGGACTCATCAATGCAGATGTTTTTATGGGGAGTATACATATCTGCAAATTTTTGGTTAAAGTGATTTACGAGGGGCCGAATTTTGTGGAGCCGGTCAAATTCAGGGTCACCCCGAGGACGACTGAGTGTGTTGTCGTAGAAGTGCATAAAACGCATTATCGTCTCATATCTATGCCTGGCCATGGCAGTAGAGAACACGGACATATGAACAAGCGGGCCTGTGGACCAATACAACCGCAATTGATATTTTTTATTAATGCCCATGTTGCAGGCAATCTGACGCTATCTGGGAGGGGCGCTAACTGGCGCTAACACTATCGGAAGTCACCGGTGACACTAATACAGTGATCAGTAAAAATCTGTTCACTGTAATCAATGACACTGGTGACAGGGCAGTGAGGGCGTTAACTGGGGGGGGGAGGCGATCAAGGGGTTAAATGGGATTACTGGTGTACTAGCGGGAAAACTGGCGCTATCTGGGATGGGCGCTAACACTATTGGAAGTCGCCAGGGACACTGATACAGTGATCAGTAAACATGTGTTCACTGATCAATGACACAGGTGACAGGGAATTGAAGGGGTTAACTGGGGGGGGGGGTGAAGAGAGGGTTAAATGTGTCCTAGGTGTGTTCTATCTGTGGGTTAGTGCTGTTTTACTCACATTTCTTCTGTCTTCTTCTCTGAAAACTTAGCCACTCATGTGTGCTCCGTCCTGTAGTCCAATGCAACGTTGTGTAAGAGTGATGGTTTCAGCCTCATTGTCGAACTCTGGAATAATCCTCAGTCTTCAAAACCTCCTGGCTAACCTATGACAAAAAAAACACAACACCTATATCAATATTACTGTATTGGGAGCAAGTAGTCAATCATCTACTTAACATAAATTACACTAAAAATGGAAAAACATGTTTACACCCACAACCACACACATATTAATATATAAAGTTATACACATGTATGTTTTGAGTCTTAAAATGTGGAAAGAAAACTTAGCCATTTTAGTGTGCTCCGTCCTGTAGTCCAATGCAACGTTGTGCAAGAGTGATGGTTTCAGCCTCATTGTCGAACTTTGGAATAATCCTCAGTCTTTAAAACCTCTTGGCTAACCTATGACAAAAAAGAAAACAACACATATATAAATATTTCTGCATTTGGACCAAGTAACCAATCATCTACTTAACAAAAATTACGCTAAATATGTAAAAACATGCAAAGACCCACAACCACACACATATTAATATATAAAGTTATACACATGTATGTTTTGAGTCTTAAAATGTGGAAGGAAAACTTAGCATCCACCCACTTCTAATGGTGGGCACACATGAAATGTGCCAACAGATATAAAATATGTATGCCAAAGCATAGGGTCCATCCACCGATTGGCCACCCCAGGCCCCCATGCTTTGGCATATATTCTCTTTTTTTAACTGCGGATGAAAAATCTCATCCAACAGCACTGCCCACATTGATTTATGTCTATTCTGAGAGCAAGTTCCTGTTGCTGTCAGAATAAAACGGTCAGTGTTGCAGCTGAAAGCATTCCTACAAACAGAAATGATTAACAATAAAACAGTAACAGTAAAACAGTAAAAGTAGAAGAATCACAAAAAATGACAGCAACAAAAAAAACTAACTATTTTTGATTTTTAAATTTTTTTATTTTTTGGGAAGGATTTGTACTTTTAATTTTTTTTTTTTTACTTTTTTTTCAAACTTTAAACATTTTTAAAACAGATGGTCGGGTCTCTCCAAATGCGATAGCCAGTTTCCTGGCTACCTAACATCTTTTGAGACCCTGTGTAAATGTGCCCTGAACTGTGCCATGCTGTACCCTATATTAATAGTTCACTAGTGTATGGTAGAGGTGGAAGCAGCGCTGCCCACATTGATTTATGTCTATTCTGAGAGCAAGTTCCTGTTGCTGTCAGAATAAACAGGTCAGTGTTGCAGCTGAAAGCATTCCTACAAACAGAAATGATTAACAATAAAACAGTAACAATAAAACAGTAAAAGTAGAAGAATCACAAAAAATGACAGCAACAAAAAAAACTAACTTTTTGATTTTTAAATTTTTTTATTTTTTGGGAAGGATTTGTACTTTTAATTATTTTTTTTTTTACTTTTTTTTTCAAACTTTAAACATTTTTAAAACAGATGGTCGGGTCTCTCCAAATGCGATAGCCAGTTTCCTGGCTACCTAACATCTTTTGAGACCCTGTGTAAATGTGCCCTGAACTGTGCCATGCTGTACCCTATATTAATAGTTCACTAGTGTATGGTAGAGGTGGAAGCAGCGCTGCCCACATTGATTTATGTCTATTCTGAGAGCAAGTTCCTGTTGCTGTCAGAATAAACAGGTCAGTGTTGCAGCTGAAAGCATTCCTACAAACAGAAATGATTAACAATAAAACAGTAACAGTAAAACAGTAAAAGTAGAAGAATCACAAAAAATGACAGCAACAAAAAAAACTAACTATTTTTGATTTTTAAATTTTTTTATTTTTTGGGGGGATTTGTATTTTTACTTTTTTTTTTTTTACTTTTTTTTCAAACTTTAAACATTTTTAAAACAGATGGTCGGGTCTCTCCAAATGCGATAGCCAGTTTCCTGACTACCTAACATCTTTCGAGACCCTGTGTAAATGTGCCCTGAACTGTGCCGTGCTGTACCCTATATTAATAGTTCACTAGTGTATGGTAGAGGCGGAACCAGCGCTGCCCACATTGATTTATGTCTATTCTGAGAGCAAGTTCCTGTTGCTGTCAGAATAAACAGGTCAGTGTTGCAGCTGAAGGCATTCCTACAAACAGAAATGATTAACAATAAAACAGTAACAATAAAACAGTAAAAGTAGAAGAATCACAAAAAATGACAGCAACAAAAAAAACTAACTATTTTTGATTTTTAAATTTTTTTATTTTTTGGGAAGGATTTGTACTTTTAATTTTTTTTTTTTTTTTACTTTTTTTTTCAAACTTTAAACATTTTTAAAACAGATGGTCGGGTCTCTCCAAATGCGATAGCCAGTTTCCTGGCTACCTAACATCTTTTGAGACCCTGTGTAAATGTGCCCTGAACTGTGCCGTGCTGTACCCTATATTAATAGTTCACTAGTGTATGGTAGAGGTGGAAGCAGCGCTGCCCACATTGATTTATGTCTATTCTGAGAGCAAGTTCCTGTTGCTGTCAGAATAAACAGGTCAGTGTTGCAGCTGAAAGCATTCCTACAAACAGAAATGATTAACAATAAAACAGTAACAATAAAACAGTAAAAGTAGAAGAATCACAAAAAATGACAGCAACAAAAAAAACAAACTATTTTTGATTTTTAAATTTTTTTATTTTTTTGGGGGGGATTTGTATTTTTACTTTTTTTTTTTACTTTTTTTTTCAAACTTTAAACATTTTTAAAACAGATGGTCGGGTCTCTCCAAATGCGATAGCCAGTTTTCTGACTACCTAACATCTTTCGAGACCCTGTGTAAATGTGCCCTGAACTGTGCCGTGCTGTACCCTATATTAATAGTTCACTAGTGTATGGTAGAGGCGGAAGCAGCGCTGCCCACATTGATTTATGTCTATTCTGAGAGCAAGTTCCTGTTGCTGTCAGAATAAACAGGTCAGTGTTGCAGCTGAAAGCATTCCTACAAACAGAAATGATTAACAATAAAACAGTAACAATAAAACAGTAAAAGTAGAAGAATCACAAAAAATGACAATAAAAAAACTAACTATTTTTGATTTTTACATTTTTTTATTTTTTGGGGGGATTTGTATTTTTAATTTTTTTTTTTTTACTTTTTTTTTCACGTCCACGTATAAGTGGTACCTCATATGGAAAAAGGATGACACCAAGTCCCAAACTATCTTGCCACTGCTCCCCATGTAGTCTGGGCATCCGGGGGGCTCCACGTGACTATATTTTTCCTCATAAATCTGAAACTTACATGTATAGCCTGTTGCCCTCTCACAGGTCTTATACATCTTGACCCCATATCTGGCACGCTTGCTGGGGAGAAACTGTTTGATTACAAGGCAGCCAGAAAATTGAATGAGGGACTCATCAATGCAGATGTTTTTATGGGGAGTATACATATCTGCAAATTTTTGGTTAAAGTGATTTACGAGGGGCCGAATTTTGTGGAGCCGGTCAAATTCAGGGTCACCCCGAGGACGACTGAGTGTGTTGTCGTAGAAGTGCATAAAACGCATTATCGTCTCATATCTATGCCTGGCCATGGCAGTAGAGAACACGGACATATGAACAAGCGGGCCTGTGGACCAATACAACCGCAATTGATATTTTTTATTAATGCCCATGTTGCAGGCAATCTGACGCTATCTGGGAGGGGCGCTAACTGGCGCTAACACTATCGGAAGTCACCGGTGACACTAATACAGTGATCAGTAAAAATCTGTTCACTGTAATCAATGACACTGGTGACAGGGCAGTGAGGGCGTTAACTGGGGGGGGGAGGCGATCAAGGGGTTAAATGGGATTACTGGTGTACTAGCGGGAAAACTGGCGCTATCTGGGATGGGCGCTAACACTATTGGAAGTCGCCAGGGACACTGATACAGTGATCAGTAAACATGTGTTCACTGATCAATGACACAGGTGACAGGGAATTGAAGGGGTTAACTGGGGGGGGGGTGAAGAGAGGGTTAAATGTGTCCTAGGTGTGTTCTATCTGTGGGTTAGTGCTGTTTTACTCACATTTCTTCTGTCTTCTTCTCTGAAAACTTAGCCACTCATGTGTGCTCCGTCCTGTAGTCCAATGCAACGTTGTGTAAGAGTGATGGTTTCAGCCTCATTGTCGAACTCTGGAATAATCCTCAGTCTTCAAAACCTCCTGGCTAACCTATGACAAAAAAAACACAACACCTATATCAATATTACTGTATTGGGAGCAAGTAGTCAATCATCTACTTAACATAAATTACACTAAAAATGGAAAAACATGTTTACACCCACAACCACACACATATTAATATATAAAGTTATACACATGTATGTTTTGAGTCTTAAAATGTGGAAAGAAAACTTAGCCATTTTAGTGTGCTCCGTCCTGTAGTCCAATGCAACGTTGTGCAAGAGTGATGGTTTCAGCCTCATTGTCGAACTTTGGAATAATCCTCAGTCTTTAAAACCTCTTGGCTAACCTATGACAAAAAAGAAAACAACACATATATAAATATTTCTGCATTTGGACCAAGTAACCAATCATCTACTTAACAAAAATTACGCTAAATATGTAAAAACATGCAAAGACCCACAACCACACACATATTAATATATAAAGTTATACACATGTATGTTTTGAGTCTTAAAATGTGGAAGGAAAACTTAGCATCCACCCACTTCTAATGGTGGGCACACATGAAATGTGCCAACAGATATAAAATATGTATGCCGAAGCATAGGGTCCATCCACCGATTGGCCACCCCAGGCCCCCATGCTTTGGCATATATTCTCTTTTTTTAACTGCGGATGAAAAATCTCATCCAACAGCACTGCCCACATTGATTTATGTCTATTCTGAGAGCAAGTTCCTGTTGCTGTCAGAATAAAACGGTCAGTGTTGCAGCTGAAAACATTCCTACAAACAGAAATGATTAACAATAAAACAGTAACAGTAAAACAGTAAAAGTAGAAGAATCACAAAAAATGACAGCAACAAAAAAAACTAACTATTTTTGATTTTTAAATTTTTTTATTTTTTGGGGGGATTTGTTTTTTTACTTTTTTTTTTTTTACTTTTTTTTTCAAACTTTAAACATTTTTAAAACAGATGGTCGGGTCTCTCCAAATGCAATAGCCAGTTTCCTGACTACCTAACATCTTTCGAGACCCTGTGTAAATGTGCCCTGAACTGTGCCGTGCTGTACCCTATATTAATAGTTCACTAGTGTATGGTAGAGGCGGAAGCAGCGCTGCCCACATTGATTTATGTCTATTCTGAGAGCAAGTTCCTGCTGCTGTCAGAATAAACAGGTCAGTGTTGCAGCTGAAAGCATTCCTACAAACAGAAATGATTAACAATAAAACAGTAACAATAAAACAGTAAAAGTAGAAGAATCACAAAAAATGACAGCAACAAAAAAAACTAACTATTTTTGATTTTTAAATTTTTTTATTTTTTGGGAAGGATTTGTACTTTTAATTTTTTTTTTTTTTACTTTTTTTTCAAACTTTAAACATTTTTAAAACAGATGGTCGGGTCTCTCCAAATGCGATAGCCAGTTTCCTGGCTACCTAACATCTTTTGAGACCCTGTGTAAATGTGCCCTGAACTGTGCCATGCTGTACCCTATATTAATAGTTCACTAGTGTATGGTAGAGGTGGAAGCAGCGCTGCCCACATTGATTTATGTCTATTCTGAGAGCAAGTTCCTGTTGCTGTCAGAATAAACAGGTCAGTGTTGCAGCTGAAAGCATTCCTACAAACAGAAATGATTAACAATAAAACAGTAACAATAAAACAGTAAAATTAGAAGAATCACAAAAAATGACAGCAACAAAAAAAACTAACTATTTTTGATTTTTAAATTTTTTTATTTTTTGGGAAGGATTTGTACTTTTAATTTTTTTTTTTTTTACTTTTTTTTCAAACTTTAAACATTTTTAAAACAGATGGTCGGGTCTCTCCAAATGCGATAGCCAGTTTCCTGGCTACCTAACATCTTTTGAGACCCTGTGTAAATGTGCCCTGAACTGTGCCATGCTGTACCCTATATTAATAGTTCACTAGTGTATGGTAGAGGTGGAAGCAGCGCTGCCCACATTGATTTATGTCTATTCTGAGAGCAAGTTCCTGTTGCTGTCAGAATAAACAGGTCAGTGTTGCAGCTGAAAGCATTCCTACAAACAGAAATGATTAACAATAAAACAGTAACAATAAAACAGTAAAAGTAGAAGAATCACAAAAGATGACAGCAACAAAAAAAACAAACTATTTTTGATTTTTAAATTTTTTTATTTTTTGGGGGGGATTTGTATTTTTACTTTTTTTTTTTTTACTTTTTTTTTTCAAACTTTAAACATTTTTAAAACAGATGGTCGGGTCTCTCCAAATGCGATAGCCAGTTTTCTGACTACCTAACATCTTTCGAGACCCTGTGTAAATGTGCCCTGAACTGTGCCGTGCTGTACCCTATATTAATAGTTCACTAGTGTATGGTAGAGGCGGAAGCAGCGCTGCCCACATTGATTTATGTCTATTCTGAGAGCAAGTTCCTGTTGCTGTCAGAATAAACAGGTCAGTGTTGCAGCTGAAAGCATTCCTACAAACAGAAATGATTAACAATAAAACAGTAACAATAAAACAGTAAAAGTAGAAGAATCACAAAAAATGACAACAAAAAAACTAACTATTTTTGATTTTTACATTTTTTATTTTTTGGGGGGGATTTGTATTTTTAATTTTTTTTTTTTACTTTTTTTTTCACGTCCACGTATAAGTGGTACCTCATATGGAAAAAGGATGACACCAAGTCCCAAACTATCTTGCCACTGCTCCCCATGTAGTCTGGGCATCCGGGGGGCTCCACGTGACTATATTTTTCCTCATAAATCTGAAACTTACATGTATAGCCTGTTGCCCTCTCACAGGTCTTATACATCTTGACCCCATATCTGGCACGCTTGCTGGGGAGAAACTGTTTGATTACAAGGCAGCCAGAAAATTGAATGAGGGACTCATCAATGCAGATGTTTTTATGGGGAGTATACATATCTGCAAATTTTTGGTTAAAGTGATTTACGAGGGGCCGAATTTTGTGGAGCCGGTCAAATTCAGGGTCACCCCGAGGACGACTGAGTGTGTTGTCGTAGAAGTGCATAAAACGCATTATCGTCTCATATCTATGCCTGGCCATGGCAGTAGAGAACACGGACATATGAACAAGCGGGCCTGTGGACCAATACAACCGCAATTGATATTTTTTATTAATGCCCATGTTGCAGGCAATCTGACGCTATCTGGGAGGGGCGCTAACTGGCGCTAACACTATCGGAAGTCACCGGTGACACTAATACAGTGATCAGTAAAAATCTGTTCACTGTAATCAATGACACTGGTGACAGGGCAGTGAGGGCGTTAACTGGGGGGGGGAGGCGATCAAGGGGTTAAATGGGATTACTGTTGTACTAGCGGGAAAACTGGAGCTATCTGGGATGGGCGCTAACACTATTGGAAGTCGCCAGGGACACTGATACAGTGATCAGTAAACATGTGTTCACTGATCAATGACACAGGTGACAGGGAATTGAAGGGGTTAACTGGGGGGGGGTGAAGAGAGGGTTAAATGTGTCCTAGGTGTGTTCTATCTGTGGGTTAGTGCTGTTTTACTCACATTTCTTCTGTCTTCTTCTCTGAAAACTTAGCCACTCATGTGTGCTCCGTCCTGTAGTCCAATGCAACGTTGTGTAAGAGTGATGGTTTCAGCCTCATTGTCGAACTCTGGAATAATCCTCAGTCTTCAAAACCTCCTGGCTAACCTATGACAAAAAAAACACAACACCTATATCAATATTACTGTATTGGGAGCAAGTAGTCAATCATCTACTTAACATAAATTACACTAAAAATGGAAAAACATGTTTACACCCACAACCACACACATATTAATATATAAAGTTATACACATGTATGTTTTGAGTCTTAAAATGTGGAAAGAAAACTTAGCCATTTTAGTGTGCTCCGTCCTGTAGTCCAATGCAACGTTGTGCAAGAGTGATGGTTTCAGCCTCATTGTCGAACTTTGGAATAATCCTCAGTCTTTAAAACCTCTTGGCTAACCTATGACAAAAAAGAAAACAACACATATATAAATATTTCTGCATTTGGACCAAGTAACCAATCATCTACTTAACAAAAATTACGCTAAATATGTAAAAACATGCAAAGACCCACAACCACACACATATTAATATATAAAGTTATACACATGTATGTTTTGAGTCTTAAAATGTGGAAGGAAAACTTAGCATCCACCCACTTCTAATGGTGGGCACACATGAAATGTGCCAACAGATATAAAATATGTATGCCGAAGCATAGGGTCCATCCACCGATTGGCCACCCCAGGCCCCCATGCTTTGGCATGTATTCTCTTTTTTTAACTGCGGATAAAAAATCTCATCCAACAGCACTGCCCACATTGATTTATGTCTATTCTGAGAGCAAGTTCCTGTTGCTGTCAGAATAAAACGGTCAGTGTTGCAGCTGAAAACATTCCTACAAACAGAAATGATTAACAATAAAACAGTAACAGTAAAACAGTAAAAGTAGAAGAATCACAAAAAATGACAGCAACAAAAAAAACTAACTATTTTTGATTTTTAAATTTTTTTATTTTTTGGGGGGATTTGTATTTTTACTTTTTTTTTTTTACTTTTTTTTTCAAACTTTAAACATTTTTAAAACAGATGGTCGGGTCTCTCCAAATGCAATAGCCAGTTTCCTGACTACCTAACATCTTTCGAGACCCTGTGTAAATGTGCCCTGAACTGTGCCGTGCTGTACCCTATATTAATAGTTCACTAGTGTATGGTAGAGGCGGAAGCAGCGCTGCCCACATTGATTTATGTCTATTCTGAGAGCAAGTTCCTGCTGCTGTCAGAATAAACAGGTCAGTGTTGCAGCTGAAAGCATTCCTACAAACAGAAATGATTAACAATAAAACAGTAACAATAAAACAGTAAAAGTAGAAGAATCACAAAAAATGACAGCAACAAAAAAAACTAACTATTTTTGATTTTTAAATTTTTTTATTTTTTGGGAAGGATTTGTACTTTTAATTTTTTTTTTTTTTACTTTTTTTTCAAACTTTAAACATTTTTAAAACAGATGGTCGGGTCTCTCCAAATGCGATAGCCAGTTTCCTGGCTACCTAACATCTTTTGAGACCCTGTGTAAATGTGCCCTGAACTGTGCCATGCTGTACCCTATATTAATAGTTCACTAGTGTATGGTAGAGGTGGAAGCAGCGCTGCCCACATTGATTTATGTCTATTCTGAGAGCAAGTTCCTGTTGCTGTCAGAATAAACAGGTCAGTGTTGCAGCTGAAAGCATTCCTACAAACAGAAATGATTAACAATAAAACAGTAACAATAAAACAGTAAAAGTAGAAGAATCACAAAAGATGACAGCAACAAAAAAAACAAACTATTTTTGATTTTTAAATTTTTTTATTTTTTGGGGGGGATTTGTATTTTTACTTTTTTTTTTTTTACTTTTTTTTTTCAAACTTTAAACATTTTTAAAACAGATGGTCGGGTCTCTCCAAATGCGATAGCCAGTTTTCTGACTACCTAACATCTTTCGAGACCCTGCGTAAATGTGCCCTGAACTGTGCCGTGCTGTACCCTATATTAATAGTTCACTAGTGTATGGTAGAGGCGGAAGCAGCGCTGCCCACATTGATTTATGTCTATTCTGAGAGCAAGTTCCTGTTGCTGTCAGAATAAACAGGTCAGTGTTGCAGCTGAAAGCATTCCTACAAACAGAAATGATTAACAATAAAACAGTAACAATAAAACAGTAAAAGTAGAAGAATCACAAAAAATGACAACAAAAAAACTAACTATTTTTGATTTTTACATTTTTTTATTTTTTGGGGGGGATTTGTATTTTTAATTTTTTTTTTTTTACTTTTTTTTTCACGTCCACGTATAAGTGGTACCTCATATGGAAAAAGGATGACACCAAGTCCCAAACTATCTTGCCACTGCTCCCCATGTAGTCTGGGCATCCGGGGGGCTCCACGTGACTATATTTTTCCTCATAAATCTGAAACTTACATGTATAGCCTGTTGCCCTCTCACAGGTCTTATACATCTTGACCCCATATCTGGCACGCTTGCTGGGGAGAAACTGTTTGATTACAAGGCAGCCAGAAAATTGAATGAGGGACTCATCAATGCAGATGTTTTTATGGGGAGTATACATATCTGCAAATTTTTGGTTAAAGTGATTTACGAGGGGCCGAATTTTGTGGAGCCGGTCAAATTCAGGGTCACCCCGAGGACGACTGAGTGTGTTGTCGTAGAAGTGCATAAAACGCATTATCGTCTCATATCTATGCCTGGCCATGGCAGTAGAGAACACGGACATATGAACAAGCGGGCCTGTGGACCAATACAACCGCAATTGATATTTTTTATTAATGCCCATGTTGCAGGCAATCTGACGCTATCTGGGAGGGGCGCTAACTGGCGCTAACACTATCGGAAGTCACCGGTGACACTAATACAGTGATCAGTAAAAATCTGTTCACTGTAATCAATGACACTGGTGACAGGGCAGTGAGGGCGTTAACTGGGGGGGGGAGGCGATCAAGGGGTTAAATGGGATTACTGTTGTACTAGCGGGAAAACTGGAGCTATCTGGGATGGGCGCTAACACTATTGGAAGTCGCCAGGGACACTGATACAGTGATCAGTAAACATGTGTTCACTGATCAATGACACAGGTGACAGGGAATTGAAGGGGTTAACTGGGGGGGGGTGAAGAGAGGGTTAAATGTGTCCTAGGTGTGTTCTATCTGTGGGTTAGTGCTGTTTTACTCACATTTCTTCTGTCTTCTTCTCTGAAAACTTAGCCACTCATGTGTGCTCCGTCCTGTAGTCCAATGCAACGTTGTGTAAGAGTGATGGTTTCAGCCTCATTGTCGAACTCTGGAATAATCCTCAGTCTTCAAAACCTCCTGGCTAACCTATGACAAAAAAAACACAACACCTATATCAATATTACTGTATTGGGAGCAAGTAGTCAATCATCTACTTAACATAAATTACACTAAAAATGGAAAAACATGTTTACACCCACAACCACACACATATTAATATATAAAGTTATACACATGTATGTTTTGAGTCTTAAAATGTGGAAAGAAAACTTAGCCATTTTAGTGTGCTCCGTCCTGTAGTCCAATGCAACGTTGTGCAAGAGTGATGGTTTCAGCCTCATTGTCGAACTTTGGAATAATCCTCAGTCTTTAAAACCTCTTGGCTAACCTATGACAAAAAAGAAAACAACACATATATAAATATTTCTGCATTTGGACCAAGTAACCAATCATCTACTTAACAAAAATTACGCTAAATATGTAAAAACATGCAAAGACCCACAACCACACACATATTAATATATAAAGTTATACACATGTATGTTTTGAGTCTTAAAATGTGGAAGGAAAACTTAGCATCCACCCACTTCTAATGGTGGGCACACATGAAATGTGCCAACAGATATAAAATATGTATGCCGAAGCATAGGGTCCATCCACCGATTGGCCACCCCAGGCCCCCATGCTTTGGCATGTATGCTCTTTTTTTAACTGCGGATAAAAAATCTCATCCAACAGCACTGCCCACATTGATTTATGTCTATTCTGAGAGCAAGTTCCTGTTGCTGTCAGAATAAAACGGTCAGTGTTGCAGCTGAAAACATTCCTACAAACAGAAATGATTAACAATAAAACAGTAACAGTAAAACAGTAAAAGTAGAAGAATCACAAAAAATGACAGCAACAAAAAAAACTAACTATTTTTGATTTTTAAATTTTTTTATTTTTTGGGGGGATTTGTATTTTTACTTTTTTTTTTTTACTTTTTTTTTCAAACTTTAAACATTTTTAAAACAGATGGTCGGGTCTCTCCAAATGCAATAGCCAGTTTCCTGACTACCTAACATCTTTCGAGACCCTGTGTAAATGTGCCCTGAACTGTGCCGTGCTGTACCCTATATTAATAGTTCACTAGTGTATGGTAGAGGCGGAAGCAGCGCTGCCCACATTGATTTATGTCTATTCTGAGAGCAAGTTCCTGCTGCTGTCAGAATAAACAGGTCAGTGTTGCAGCTGAAAGCATTCCTACAAACAGAAATGATTAACAATAAAACAGTAACAATAAAACAGTAAAAGTAGAAGAATCACAAAAAATGACAGCAACAAAAAAAACTAACTATTTTTGATTTTTAAATTTTTTTATTTTTTGGGAAGGATTTGTACTTTTAATTTTTTTTTTTTTTACTTTTTTTTCAAACTTTAAACATTTTTAAAACAGATGGTCGGGTCTCTCCAAATGCGATAGCCAGTTTCCTGGCTACCTAACATCTTTTGAGACCCTGTGTAAATGTGCCCTGAACTGTGCCATGCTGTACCCTATATTAATAGTTCACTAGTGTATGGTAGAGGTGGAAGCAGCGCTGCCCACATTGATTTATGTCTATTCTGAGAGCAAGTTCCTGTTGCTGTCAGAATAAACAGGTCAGTGTTGCAGCTGAAAGCATTCCTACAAACAGAAATGATTAACAATAAAACAGTAACAATAAAACAGTAAAAGTAGAAGAATCACAAAAGATGACAGCAACAAAAAAAACAAACTATTTTTGATTTTTAAATTTTTTTATTTTTTGGGGGGGATTTGTATTTTTACTTTTTTTTTTTTTACTTTTTTTTTTCAAACTTTAAACATTTTTAAAACAGATGGTCGGGTCTCTCCAAATGCGATAGCCAGTTTTCTGACTACCTAACATCTTTCGAGACCCTGCGTAAATGTGCCCTGAACTGTGCCGTGCTGTACCCTATATTAATAGTTCACTAGTGTATGGTAGAGGCGGAAGCAGCGCTGCCCACATTGATTTATGTCTATTCTGAGAGCAAGTTCCTGTTGCTGTCAGAATAAACAGGTCAGTGTTGCAGCTGAAAGCATTCCTACAAACAGAAATGATTAACAATAAAACAGTAACAATAAAACAGTAAAAGTAGAAGAATCACAAAAAATGACAACAAAAAAACTAACTATTTTTGATTTTTACATTTTTTTATTTTTTGGGGGGGATTTGTATTTTTAATTTTTTTTTTTTTACTTTTTTTTTCACGTCCACGTATAAGTGGTACCTCATATGGAAAAAGGATGACACCAAGTCCCAAACTATCTTGCCACTGCTCCCCATGTAGTCTGGGCATCCGGGGGGCTCCACGTGACTATATTTTTCCTCATAAATCTGAAACTTACATGTATAGCCTGTTGCCCTCTCACAGGTCTTATACATCTTGACCCCATATCTGGCACGCTTGCTGGGGAGAAACTGTTTGATTACAAGGCAGCCAGAAAATTGAATGAGGGACTCATCAATGCAGATGTTTTTATGGGGAGTATACATATCTGCAAATATTTGGTTAAAGTGATTTACGAGGGGCCGAATTTTGTGGAGCCGGTCAAATTCAGGGTCACCCCGAGGACGACTGAGTGTGTTGTCGTAGAAGTGCATAAAACGCATTATCGTCTCATATCTATGCCTGGCCATGGCAGTAGAGAACACGGACATATGAACAAGCGGGCCTGTGGACCAATACAACCGCAATTGATATTTTTTATTAATGCCCATGTTGCAGGCAATCTGACGCTATCTGGGAGGGGCGCTAACTGGCGCTAACACTATCGGAAGTCACCGGTGACACTAATACAGTGATCAGTAAAAATCTGTTCACTGTAATCAATGACACTGGTGACAGGGCAGTGAGGGCGTTAACTGGGGGGGGGAGGCGATCAAGGGGTTAAATGGGATTACTGTTGTACTAGCGGGAAAACTGGAGCTATCTGGGATGGGCGCTAACACTATTGGAAGTCGCCAGGGACACTGATACAGTGATCAGTAAACATGTGTTCACTGATCAATGACACAGGTGACAGGGAATTGAAGGGGTTAACTGGGGGGGGGTGAAGAGAGGGTTAAATGTGTCCTAGGTGTGTTCTATCTGTGGGTTAGTGCTGTTTTACTCACATTTCTTCTGTCTTCTTCTCTGAAAACTTAGCCACTCATGTGTGCTCCGTCCTGTAGTCCAATGCAACGTTGTGTAAGAGTGATGGTTTCAGCCTCATTGTCGAACTCTGGAATAATCCTCAGTCTTCAAAACCTCCTGGCTAACCTATGACAAAAAAAACACAACACCTATATCAATATTACTGTATTGGGAGCAAGTAGTCAATCATCTACTTAACATAAATTACACTAAAAATGGAAAAACATGTTTACACCCACAACCACACACATATTAATATATAAAGTTATACACATGTATGTTTTGAGTCTTAAAATGTGGAAAGAAAACTTAGCCATTTTAGTGTGCTCCGTCCTGTAGTCCAATGCAACGTTGTGCAAGAGTGATGGTTTCAGCCTCATTGTCGAACTTTGGAATAATCCTCAGTCTTTAAAACCTCTTGGCTAACCTATGACAAAAAAGAAAACAACACATATATAAATATTTCTGCATTTGGACCAAGTAACCAATCATCTACTTAACAAAAATTACGCTAAATATGTAAAAACATGCAAAGACCCACAACCACACACATATTAATATATAAAGTTATACACATGTATGTTTTGAGTCTTAAAATGTGGAAGGAAAACTTAGCATCCACCCACTTCTAATGGTGGGCACACATGAAATGTGCCAACAGATATAAAATATGTATGCCGAAGCATAGGGTCCATCCACCGATTGGCCACCCCAGGCCCCCATGCTTTGGCATGTATGCTCTTTTTTTAACTGCGGATAAAAAATCTCATCCAACAGCACTGCCCACATTGATTTATGTCTATTCTGAGAGCAAGTTCCTGTTGCTGTCAGAATAAAACGGTCAGTGTTGCAGCTGAAAACATTCCTACAAACAGAAATGATTAACAATAAAACAGTAACAGTAAAACAGTAAAAGTAGAAGAATCACAAAAAATGACAGCAACAAAAAAAACTAACTATTTTTGATTTTTAAATTTTTTTATTTTTTGGGGGGATTTGTATTTTTACTTTTTTTTTTTTACTTTTTTTTTCAAACTTTAAACATTTTTAAAACAGATGGTCGGGTCTCTCCAAATGCAATAGCCAGTTTCCTGACTACCTAACATCTTTCGAGACCCTGTGTAAATGTGCCCTGAACTGTGCCGTGCTGTACCCTATATTAATAGTTCACTAGTGTATGGTAGAGGCGGAAGCAGCGCTGCCCACATTGATTTATGTCTATTCTGAGAGCAAGTTCCTGCTGCTGTCAGAATAAACAGGTCAGTGTTGCAGCTGAAAGCATTCCTACAAACAGAAATGATTAACAATAAAACAGTAACAATAAAACAGTAAAAGTAGAAGAATCACAAAAAATGACAGCAACAAAAAAAACTAACTATTTTTGATTTTTAAATTTTTTTATTTTTTGGGAAGGATTTGTACTTTTAATTTTTTTTTTTTTTACTTTTTTTTCAAACTTTAAACATTTTTAAAACAGATGGTCGGGTCTCTCCAAATGCGATAGCCAGTTTCCTGGCTACCTAACATCTTTTGAGACCCTGTGTAAATGTGCCCTGAACTGTGCCATGCTGTACCCTATATTAATAGTTCACTAGTGTATGGTAGAGGTGGAAGCAGCGCTGCCCACATTGATTTATGTCTATTCTGAGAGCAAGTTCCTGTTGCTGTCAGAATAAACAGGTCAGTGTTGCAGCTGAAAGCATTCCTACAAACAGAAATGATTAACAATAAAACAGTAACAATAAAACAGTAAAAGTAGAAGAATCACAAAAGATGACAGCAACAAAAAAAACAAACTATTTTTGATTTTTAAATTTTTTTATTTTTTGGGGGGGATTTGTATTTTTACTTTTTTTTTTTTTACTTTTTTTTTTCAAACTTTAAACATTTTTAAAACAGATGGTCGGGTCTCTCCAAATGCGATAGCCAGTTTTCTGACTACCTAACATCTTTCGAGACCCTGCGTAAATGTGCCCTGAACTGTGCCGTGCTGTACCCTATATTAATAGTTCACTAGTGTATGGTAGAGGCGGAAGCAGCGCTGCCCACATTGATTTATGTCTATTCTGAGAGCAAGTTCCTGTTGCTGTCAGAATAAACAGGTCAGTGTTGCAGCTGAAAGCATTCCTACAAACAGAAATGATTAACAATAAAACAGTAACAATAAAACAGTAAAAGTAGAAGAATCACAAAAAATGACAACAAAAAAACTAACTATTTTTGATTTTTACATTTTTTTATTTTTTGGGGGGGATTTGTATTTTTAATTTTTTTTTTTTTACTTTTTTTTTCACGTCCACGTATAAGTGGTACCTCATATGGAAAAAGGATGACACCAAGTCCCAAACTATCTTGCCACTGCTCCCCATGTAGTCTGGGCATCCGGGGGGCTCCACGTGACTATATTTTTCCTCATAAATCTGAAACTTACATGTATAGCCTGTTGCCCTCTCACAGGTCTTATACATCTTGACCCCATATCTGGCACGCTTGCTGGGGAGAAACTGTTTGATTACAAGGCAGCCAGAAAATTGAATGAGGGACTCATCAATGCAGATGTTTTTATGGGGAGTATACATATCTGCAAATATTTGGTTAAAGTGATTTACGAGGGGCCGAATTTTGTGGAGCCGGTCAAATTCAGGGTCACCCCGAGGACGACTGAGTGTGTTGTCGTAGAAGTGCATAAAACGCATTATCGTCTCATATCTATGCCTGGCCATGGCAGTAGAGAACACGGACATATGAACAAGCGGGCCTGTGGACCAATACAACCGCAATTGATATTTTTTATTAATGCCCATGTTGCAGGCAATCTGACGCTATCTGGGAGGGGCGCTAACTGGCGCTAACACTATCGGAAGTCACCGGTGACACTAATACAGTGATCAGTAAAAATCTGTTCACTGTAATCAATGACACTGGTGACAGGGCAGTGAGGGCGTTAACTGGGGGGGGGGAGGCGATCAAGGGGTTAAATGGGATTACTGGTGTACTAGCGGGAAAACTGGAGCTATCTGGGATGGGCGCTAACACTATTGGAAGTCGCCAGGGACACTGATACAGTGATCAGTAAACATGTGTTCACTGATCAATGACACAGGTGACAGGGAATTGAAGGGGTTAACTGGGGGGGGTGAAGAGAGGGTTAAATGTGTCCTAGGTGTGTTCTATCTGTGGGTTAGTGCTGTTTTACTCACATTTCTTCTGTCTTCTTCTCTGAAAACTTAGCCACTCATGTGTGCTCCGTCCTGTAGTCCAATGCAACGTTGTGTAAGAGTGATGGTTTCAGCCTCATTGTCGAACTCTGGAATAATCCTCAGTCTTCAAAACCTCCTGGCTAACCTATGACAAAAAAAACACAACACCTATATCAATATTACTGTATTGGGAGCAAGTAGTCAATCATCTACTTAACATAAATTACACTAAAAATGGAAAAACATGTTTACACCCACAACCACACACATATTAATATATAAAGTTATACACATGTATGTTTTGAGTCTTAAAATGTGGAAAGAAAACTTAGCCATTTTAGTGTGCTCCGTCCTGTAGTCCAATGCAACGTTGTGCAAGAGTGATGGTTTCAGCCTCATTGTCGAACTTTGGAATAATCCTCAGTCTTTAAAACCTCTTGGCTAACCTATGACAAAAAAGAAAACAACCCATATATAAATATTTCTGCATTTGGACCAAGTAACCAATCATCTACTTAACAAAAATTACGCTAAATATGTAAAAACATGCAAAGACCCACAACCACACACATATTAATATATAAAGTTATACACATGTATGTTTTGAGTCTTAAAATGTGGAAGGAAAACTTAGCATCCACCCACTTCTAATGGTGGGCACACATGAAATGTGCCAACAGATATAAAATATGTATGCCGAAGCATAGGGTCCATCCACCGATTGGCCACCCCAGGCCCCCATGCTTTGGCATATATTCTCTTTTTTTAACTGCGGATGAAAAATCTCATCCAACAGCACTGCCCACATTGATTTATGTCTATTCTGAGAGCAAGTTCCTGTTGCTGTCAGAATAAAACGGTCAGTGTTGCAGCTGAAAACATTCCTACAAACAGAAATGATTAACAATAAAACAGTAACAGTAAAACAGTAAAAGTAGAAGAATCACAAAAAATGACAGCAACAAAAAAAACTAACTATTTTTGATTTTTAAATTTTTTTATTTTTTGGGGGGATTTATTTTTTTACTTTTTTTTTTTTTACTTTTTTTTCAAACTTTAAACATTTTTAAAACAGATGGTCGGGTCTCTCCAAATGCAATAGCCAGTTTCCTGACTACCTAACATCTTTCGAGACCCTGTGTAAATGTGCCCTGAACTGTGCCGTGCTGTACCCTATATTAATAGTTCACTAGTGTATGGTAGAGGCGGAAGCAGCGCTGCCCACATTGATTTATGTCTATTCTGAGAGCAAGTTCCTGCTGCTGTCAGAATAAACAGGTCAGTGTTGCAGCTGAAAGCATTCCTACAAACAGAAATGATTAACAATAAAACAGTAACAATAAAACAGTAAAAGTAGAAGAATCACAAAAAATGACAGCAACAAAAAAAACTAACTATTTTTGATTTTTAAATTTTTTTATTTTTTGGGAAGGATTTGTACTTTTAATTTTTTTTTTTTTTACTTTTTTTTCAAACTTTAAACATTTTTAAAACAGATGGTCGGGTCTCTCCAAATGCGATAGCCAGTTTCCTGGCTACCTAACATCTTTTGAGACCCTGTGTAAATGTGCCCTGAACTGTGCCATGCTGTACCCTATATTAATAGTTCACTAGTGTATGGTAGAGGTGGAAGCAGCGCTGCCCACATTGATTTATGTCTATTCTGAGAGCAAGTTCCTGTTGCTGTCAGAATAAACAGGTCAGTGTTGCAGCTGAAAGCATTCCTACAAACAGAAATGATTAACAATAAAACAGTAACAATAAAACAGTAAAAGTAGAAGAATCACAAAAAATGACAGCAACAAAAAAAACTAACTATTTTTGATTTTTAAATTTTTTTATTTTTTGGGAAGGATTTGTACTTTTAATTTTTTTTTTTTTTACTTTTTTTTCAAACTTTAAACATTTTTAAAACAGATGGTCGGGTCTCTCCAAATGCGATAGCCAGTTTCCTGGCTACCTAACATCTTTTGAGACCCTGTGTAAATGTGCCCTGAACTGTGCCATGCTGTACCCTATATTAATAGTTCACTAGTGTATGGTAGAGGTGGAAGCAGCGCTGCCCACATTGATTTATGTCTATTCTGAGAGCAAGTTCCTGTTGCTGTCAGAATAAACAGGTCAGTGTTGCAGCTGAAAGCATTCCTACAAACAGAAATGATTAACAATAAAACAGTAACAATAAAACAGTAAAAGTAGAAGAATCACAAAAGATGACAGCAACAAAAAAAAACAAACTATTTTTGATTTTTAAATTTTTTTATTTTTTGGGGGGGATTTGTATTTTTACTTTTTTTTTTTTTACTTTTTTTTTTCAAACTTTAAACATTTTTAAAACAGATGGTCGGGTCTCTCCAAATGCGATAGCCAGTTTTCTGACTACCTAACATCTTTCGAGACCCTGTGTAAATGTGCCCTGAACTGTGCCGTGCTGTACCCTATATTAATAGTTCACTAGTGTATGGTAGAGGCGGAAGCAGCGCTGCCCACATTGATTTATGTCTATTCTGAGAGCAAGTTCCTGTTGCTGTCAGAATAAACAGGTCAGTGTTGCAGCTGAAAGCATTCCTACAAACAGAAATGATTAACAATAAAACAGTAACAATAAAACAGTAAAAGTAGAAGAATCACAAAAAATGACAACAAAAAAACTAACTATTTTTGATTTTTACATTTTTTATTTTTTGGGGGGATTTGTATTTTTAATTTTTTTTTTTTTACTTTTTTTTTCACGTCCACGTATAAGTGGTACCTCATATGGAAAAAGGATGACACCAAGTCCCAAACTATCTTGCCACTGCTCCCCATGTAGTCTGGGCATCCGGGGGGCTCCACGTGACTATATTTTTCCTCATAAATCTGAAACTTACATGTATAGCCTGTTGCCCTCTCACAGGTCTTATACATCTTGACCCCATATCTGGCATGCTTGCTGGGGAGAAACTGTTTGATTACAAGGCAGCCAGAAAATTGAATGAGGGACTCATCAATGCAGATGTTTTTATGGGGAGTATACATATCTGCAAATTTTTGGTTAAAGTGATTTACGAGGGGCCGAATTTTGTGGAGCCGGTCAAATTCAGGGTCACCCCGAGGACGACTGAGTGTGTTGTCGTAGAAGTGCATAAAACGCATTATCGTCTCATATCTATGCCTGGCCATGGCAGTAGAGAACACGGACATATGAACAAGCGGGCCTGTGGACCAATACAACCGCAATTGA
Organism: Staurois parvus; assembly: GCF_062004578.1. NCBI lineage: Eukaryota > Metazoa > Chordata > Amphibia > Anura > Ranidae > Staurois > Staurois parvus. The sequence goes on along the minus strand of NW_028319601.1, from coordinate 3,906,216 downwards.
TATTTTTTATTAATGCCCATGTTGCAGGCAATCTGACGCTATCTGGGAGGGGCGCTAACTGGCGCTAACACTATCGGAAGTCACCGGTGACACTAATACAGTGATCAGTAAAAATCTGTTCACTGTAATCAATGACACTGGTGACAGGGCAGTGAGGGCGTTAACTGGGGGGGGGAGGCGATCAAGGGGTTAAATGGGATTACTGGTGTACTAGCGGGAAAACTGGAGCTATCTGGGATGGGCGCTAACACTATTGGAAGTCGCCAGGGACACTGATACAGTGATCAGTAAACATGTGTTCACTGATCAATGACACAGGTGACAGGGAATTGAAGGGGTTAACTGGGGGGGGGGTGAAGAGAGGGTTAAATGTGTCCTAGGTGTGTTCTATCTGTGGGTTAGTGCTGTTTTACTCACATTTCTTCTGTCTTCTTCTCTGAAAACTTAGCCACTCATGTGTGCTCCGTCCTGTAGTCCAATGCAACGTTGTGTAAGAGTGATGGTTTCAGCCTCATTGTCGAACTCTGGAATAATCCTCAGTCTTCAAAACCTCCTGGCTAACCTATGACAAAAAAAACACAACACCTATATCAATATTACTGTATTGGGAGCAAGTAGTCAATCATCTACTTAACATAAATTACACTAAAAATGGAAAAACATGTTTACACCCACAACCACACACATATTAATATATAAAGTTATACACATGTATGTTTTGAGTCTTAAAATGTGGAAAGAAAACTTAGCCATTTTAGTGTGCTCCGTCCTGTACTCCAATGCAACGTTGTGCAAGAGTGATGGTTTCAGCCTCATTGTCGAACTTTGGAATAATCCTCAGTCTTTAAAACCTCTTGGCTAACCTATGACAAAAAAGAAAACAACACATATATAAATATTTCTGCATTTGGACCAAGTAACCAATCATCTACTTAACAAAAATTACGCTAAATATGTAAAAACATGCAAAGACCCACAACCACACACATATTAATATATAAAGTTATACACATGTATGTTTTGAGTCTTAAAATGTGGAAGGAAAACTTAGCATCCACCCACTTCTAATGGTGGGCACACATGAAATGTGCCAACAGATATAAAATATGTATGCCAAAGCATAGGGTCCATCCACCGATTGGCCACCCCAGGCCCCCATGCTTTGGCATATATTCTCTTTTTTTAACTGCGGATGAAAAATCTCATCCAACAGCACTGCCCACATTGATTTATGTCTATTCTGAGAGCAAGTTCCTGTTGCTGTCAGAATAAAACGGTCAGTGTTGCAGCTGAAAACATTCCTACAAACAGAAATGATTAACAATAAAACAGTAACAGTAAAACAGTAAAAGTAGAAGAATCACAAAAAATGACAGCAACAAAAAAAACTAACTATTTTTGATTTTTAAATTTTTTTATTTTTTGGGGGGATTTGTATTTTTACTTTTTTTTTTTTTACTTTTTTTTTCAAACTTTAAACATTTTTAAAACAGATGGTCGGGTCTCTCCAAATGCAATAGCCAGTTTCCTGACTACCTAACATCTTTCGAGACCCTGTGTAAATGTGCCCTGAACTGTGCCGTGCTGTACCCTATATTAATAGTTCACTAGTGTATGGTAGAGGCGGAAGCAGCGCTGCCCACATTGATTTATGTCTATTCTGAGAGCAAGTTCCTGCTGCTGTCAGAATAAACAGGTCAGTGTTGCAGCTGAAAGCATTCCTACAAACAGAAATGATTAACAATAAAACAGTAACAATAAAACAGTAAAAGTAGAAGAATCACAAAAAATGACAGCAACAAAAAAACTAACTATTTTTGATTTTTAAATTTTTTTATTTTTTGGGAAGGATTTGTACTTTTAATTTTTTTTTTTTTACTTTTTTTTCAAACTTTAAACATTTTTAAAACAGATGGTCGGGTCTCTCCAAATGCGATAGCCAGTTTCCTGGCTACCTAACATCTTTTGAGACCCTGTGTAAATGTGCCCTGAACTGTGCCATGCTGTACCCTATATTAATAGTTCACTAGTGTATGGTAGAGGTGGAAGCAGCGCTGCCCACATTGATTTATGTCTATTTTGAGAGCAAGTTCCTGTTGCTGTCAGAATAAACAGGTCAGTGTTGCAGCTGAAAGCATTCCTACAAACAGAAATGATTAACAATAAAACAGTAACAATAAAACAGTAAAAGTAGAAGAATCACAAAAGATGACAGCAACAAAAAAAACAAACTATGTTTGATTTTTAAATTTTTTTATTTTTTGGGGGGGATTTGTATTTTTACTTTTTTTTTTTTTACTTTTTTTTTTCAAACTTTAAACATTTTTAAAACAGATGGTCGGGTCTCTCCAAATGCGATAGCCAGTTTTCTGACTACCTAACATCTTTCGAGACCCTGTGTAAATGTGCCCTGAACTGTGCCGTGCTGTACCCTATATTAATAGTTCACTAGTGTATGGTAGAGGCGGAAGCAGCGCTGCCCACATTGATTTATGTCTATTCTGAGAGCAAGTTCCTGTTGCTGTCAGAATAAACAGGTCAGTGTTGCAGCTGAAAGCATTCCTACAAACAGAAATGATTAACAATAAAACAGTAACAATAAAACAGTAAAAGTAGAAGAATCACAAAAAATGACAACAAAAAAACTAACTATTTTTGATTTTTACATTTTTTATTTTTTGGGGGGATTTGTATTTTTAATTTTTTTTTTTTTACTTTTTTTTTCACGTCCACGTATAAGTGGTACCTCATATGGAAAAAGGATGACACCAAGTGCCAAACTATCTTGCCACTGCTCCCCATGTAGTCTGGGCATCCGGGGGGCTCCACGTGGCTATATTTTTCCTCATAAATCTGAAACTTACATGTATAGCCTGTTGCCCTCTCACAGGTCTTATACATCTTGACCCCATATCTGGCACGCTTGCTGGGGAGAAACTGTTTGATTACAAGGCAGCCAGAAAATTGAATGAGGGACTCATCAATGCAGATGTTTTTATGGGGAGTATACATATCTGCAAATTTTTGGTTAAAGTGATTTACGAGGGGCCGAATTTTGTGGAGCCGGTCAAATTCAGGGTCACCCCGAGGACGACTGAGTGTGTTGTCGTAGAAGTGCATAAAACGCATTATCGTCTCATATCTATGCCTGGCCATGGCAGTAGAGAACACGGACATATGAACAAGCGGGCCTGTGGACCAATACAACCGCAATTGATATTTTTTATTAATGCCCATGTTGCAGGCAATCTGACGCTATCTGGGAGGGGCGCTAACTGGCGCTAACACTATCGGAAGTCACCGGTGACACTAATACAGTGATCAGTAAAAATCTGTTCACTGTAATCAATGACACTGGTGACAGGGCAGTGAGGGCGTTAACTGGGGGGGGGGAGGCGATCAAGGGGTTAAATGGGATTACTGGTGTACTAGCGGGAAAACTGGAGCTATCTGGGATGGGCGCTAACACTATTGGAAGTCGCCAGGGACACTGATACAGTGATCAGTAAACATGTGTTCACTGATCAATGACACAGGTGACAGGGAATTGAAGGGGTTAACTGGGGGGGGTGAAGAGAGGGTTAAATGTGTCCTAGGTGTGTTCTATCTGTGGGTTAGTGCTGTTTTACTCACATTTCTTCTGTCTTCTTCTCTGAAAACTTAGCCACTCATGTGTGCTCCGTCCTGTAGTCCAATGCAACGTTGTGTAAGAGTGATGGTTTCAGCCTCATTGTCGAACTCTGGAATAATCCTCAGTCTTCAAAACCTCCTGGCTAACCTATGACAAAAAAAACACAACACCTATATCAATATTACTGTATTGGGAGCAAGTAGTCAATCATCTACTTAACATAAATTACACTAAAAATGGAAAAACATGTTTACACCCACAACCACACACATATTAATATATAAAGTTATACACATGTATGTTTTGAGTCTTAAAATGTGGAAAGAAAACTTAGCCATTTTAGTGTGCTCCGTCCTGTAGTCCAATGCAACGTTGTGCAAGAGTGATGGTTTCAGCCTCATTGTCGAACTTTGGAATAATCCTCAGTCTTTAAAACCTCTTGGCTAACCTATGACAAAAAAGAAAACAACACATATATAAATATTTCTGCATTTGGACCAAGTAACCAATCATCTACTTAACAAAAATTACGCTAAATATGTAAAAACATGCAAAGACCCACAACCACACACATATTAATATATAAAGTTATACACATGTATGTTTTGAGTCTTAAAATGTGGAAGGAAAACTTAGCATCCACCCACTTCTAATGGTGGGCACACATGAAATGTGCCAACAGATATAAAATATGTATGCCGAAGCATAGGGTCCATCCACCGATTGGCCACCCCAGGCCCCCATGCTTTGGCATATATTCTCTTTTTTTAACTGCGGATGAAAAATCTCATCCAACAGCACTGCCCACATTGATTTATGTCTATTCTGAGAGCAAGTTCCTGTTGCTGTCAGAATAAAACGGTCAGTGTTGCAGCTGAAAACATTCCTACAAACAGAAATGATTAACAATAAAACAGTAACAATAAAACAGTAAAAGTAGAAGAATCACAAAAAATGACAGCAACAAAAAAAACTAACTTTTTGATTTTTAAATTTTTTTATTTTTTGGGAAGGATTTGTACTTTTAATTATTTTTTTTTTTACTTTTTTTTTCAAACTTTAAACATTTTTAAAACAGATGGTCGGGTCTCTCCAAATGCGATAGCCAGTTTCCTGGCTACCTAACATCTTTTGAGACCCTGTGTAAATGTGCCCTGAACTGTGCCATGCTGTACCCTATATTAATAGTTCACTAGTGTATGGTAGAGGTGGAAGCAGCGCTGCCCACATTGATTTATGTCTATTCTGAGAGCAAGTTCCTGTTGCTGTCAGAATAAACAGGTCAGTGTTGCAGCTGAAAGCATTCCTACAAACAGAAATGATTAACAATAAAACAGTAACAGTAAAACAGTAAAAGTAGAAGAATCACAAAAAATGACAGCAACAAAAAAAACTAACTATTTTTGATTTTTAAATTTTTTTATTTTTTGGGGGGATTTGTATTTTTACTTTTTTTTTTTTTACTTTTTTTTTCAAACTTTAAACATTTTTAAAACAGATGGTCGGGTCTCTCCAAATGCGATAGCCAGTTTCCTGACTACCTAACATCTTTCGAGACCCTGTGTAAATGTGCCCTGAACTGTGCCGTGCTGTACCCTATATTAATAGTTCACTAGTGTATGGTAGAGGCGGAACCAGCGCTGCCCACATTGATTTATGTCTATTCTGAGAGCAAGTTCCTGTTGCTGTCAGAATAAACAGGTCAGTGTTGCAGCTGAAGGCATTCCTACAAACAGAAATGATTAACAATAAAACAGTAACAATAAAACAGTATAAGTAGAAGAATCACAAAAAATGACAGCAACAAAAAAAACTAACTATTTTTGATTTTTAAATTTTTTTATTTTTTGGGAAGGATTTGTACTTTTAATTTTTTTTTTTTTTTACTTTTTTTTTCAAACTTTAAACATTTTTAAAACAGATGGTCGGGTCTCTCCAAATGCGATAGCCAGTTTCCTGGCTACCTAACATCTTTTGAGACCCTGTGTAAATGTGCCCTGAACTGTGCCATGCTGTACCCTATATTAATAGTTCACTAGTGTATGGTAGAGGTGGAAGCAGCGCTGCCCACATTGATTTATGTCTATTCTGAGAGCAAGTTCCTGTTGCTGTCAGAATAAACAGGTCAGTGTTGCAGCTGAAAGCATTCCTACAAACAGAAATGATTAACAATAAAACAGTAACAATAAAACAGTAAAAGTAGAAGAATCACAAAAAATGACAGCAACAAAGAAGAAACAAACTATTTTTGATTTTTAAATTTTTTTATTTTTTGGGGGGGGATTTGTATTTTTACTTTTTTTTTTTTACTTTTTTTTTCAAACTTTAAACATTTTTAAAACAGATGGTCGGGTCTCTCCAAATGCGATAGCCAGTTTTCTGACTACCTAACATCTTTCGAGACCCTGTGTAAATGTGCCCTGAACTGTGCCGTGCTGTACCCTATATTAATAGTTCACTAGTGTATGGTAGAGGCGGAAGCAGCGCTGCCCACATTGATTTATGTCTATTCTGAGAGCAAGTTCCTGTTGCTGTCAGAATAAACAGGTCAGTGTTGCAGCTGAAAGCATTCCTACAAACAGAAATGATTAACAATAAAACAGTAACAATAAAACAGTAAAAGTAGAAGAATCACAAAAAATGACAACAAAAAAACTAACTATTTTTGATTTTTACATTTTTTTATTTTTTGGGGGGGATTTGTATTTTTAATTTTTTTTTTTTTACTTTTTTTTTCACGTCCACGTATAAGTGGTACCTCATATGGAAAAAGGATGACACCAAGTCCCAAACTATCTTGCCACTGCTCCCCATGTAGTCTGGGCATCCGGGGGGCTCCACGTGACTATATTTTTCCTCATAAATCTGAAACTTACATGTATAGCCTGTTGCCCTCTCACAGGTCTTATACATCTTGACCCCATATCTGGCACGCTTGCTGGGGAGAAACTGTTTGATTACAAGGCAGCCAGAAAATTGAATGAGGGACTCATCAATGCAGATGTTTTTATGGGGAGTATACATATCTGCAAATTTTTGGTTAAAGTGATTTACGAGGGGCCGAATTTTGTGGAGCCGGTCAAATTCAGGGTCACCCCGAGGACGACTGAGTGTGTTGTCGTAGAAGTGCATAAAACGCATTATCGTCTCATATCTATGCCTGGCCATGGCAGTAGAGAACACGGACATATGAACAAGCGGGCCTGTGGACCAATACAACCGCAATTGATATTTTTTATTAATGCCCATGTTGCAGGCAATCTGACGCTATCTGGGAGGGGCGCTAACTGGCGCTAACACTATCGGAAGTCACCGGTGACACTAATACAGTGATCAGTAAAAATCTGTTCACTGTAATCAATGACACTGGTGACAGGGCAGTGAGGGCGTTAACTGGGGGGGGGGAGGCGATCAAGGTGTTAAATGGGATTACTGGTGTACTAGCGGGAAAACTGGCGCTATCTGGGATGGGCGCTAACACTATTGGAAGTCGCCAGGGACACTGATACAGTGATCAGTAAACATGTGTTCACTGATCAATGACACAGGTGACAGGGAATTGAAGGGGTTAACTGGGGGGGGGGGGTGAAGAGAGGGTTAAATGTGTCCTAGGTGTGTTCTATCTGTGGGTTAGTGCTGTTTTACTCACATTTCTTCTGTCTTCATCTCTGAAAACCTAGCCACTCATGTGTGCTCCGTCCTGTAGTCCAATGCAACGTTGTGTAAGAGTGATGGTTTCAGCCTCATTGTCGAACTCTGGAATAATCCTCAGTCTTCAAAACCTCTTGGCTAACCTATGACAAAAAAGAAAACAACACATATATAAATATTTCTGCATTTGGACCAAGTAACCAATCATCTACTTAACAAAAATTACGCTAAATATGTAAAAACATGCAAAGACCCACAACCACACACATATTAATATATAAAGTTATACACATGTATGTTTTGAGTCTTAAAATGTGGAAGGAAAACTTAGCATCCACCCACTTCTAATGGTGGGCACACATGAAATGTGCCAACAGATATAAAATATGTATGCCGAAGCATAGGGTCCATCCACCGATTGGCCACCCCAGGCCCCCATGCTTTGGCATGTATTCTCTTTTTTTAACTGTGGATGAAAAATCTCATCCAACAGCACTGCCCACATTGATTTATGTCTATTCTGAGAGCAAGTTCCTGTTGCTGTCAGAATAAAACGGTCAGTGTTGCAGCTGAAAACATTCCTACAAACAGAAATGATTAACAATAAAACAGTAACAGTAAAACAGTAAAAGTAGAAGAATCACAAAAAATGACAGCAACAAAAAAAACTAACTATTTTTGATTTTTAAATTTTTTTATTTTTTGGGGGGATTTGTATTTTTACTTTTTTTTTTTTTACTTTTTTTCAAACTTTAAACATTTTTAAAACAGATGGTCGGGTCTCTCCAAATGCAATAGCCAGTTTCCTGACTACCTAACATCTTTCGAGACCCTGTGTAAATGTGCCCTGAACTGTGCCGTGCTGTACCCTATATTAATAGTTCACTAGTGTATGGTAGAGGCGGAAGCAGCGCTGCCCACATTGATTTATGTCTATTCTGAGAGCAAGTTCCTGCTGCTGTCAGAATAAACAGGTCAGTGTTGCAGCTGAAAGCATTCCTACAAACAGAAATGATTAACAATAAAACAGTAACAATAAAACAGTAAAAGTAGAAGAATCACAAAAAATGACAGCAACAAAAAAAACTAACTATTTTTGATTTTTAAATTTTTTTATTTTTTGGGAAGGATTTGTACTTTTAATTTTTTTTTTTTTACTTTTTTTTCAAACTTTAAACATTTTTAAAACAGATGGTCGGGTCTCTCCAAATGCGATAGCCAGTTTCCTGGCTACCTAACATCTTTCGAGACCCTGTGTAAATGTGCCCTGAACTGTGCCGTGCTGTACCCTATATTAATAGTTCACTAGTGTATGGTAGAGGCGGAAGCAGCGCTGCCCACATTGATTTATGTCTATTCTGAGAGCAAGTTCCTGCTGCTGTCAGAATAAACAGGTCAGTGTTGCAGCTGAAAGCATTCCTACAAACAGAAATGATTAACAATAAAACAGTAACAATAAAACAGTAAAAGTAGAAGAATCACAAAAAATGACAAAAAAACTAACTATTTTTGATTTTTACATTTTTTTATTTTTTGGGGGGGATTTGTATTTTTAATTTTTTTTTTTTTACTTTTTTTTTCACGTCCACGTATAAGTGGTACCTCATATGGAAAAAGGATGACACCAAGTCCCAAACTATCTTGCCACTGCTCCCCATGTAGTCTGGGCATCCGGGGGGCTCCACGTGACTATATTTTTCCTCATAAATCTGAAACTTACATGTATAGCCTGTTGCCCTCTCACAGGTCTTATACATCTTGACCCCATATCTGGCACGCTTGCTGGGGAGAAACTGTTTGATTACAAGGCAGCCAGAAAATTGAATGAGGGACTCATCAATGCAGATGTTTTTATGGGGAGTATACATATCTGCAAATATTTGGTTAAAGTGATTTACGAGGGGCCGAATTTTGTGGAGCCGGTCAAATTCAGGGTCACCCCGAGGACGACTGAGTGTGTTGTCGTAGAAGTGCATAAAACGCATTATCGTCTCATATCTATGCCTGGCCATGGCAGTAGAGAACACGGACATATGAACAAGCGGGCCTGTGGACCAATACAACCGCAATTGATATTTTTTATTAATGCCCATGTTGCAGGCAATCTGACGCTATCTGGGAGGGGCGCTAACTGGCGCTAACACTATCGGAAGTCACCGGTGACACTAATACAGTGATCAGTAAAAATCTGTTCACTGTAATCAATGACACTGGTGACAGGGCAGTGAGGGCGTTAACTGGGGGGGGGGAGGCGATCAAGGGGTTAAATGGGATTACTGGTGTACTAGCGGGAAAACTGGCGCTATCTGGGATGGGCGCTAACACTATTGGAAGTCGCCAGGGACACTGATACAGTGATCAGTAAACATGTGTTCACTGATCAATGACACAGGTGACAGGGAATTGAAGGGGTTAACTGGGGGGGGGGGGTGAAGAGAGGGTTAAATGTGTCCTAGGTGTGTTCTATCTGTGGGTTAGTGCTGTTTTACTCACATTTCTTCTGTCTTCTTCTCTGAAAACTTAGCCACTCATGTGTGCTCCGTCCTGTAGTCCAATGCAACGTTGTGTAAGAGTGATGGTTTCAGCCTCATTGTCGAACTCTGGAATAATCCTCAGTCTTCAAAACCTCCTGGCTAACCTATGACAAAAAAAACACAACACCTATATCAATATTACTGTATTGGGAGCAAGTAGTCAATCATCTACTTAACATAAATTACACTAAAAATGGAAAAACATGTTTACACCCACAACCACACACATATTAATATATAAAGTTATACACATGTATGTTTTGAGTCTTAAAATGTGGAAAGAAAACTTAGCCATTTTAGTGTGCTCCGTCCTGTAGTCCAATGCAACGTTGTGCAAGAGTGATGGTTTCAGCCTCATTGTCGAACTTTGGAATAATCCTCAGTCTTTAAAACCTCTTGGCTAACCTATGACAAAAAAGAAAACAACACATATATAAATATTTCTGCATTTGGACCAAGTAACCAATCATCTACTTAACAAAAATTACGCTAAATATGTAAAAACATGCAAAGACCCACAACCACACACATATTAATATATAAAGTTATACACATGTATGTTTTGAGTCTTAAAATGTGGAAGGAAAACTTAGCATCCACCCACTTCTAATGGTGGGCACACATGAAATGTGCCAACAGATATAAAATATGTATGCCGAAGCATAGGGTCCATCCACCGATTGGCCACCCCAGGCCCCCATGCTTTGGCATATATTCTCTTTTTTTAACTGCGGATGAAAAATCTCATCCAACAGCACTGCCCACATTGATTTATGTCTATTCTGAGAGCAAGTTCCTGTTGCTGTCAGAATAAAACGGTCAGTGTTGCAGCTGAAAACATTCCTACAAACAGAAATGATTAACAATAAAACAGTAACAGTAAAACAGTAAAAGTAGAAGAATCACAAAAAATGACAGCAACAAAAAAAACTAACTATTTTTGATTTTTAAATTTTTTTATTTTTTGGGGGGATTTGTTTTTTTACTTTTTTTTTTTTTACTTTTTTTTTCAAACTTTAAACATTTTTAAAACAGATGGTCGGGTCTCTCCAAATGCAATAGCCAGTTTCCTGACTACCTAACATCTTTCGAGACCCTGTGTAAATGTGCCCTGAACTGTGCCGTGCTGTACCCTATATTAATAGTTCACTAGTGTATGGTAGAGGCGGAAGCAGCGCTGCCCACATTGATTTATGTCTATTCTGAGAGCAAGTTCCTGCTGCTGTCAGAATAAACAGGTCAGTGTTGCAGCTGAAAGCATTCCTACAAACAGAAATGATTAACAATAAAACAGTAACAATAAAACAGTAAAAGTAGAAGAATCACAAAAAATGACAGCAACAAAAAAAACTAACTATTTTTGATTTTTAAATTTTTTTATTTTTTGGGAAGGATTTGTACTTTTACTTTTTTTTTTTTTTACTTTTTTTTCAAACTTTAAACATTTTTAAAACAGATGGTCGGGTCTCTCCAAATGCGATAGCCAGTTTCCTGGCTACCTAACATCTTTTGAGACCCTGTGTAAATGTGCCCTGAACTGTGCCATGCTGTACCCTATATTAATAGTTCACTAGTGTATGGTAGAGGTGGAAGCAGCGCTGCCCACATTGATTTATGTCTATTCTGAGAGCAAGTTCCTGTTGCTGTCAGAATAAACAGGTCAGTGTTGCAGCTGAAAGCATTCCTACAAACAGAAATGATTAACAATAAAACAGTAACAATAAAACAGTAAAAGTAGAAGAATCACAAAAAATGACAGCAACAAAAAAAACTAACTATTTTTGATTTTTAAATTTTTTTATTTTTTGGGAAGGATTTGTACTTTTAATTTTTTTTTTTTTTACTTTTTTTTCAAACTTTAAACATTTTTAAAACAGATGGTCGGGTCTCTCCAAATGCGATAGCCAGTTTCCTGGCTACCTAACATCTTTTGAGACCCTGTGTAAATGTGCCCTGAACTGTGCCATGCTGTACCCTATATTAATAGTTCACTAGTGTATGGTAGAGGTGGAAGCAGCGCTGCCCACATTGATTTATGTCTATTCTGAGAGCAAGTTCCTGTTGCTGTCAGAATAAACAGGTCAGTGTTGCAGCTGAAAGCATTCCTACAAACAGAAATGATTAACAATAAAACAGTAACAATAAAACAGTAAAAGTAGAAGAATCACAAAAGATGACAGCAACAAAAAAAAACAAACTATTTTTGATTTTTAAATTTTTTTATTTTTTGGGGGGGATTTGTATTTTTACTTTTTTTTTTTTTACTTTTTTTTTCAAACTTTAAACATTTTTAAAACAGATGGTCGGGTCTCTCCAAATGCGATAGCCAGTTTTCTGACTACCTAACATCTTTCGAGACCCTGTGTAAATGTGCCCTGAACTGTGCCGTGCTGTACCCTATATTAATAGTTCACTAGTGTATGGTAGAGGCGGAAGCAGCGCTGCCCACATTGATTTATGTCTATTCTGAGAGCAAGTTCCTGTTGCTGTCAGAATAAACAGGTCAGTGTTGCAGCTGAAAGCATTCCTACTAACAGAAATGATTAACAATAAAACAGTAACAATAAAACAGTAAAAGTAGAAGAATCACAAAAAATGACAACAAAAAAACTAACTATTTTTGATTTTTACATTTTTTATTTTTTGGGGGGATTTGTATTTTTAATTTTTTTTTTTTTACTTTTTTTTTCACGTCCACGTATAAGTGGTACCTCATATGGAAAAAGGATGACACCAAGTGCCAAACTATCTTGCCACTGCTCCCCATGTAGTCTGGGCATCCGGGGGGCTCCACGTGACTATATTTTTCCTCATAAATCTGAAACTTACATGTATAGCCTGTTGCCCTCTCACAGGTCTTATACATCTTGACCCCATATCTGGCACGCTTGCTGGGGAGAAACTGTTTGATTACAAGGCAGCCAGAAAATTGAATGAGGGACTCATCAATGCAGATGTTTTTATGGGGAGTATACATATCTGCAAATTTTTGGTTAAAGTGATTTACGAGGGGCCGAATTTTGTGGAGCCGGTCAAATTCAGGGTCACCCCGAGGACGACTGAGTGTGTTGTCGTAGAAGTGCATAAAACGCATTATCGTCTCATATCTATGCCTGGCCATGGCAGTAGAGAACACGGACATATGAACAAGCGGGCCTGTGGACCAATACAACCGCAATTGATATTTTTTATTAATGCCCATGTTGCAGGCAATCTGACGCTATCTGGGAGGGGCGCTAACTGGCGCTAACACTATCGGAAGTCACCGGTGACACTAATACAGTGATCAGTAAAAATCTGTTCACTGTAATCAATGACACTGGTGACAGGGCAGTGAGGGCGTTAACTGGGGGGGGGGAGGCGATCAAGGGGTTAAATGGGATTACTGGTGTACTAGCGGGAAAACTGGAGCTATCTGGGATGGGCGCTAACACTATTGGAAGTCGCCAGGGACACTGATACAGTGATCAGTAAACATGTGTTCACTGATCAATGACACAGGTGACAGGGAATTGAAGGGGTTAACTGGGGGGGGGTGAAGAGAGGGTTAAATGTGTCCTAGGTGTGTTCTATCTGTGGGTTAGTGCTGTTTTACTCACATTTCTTCTGTCTTCTTCTCTGAAAACTTAGCCACTCATGTGTGCTCCGTCCTGTAGTCCAATGCAACGTTGTGTAAGAGTGATGGTTTCAGCCTCATTGTCGAACTCTGGAATAATCCTCAGTCTTCAAAACCTCCTGGCTAACCTATGACAAAAAAAACACAACACCTATATCAATATTACTGTATTGGGAGCAAGTAGTCAATCATCTACTTAACATAAATTACACTAAAAATGGAAAAACATGTTTACACCCACAACCACACACATATTAATATATAAAGTTATACACATGTATGTTTTGAGTCTTAAAATGTGGAAAGAAAACTTAGCCATTTTAGTGTGCTCCGTCCTGTAGTCCAATGCAACGTTGTGCAAGAGTGATGGTTTCAGCCTCATTGTCGAACTTTGGAATAATCCTCAGTCTTTAAAACCTCTTGGCTAACCTATGACAAAAAAGAAAACAACACATATATAAATATTTCTGCATTTGGACCAAGTAACCAATCATCTACTTAACAAAAATTACGCTAAATATGTAAAAACATGCAAAGACCCACAACCACACACATATTAATATATAAAGTTATACACATGTATGTTTTGAGTCTTAAAATGTGGAAGGAAAACTTAGCATCCACCCACTTCTAATGGTGGGCACACATGAAATGTGCCAACAGATATAAAATATGTATGCCGAAGCATAGGGTCCATCCACCGATTGGCCACCCCAGGCCCCCATGCTTTGGCATATATTCTCTTTTTTTAACTGCGGATGAAAAATCTCATCCAACAGCACTGCCCACATTGATTTATGTCTATTCTGAGAGCAAGTTCCTGTTGCTGTCAGAATAAAACGGTCAGTGTTGCAGCTGAAAACATTCCTACAAACAGAAATGATTAACAATAAAACAGTAACAATAAAACAGTAAAAGTAGAAGAATCACAAAAAATGACAGCAACAAAAAAAACTAACTTTTTGATTTTTAAATTTTTTTATTTTTTGGGAAGGATTTGTACTTTTAATTATTTTTTTTTTTACTTTTTTTTTCAAACTTTAAACATTTTTAAAACAGATGGTCGGGTCTCTCCAAATGCGATAGCCAGTTTCCTGGCTACCTAACATCTTTTGAGACCCTGTGTAAATGTGCCCTGAACTGTGCCATGCTGTACCCTATATTAATAGTTCACTAGTGTATGGTAGAGGTGGAAGCAGCGCTGCCCACATTGATTTATGTCTATTCTGAGAGCAAGTTCCTGTTGCTGTCAGAATAAACAGGTCAGTGTTGCAGCTGAAAGCATTCCTACAAACAGAAATGATTAACAATAAAACAGTAACAGTAAAACAGTAAAAGTAGAAGAATCACAAAAAATGACAGCAACAAAAAAAACTAACTATTTTTGATTTTTAAATTTTTTTATTTTTTGGGGGGATTTGTATTTTTACTTTTTTTTTTTTTACTTTTTTTTTCAAACTTTAAACATTTTTAAAACAGATGGTCGGGTCTCTCCAAATGCGATAGCCAGTTTCCTGACTACCTAACATCTTTCGAGACCCTGTGTAAATGTGCCCTGAACTGTGCCGTGCTGTACCCTATATTAATAGTTCACTAGTGTATGGTAGAGGCGGAACCAGCGCTGCCCACATTGATTTATGTCTATTCTGAGAGCAAGTTCCTGTTGCTGTCAGAATAAACAGGTCAGTGTTGCAGCTGAAGGCATTCCTACAAACAGAAATGATTAACAATAAAACAGTAACAATAAAACAGTATAAGTAGAAGAATCACAAAAAATGACAGCAACAAAAAAAACTAACTATTTTTGATTTTTAAATTTTTTTATTTTTTGGGAAGGATTTGTACTTTTAATTTTTTTTTTTTTTTTACTTTTTTTTTCAAACTTTAAACATTTTTAAAACAGATGGTCGGGTCTCTCCAAATGCGATAGCCAGTTTCCTGGCTACCTAACATCTTTTGAGACCCTGTGTAAATGTGCCCTGAACTGTGCCATGCTGTACCCTATATTAATAGTTCACTAGTGTATGGTAGAGGTGGAAGCAGCGCTGCCCACATTGATTTATGTCTATTCTGAGAGCAAGTTCCTGTTGCTGTCAGAATAAACAGGTCAGTGTTGCAGCTGAAAGCATTCCTACAAACAGAAATGATTAACAATAAAACAGTAACAATAAAACAGTAAAAGTAGAAGAATCACAAAAAATGACAGCAACAAAGAAGAAACAAACTATTTTTGATTTTTAATTTTTTTTATTTTTTGGGGGGGGATTTGTATTTTTACTTTTTTTTTTTTACTTTTTTTTTCAAACTTTAAACATTTTTAAAACAGATGGTCGGGTCTCTCCAAATGCGATAGCCAGTTTTCTGACTACCTAACATCTTTCGAGACCCTGTGTAAATGTGCCCTGAACTGTGCCGTGCTGTACCCTATATTAATAGTTCACTAGTGTATGGTAGAGGCGGAAGCAGCGCTGCCCACATTGATTTATGTCTATTCTGAGAGCAAGTTCCTGTTGCTGTCAGAATAAACAGGTCAGTGTTGCAGCTGAAAGCATTCCTACAAACAGAAATGATTAACAATAAAACAGTAACAATAAAACAGTAAAAGTAGAAGAATCACAAAAAATGACAACAAAAAAACTAACTATTTTTGATTTTTACATTTTTTTATTTTTTGGGGGGGATTTGTATTTTTAATTTTTTTTTTTTTACTTTTTTTTTCACGTCCACGTATAAGTGGTACCTCATATGGAAAAAGGATGACACCAAGTCCCAAACTATCTTGCCACTGCTCCCCATGTAGTCTGGGCATCCGGGGGGCTCCACGTGACTATATTTTTCCTCATAAATCTGAAACTTACATGTATAGCCTGTTGCCCTCTCACAGGTCTTATACATCTTGACCCCATATCTGGCACGCTTGCTGGGGAGAAACTGTTTGATTACAAGGCAGCCAGAAAATTGAATGAGGGACTCATCAATGCAGATGTTTTTATGGGGAGTATACATATCTGCAAATTTTTGGTTAAAGTGATTTACGAGGGGCCGAATTTTGTGGAGCCGGTCAAATTCAGGGTCACCCCGAGGACGACTGAGTGTGTTGTCGTAGAAGTGCATAAAACGCATTATCGTCTCATATCTATGCCTGGCCATGGCAGTAGAGAACACGGACATATGAACAAGCGGGCCTGTGGACCAATACAACCGCAATTGATATTTTTTATTAATGCCCATGTTGCAGGCAATCTGACGCTATCTGGGAGGGGCGCTAACTGGCGCTAACACTATCGGAAGTCACCGGTGACACTAATACAGTGATCAGTAAAAATCTGTTCACTGTAATCAATGACACTGGTGACAGGGCAGTGAGGGCGTTAACTGGGGGGGGGGAGGCGATCAAGGTGTTAAATGGGATTACTGGTGTACTAGCGGGAAAACTGGCGCTATCTGGGATGGGCGCTAACACTATTGGAAGTCGCCAGGGACACTGATACAGTGATCAGTAAACATGTGTTCACTGATCAATGACACAGGTGACAGGGAATTGAAGGGGTTAACTGGGGGGGGGGGGTGAAGAGAGGGTTAAATGTGTCCTAGGTGTGTTCTATCTGTGGGTTAGTGCTGTTTTACTCACATTTCTTCTGTCTTCATCTCTGAAAACCTAGCCACTCATGTGTGCTCCGTCCTGTAGTCCAATGCAACGTTGTGTAAGAGTGATGGTTTCAGCCTCATTGTCGAACTCTGGAATAATCCTCAGTCTTCAAAACCTCTTGGCTAACCTATGACAAAAAAGAAAACAACACATATATAAATATTTCTGCATTTGGACCAAGTAACCAATCATCTACTTAACAAAAATTACGCTAAATATGTAAAAACATGCAAAGACCCACAACCACACACATATTAATATATAAAGTTATACACATGTATGTTTTGAGTCTTAAAATGTGGAAGGAAAACTTAGCATCCACCCACTTCTAATGGTGGGCACACATGAAATGTGCCAACAGATATAAAATATGTATGCCGAAGCATAGGGTCCATCCACCGATTGGCCACCCCAGGCCCCCATGCTTTGGCATGTATTCTCTTTTTTTAACTGTGGATGAAAAATCTCATCCAACAGCACTGCCCACATTGATTTATGTCTATTCTGAGAGCAAGTTCCTGTTGCTGTCAGAATAAAACGGTCAGTGTTGCAGCTGAAAACATTCCTACAAACAGAAATGATTAACAATAAAACAGTAACAGTAAAACAGTAAAAGTAGAAGAATCACAAAAAATGACAGCAACAAAAAAAACTAACTATTTTTGATTTTTAAATTTTTTTATTTTTTGGGGGGATTTGTATTTTTACTTTTTTTTTTTTTACTTTTTTTCAAACTTTAAACATTTTTAAAACAGATGGTCGGGTCTCTCCAAATGCAATAGCCAGTTTCCTGACTACCTAACATCTTTCGAGACCCTGTGTAAATGTGCCCTGAACTGTGCCGTGCTGTACCCTATATTAATAGTTCACTAGTGTATGGTAGAGGCGGAAGCAGCGCTGCCCACATTGATTTATGTCTATTCTGAGAGCAAGTTCCTGCTGCTGTCAGAATAAACAGGTCAGTGTTGCAGCTGAAAGCATTCCTACAAACAGAAATGATTAACAATAAAACAGTAACAATAAAACAGTAAAAGTAGAAGAATCACAAAAAATGACAGCAACAAAAAAAACTAACTATTTTTGATTTTTAAATTTTTTTATTTTTTGGGAAGGATTTGTACTTTTAATTTTTTTTTTTTTACTTTTTTTTCAAACTTTAAACATTTTTAAAACAGATGGTCGGGTCTCTCCAAATGCGATAGCCAGTTTCCTGGCTACCTAACATCTTTCGAGACCCTGTGTAAATGTGCCCTGAACTGTGCCGTGCTGTACCCTATATTAATAGTTCACTAGTGTATGGTAGAGGCGGAAGCAGCGCTGCCCACATTGATTTATGTCTATTCTGAGAGCAAGTTCCTGCTGCTGTCAGAATAAACAGGTCAGTGTTGCAGCTGAAAGCATTCCTACAAACAGAAATGATTAACAATAAAACAGTAACAATAAAACAGTAAAAGTAGAAGAATCACAAAAAATGACAAAAAAACTAACTATTTTTGATTTTTACATTTTTTTATTTTTTGGGGGGGATTTGTATTTTTAATTTTTTTTTTTTTACTTTTTTTTTCACGTCCACGTATAAGTGGTACCTCATATGGAAAAAGGATGACACCAAGTCCCAAACTATCTTGCCACTGCTCCCCATGTAGTCTGGGCATCCGGGGGGCTCCACGTGACTATATTTTTCCTCATAAATCTGAAACTTACATGTATAGCCTGTTGCCCTCTCACAGGTCTTATACATCTTGACCCCATATCTGGCACGCTTGCTGGGGAGAAACTGTTTGATTACAAGGCAGCCAGAAAATTGAATGAGGGACTCATCAATGCAGATGTTTTTATGGGGAGTATACATATCTGCAAATATTTGGTTAAAGTGATTTACGAGGGGCCGAATTTTGTGGAGCCGGTCAAATTCAGGGTCACCCCGAGGACGACTGAGTGTGTTGTCGTAGAAGTGCATAAAACGCATTATCGTCTCATATCTATGCCTGGCCATGGCAGTAGAGAACACGGACATATGAACAAGCGGGCCTGTGGACCAATACAACCGCAATTGATATTTTTTATTAATGCCCATGTTGCAGGCAATCTGACGCTATCTGGGAGGGGCGCTAACTGGCGCTAACACTATCGGAAGTCACCGGTGACACTAATACAGTGATCAGTAAAAATCTGTTCACTGTAATCAATGACACTGGTGACAGGGCAGTGAGGGCGTTAACTGGGGGGGGGGAGGCGATCAAGGGGTTAAATGGGATTACTGGTGTACTAGCGGGAAAACTGGCGCTATCTGGGATGGGCGCTAACACTATTGGAAGTCGCCAGGGACACTGATACAGTGATCAGTAAACATGTGTTCACTGATCAATGACACAGGTGACAGGGAATTGAAGGGGTTAACTGGGGGGGGGGTGAAGAGAGGGTTAAATGTGTCCTAGGTGTGTTCTATCTGTGGGTTAGTGCTGTTTTACTCACATTTCTTCTGTCTTCTTCTCTGAAAACTTAGCCACTCATGTGTGCTCCGTCCTGTAGTCCAATGCAACGTTGTGTAAGAGTGATGGTTTCAGCCTCATTGTCGAACTCTGGAATAATCCTCAGTCTTCAAAACCTCCTGGCTAACCTATGACAAAAAAAACACAACACCTATATCAATATTACTGTATTGGGAGCAAGTAGTCAATCATCTACTTAACATAAATTACACTAAAAATGGAAAAACATGTTTACACCCACAACCACACACATATTAATATATAAAGTTATACACATGTATGTTTTGAGTCTTAAAATGTGGAAAGAAAACTTAGCCATTTTAGTGTGCTCCGTCCTGTAGTCCAATGCAACGTTGTGCAAGAGTGATGGTTTCAGCCTCATTGTCGAACTTTGGAATAATCCTCAGTCTTTAAAACCTCTTGGCTAACCTATGACAAAAAAGAAAACAACACATATATAAATATTTCTGCATTTGGACCAAGTAACCAATCATCTACTTAACAAAAATTACGCTAAATATGTAAAAACATGCAAAGACCCACAACCACACACATATTAATATATAAAGTTATACACATGTATGTTTTGAGTCTTAAAATGTGGAAGGAAAACTTAGCATCCACCCACTTCTAATGGTGGGCACACATGAAATGTGCCAACAGATATAAAATATGTATGCCGAAGCATAGGGTCCATCCACCGATTGGCCACCCCAGGCCCCCATGCTTTGGCATATATTCTCTTTTTTTAACTGCGGATGAAAAATCTCATCCAACAGCACTGCCCACATTGATTTATGTCTATTCTGAGAGCAAGTTCCTGTTGCTGTCAGAATAAAACGGTCAGTGTTGCAGCTGAAAACATTCCTACAAACAGAAATGATTAACAATAAAACAGTAACAGTAAAACAGTAAAAGTAGAAGAATCACAAAAAATGACAGCAACAAAAAAAACTAACTATTTTTGATTTTTAAATTTTTTTATTTTTTGGGGGGATTTGTTTTTTTACTTTTTTTTTTTTTACTTTTTTTTTCAAACTTTAAACATTTTTAAAACAGATGGTCGGGTCTCTCCAAATGCAATAGCCAGTTTCCTGACTACCTAACATCTTTCGAGACCCTGTGTAAATGTGCCCTGAACTGTGCCGTGCTGTACCCTATATTAATAGTTCACTAGTGTATGGTAGAGGCGGAAGCAGCGCTGCCCACATTGATTTATGTCTATTCTGAGAGCAAGTTCCTGCTGCTGTCAGAATAAACAGGTCAGTGTTGCAGCTGAAAGCATTCCTACAAACAGAAATGATTAACAATAAAACAGTAACAATAAAACAGTAAAAGTAGAAGAATCACAAAAAATGACAGCAACAAAAAAAACTAACTATTTTTGATTTTTAAATTTTTTTATTTTTTGGGAAGGATTTGTACTTTTACTTTTTTTTTTTTTTACTTTTTTTTCAAACTTTAAACATTTTTAAAACAGATGGTCGGGTCTCTCCAAATGCGATAGCCAGTTTCCTGGCTACCTAACATCTTTTGAGACCCTGTGTAAATGTGCCCTGAACTGTGCCATGCTGTACCCTATATTAATAGTTCACTAGTGTATGGTAGAGGTGGAAGCAGCGCTGCCCACATTGATTTATGTCTATTCTGAGAGCAAGTTCCTGTTGCTGTCAGAATAAACAGGTCAGTGTTGCAGCTGAAAGCATTCCTACAAACAGAAATGATTAACAATAAAACAGTAACAATAAAACAGTAAAAGTAGAAGAATCACAAAAAATGACAGCAACAAAAAAAACTAACTATTTTTGATTTTTAAATTTTTTTATTTTTTGGGAAGGATTTGTACTTTTAATTTTTTTTTTTTTTACTTTTTTTTCAAACTTTAAACATTTTTAAAACAGATGGTCGGGTCTCTCCAAATGCGATAGCCAGTTTCCTGGCTACCTAACATCTTTTGAGACCCTGTGTAAATGTGCCCTGAACTGTGCCATGCTGTACCCTATATTAATAGTTCACTAGTGTATGGTAGAGGTGGAAGCAGCGCTGCCCACATTGATTTATGTCTATTCTGAGAGCAAGTTCCTGTTGCTGTCAGAATAAACAGGTCAGTGTTGCAGCTGAAAGCATTCCTACAAACAGAAATGATTAACAATAAAACAGTAACAATAAAACAGTAAAAGTAGAAGAATCACAAAAGATGACAGCAACAAAAAAAAACAAACTATTTTTGATTTTTAAATTTTTTTATTTTTTGGGGGGGATTTGTATTTTTACTTTTTTTTTTTTACTTTTTTTTTTCAAACTTTAAACATTTTTAAAACAGATGGTCGGGTCTCTCCAAATGCGATAGCCAGTTTTCTGACTACCTAACATCTTTCGAGACCCTGTGTAAATGTGCCCTGAACTGTGCCGTGCTGTACCCTATATTAATAGTTCACTAGTGTATGGTAGAGGCGGAAGCAGCGCTGCCCACATTGATTTATGTCTATTCTGAGAGCAAGTTCCTGTTGCTGTCAGAATAAACAGGTCAGTGTTGCAGCTGAAAGCATTCCTACAAACAGAAATGATTAACAATAAAACAGTAACAATAAAACAGTAAAAGTAGAAGAATCACAAAAAATGACAACAAAAAAACTAACTATTTTTGATTTTTACATTTTTTATTTTTTGGGGGGATTTGTATTTTTAATTTTTTTTTTTTTACTTTTTTTTTCACGTCCACGTATAAGTGGTACCTCATATGGAAAAAGGATGACACCAAGTGCCAAACTATCTTGCCACTGCTCCCCATGTAGTCTGGGCATCCGGGGGGCTCCACGTGACTATATTTTTCCTCATAAATCTGAAACTTACATGTATAGCCTGTTGCCCTCTCACAGGTCTTATACATCTTGACCCCATATCTGGCACGCTTGCTGGGGAGAAACTGTTTGATTACAAGGCAGCCAGAAAATTGAATGAGGGACTCATCAATGCAGATGTTTTTATGGGGAGTATACATATCTGCAAATTTTTGGTTAAAGTGATTTACGAGGGGCCGAATTTTGTGGAGCCGGTCAAATTCAGGGTCACCCCGAGGACGACTGAGTGTGTTGTCGTAGAAGTGCATAAAACGCATTATCGTCTCATATCTATGCCTGGCCATGGCAGTAGAGAACACGGACATATGAACAAGCGGGCCTGTGGACCAATACAACCGCAATTGATATTTTTTATTAATGCCCATGTTGCAGGCAATCTGACGCTATCTGGGAGGGGCGCTAACTGGCGCTAACACTATCGGAAGTCACCGGTGACACTAATACAGTGATCAGTAAAAATCTGTTCACTGTAATCAATGACACTGGTGACAGGGCAGTGAGGGCGTTAACTGGGGGGGGGGAGGCGATCAAGGGGTTAAATGGGATTACTGGTGTACTAGCGGGAAAACTGGAGCTATCTGGGATGGGCGCTAACACTATTGGAAGTCGCCAGGGACACTGATACAGTGATCAGTAAACATGTGTTCACTGATCAATGACACAGGTGACAGGGAATTGAAGGGGTTAACTGGGGGGGGGTGAAGAGAGGGTTAAATGTGTCCTAGGTGTGTTCTATCTGTGGGTTAGTGCTGTTTTACTCACATTTCTTCTGTCTTCTTCTCTGAAAACTTAGCCACTCATGTGTGCTCCGTCCTGTAGTCCAATGCAACGTTGTGTAAGAGTGATGGTTTCAGCCTCATTGTCGAACTCTGGAATAATCCTCAGTCTTCAAAACCTCCTGGCTAACCTATGACAAAAAAAACACAACACCTATATCAATATTACTGTATTGGGAGCAAGTAGTCAATCATCTACTTAACATAAATTACACTAAAAATGGAAAAACATGTTTACACCCACAACCACACACATATTAATATATAAAGTTATACACATGTATGTTTTGAGTCTTAAAATGTGGAAAGAAAACTTAGCCATTTTAGTGTGCTCCGTCCTGTAGTCCAATGCAACGTTGTGCAAGAGTGATGGTTTCAGCCTCATTGTCGAACTTTGGAATAATCCTCAGTCTTTAAAACCTCTTGGCTAACCTATGACAAAAAAGAAAACAACACATATATAAATATTTCTGCATTTGGACCAAGTAACCAATCATCTACTTAACAAAAATTACGCTAAATATGTAAAAACATGCAAAGACCCACAACCACACACATATTAATATATAAAGTTATACACATGTATGTTTTGAGTCTTAAAATGTGGAAGGAAAACTTAGCATCCACCCACTTCTAATGGTGGGCACACATGAAATGTGCCAACAGATATAAAATATGTATGCCGAAGCATAGGGTCCATCCACCGATTGGCCACCCCAGGCCCCCATGCTTTGGCATATATTCTCTTTTTTTAACTGCGGATGAAAAATCTCATCCAACAGCACTGCCCACATTGATTTATGTCTATTCTGAGAGCAAGTTCCTGTTGCTGTCAGAATAAAACGGTCAGTGTTGCAGCTGAAAACATTCCTACAAACAGAAATGATTAACAATAAAACAGTAACAGTAAAACAGTAAAAGTAGAAGAATCACAAAAAATGACAGCAACAAAAAAAACTAACTATTTTTGATTTTTAAATTTTTTTATTTTTTGGGGGGATTTGTATTTTTACTTTTTTTTTTTTTACTTTTTTTTTCAAACTTTAAACATTTTTAAAACAGATGGTCGGGTCTCTCCAAATGCAATAGCCAGTTTCCTGACTACCTAACATCTTTCGAGACCCTGTGTAAATGTGCCCTGAACTGTGCCGTGCTGTACCCTATATTAATAGTTCACTAGTGTATGGTAGAGGCGGAAGCAGCGCTGCCCACATTGATTTATGTCTATTCTGAGAGCAAGTTCCTGCTGCTGTCAGAATAAACAGGTCAGTGTTGCAGCTGAAAGCATTCCTACAAACAGAAATGATTAACAATAAAACAGTAACAATAAAACAGTAAAAGTAGAAGAATCACAAAAAATGACAGCAACAAAAAAAACTAACTATTTTTGATTTTTAAATTTTTTTATTTTTTGGGAAGGATTTGTACTTTTAATTTTTTTTTTTTTACTTTTTTTTCAAACTTTAAACATTTTTAAAACAGATGGTCGGGTCTCTCCAAATGCGATAGCCAGTTTCCTGGCTACCTAACATCTTTTGAGACCCTGTGTAAATGTGCCCTGAACTGTGCCATGCTGTACCCTATATTAATAGTTCACTAGTGTATGGTAGAGGTGGAAGCAGCGCTGCCCACATTGATTTATGTCTATTCTGAGAGCAAGTTCCTGTTGCTGTCAGAATAAACAGGTCAGTGTTGCAGCTGAAAGCATTCCTACAAACAGAAATGATTAACAATAAAACAGTAACAATAAAACAGTAAAAGTAGAAGAATCACAAAAGATGACAGCAACAAAAAAAACAAACTATGTTTGATTTTTAAATTTTTTTATTTTTTGGGGGGGATTTGTATTTTTACTTTTTTTTTTTTTACTTTTTTTTTTCAAACTTTAAACATTTTTAAAACAGATGGTCGGGTCTCTCCAAATGCGATAGCCAGTTTTCTGACTACCTAACATCTTTCGAGACCCTGTGTAAATGTGCCCTGAACTGTGCCGTGCTGTACCCTATATTAATAGTTCACTAGTGTATGGTAGAGGCGGAAGCAGCGCTGCCCACATTGATTTATGTCTATTCTGAGAGCAAGTTCCTGTTGCTGTCAGAATAAACAGGTCAGTGTTGCAGCTGAAAGCATTCCTACAAACAGAAATGATTAACAATAAAACAGTAACAATAAAACAGTAAAAGTAGAAGAATCACAAAAAATGACAACAAAAAAACTAACTATTTTTGATTTTTACATTTTTTATTTTTTGGGGGGGATTTGTATTTTTAATTTTTTTTTTTTTACTTTTTTTTTCACGTCCACGTATAAGTGGTACCTCATATGGAAAAAGGATGACACCAAGTCCCAAACTATCTTGCCACTGCTCCCCATGTAGTCTGGGCATCCGGGGGGCTCCACGTGACTATATTTTTCCTCATAAATCTGAAACTTACATGTATAGCCTGTTGCCCTCTCACAGGTCTTATACATCTTGACCCCATATCTGGCACGCTTGCTGGGGAGAAACTGTTTGATTACAAGGCAGCCAGAAAATTGAATGAGGGACTCATCAATGCAGATGTTTTTATGGGGAGTATACATATCTGCAAATTTTTGGTTAAAGTGATTTACGAGGGGCCGAATTTTGTGGAGCCGGTCAAATTCAGGGTCACCCCGAGGACGACTGAGTGTGTTGTCGTAGAAGTGCATAAAACGCATTATCATCTCATATCTATGCCTGGCCATGGCAGTAGAGAACACGGACATATGAACAAGCGGGCCTGTGGACCAATACAACCGCAATTGATATTTTTTATTAATGCCCATGTTGCAGGCAATCTGACGCTATCTGGGAGGGGCGCTAACTGGCGCTAACACTATCGGAAGTCACCGGTGACACTAATACAGTGATCAGTAAAAATCTGTTCACTGTAATCAATGACACTGGTGACAGGGCAGTGAGGGCGTTAACTGGGGGGGGGGAGGCGATCAAGGGGTTAAATGGGATTACTGTTGTACTAGCGGGAAAACTGGAGCTATCTGGGATGGGCGCTAACACTATTGGAAGTCGCCAGGGACACTGATACAGTGATCAGTAAACATGTGTTCACTGATCAATGACACAGGTGACAGGGAATTGAAGGGGTTAACTGGGGGGGTGAAGAGAGGGTTAAATGTGTCCTAGGTGTGTTCTATCTGTGGGTTAGTGCTGTTTTACTCACATTTCTTCTGTCTTCTTCTCTGAAAACTTAGCCACTCATGTGTGCTCCGTCCTGTAGTCCAATGCAACGTTGTGTAAGAGTGATGGTTTCAGCCTCATTGTCGAACTCTGGAATAATCCTCAGTCTTCAAAACCTCCTGGCTAACCTATGACAAAAAAAACACAACACCTATATCAATATTACTGTATTGGGAGCAAGTAGTCAATCATCTACTTAACATAAATTACACTAAAAATGGAAAAACATGTTTACACCCACAACCACACACATATTAATATATAAAGTTATACACATGTATGTTTTGAGTCTTAAAATGTGGAAAGAAAACTTAGCCATTTTAGTGTGCTCCGTCCTGTAGTCCAATGCAACGTTGTGCAAGAGTGATGGTTTCAGCCTCATTGTCGAACTTTGGAATAATCCTCAGTCTTTAAAACCTCTTGGCTAACCTATGACAAAAAAGAAAACAACACATATATAAATATTTCTGCATTTGGACCAAGTAACCAATCATCTACTTAACAAAAATTACGCTAAATATGTAAAAACATGCAAAGACCCACAACCACACACATATTAATATATAAAGTTATACACATGTATGTTTTGAGTCTTAAAATGTGGAAGGAAAACTTAGCATCCACCCACTTCTAATGGTGGGCACACATGAAATGTGCCAACAGATATAAAATATGTATGCCGAAGCATAGGGTCCATCCACCGATTGGCCACCCCAGGCCCCCATGCTTTGGCATATATTCTCTTTTTTTAACTGCGGATGAAAAATCTCATCCAACAGCACTGCCCACATTGATTTATGTCTATTCTGAGAGCAAGTTCCTGTTGCTGTCAGAATAAAACGGTCAGTGTTGCAGCTGAAAACATTCCTACAAACAGAAATGATTAACAATAAAACAGTAACAATAAAACAGTAAAAGTAGAAGAATCACAAAAAATGACAGCAACAAAAAAAACTAACTTTTTGATTTTTAAATTTTTTTATTTTTTGGGAAGGATTTGTACTTTTAATTATTTTTTTTTTTACTTTTTTTTTCAAACTTTAAACATTTTTAAAACAGATGGTCGGGTCTCTCCAAATGCGATAGCCAGTTTCCTGGCTACCTAACATCTTTTGAGACCCTGTGTAAATGTGCCCTGAACTGTGCCATGCTGTACCCTATATTAATAGTTCACTAGTGTATGGTAGAGGTGGAAGCAGCGCTGC
This sequence comes from Staurois parvus, assembly GCF_062004578.1. Classification (NCBI taxonomy): domain Eukaryota; kingdom Metazoa; phylum Chordata; class Amphibia; order Anura; family Ranidae; genus Staurois; species Staurois parvus. Next base: position 3,878,581 of record NW_028319601.1, on the reverse strand, counting down.
CCACATTGATTTATGTCTATTCTGAGAGCAAGTTCCTGTTGCTGTCAGAATAAACAGGTCAGTGTTGCAGCTGAAAGCATTCCTACAAACAGAAATGATTAACAATAAAACAGTAACAGTAAAACAGTAAAAGTAGAAGAATCACAAAAAATGACAGCAACAAAAAAAAACTAACTATTTTTGATTTTTAAATTTTTTTATTTTTTGGGGGGATTTGTATTTTTACTTTTTTTTTTTTTACTTTTTTTTTCAAACTTTAAACATTTTTAAAACAGATGGTCGGGTCTCTCCAAATGCGATAGCCAGTTTCCTGACTACCTAACATCTTTCGAGACCCTGTGTAAATGTGCCCTGAACTGTGCCGTGCTGTACCCTATATTAATAGTTCACTAGTGTATGGTAGAGGCGGAACCAGCGCTGCCCACATTGATTTATGTCTATTCTGAGAGCAAGTTCCTGTTGCTGTCAGAATAAACAGGTCAGTGTTGCAGCTGAAGGCATTCCTACAAACAGAAATGATTAACAATAAAACAGTAACAATAAAACAGTAAAAGTAGAAGAATCACAAAAAATGACAGCAACAAAAAAAACTAACTATTTTTGATTTTTAAATTTTTTTATTTTTTGGGAAGGATTTGTACTTTTAATTTTTTTTTTTTTTTTACTTTTTTTTTCAAACTTTAAACATTTTTAAAACAGATGGTCGGGTCTCTCCAAATGCGATAGCCAGTTTCCTGGCTACCTAACATCTTTTGAGACCCTGTGTAAATGTGCCCTGAACTGTGCCGTGCTGTACCCTATATTAATAGTTCACTAGTGTATGATAGAGGTGGAAGCAGCGCTGCCCACATTGATTTATGTCTATTCTGAGAGCAAGTTCCTGTTGCTGTCAGAATAAACAGGTCAGTGTTGCAGCTGAAAGCATTCCTACAAACAGAAATGATTAACAATAAAACAGTAACAATAAAACAGTAAAAGTAGAAGAATCACAAAAAATGACAGCAACAAAAAAAACAAACTATTTTTGATTTTTAAATTTTTTTATTTTTTTGGGGGGGATTTGTATTTTTACTTTTTTTTTTTACTTTTTTTTTGAAACTTTAAACATTTTTAAAACAGATGGTCGGGTCTCTCCAAATGCGATAGCCAGTTTTCTGACTACCTAACATCTTTCGAGACCCTGTGTAAATGTGCCCTGAACTGTGCCGTGCTGTACCCTATATTAATAGTTCACTAGTGTATGGTAGAGGCGGAAGCAGCGCTGCCCACATTGATTTATGTCTATTCTGAGAGCAAGTTCCTGTTGCTGTCAGAATAAACAGGTCAGTGTTGCAGCTGAAAGCATTCCTACAAACAGAAATGATTAACAATAAAACAGTAACAATAAAACAGTAAAAGTAGAAGAATCACAAAAAATGACAATAAAAAAACTAACTATTTTTGATTTTTACATTTTTTTATTTTTTGGGGGGATTTGTATTTTTAATTTTTTTTTTTTTACTTTTTTTTTCACGTCCACGTATAAGTGGTACCTCATATGGAAAAAGGATGACACCAAGTCCCAAACTATCTTGCCACTGCTCCCCATGTAGTCTGGGCATCCGGGGGGCTCCACGTGACTATATTTTTCCTCATAAATCTGAAACTTACATGTATAGCCTGTTGCCCTCTCACAGGTCTTATACATCTTGACCCCATATCTGGCACGCTTGCTGGGGAGAAACTGTTTGATTACAAGGCAGCCAGAAAATTGAATGAGGGACTCATCAATGCAGATGTTTTTATGGGGAGTATACATATCTGCAAATTTTTGGTTAAAGTGATTTACGAGGGGCCGAATTTTGTGGAGCCGGTCAAATTCAGGGTCACCCCGAGGACGACTGAGTGTGTTGTCGTAGAAGTGCATAAAACGCATTATCGTCTCATATCTATGCCTGGCCATGGCAGTAGAGAACACGGACATATGAACAAGCGGGCCTGTGGACCAATACAACCGCAATTGATATTTTTTATTAATGCCCATGTTGCAGGCAATCTGACGCTATCTGGGAGGGGCGCTAACTGGCGCTAACACTATCGGAAGTCACCGGTGACACTAATACAGTGATCAGTAAAAATCTGTTCACTGTAATCAATGACACTGGTGACAGGGCAGTGAGGGCGTTAACTGGGGGGGGGAGGCGATCAAGGGGTTAAATGGGATTACTGGTGTACTAGCGGGAAAACTGGCGCTATCTGGGATGGGCGCTAACACTATTGGAAGTCGCCAGGGACACTGATACAGTGATCAGTAAACATGTGTTCACTGATCAATGACACAGGTGACAGGGAATTGAAGGGGTTAACTGGGGGGGGGGTGAAGAGAGGGTTAAATGTGTCCTAGGTGTGTTCTATCTGTGGGTTAGTGCTGTTTTACTCACATTTCTTCTGTCTTCTTCTCTGAAAACTTAGCCACTCATGTGTGCTCCGTCCTGTAGTCCAATGCAACGTTGTGTAAGAGTGATGGTTTCAGCCTCATTGTCGAACTCTGGAATAATCCTCAGTCTTCAAAACCTCCTGGCTAACCTATGACAAAAAAAACACAACACCTATATCAATATTACTGTATTGGGAGCAAGTAGTCAATCATCTACTTAACATAAATTACACTAAAAATGGAAAAACATGTTTACACCCACAACCACACACATATTAATATATAAAGTTATACACATGTATGTTTTGAGTCTTAAAATGTGGAAAGAAAACTTAGCCATTTTAGTGTGCTCCGTCCTGTAGTCCAATGCAACGTTGTGCAAGAGTGATGGTTTCAGCCTCATTGTCGAACTTTGGAATAATCCTCAGTCTTTAAAACCTCTTGGCTAACCTATGACAAAAAAGAAAACAACCCATATATAAATATTTCTGCATTTGGACCAAGTAACCAATCATCTACTTAACAAAAATTACGCTAAATATGTAAAAACATGCAAAGACCCACAACCACACACATATTAATATATAAAGTTATACACATGTATGTTTTGAGTCTTAAAATGTGGAAGGAAAACTTAGCATCCACCCACTTCTAATGGTGGGCACACATGAAATGTGCCAACAGATATAAAATATGTATGCCGAAGCATAGGGTCCATCCACCGATTGGCCACCCCAGGCCCCCATGCTTTGGCATATATTCTCTTTTTTTAACTGCGGATGAAAAATCTCATCCAACAGCACTGCCCACATTGATTTATGTCTATTCTGAGAGCAAGTTCCTGTTGCTGTCAGAATAAAACGGTCAGTGTTGCAGCTGAAAACATTCCTACAAACAGAAATGATTAACAATAAAACAGTAACAGTAAAACAGTAAAAGTAGAAGAATCACAAAAAATGACAGCAACAAAAAAAACTAACTATTTTTGATTTTTAAATTTTTTTATTTTTTGGGGGGATTTGTTTTTTTACTTTTTTTTTTTTTACTTTTTTTTTCAAACTTTAAACATTTTTAAAACAGATGGTCGGGTCTCTCCAAATGCAATAGCCAGTTTCCTGACTACCTAACATCTTTCGAGACCCTGTGTAAATGTGCCCTGAACTGTGCCGTGCTGTACCCTATATTAATAGTTCACAAGTGTATGGTAGAGGCGGAAGCAGCGCTGCCCACATTGATTTATGTCTATTCTGAGAGCAAGTTCCTGCTGCTGTCAGAATAAACAGGTCAGTGTTGCAGCTGAAAGCATTCCTACAAACAGAAATGATTAACAATAAAACAGTAACAATAAAACAGTAAAAGTAGAAGAATCACAAAAAATGACAGCAACAAAAAAAACTAACTATTTTTGATTTTTAAATTTTTTTATTTTTTGGGAAGGATTTGTACTTTTAATTTTTTTTTTTTTTACTTTTTTTTCAAACTTTAAACATTTTTAAAACAGATGGTCGGGTCTCTCCAAATGCGATAGCCAGTTTCCTGGCTACCTAACATCTTTTGAGACCCTGTGTAAATGTGCCCTGAACTGTGCCATGCTGTACCCTATATTAATAGTTCACTAGTGTATGGTAGAGGTGGAAGCAGCGCTGCCCACATTGATTTATGTCTATTCTGAGAGCAAGTTCCTGTTGCTGTCAGAATAAACAGGTCAGTGTTGCAGCTGAAAGCATTCCTACAAACAGAAATGATTAACAATAAAACAGTAACAATAAAACAGTAAAAGTAGAAGAATCACAAAAAATGACAGCAACAAAAAAAACTAACTATTTTTGATTTTTAAATTTTTTTATTTTTTGGGAAGGATTTGTACTTTTAATTTTTTTTTTTTTACTTTTTTTTCAAACTTTAAACATTTTTAAAACAGATGGTCGGGTCTCTCCAAATGCGATAGCCAGTTTCCTGGCTACCTAACATCTTTTGAGACCCTGTGTAAATGTGCCCTGAACTGTGCCATGCTGTACCCTATATTAATAGTTCACTAGTGTATGGTAGAGGTGGAAGCAGCGCTGCCCACATTGATTTATGTCTATTCTGAGAGCAAGTTCCTGTTGCTGTCAGAATAAACAGGTCAGTGTTGCAGCTGAAAGCATTCCTACAAACAGAAATGATTAACAATAAAACAGTAACAATAAAACAGTAAAAGTAGAAGAATCACAAAAAATGACAGCAACAAAGAAGAAACAAACTATTTTTGATTTTTAAATTTTTTTATTTTTTGGGGGGGGATTTGTATTTTTACTTTTTTTTTTTTACTTTTTTTTTCAAACTTTAAACATTTTTAAAACAGATGGTCGGGTCTCTCCAAATGCGATAGCCAGTTTTCTGACTACCTAACATCTTTCGAGACCCTGTGTAAATGTGCCCTGAACTGTGCCGTGCTGTACCCTATATTAATAGTTCACTAGTGTATGGTAGAGGCGGAAGCAGCGCTGCCCACATTGATTTATGTCTATTCTGAGAGCAAGTTCCTGTTGCTGTCAGAATAAACAGGTCAGTGTTGCAGCTGAAAGCATTCCTACAAACAGAAATGATTAACAATAAAACAGTAACAATAAAACAGTAAAAGTAGAAGAATCACAAAAAATGACAACAAAAAAACTAACTATTTTTGATTTTTACATTTTTTTATTTTTTGGGGGGGATTTGTATTTTTAATTTTTTTTTTTTTACTTTTTTTTTCACGTCCACGTATAAGTGGTACCTCATATGGAAAAAGGATGACACCAAGTCCCAAACTATCTTGCCACTGCTCCCCATGTAGTCTGGGCATCCGGGGGGCTCCACGTGACTATATTTTTCCTCATAAATCTGAAACTTACATGTATAGCCTGTTGCCCTCTCACAGGTCTTATACATCTTGACCCCATATCTGGCACGCTTGCTGGGGAGAAACTGTTTGATTACAAGGCAGCCAGAAAATTGAATGAGGGACTCATCAATGCAGATGTTTTTATGGGGAGTATACATATCTGCAAATTTTTGGTTAAAGTGATTTACGAGGGGCCGAATTTTGTGGAGCCGGTCAAATTCAGGGTCACCCCGAGGACGACTGAGTGTGTTGTCGTAGAAGTGCATAAAACGCATTATCGTCTCATATCTATGCCTGGCCATGGAAGTAGAGAACACGGACATATGAACAAGCGGGCCTGTGGACCAATACAACCGCAATTGATATTTTTTATTAATGCCCATGTTGCAGGCAATCTGACGCTATCTGGGAGGGGCGCTAACTGGCGCTAACACTATCGGAAGTCACCGGTGACACTAATACAGTGATCAGTAAAAATCTGTTCACTGTAATCAATGACACTGGTGACAGGGCAGTGAGGGCGTTAACTGGGGGGGGGGAGGCGATCAAGGTGTTAAATGGGATTACTGGTGTACTAGCGGGAAAACTGGCGCTATCTGGGATGGGCGCTAACACTATTGGAAGTCGCCAGGGACACTGATACAGTGATCAGTAAACATGTGTTCACTGATCAATGACACAGGTGACAGGGAATTGAAGGGGTTAACTGGGGGGGGGGTGAAGAGAGGGTTAAATGTGTCCTAGGTGTGTTCTATCTGTGGGTTAGTGCTGTTTTACTCACATTTCTTCTGTCTTCATCTCTGAAAACCTAGCCACTCATGTGTGCTCCGTCCTGTAGTCCAATGCAACGTTGTGTAAGAGTGATGGTTTCAGCCTCATTGTCGAACTCTGGAATAATCCTCAGTCTTCAAAACCTCTTGGCTAACCTATGACAAAAAAGAAAACAACACATATATAAATATTTCTGCATTTGGACCAAGTAACCAATCATCTACTTAACAAAAATTACGCTAAATATGTAAAAACATGCAAAGACCCACAACCACACACATATTAATATATAAAGTTATACACATGTATGTTTTGAGTCTTAAAATGTGGAAGGAAAACTTAGCATCCACCCACTTCTAATGGTGGGCACACATGAAATGTGCCAACAGATATAAAATATGTATGCCGAAGCATAGGGTCCATCCACCGATTGGCCACCCCAGGCCCCCATGCTTTGGCATGTATTCTCTTTTTTTAACTGTGGATGAAAAATCTCATCCAACAGCACTGCCCACATTGATTTATGTCTATTCTGAGAGCAAGTTCCTGTTGCTGTCAGAATAAAACGGTCAGTGTTGCAGCTGAAAACATTCCTACAAACAGAAATGATTAACAATAAAACAGTAACAGTAAAACAGTAAAAGTAGAAGAATCACAAAAAATGACAGCAACAAAAAAAACTAACTATTTTTGATTTTTAAATTTTTTTATTTTTTGGGGGGATTTGTATTTTTACTTTTTTTTTTTTTACTTTTTTTCAAACTTTAAACATTTTTAAAACAGATGGTCGGGTCTCTCCAAATGCAATAGCCAGTTTCCTGACTACCTAACATCTTTCGAGACCCTGTGTAAATGTGCCCTGAACTGTGCCGTGCTGTACCCTATATTAATAGTTCACTAGTGTATGGTAGAGGCGGAAGCAGCGCTGCCCACATTGATTTATGTCTATTCTGAGAGCAAGTTCCTGCTGCTGTCAGAATAAACAGGTCAGTGTTGCAGCTGAAAGCATTCCTACAAACAGAAATGATTAACAATAAAACAGTAACAATAAAACAGTAAAAGTAGAAGAATCACAAAAAATGACAGCAACAAAAAAAACTAACTATTTTTGATTTTTAAATTTTTTTATTTTTTGGGAAGGATTTGTACTTTTAATTTTTTTTTTTTTTACTTTTTTTTCAAACTTTAAACATTTTTAAAACAGATGGTCGGGTCTCTCCAAATGCGATAGCCAGTTTCCTGACTACCTAACATCTTTTGAGACCCTGTGTAAATGTGCCCTGAACTGTGCCATGCTGTACCCTATATTAATAGTTCACTAGTGTATGGTAGAGGTGGAAGCAGCGCTGCCCACATTGATTTATGTCTATTCTGAGAGCAAGTTCCTGTTGCTGTCAGAATAAACAGGTCAGTGTTGCAGCTGAAAGCATTCCTACAAACAGAAATGATTAACAATAAAACAGTAACAATAAAACAGTAAAAGTAGAAGAATCACAAAAAATGACAGCAACAAAAAAAAACAAACTATTTTTGAATTTTAAATTTTTTTATTTTTTGGGGGGGGATTTGTATTTTTACTTTTTTTTTTTTACTTTTTTTTTCAAACTTTAAACATTTTTAAAACAGATGGTCGGGTCTCTCCAAATGCGATAGCCAGTTTTCTGACTACCTAACATCTTTCGAGACCCTGTGTAAATGTGCCCTGAACTGTGCCGTGCTGTACCCTATATTAATAGTTCACTAGTGTATGGTAGAGGCGGAAGCAGCGCTGCCCACATTGATTTATGTCTATTCTGAGAGCAAGTTCCTGTTGCTGTCAGAATAAACAGGTCAGTGTTGCAGCTGAAAGCATTCCTACAAACAGAAATGATTAACAATAAAACAGTAACAATAAAACAGTAAAAGTAGAAGAATCACAAAAAATGACAACAAAAAAACTAACTATTTTTGATTTTTACATTTTTTTATTTTTTGGGGGGGATTTGTATTTTTAATTTTTTTTTTTTTACTTTTTTTTTCACGTCCACGTATAAGTGGTACCTCATATGGAAAAAGGATGACACCAAGTCCCAAACTATCTTGCCACTGCTCCCCATGTAGTCTGGGCATCCGGGGGGCTCCACGTGACTATATTTTTCCTCATAAATCTGAAACTTACATGTATAGCCTGTTGCCCTCTCACAGGTCTTATACATCTTGACCCCATATCTGGCACGCTTGCTGGGGAGAAACTGTTTGATTACAAGGCAGCCAGAAAATTGAATGAGGGACTCATCAATGCAGATGTTTTTATGGGGAGTATACATATCTGCAAATTTTTGGTTAAAGTGATTTACGAGGGGCCGAATTTTGTGGAGCCGGTCAAATTCAGGGTCACCCCGAGGACGACTGAGTGTGTTGTCGTAGAAGTGCATAAAACGCATTATCGTCTCATATCTATGCCTGGCCATGGCAGTAGAGAACACGGACATATGAACAAGCGGGCCTGTGGACCAATACAACCGCAATTGATATTTTTTATTAATGCCCATGTTGCAGGCAATCTGACGCTATCTGGGAGGGGCGCTAACTGGCGCTAACACTATCGGAAGTCACCGGTGACACTAATACAGTGATCAGTAAAAATCTGTTCACTGTAATCAATGACACTGGTGACAGGGCAGTGAGGGCGTTAACTGGGGGGGGGAGGCGATCAAGGGGTTAAATGGGATTACTGGTGTACTAGCGGGAAAACTGGCGCTATCTGGGATGGGCGCTAACACTATTGGAAGTCGCCAGGGACACTGATACAGTGATCAGTAAACATGTGTTCACTGATCAATGACACAGGTGACAGGGAATTGAAGGGGTTAACTGGGGGGGGGGGTGAAGAGAGGGTTAAATGTGTCCTAGGTGTGTTCTATCTGTGGGTTAGTGCTGTTTTACTCACATTTCTTCTGTCTTCTTCTCTGAAAACTTAGCCACTCATGTGTGCTCCGTCCTGTAGTCCAATGCAACGTTGTGTAAGAGTGATGGTTTCAGCCTCATTGTCGAACTCTGGAATAATCCTCAGTCTTCAAAACCTCCTGGCTAACCTATGACAAAAAAAACACAACACCTATATCAATATTACTGTATTGGGAGCAAGTAGTCAATCATCTACTTAACATAAATTACACTAAAAATGGAAAAACATGTTTACACCCACAACCACACACATATTAATATATAAAGTTATACACATGTATGTTTTGAGTCTTAAAATGTGGAAAGAAAACTTAGCCATTTTAGTGTGCTCCGTCCTGTAGTCCAATGCAACGTTGTGCAAGAGTGATGGTTTCAGCCTCATTGTCGAACTTTGGAATAATCCTCAGTCTTTAAAACCTCTTGGCTAACCTATGACAAAAAAGAAAACAACCCATATATAAATATTTCTGCATTTGGACCAAGTAACCAATCATCTACTTAACAAAAATTACGCTAAATATGTAAAAACATGCAAAGACCCACAACCACACACATATTAATATATAAAGTTATACACATGTATGTTTTGAGTCTTAAAATGTGGAAGGAAAACTTAGCATCCACCCACTTCTAATGGTGGGCACACATGAAATGTGCCAACAGATATAAAATATGTATGCCGAAGCATAGGGTCCATCCACCGATTGGCCACCCCAGGCCCCCATGCTTTGGCATATATTCTCTTTTTTTAACTGCGGATGAAAAATCTCATCCAACAGCACTGCCCACATTGATTTATGTCTATTCTGAGAGCAAGTTCCTGTTGCTGTCAGAATAAAACGGTCAGTGTTGCAGCTGAAAACATTCCTACAAACAGAAATGATTAACAATAAAACAGTAACAGTAAAACAGTAAAAGTAGAAGAATCACAAAAAATGACAGCAACAAAAAAAACTAACTATTTTTGATTTTTAAATTTTTTTATTTTTTGGGGGGATTTGTTTTTTTACTTTTTTTTTTTTTACTTTTTTTTTCAAACTTTAAACATTTTTAAAACAGATGGTCGGGTCTCTCCAAATGCAATAGCCAGTTTCCTGACTACCTAACATCTTTCGAGACCCTGTGTAAATGTGCCCTGAACTGTGCCGTGCTGTACCCTATATTAATAGTTCACAAGTGTATGGTAGAGGCGGAAGCAGCGCTGCCCACATTGATTTATGTCTATTCTGAGAGCAAGTTCCTGCTGCTGTCAGAATAAACAGGTCAGTGTTGCAGCTGAAAGCATTCCTACAAACAGAAATGATTAACAATAAAACAGTAACAATAAAACAGTAAAAGTAGAAGAATCACAAAAAATGACAGCAACAAAAAAAACTAACTATTTTTGATTTTTAAATTTTTTTATTTTTTGGGAAGGATTTGTACTTTTAATTTTTTTTTTTTTTACTTTTTTTTCAAACTTTAAACATTTTTAAAACAGATGGTCGGGTCTCTCCAAATGCGATAGCCAGTTTCCTGGCTACCTAACATCTTTTGAGACCCTGTGTAAATGTGCCCTGAACTGTGCCATGCTGTACCCTATATTAATAGTTCACTAGTGTATGGTAGAGGTGGAAGCAGCGCTGCCCACATTGATTTATGTCTATTCTGAGAGCAAGTTCCTGTTGCTGTCAGAATAAACAGGTCAGTGTTGCAGCTGAAAGCATTCCTACAAACAGAAATGATTAACAATAAAACAGTAACAATAAAACAGTAAAAGTAGAAGAATCACAAAAAATGACAGCAACAAAAAAAACTAACTATTTTTGATTTTTAAATTTTTTTATTTTTTGGGAAGGATTTGTACTTTTAATTTTTTTTTTTTTACTTTTTTTTCAAACTTTAAACATTTTTAAAACAGATGGTCGGGTCTCTCCAAATGCGATAGCCAGTTTCCTGGCTACCTAACATCTTTTGAGACCCTGTGTAAATGTGCCCTGAACTGTGCCATGCTGTACCCTATATTAATAGTTCACTAGTGTATGGTAGAGGTGGAAGCAGCGCTGCCCACATTGATTTATGTCTATTCTGAGAGCAAGTTCCTGTTGCTGTCAGAATAAACAGGTCAGTGTTGCAGCTGAAAGCATTCCTACAAACAGAAATGATTAACAATAAAACAGTAACAATAAAACAGTAAAAGTAGAAGAATCACAAAAAATGACAGCAACAAAGAAGAAACAAACTATTTTTGATTTTTAAATTTTTTTATTTTTTGGGGGGGGATTTGTATTTTTACTTTTTTTTTTTACTTTTTTTTTCAAACTTTAAACATTTTTAAAACAGATGGTCGGGTCTCTCCAAATGCGATAGCCAGTTTTCTGACTACCTAACATCTTTCGAGACCCTGTGTAAATGTGCCCTGAACTGTGCCGTGCTGTACCCTATATTAATAGTTCACTAGTGTATGGTAGAGGCGGAAGCAGCGCTGCCCACATTGATTTATGTCTATTCTGAGAGCAAGTTCCTGTTGCTGTCAGAATAAACAGGTCAGTGTTGCAGCTGAAAGCATTCCTACAAACAGAAATGATTAACAATAAAACAGTAACAATAAAACAGTAAAAGTAGAAGAATCACAAAAAATGACAACAAAAAAACTAACTATTTTTGATTTTTACATTTTTTTATTTTTTGGGGGGGATTTGTATTTTTAATTTTTTTTTTTTTACTTTTTTTTTCACGTCCACGTATAAGTGGTACCTCATATGGAAAAAGGATGACACCAAGTCCCAAACTATCTTGCCACTGCTCCCCATGTAGTCTGGGCATCCGGGGGGCTCCACGTGACTATATTTTTCCTCATAAATCTGAAACTTACATGTATAGCCTGTTGCCCTCTCACAGGTCTTATACATCTTGACCCCATATCTGGCACGCTTGCTGGGGAGAAACTGTTTGATTACAAGGCAGCCAGAAAATTGAATGAGGGACTCATCAATGCAGATGTTTTTATGGGGAGTATACATATCTGCAAATTTTTGGTTAAAGTGATTTACGAGGGGCCGAATTTTGTGGAGCCGGTCAAATTCAGGGTCACCCCGAGGACGACTGAGTGTGTTGTCGTAGAAGTGCATAAAACGCATTATCGTCTCATATCTATGCCTGGCCATGGAAGTAGAGAACACGGACATATGAACAAGCGGGCCTGTGGACCAATACAACCGCAATTGATATTTTTTATTAATGCCCATGTTGCAGGCAATCTGACGCTATCTGGGAGGGGCGCTAACTGGCGCTAACACTATCGGAAGTCACCGGTGACACTAATACAGTGATCAGTAAAAATCTGTTCACTGTAATCAATGACACTGGTGACAGGGCAGTGAGGGCGTTAACTGGGGGGGGGGAGGCGATCAAGGTGTTAAATGGGATTACTGGTGTACTAGCGGGAAAACTGGCGCTATCTGGGATGGGCGCTAACACTATTGGAAGTCGCCAGGGACACTGATACAGTGATCAGTAAACATGTGTTCACTGATCAATGACACAGGTGACAGGGAATTGAAGGGGTTAACTGGGGGGGGGGTGAAGAGAGGGTTAAATGTGTCCTAGGTGTGTTCTATCTGTGGGTTAGTGCTGTTTTACTCACATTTCTTCTGTCTTCATCTCTGAAAACCTAGCCACTCATGTGTGCTCCGTCCTGTAGTCCAATGCAACGTTGTGTAAGAGTGATGGTTTCAGCCTCATTGTCGAACTCTGGAATAATCCTCAGTCTTCAAAACCTCTTGGCTAACCTATGACAAAAAAGAAAACAACACATATATAAATATTTCTGCATTTGGACCAAGTAACCAATCATCTACTTAACAAAAATTACGCTAAATATGTAAAAACATGCAAAGACCCACAACCACACACATATTAATATATAAAGTTATACACATGTATGTTTTGAGTCTTAAAATGTGGAAGGAAAACTTAGCATCCACCCACTTCTAATGGTGGGCACACATGAAATGTGCCAACAGATATAAAATATGTATGCCGAAGCATAGGGTCCATCCACCGATTGGCCACCCCAGGCCCCCATGCTTTGGCATGTATTCTCTTTTTTTAACTGTGGATGAAAAATCTCATCCAACAGCACTGCCCACATTGATTTATGTCTATTCTGAGAGCAAGTTCCTGTTGCTGTCAGAATAAAACGGTCAGTGTTGCAGCTGAAAACATTCCTACAAACAGAAATGATTAACAATAAAACAGTAACAGTAAAACAGTAAAAGTAGAAGAATCACAAAAAATGACAGCAACAAAAAAAACTAACTATTTTTGATTTTTAAATTTTTTTATTTTTTGGGGGGATTTGTATTTTTACTTTTTTTTTTTTTACTTTTTTTCAAACTTTAAACATTTTTAAAACAGATGGTCGGGTCTCTCCAAATGCAATAGCCAGTTTCCTGACTACCTAACATCTTTCGAGACCCTGTGTAAATGTGCCCTGAACTGTGCCGTGCTGTACCCTATATTAATAGTTCACTAGTGTATGGTAGAGGCGGAAGCAGCGCTGCCCACATTGATTTATGTCTATTCTGAGAGCAAGTTCCTGCTGCTGTCAGAATAAACAGGTCAGTGTTGCAGCTGAAAGCATTCCTACAAACAGAAATGATTAACAATAAAACAGTAACAATAAAACAGTAAAAGTAGAAGAATCACAAAAAATGACAGCAACAAAAAAAACTAACTATTTTTGATTTTTAAATTTTTTTATTTTTTGGGAAGGATTTGTACTTTTAATTTTTTTTTTTTTTACTTTTTTTTCAAACTTTAAACATTTTTAAAACAGATGGTCGGGTCTCTCCAAATGCGATAGCCAGTTTCCTGACTACCTAACATCTTTTGAGACCCTGTGTAAATGTGCCCTGAACTGTGCCATGCTGTACCCTATATTAATAGTTCACTAGTGTATGGTAGAGGTGGAAGCAGCGCTGCCCACATTGATTTATGTCTATTCTGAGAGCAAGTTCCTGTTGCTGTCAGAATAAACAGGTCAGTGTTGCAGCTGAAAGCATTCCTACAAACAGAAATGATTAACAATAAAACAGTAACAATAAAACAGTAAAAGTAGAAGAATCACAAAAAATGACAGCAACAAAAAAAAACAAACTATTTTTGAATTTTAAATTTTTTTATTTTTTGGGGGGGGATTTGTATTTTTACTTTTTTTTTTTTACTTTTTTTTTCAAACTTTAAACATTTTTAAAACAGATGGTCGGGTCTCTCCAAATGCGATAGCCAGTTTTCTGACTACCTAACATCTTTCGAGACCCTGTGTAAATGTGCCCTGAACTGTGCCGTGCTGTACCCTATATTAATAGTTCACTAGTGTATGGTAGAGGCGGAAGCAGCGCTGCCCACATTGATTTATGTCTATTCTGAGAGCAAGTTCCTGTTGCTGTCAGAATAAACAGGTCAGTGTTGCAGCTGAAAGCATTCCTACAAACAGAAATGATTAACAATAAAACAGTAACAATAAAACAGTAAAAGTAGAAGAATCACAAAAAATGACAACAAAAAAACTAACTATTTTTGATTTTTACATTTTTTTATTTTTTGGGGGGGATTTGTATTTTTAATTTTTTTTTTTTTACTTTTTTTTTCACGTCCACGTATAAGTGGTACCTCATATGGAAAAAGGATGACACCAAGTCCCAAACTATCTTGCCACTGCTCCCCATGTAGTCTGGGCATCCGGGGGGCTCCACGTGACTATATTTTTCCTCATAAATCTGAAACTTACATGTATAGCCTGTTGCCCTCTCACAGGTCTTATACATCTTGACCCCATATCTGGCACGCTTGCTGGGGAGAAACTGTTTGATTACAAGGCAGCCAGAAAATTGAATGAGGGACTCATCAATGCAGATGTTTTTATGGGGAGTATACATATCTGCAAATTTTTGGTTAAAGTGATTTACGAGGGGCCGAATTTTGTGGAGCCGGTCAAATTCAGGGTCACCCCGAGGACGACTGAGTGTGTTGTCGTAGAAGTGCATAAAACGCATTATCGTCTCATATCTATGCCTGGCCATGGCAGTAGAGAACACGGACATATGAACAAGCGGGCCTGTGGACCAATACAACCGCAATTGATATTTTTTATTAATGCCCATGTTGCAGGCAATCTGACGCTATCTGGGAGGGGCGCTAACTGGCGCTAACACTATCGGAAGTCACCGGTGACACTAATACAGTGATCAGTAAAAATCTGTTCACTGTAATCAATGACACTGGTGACAGGGCAGTGAGGGCGTTAACTGGGGGGGGGAGGCGATCAAGGGGTTAAATGGGATTACTGGTGTACTAGCGGGAAAACTGGCGCTATCTGGGATGGGCGCTAACACTATTGGAAGTCGCCAGGGACACTGATACAGTGATCAGTAAACATGTGTTCACTGATCAATGACACAGGTGACAGGGAATTGAAGGGGTTAACTGGGGGGGGGGGTGAAGAGAGGGTTAAATGTGTCCTAGGTGTGTTCTATCTGTGGGTTAGTGCTGTTTTACTCACATTTCTTCTGTCTTCTTCTCTGAAAACTTAGCCACTCATGTGTGCTCCGTCCTGTAGTCCAATGCAACGTTGTGTAAGAGTGATGGTTTCAGCCTCATTGTCGAACTCTGGAATAATCCTCAGTCTTCAAAACCTCCTGGCTAACCTATGACAAAAAAAACACAACACCTATATCAATATTACTGTATTGGGAGCAAGTAGTCAATCATCTACTTAACATAAATTACACTAAAAATGGAAAAACATGTTTACACCCACAACCACACACATATTAATATATAAAGTTATACACATGTATGTTTTGAGTCTTAAAATGTGGAAAGAAAACTTAGCCATTTTAGTGTGCTCCGTCCTGTAGTCCAATGCAACGTTGTGCAAGAGTGATGGTTTCAGCCTCATTGTCGAACTTTGGAATAATCCTCAGTCTTTAAAACCTCTTGGCTAACCTATGACAAAAAAGAAAACAACACATATATAAATATTTCTGCATTTGGACCAAGTAACCAATCATCTACTTAACAAAAATTACGCTAAATATGTAAAAACATGCAAAGACCCACAACCACACACATATTAATATATAAAGTTATACACATGTATGTTTTGAGTCTTAAAATGTGGAAGGAAAACTTAGCATCCACCCACTTCTAATGGTGGGCACACATGAAATGTGCCAACAGATATAAAATATGTATGCCAAAGCATAGGGTCCATCCACCGATTGGCCACCCCAGGCCCCCATGCTTTGGCATATATTCTCTTTTTTTAACTGCGGATGAAAAATCTCATCCAACAGCACTGCCCACATTGATTTATGTCTATTCTGAGAGCAAGTTCCTGTTGCTGTCAGAATAAAACGGTCAGTGTTGCAGCTGAAAGCATTCCTACAAACAGAAATGATTAACAATAAAACAGTAACAGTAAAACAGTAAAAGTAGAAGAATCACAAAAAATGACAGCAACAAAAAAAACTAACTATTTTTGATTTTTAAATTTTTTTATTTTTTGGGAAGGATTTGTACTTTTAATTTTTTTTTTTTTACTTTTTTTTCAAACTTTAAACATTTTTAAAACAGATGGTCGGGTCTCTCCAAATGCGATAGCCAGTTTCCTGGCTACCTAACATCTTTTGAGACCCTGTGTAAATGTGCCCTGAACTGTGCCATGCTGTACCCTATATTAATAGTTCACTAGTGTATGGTAGAGGTGGAAGCAGCGCTGCCCACATTGATTTATGTCTATTCTGAGAGCAAGTTCCTGTTGCTGTCAGAATAAACAGGTCAGTGTTGCAGCTGAAAGCATTCCTACAAACAGAAATGATTAACAATAAAACAGTAACAATAAAACAGTAAAAGTAGAAGAATCACAAAAAATGACAGCAACAAAAAAAACTAACTATTTTTGATTTTTAAATTTTTTTATTTTTTGGGAAGGATTTGTACTTTTAATTTTTTTTTTTTTTACTTTTTTTTCAAACTTTAAACATTTTTAAAACAGATGGTCGGGTCTCTCCAAATGCGATAGCCAGTTTCCTGGCTACCTAACATCTTTTGAGACCCTGTGTAAATGTGCCCTGAACTGTGCCATGCTGTACCCTATATTAATAGTTCACTAGTGTATGGTAGAGGTGGAAGCAGCGCTGCCCACATTGATTTATGTCTATTCTGAGAGCAAGTTCCTGTTGCTGTCAGAATAAACAGGTCAGTGTTGCAGCTGAAAGCATTCCTACAAACAGAAATGATTAACAATAAAACAGTAACAGTAAAACAGTAAAAGTAGAAGAATCACAAAAAATGACAGCAACAAAAAAAACTAACTATTTTTGATTTTTAAATTTTTTTATTTTTTGGGGGGATTTGTATTTTTACTTTTTTTTTTTTTACTTTTTTTCAAACTTTAAACATTTTTAAAACAGATGGTCGGGTCTCTCCAAATGCAATAGCCAGTTTCCTGACTACCTAACATCTTTCGAGACCCTGTGTAAATGTGCCCTGAACTGTGCCGTGCTGTACCCTATATTAATAGTTCACTAGTGTATGGTAGAGGCGGAAGCAGCGCTGCCCACATTGATTTATGTCTATTCTGAGAGCAAGTTCCTGCTGCTGTCAGAATAAACAGGTCAGTGTTGCAGCTGAAAGCATTCCTACAAACAGAAATGATTAACAATAAAACAGTAACAATAAAACAGTAAAAGTAGAAGAATCACAAAAAATGACAGCAACAAAAAAAACTAACTATTTTTGATTTTTAAATTTTTTTATTTTTTGGGAAGGATTTGTACTTTTAATTTTTTTTTTTTTTACTTTTTTTTCAAACTTTAAACATTTTTAAAACAGATGGTCGGGTCTCTCCAAATGCGATAGCCAGTTTCCTGACTACCTAACATCTTTTGAGACCCTGTGTAAATGTGCCCTGAACTGTGCCATGCTGTACCCTATATTAATAGTTCACTAGTGTATGGTAGAGGTGGAAGCAGCGCTGCCCACATTGATTTATGTCTATTCTGAGAGCAAGTTCCTGTTGCTGTCAGAATAAACAGGTCAGTGTTGCAGCTGAAAGCATTCCTACAAACAGAAATGATTAACAATAAAACAGTAACAATAAAACAGTAAAAGTAGAAGAATCACAAAAAATGACAGCAACAAAAAAAAACAAACTATTTTTGAATTTTAAATTTTTTTATTTTTTGGGGGGGGATTTGTATTTTTACTTTTTTTTTTTTACTTTTTTTTTCAAACTTTAAACATTTTTAAAACAGATGGTCGGGTCTCTCCAAATGCGATAGCCAGTTTTCTGACTACCTAACATCTTTCGAGACCCTGTGTAAATGTGCCCTGAACTGTGCCGTGCTGTACCCTATATTAATAGTTCACTAGTGTATGGTAGAGGCGGAAGCAGCGCTGCCCACATTGATTTATGTCTATTCTGAGAGCAAGTTCCTGTTGCTGTCAGAATAAACAGGTCAGTGTTGCAGCTGAAAGCATTCCTACAAACAGAAATGATTAACAATAAAACAGTAACAATAAAATAGTAAAAGTAGAAGAATCACAAAAAATGACAACAAAAAAACTAACTATTTTTGATTTTTACATTTTTTATTTTTTGGGGGGGATTTGTATTTTTAATTTTTTTTTTTTTACTTTTTTTTTCACGTCCACGTATAAGTGGTACCTCATATGGAAAAAGGATGACACCAAGTCCCAAACTATCTTGCCACTGCTCCCCATGTAGTCTGGGCATCCGGGGGGCTCCACGTGACTATATTTTTCCTCATAAATCTGAAACTTACATGTATAGCCTGTTGCCCTCTCACAGGTCTTATACATCTTGACCCCATATCTGGCACGCTTGCTGGGGAGAAACTGTTTGATTACAAGGCAGCCAGAAAATTGAATGAGGGACTCATCAATGCAGATGTTTTTATGGGGAGTATACATATCTGCAAATTTTTGGTTAAAGTGATTTACGAGGGGCCGAATTTTGTGGAGCCGGTCAAATTCAGGGTCACCCCGAGGACGACTGAGTGTGTTGTCGTAGAAGTGCATAAAACGCATTATCGTCTCATATCTATGCCTGGCCATGGCAGTAGAGAACACGGACATATGAACAAGCGGGCCTGTGGACCAATACAACCGCAATTGATATTTTTTATTAATGCCCATGTTGCAGGCAATCTGACGCTATCTGGGAGGGGCGCTAACTGGCGCTAACACTATCGGAAGTCACCGGTGACACTAATACAGTGATCAGTAAAAATCTGTTCACTGTAATCAATGACACTGGTGACAGGGCAGTGAGGGCGTTCACTGGGGGGGGGAGGCGATCAAGGGGTTAAATGGGATTACTGGTGTACTAGCGGGAAAACTGGCGCTATCTGGGATGGGCGCTAACACTATTGGAAGTCGCCAGGGACACTGATACAGTGATCAGTAAACATGTGTTCACTGATCAATGACACAGGTGACAGGGAATTGAAGGGGTTAACTGGGGGGGGGGTGAAGAGAGGGTTAAATGTGTCCTAGGTGTGTTCTATCTGTGGGTTAGTGCTGTTTTACTCACATTTCTTCTGTCTTCTTCTCTGAAAACTTAGCCACTCATGTGTGCTCCGTCCTGTAGTCCAATGCAACGTTGTGTAAGAGTGATGGTTTCAGCCTCATTGTCGAACTCTGGAATAATCCTCAGTCTTCAAAACCTCCTGGCTAACCTATGACAAAAAAAACACAACACCTATATCAATATTACTGTATTGGGAGCAAGTAGTCAATCATCTACTTAACATAAATTACACTAAAAATGGAAAAACATGTTTACACCCACAACCACACACATATTAATATATAAAGTTATACACATGTATGTTTTGAGTCTTAAAATGTGGAAAGAAAACTTAGCCATTTTAGTGTGCTCCGTCCTGTAGTCCAATGCAACGTTGTGCAAGAGTGATGGTTTCAGCCTCATTGTCGAACTTTGGAATAATCCTCAGTCTTTAAAACCTCTTGGCTAACCTATGACAAAAAAGAAAACAACACATATATAAATATTTCTGCATTTGGACCAAGTAACCAATCATCTACTTAACAAAAATTACGCTAAATATGTAAAAACATGCAAAGACCCACAACCACACACATATTAATATATAAAGTTATACACATGTATGTTTTGAGTCTTAAAATGTGGAAGGAAAACTTAGCATCCACCCACTTCTAATGGTGGGCACACATGAAATGTGCCAACAGATATAAAATATGTATGCCAAAGCATAGGGTCCATCCACCGATTGGCCACCCCAGGCCCCCATGCTTTGGCATATATTCTCTTTTTTTAACTGCGGATGAAAAATCTCATCCAACAGCACTGCCCACATTGATTTATGTCTATTCTGAGAGCAAGTTCCTGTTGCTGTCAGAATAAAACGGTCAGTGTTGCAGCTGAAAACATTCCTACAAACAGAAATGATTAACAATAAAACAGTAACAGTAAAACAGTAAAAGTAGAAGAATCACAAAAAATGACAGCAACAAAAAAAACTAACTATTTTTGATTTTTAAATTTTTTTATTTTTTGGGGGGATTTGTATTTTTACTTTTTTTTTTTTTACTTTTTTTTTCAAACTTTAAACATTTTTAAAACAGATGGTCGGGTCTCTCCAAATGCAATAGCCAGTTTCCTGACTACCTAACATCTTTCGAGACCCTGTGTAAATGTGCCCTGAACTGTGCCGTGCTGTACCCTATATTAATAGTTCACTAGTGTATGGTAGAGGCGGAAGCAGCGCTGCCCACATTGATTTATGTCTATTCTGAGAGCAAGTTCCTGCTGCTGTCAGAATAAACAGGTCAGTGTTGCAGCTGAAAGCATTCCTACAAACAGAAATGATTAACAATAAAACAGTAACAATAAAACAGTAAAAGTAGAAGAATCACAAAAAATGACAGCAACAAAAAAAACTAACTATTTTTGATTTTTAAATTTTTTTATTTTTTGGGAAGGATTTGTACTTTTAATTTTTTTTTTTTTACTTTTTTTTCAAACTTTAAACATTTTTAAAACAGATGGTCGGGTCTCTCCAAATGCGATAGCCAGTTTCCTGGCTACCTAACATCTTTTGAGACCCTGTGTAAATGTGCCCTGAACTGTGCCATGCTGTACCCTATATTAATAGTTCACTAGTGTATGGTAGAGGTGGAAGCAGCGCTGCCCACATTGATTTATGTCTATTCTGAGAGCAAGTTCCTGTTGCTGTCAGAATAAACAGGTCAGTGTTGCAGCTGAAAGCATTCCTACAAACAGAAATGATTAACAATAAAACAGTAACAATAAAACAGTAAAAGTAGAAGAATCACAAAAGATGACAGCAACAAAAAAAACAAACTATGTTTGATTTTTAAATTTTTTTATTTTTTGGGGGGGATTTGTATTTTTACTTTTTTTTTTTTACTTTTTTTTTTCAAACTTTAAACATTTTTAAAACAGATGGTCGGGTCTCTCCAAATGCGATAGCCAGTTTTCTGACTACCTAACATCTTTCGAGACCCTGTGTAAATGTGCCCTGAACTGTGCCGTGCTGTACCCTATATTAATAGTTCACTAGTGTATGGTAGAGGCGGAAGCAGCGCTGCCCACATTGATTTATGTCTATTCTGAGAGCAAGTTCCTGTTGCTGTCAGAATAAACAGGTCAGTGTTGCAGCTGAAAGCATTCCTACAAACAGAAATGATTAACAATAAAACAGTAACAATAAAACAGTAAAAGTAGAAGAATCACAAAAAATGACAACAAAAAAACTAACTATTTTTGATTTTTACATTTTTTATTTTTTGGGGGGGATTTGTATTTTTAATTTTTTTTTTTTTACTTTTTTTTTCACGTCCACGTATAAGTGGTACCTCATATGGAAAAAGGATGACACCAAGTCCCAAACTATCTTGCCACTGCTCCCCATGTAGTCTGGGCATCCGGGGGGCTCCACGTGACTATATTTTTCCTCATAAATCTGAAACTTACATGTATAGCCTGTTGCCCTCTCACAGGTCTTATACATCTTGACCCCATATCTGGCACGCTTGCTGGGGAGAAACTGTTTGATTACAAGGCAGCCAGAAAATTGAATGAGGGACTCATCAATGCAGATGTTTTTATGGGGAGTATACATATCTGCAAATTTTTGGTTAAAGTGATTTACGAGGGGCCGAATTTTGTGGAGCCGGTCAAATTCAGGGTCACCCCGAGGACGACTGAGTGTGTTGTCGTAGAAGTGCATAAAACGCATTATCGTCTCATATCTATGCCTGGCCATGGCAGTAGAGAACACGGACATATGAACAAGCGGGCCTGTGGACCAATACAACCGCAATTGATATTTTTTATTAATGCCCATGTTGCAGGCAATCTGACGCTATCTGGGAGGGGCGCTAACTGGCGCTAACACTATCGGAAGTCACCGGTGACACTAATACAGTGATCAGTAAAAATCTGTTCACTGTAATCAATGACACTGGTGACAGGGCAGTGAGGGCGTTAACTGGGGGGGGGGAGGCGATCAAGGGGTTAAATGGGATTACTGTTGTACTAGCGGGAAAACTGGAGCTATCTGGGATGGGCGCTAACACTATTGGAAGTCGCCAGGGACACTGATACAGTGATCAGTAAACATGTGTTCACTGATCAATGACACAGGTGACAGGGAATTGAAGGGGTTAACTGGGGGGGGTGAAGAGAGGGTTAAATGTGTCCTAGGTGTGTTCTATCTGTGGGTTAGTGCTGTTTTACTCACATTTCTTCTGTCTTCTTCTCTGAAAACTTAGCCACTCATGTGTGCTCCGTCCTGTAGTCCAATGCAACGTTGTGTAAGAGTGATGGTTTCAGCCTCATTGTCGAACTCTGGAATAATCCTCAGTCTTCAAAACCTCCTGACTAACCTATGACAAAAAAAACACAACACCTATATCAATATTACTGTATTGGGAGCAAGTAGTCAATCATCTACTTAACATAAATTACACTAAAAATGGAAAAACATGTTTACACCCACAACCACACACATATTAATATATAAAGTTATACACATGTATGTTTTGAGTCTTAAAATGTGGAAAGAAAACTTAGCCATTTTAGTGTGCTCCGTCCTGTAGTCCAATGCAACGTTGTGCAAGAGTGATGGTTTCAGCCTCATTGTCGAACTTTGGAATAATCCTCAGTCTTTAAAACCTCTTGGCTAACCTATGACAAAAAAGAAAACAACACATATATAAATATTTCTGCATTTGGACCAAGTAACCAATCATCTACTTAACAAAAATTACGCTAAATATGTAAAAACATGCAAAGACCCACAACCACACACATATTAATATATAAAGTTATACACATGTATGTTTTGAGTCTTAAAATGTGGAAGGAAAACTTAGCATCCACCCACTTCTAATGGTGGGCACACATGAAATGTGCCAACAGATATAAAATATGTATGCCGAAGCATAGGGTCCATCCACCGATTGGCCACCCCAGGCCCCCATGCTTTGGCATATATTCTCTTTTTTTAACTGCGGATGAAAAATCTCATCCAACAGCACTGCCCACATTGATTTATGTCTATTCTGAGAGCAAGTTCCTGTTGCTGTCAGAATAAAACGGTCAGTGTTGCAGCTGAAAACATTCCTACAAACAGAAATGATTAACAATAAAACAGTAACAGTAAAACAGTAAAAGTAGAAGAATCACAAAAAATGACAGCAACAAAAAAAACTAACTATTTTTGATTTTTAAATTTTTTTATTTTTTGGGGGGATTTGTTTTTTTACTTTTTTTTTTTTTACTTTTTTTTTCAAACTTTAAACATTTTTAAAACAGATGGTCGGGTCTCTCCAAATGCAATAGCCAGTTTCCTGACTACCTAACATCTTTCGAGACCCTGTGTAAATGTGCCCTGAACTGTGCCGTGCTGTACCCTATATTAATAGTTCACTAGTGTATGGTAGAGGCGGAAGCAGCGCTGCCCACATTGATTTATGTCTATTCTGAGAGCAAGTTCCTGCTGCTGTCAGAATAAACAGGTCAGTGTTGCAGCTGAAAGCATTCCTACAAACAGAAATGATTAACAATAAAACAGTAACAATAAAACAGTAAAAGTAGAAGAATCACAAAAAATGACAGCAACAAAAAAAACTAACTATTTTTGATTTTTAAATTTTTTTATTTTTTGGGAAGGATTTGTACTTTTACTTTTTTTTTTTTTTACTTTTTTTTCAAACTTTAAACATTTTTAAAACAGATGGTCGGGTCTCTCCAAATGCGATAGCCAGTTTCCTGGCTACCTAACATCTTTTGAGACCCTGTGTAAATGTGCCCTGAACTGTGCCATGCTGTACCCTATATTAATAGTTCACTAGTGTATGGTAGAGGTGGAAGCAGCGCTGCCCACATTGATTTATGTCTATTCTGAGAGCAAGTTCCTGTTGCTGTCAGAATAAACAGGTCAGTGTTGCAGCTGAAAGCATTCCTACAAACAGAAATGATTAACAATAAAACAGTAACAATAAAACAGTAAAAGTAGAAGAATCACAAAAAATGACAGCAACAAAAAAAACTAACTATTTTTGATTTTTAAATTTTTTTATTTTTTGGGAAGGATTTGTACTTTTAATTTTTTTTTTTTTTACTTTTTTTTCAAACTTTAAACATTTTTAAAACAGATGGTCGGGTCTCTCCAAATGCGATAGCCAGTTTCCTGGCTACCTAACATCTTTTGAGACCCTGTGTAAATGTGCCCTGAACTGTGCCATGCTGTACCCTATATTAATAGTTCACTAGTGTATGGTAGAGGTGGAAGCAGCGCTGCCCACATTGATTTATGTCTATTCTGAGAGCAAGTTCCTGTTGCTGTCAGAATAAACAGGTCAGTGTTGCAGCTGAAAGCATTCCTACAAACAGAAATGATTAACAATAAAACAGTAACAATAAAACAGTAAAAGTAGAAGAATCACAAAAGATGACAGCAACAAAAAAAAACAAACTATTTTTGATTTTTAAATTTTTTTATTTTTTGGGGGGGATTTGTATTTTTACTTTTTTTTTTTTTACTTTTTTTTTTCAAACTTTAAACATTTTTAAAACAGATGGTCGGGTCTCTCCAAATGCGATAGCCAGTTTTCTGACTACCTAACATCTTTCGAGACCCTGTGTAAATGTGCCCTGAACTGTGCCGTGCTGTACCCTATATTAATAGTTCACTAGTGTATGGTAGAGGCGGAAGCAGCGCTGCCCACATTGATTTATGTCTATTCTGAGAGCAAGTTCCTGTTGCTGTCAGAATAAACAGGTCAGTGTTGCAGCTGAAAGCATTCCTACAAACAGAAATGATTAACAATAAAACAGTAACAATAAAACAGTAAAAGTAGAAGAATCACAAAAAATGACAACAAAAAAACTAACTATTTTTGATTTTTACATTTTTTATTTTTTGGGGGGATTTGTATTTTTAATTTTTTTTTTTTTACTTTTTTTTTCACGTCCACGTATAAGTGGTACCTCATATGGAAAAAGGATGACACCAAGTGCCAAACTATCTTGCCACTGCTCCCCATGTAGTCTGGGCATCCGGGGGGCTCCACGTGACTATATTTTTCCTCATAAATCTGAAACTTACATGTATAGCCTGTTGCCCTCTCACAGGTCTTATACATCTTGACCCCATATCTGGCACGCTTGCTGGGGAGAAACTGTTTGATTACAAGGCAGCCAGAAAATTGAATGAGGGACTCATCAATGCAGATGTTTTTATGGGGAGTATACATATCTGCAAATTTTTGGTTAAAGTGATTTACGAGGGGCCGAATTTTGTGGAGCCGGTCAAATTCAGGGTCACCCCGAGGACGACTGAGTGTGTTGTCGTAGAAGTGCATAAAACGCATTATCGTCTCATATCTATGCCTGGCCATGGCAGTAGAGAACACGGACATATGAACAAGCGGGCCTGTGGACCAATACAACCGCAATTGATATTTTTTATTAATGCCCATGTTGCAGGCAATCTGACGCTATCTGGGAGGGGCGCTAACTGGCGCTAACACTATCGGAAGTCACCGGTGACACTAATACAGTGATCAGTAAAAATCTGTTCACTGTAATCAATGACACTGGTGACAGGGCAGTGAGGGCGTTAACTGGGGGGGGGAGGCGATCAAGGGGTTAAATGGGATTACTGGTGTACTAGCGGGAAAACTGGCGCTATCTGGGATGGGCGCTAACACTATTGGAAGTCGCCAGGGACACTGATACAGTGATCAGTAAACATGTGTTCACTGATCAATGACACAGGTGACAGGGAATTGAAGGGGTTAACTGGGGGGGGGGGGGTGAAGAGAGGGTTAAATGTGTCCTAGGTGTGTTCTATCTGTGGGTTAGTGCTGTTTTACTCACATTTCTTCTGTCTTCTTCTCTGAAAACTTAGCCACTCATGTGTGCTCCGTCCTGTAGTCCAATGCAACGTTGTGTAAGAGTGATGGTTTCAGCCTCATTGTCGAACTCTGGAATAATCCTCAGTCTTCAAAACCTCCTGGCTAACCTATGACAAAAAAAACACAACACCTATATCAATATTACTGTATTGGGAGCAAGTAGTCAATCATCTACTTAACATAAATTACACTAAAAATGGAAAAACATGTTTACACCCACAACCACACACATATTAATATATAAAGTTATACACATGTATGTTTTGAGTCTTAAAATGTGGAAAGAAAACTTAGCCATTTTAGTGTGCTCCGTCCTGTAGTCCAATGCAACGTTGTGCAAGAGTGATGGTTTCAGCCTCATTGTCGAACTTTGGAATAATCCTCAGTCTTTAAAACCTCTTGGCTAACCTATGACAAAAAAGAAAACAACACATATATAAATATTTCTGCATTTGGACCAAGTAACCAATCATCTACTTAACAAAAATTACGCTAAATATGTAAAAACATGCAAAGACCCACAACCACACACATATTAATATATAAAGTTATACACATGTATGTTTTGAGTCTTAAAATGTGGAAGGAAAACTTAGCATCCACCCACTTCTAATGGTGGGCACACATGAAATGTGCCAACAGATATAAAATATGTATGCCGAAGCATAGGGTCCATCCACCGATTGGCCACCCCAGGCCCCCATGCTTTGGCATATATTCTCTTTTTTTAACTGCGGATGAAAAATCTCATCCAACAGCACTGCCCACATTGATTTATGTCTATTCTGAGAGCAAGTTCCTGTTGCTGTCAGAATAAAACGGTCAGTGTTGCAGCTGAAAACATTCCTACAAACAGAAATGATTAACAATAAAACAGTAACAGTAAAACAGTAAAAGTAGAAGAATCACAAAAAATGACAGCAACAAAAAAAAACAAACTATTTTTGATTTTTAAATTTTTTTATTTTTTGGGGGGGATTTGTATTTTTACTTTTTTTTTTTTTACTTTTTTTTTTCAAACTTTAAACATTTTTAAAACAGATGGTCGGGTCTCTCCAAATGCGATAGCCAGTTTTCTGACTACCTAACATCTTTCGAGACCCTGTGTAAATGTGCCCTGAACTGTGCCGTGCTGTACCCTATATTAATAGTTCACTAGTGTATGGTAGAGGCGGAAGCAGCGCTGCCCACATTGATTTATGTCTATTCTGAGAGCAAGTTCCTGTTGCTGTCAGAATAAACAGGTCAGTGTTGCAGCTGAAAGCATTCCTACAAACAGAAATGATTAACAATAAAACAGTAACAATAAAACAGTAAAAGTAGAAGAATCACAAAAAATGACAACAAAAAAACTAACTATTTTTGATTTTTACATTTTTTATTTTTTGGGGGGATTTGTATTTTTAATTTTTTTTTTTTTACTTTTTTTTTCACGTCCACGTATAAGTGGTACCTCATATGGAAAAAGGATGACACCAAGTGCCAAACTATCTTGCCACTGCTCCCCATGTAGTCTGGGCATCCGGGGGGCTCCACGTGACTATATTTTTCCTCATAAATCTGAAACTTACATGTATAGCCTGTTGCCCTCTCACAGGTCTTATACATCTTGACCCCATATCTGGCACGCTTGCTGGGGAGAAACTGTTTGATTACAAGGCAGCCAGAAAATTGAATGAGGGACTCATCAATGCAGATGTTTTTATGGGGAGTATACATATCTGCAAATTTTTGGTTAAAGTGATTTACGAGGGGCCGAATTTTGTGGAGCCGGTCAAATTCAGGGTCACCCCGAGGACGACTGAGTGTGTTGTCGTAGAAGTGCATAAAACGCATTATCGTCTCATATCTATGCCTGGCCATGGCAGTAGAGAACACGGACATATGAACAAGCGGGCCTGTGGACCAATACAACCGCAATTGATATTTTTTATTAATGCCCATGTTGCAGGCAATCTGACGCTATCTGGGAGGGGCGCTAACTGGCGCTAACACTATCGGAAGTCACCGGTGACACTAATACAGTGATCAGTAAAAATCTGTTCACTGTAATCAATGACACTGGTGACAGGGCAGTGAGGGCGTTAACTGGGGGGGGGGAGGCGATCAAGGGGTTAAATGGGATTACTGGTGTACTAGCGGGAAAACTGGAGCTATCTGGGATGGGCGCTAACACTATTGGAAGTCGCCAGGGACACTGATACAGTGATCAGTAAACATGTGTTCACTGATCAATGACACAGGTGACAGGGAATTGAAGGGGTTAACTGGGGGGGGGTGAAGAGAGGGTTAAATGTGTCCTAGGTGTGTTCTATCTGTGGGTTAGTGCTGTTTTACTCACATTTCTTCTGTCTTCTTCTCTGAAAACTTAGCCACTCATGTGTGCTCCGTCCTGTAGTCCAATGCAACGTTGTGTAAGAGTGATGGTTTCAGCCTCATTGTCGAACTCTGGAATAATCCTCAGTCTTCAAAACCTCCTGGCTAACCTATGACAAAAAAAACACAACACCTATATCAATATTACTGTATTGGGAGCAAGTAGTCAATCATCTACTTAACATAAATTACACTAAAAATGGAAAAACATGTTTACACCCACAACCACACACATATTAATATATAAAGTTATACACATGTATGTTTTGAGTCTTAAAATGTGGAAAGAAAACTTAGCCATTTTAGTGTGCTCCGTCCTGTAGTCCAATGCAACGTTGTGCAAGAGTGATGGTTTCAGCCTCATTGTCGAACTTTGGAATAATCCTCAGTCTTTAAAACCTCTTGGCTAACCTATGACAAAAAAGAAAACAACACATATATAAATATTTCTGCATTTGGACCAAGTAACCAATCATCTACTTAACAAAAATTACGCTAAATATGTAAAAACATGCAAAGACCCACAACCACACACATATTAATATATAAAGTTATACACATGTATGTTTTGAGTCTTAAAATGTGGAAGGAAAACTTAGCATCCACCCACTTCTAATGGTGGGCACACATGAAATGTGCCAACAGATATAAAATATGTATGCCGAAGCATAGGGTCCATCCACCGATTGGCCACCCCAGGCCCCCATGCTTTGGCATATATTCTCTTTTTTTAACTGCGGATGAAAAATCTCATCCAACAGCACTGCCCACATTGATTTATGTCTATTCTGAGAGCAAGTTCCTGTTGCTGTCAGAATAAAACGGTCAGTGTTGCAGCTGAAAACATTCCTACAAACAGAAATGATTAACAATAAAACAGTAACAGTAAAACAGTAAAAGTAGAAGAATCACAAAAAATGACAGCAACAAAAAAAACTAACTATTTTTGATTTTTAAATTTTTTTATTTTTTGGGGGGATTTGTATTTTTACTTTTTTTTTTTTTACTTTTTTTTTCAAACTTTAAACATTTTTAAAACAGATGGTCGGGTCTCTCCAAATGCAATAGCCAGTTTCCTGACTACCTAACATCTTTCGAGACCCTGTGTAAATGTGCCCTGAACTGTGCCGTGCTGTACCCTATATTAATAGTTCACTAGTGTATGGTAGAGGCGGAAGCAGCGCTGCCCACATTGATTTATGTCTATTCTGAGAGCAAGTTCCTGCTGCTGTCAGAATAAACAGGTCAGTGTTGCAGCTGAAAGCATTCCTACAAACAGAAATGATTAACAATAAAACAGTAACAATAAAACAGTAAAAGTAGAAGAATCACAAAAAATGACAGCAACAAAAAAAACTAACTATTTTTGATTTTTAAATTTTTTTATTTTTTGGGAAGGATTTGTACTTTTAATTTTTTTTTTTTACTTTTTTTTCAAACTTTAAACATTTTTAAAACAGATGGTCGGGTCTCTCCAAATGCGATAGCCAGTTTCCTGGCTACCTAACATCTTTTGAGACCCTGTGTAAATGTGCCCTGAACTGTGCCATGCTGTACCCTATATTAATAGTTCACTAGTGTATGGTAGAGGTGGAAGCAGCGCTGCCCACATTGATTTATGTCTATTCTGAGAGCAAGTTCCTGTTGCTGTCAGAATAAACAGGTCAGTGTTGCAGCTGAAAGCATTCCTACAAACAGAAATGATTAACAATAAAACAGTAACAATAAAACAGTAAAAGTAGAAGAATCACAAAAGATGACAGCAACAAAAAAAACAAACTATGTTTGATTTTTAAATTTTTTTATTTTTTGGGGGGGATTTGTATTTTTACTTTTTTTTTTTTTACTTTTTTTTTTCAAACTTTAAACATTTTTAAAACAGATGGTCGGGTCTCTCCAAATGCGATAGCCAGTTTTCTGACTACCTAACATCTTTCGAGACCCTGTGTAAATGTGCCCTGAACTGTGCCGTGCTGTACCCTATATTAATAGTTCACTAGTGTATGGTAGAGGCGGAAGCAGCGCTGCCCACATTGATTTATGTCTATTCTGAGAGCAAGTTCCTGTTGCTGTCAGAATAAACAGGTCAGTGTTGCAGCTGAAAGCATTCCTACAAACAGAAATGATTAACAATAAAACAGTAACAATAAAACAGTAAAAGTAGAAGAATCACAAAAAATGACAACAAAAAAACTAACTATTTTTGATTTTTACATTTTTTATTTTTTGGGGGGGATTTGTATTTTTAATTTTTTTTTTTTTACTTTTTTTTTCACGTCCACGTATAAGTGGTACCTCATATGGAAAAAGGATGACACCAAGTCCCAAACTATCTTGCCACTGCTCCCCATGTAGTCTGGGCATCCGGGGGGCTCCACGTGACTATATTTTTCCTCATAAATCTGAAACTTACATGTATAGCCTGTTGCCCTCTCACAGGTCTTATACATCTTGACCCCATATCTGGCACGCTTGCTGGGGAGAAACTGTTTGATTACAAGGCAGCCAGAAAATTGAATGAGGGACTCATCAATGCAGATGTTTTTATGGGGAGTATACATATCTGCAAATTTTTGGTTAAAGTGATTTACGAGGGGCCGAATTTTGTGGAGCCGGTCAAATTCAGGGTCACCCCGAGGACGACTGAGTGTGTTGTCGTAGAAGTGCATAAAACGCATTATCATCTCATATCTATGCCTGGCCATGGCAGTAGAGAACACGGACATATGAACAAGCGGGCCTGTGGACCAATACAACCGCAATTGATATTTTTTATTAATGCCCATGTTGCAGGCAATCTGACGCTATCTGGGAGGGGCGCTAACTGGCGCTAACACTATCGGAAGTCACCGGTGACACTAATACAGTGATCAGTAAAAATCTGTTCACTGTAATCAATGACACTGGTGACAGGGCAGTGAGGGCGTTAACTGGGGGGGGGGAGGCGATCAAGGGGTTAAATGGGATTACTGTTGTACTAGCGGGAAAACTGGAGCTATCTGGGATGGGCGCTAACACTATTGGAAGTCGCCAGGGACACTGATACAGTGATCAGTAAACATGTGTTCACTGATCAATGACACAGGTGACAGGGAATTGAAGGGGTTAACTGGGGGGGGTGAAGAGAGGGTTAAATGTGTCCTAGGTGTGTTCTATCTGTGGGTTAGTGCTGTTTTACTCACATTTCTTCTGTCTTCTTCTCTGAAAACTTAGCCACTCATGTGTGCTCCGTCCTGTAGTCCAATGCAACGTTGTGTAAGAGTGATGGTTTCAGCCTCATTGTCGAACTCTGGAATAATCCTCAGTCTTCAAAACCTCCTGGCTAACCTATGACAAAAAAAACACAACACCTATATCAATATTACTGTATTGGGAGCAAGTAGTCAATCATCTACTTAACATAAATTACACTAAAAATGGAAAAACATGTTTACACCCACAACCACACACATATTAATATATAAAGTTATACACATGTATGTTTTGAGTCTTAAAATGTGGAAAGAAAACTTAGCCATTTTAGTGTGCTCCGTCCTGTAGTCCAATGCAACGTTGTGCAAGAGTGATGGTTTCAGCCTCATTGTCGAACTTTGGAATAATCCTCAGTCTTTAAAACCTCTTGGCTAACCTATGACAAAAAAGAAAACAACACATATATAAATATTTCTGCATTTGGACCAAGTAACCAATCATCTACTTAACAAAAATTACGCTAAATATGTAAAAACATGCAAAGACCCACAACCACACACATATTAATATATAAAGTTATACACATGTATGTTTTGAGTCTTAAAATGTGGAAGGAAAACTTAGCATCCACCCACTTCTAATGGTGGGCACACATGAAATGTGCCAACAGATATAAAATATGTATGCCGAAGCATAGGGTCCATCCACCGATTGGCCACCCCAGGCCCCCATGCTTTGGCATATATTCTCTTTTTTTAACTGCGGATGAAAAATCTCATCCAACAGCACTGCCCACATTGATTTATGTCTATTCTGAGAGCAAGTTCCTGTTGCTGTCAGAATAAAACGGTCAGTGTTGCAGCTGAAAACATTCCTACAAACAGAAATGATTAACAATAAAACAGTAACAATAAAACAGTAAAAGTAGAAGAATCACAAAAAATGACAGCAACAAAAAAAACTAACTTTTTGATTTTTAAATTTTTTTATTTTTTGGGAAGGATTTGTACTTTTAATTATTTTTTTTTTTACTTTTTTTTTCAAACTTTAAACATTTTTAAAACAGATGGTCGGGTCTCTCCAAATGCGATAGCCAGTTTCCTGGCTACCTAACATCTTTTGAGACCCTGTGTAAATGTGCCCTGAACTGTGCCATGCTGTACCCTATATTAATAGTTCACTAGTGTATGGTAGAGGTGGAAGCAGCGCTGCCCACATTGATTTATGTCTATTCTGAGAGCAAGTTCCTGTTGCTGTCAGAATAAACAGGTCAGTGTTGCAGCTGAAAGCATTCCTACAAACAGAAATGATTAACAATAAAACAGTAACAGTAAAACAGTAAAAGTAGAAGAATCACAAAAAATGACAGCAACAAAAAAAAACTAACTATTTTTGATTTTTAAATTTTTTTATTTTTTGGGGGGATTTGTATTTTTACTTTTTTTTTTTTACTTTTTTTTTCAAACTTTAAACATTTTTAAAACAGATGGTCGGGTCTCTCCAAATGCGATAGCCAGTTTCCTGACTACCTAACATCTTTCGAGACCCTGTGTAAATGTGCCCTGAACTGTGCCGTGCTGTACCCTATATTAATAGTTCACTAGTGTATGGTAGAGGCGGAACCAGCGCTGCCCACATTGATTTGTGTCTATTCTGAGAGCAAGTTCCTGTTGCTGTCAGAATAAACAGGTCAGTGTTGCAGCTGAAGGCATTCCTACAAACAGAAATGATTAACAATAAAACAGTAACAATAAAACAGTAAAAGTAGAAGAATCACAAAAAATGACAGCAACAAAAAAAACTAACTATTTTTGATTTTTAAATTTTTTTATTTTTTGGGAAGGATTTGTACTTTTAATTTTTTTTTTTTTTTTACTTTTTTTTTCAAACTTTAAACATTTTTAAAACAGATGGTCGGGTCTCTCCAAATGCGATAGCCAGTTTCCTGGCTACCTAACATCTTTTGAGACCCTGTGTAAATGTGCCCTGAACTGTGCCGTGCTGTACCCTATATTAATAGTTCACTAGTGTATGGTAGAGGCGGAAGCAGCGCTGCCCACATTGATTTATGTCTATTCTGAGAGCAAGTTCCTGTTGCTGTCAGAATAAACAGGTCAGTGTTGCAGCTGAAAGCATTCCTACAAACAGAAATGATTAGCAATAAAACAGTAACAATAAAACAGTAAAAGTAGAAGAATCACAAAAAATGACAATAAAAAAACTAACTATTTTTGATTTTTACATTTTTTTATTTTTTGGGGGGATTTGTATTTTTAATTTTTTTTTTTTTACTTTTTTTTTCACGTCCACGTATAAGTGGTACCTCATATGGAAAAAGGATGACACCAAGTCCCAAACTATCTTGCCACTGCTCCCCATGTAGTCTGGGCATCCGGGGGGCTCCACGTGACTATATTTTTCCTCATAAATCTGAAACTTACATGTATAGCCTGTTGCCCTCTCACAGGTCTTATACATCTTGACCCCATATCTGGCACGCTTGCTGGGGAGAAACTGTTTGATTACAAGGCAGCCAGAAAATTGAATGAGGGACTCATCAATGCAGATGTTTTTATGGGGAGTATACATATCTGCAAATTTTTGGTTAAAGTGATTTACGAGGGGCCGAATTTTGTGGAGCCGGTCAAATTCAGGGTCACCCCGAGGACGACTGAGTGTGTTGTCGTAGAAGTGCATAAAACGCATTATCGTCTCATATCTATGCCTGGCCATGGCAGTAGAGAACACGGACATATGAACAAGCGGGCCTGTGGACCAATACAACCGCAATTGATATTTTTTATTAATGCCCATGTTGCAGGCAATCTGACGCTATCTGGGAGGGGCGCTAACTGGCGCTAACACTATCGGAAGTCACCGGTGACACTAATACAGTGATCAGTAAAAATCTGTTCACTGTAATCAATGACACTGGTGACAGGGCAGTGAGGGCGTTAACTGGGGGGGGGAGGCGATCAAGGGGTTAAATGGGATTACTGGTGTACTAGCGGGAAAACTGGCGCTATCTGGGATGGGCGCTAACACTATTGGAAGTCGCCAGGGACACTGATACAGTGATCAGTAAACATGTGTTCACTGATCAATGACACAGGTGACAGGGAATTGAAGGGGTTAACTGGGGGGGGGGGGGTGAAGAGAGGGTTAAATGTGTCCTAGGTGTGTTCTATCTGTGGGTTAGTGCTGTTTTACTCACATTTCTTCTGTCTTCTTCTCTGAAAACTTAGCCACTCATGTGTGCTCCGTCCTGTAGTCCAATGCAACGTTGTGTAAGAGTGATGGTTTCAGCCTCATTGTCGAACTCTGGAATAATCCTCAGTCTTCAAAACCTCCTGGCTAACCTATGACAAAAAAAACACAACACCTATATCAATATTACTGTATTGGGAGCAAGTAGTCAATCATCTACTTAACATAAATTACACTAAAAATGGAAAAACATGTTTACACCCACAACCACACACATATTAATATATAAAGTTATACACATGTATGTTTTGAGTCTTAAAATGTGGAAAGAAAACTTAGCCATTTTAGTGTGCTCCGTCCTGTAGTCCAATGCAACGTTGTGCAAGAGTGATGGTTTCAGCCTCATTGTCGAACTTTGGAATAATCCTCAGTCTTTAAAACCTCTTGGCTAACCTATGACAAAAAAGAAAACAACCCATATATAAATATTTCTGCATTTGGACCAAGTAACCAATCATCTACTTAACAAAAATTACGCTAAATATGTAAAAACATGCAAAGACCCACAACCACACACATATTAATATATAAAGTTATACACATGTATGTTTTGAGTCTTAAAATGTGGAAGGAAAACTTAGCATCCACCCACTTCTAATGGTGGGCACACATGAAATGTGCCAACAGATATAAAATATGTATGCCGAAGCATAGGGTCCATCCACCGATTGGCCACCCCAGGCCCCCATGCTTTGGCATATATTCTCTTTTTTTAACTGCGGATGAAAAATCTCATCCAACAGCACTGCCCACATTGATTTATGTCTATTCTGAGAGCAAGTTCCTGTTGCTGTCAGAATAAAACGGTCAGTGTTGCAGCTGAAAACATTCCTACAAACAGAAATGATTAACAATAAAACAGTAACAGTAAAACAGTAAAAGTAGAAGAATCACAAAAAATGACAGCAACAAAAAAAACTAACTATTTTTGATTTTTAAATTTTTTTATTTTTTGGGGGGATTTGTTTTTTTACTTTTTTTTTTTTTACTTTTTTTTTCAAACTTTAAACATTTTTAAAACAGATGGTCGGGTCTCTCCAAATGCAATAGCCAGTTTCCTGACTACCTAACATCTTTCGAGACCCTGTGTAAATGTGCCCTGAACTGTGCCGTGCTGTACCCTATATTAATAGTTCACAAGTGTATGGTAGAGGCGGAAGCAGCGCTGCCCACATTGATTTATGTCTATTCTGAGAGCAAGTTCCTGCTGCTGTCAGAATAAACAGGTCAGTGTTGCAGCTGAAAGCATTCCTACAAACAGAAATGATTAACAATAAAACAGTAACAATAAAACAGTAAAAGTAGAAGAATCACAAAAAATGACAGCAACAAAAAAAACTAACTATTTTTGATTTTTAAATTTTTTTATTTTTTGGGAAGGATTTGTACTTTTAATTTTTTTTTTTTTTACTTTTTTTTCAAACTTTAAACATTTTTAAAACAGATGGTCGGGTCTCTCCAAATGCGATAGCCAGTTTCCTGGCTACCTAACATCTTTTGAGACCCTGTGTAAATGTGCCCTGAACTGTGCCATGCTGTACCCTATATTAATAGTTCACTAGTGTATGGTAGAGGTGGAAGCAGCGCTGCCCACATTGATTTATGTCTATTCTGAGAGCAAGTTCCTGTTGCTGTCAGAATAAACAGGTCAGTGTTGCAGCTGAAAGCATTCCTACAAACAGAAATGATTAACAATAAAACAGTAACAATAAAACAGTAAAAGTAGAAGAATCACAAAAAATGACAGCAACAAAAAAAACTAACTATTTTTGATTTTTAAATTTTTTTATTTTTTGGGAAGGATTTGTACTTTTAATTTTTTTTTTTTTACTTTTTTTTCAAACTTTAAACATTTTTAAAACAGATGGTCGGGTCTCTCCAAATGCGATAGCCAGTTTCCTGGCTACCTAACATCTTTTGAGACCCTGTGTAAATGTGCCCTGAACTGTGCCATGCTGTACCCTATATTAATAGTTCACTAGTGTATGGTAGAGGTGGAAGCAGCGCTGCCCACATTGATTTATGTCTATTCTGAGAGCAAGTTCCTGTTGCTGTCAGAATAAACAGGTCAGTGTTGCAGCTGAAAGCATTCCTACAAACAGAAATGATTAACAATAAAACAGTAACAATAAAACAGTAAAAGTAGAAGAATCACAAAAAATGACAGCAACAAAGAAGAAACAAACTATTTTTGATTTTTAAATTTTTTTATTTTTTGGGGGGGGATTTGTATTTTTACTTTTTTTTTTTTACTTTTTTTTTCAAACTTTAAACATTTTTAAAACAGATGGTCGGGTCTCTCCAAATGCGATAGCCAGTTTTCTGACTACCTAACATCTTTCGAGACCCTGTGTAAATGTGCCCTGAACTGTGCCGTGCTGTACCCTATATTAATAGTTCACTAGTGTATGGTAGAGGCGGAAGCAGCGCTGCCCACATTGATTTATGTCTATTCTG
Source organism: Staurois parvus (assembly GCF_062004578.1). Lineage (NCBI taxonomy): Eukaryota > Metazoa > Chordata > Amphibia > Anura > Ranidae > Staurois > Staurois parvus. Next base: position 3,840,788 of record NW_028319601.1, on the reverse strand, counting down.
AGAGCAAGTTCCTGTTGCTGTCAGAATAAACAGGTCAGTGTTGCAGCTGAAAGCATTCCTACAAACAGAAATGATTAACAATAAAACAGTAACAATAAAACAGTAAAAGTAGAAGAATCACAAAAAATGACAACAAAAAAACTAACTATTTTTGATTTTTACATTTTTTTATTTTTTGGGGGGGATTTGTATTTTTAATTTTTTTTTTTTTACTTTTTTTTTCACGTCCACGTATAAGTGGTACCTCATATGGAAAAAGGATGACACCAAGTCCCAAACTATCTTGCCACTGCTCCCCATGTAGTCTGGGCATCCGGGGGGCTCCACGTGACTATATTTTTCCTCATAAATCTGAAACTTACATGTATAGCCTGTTGCCCTCTCACAGGTCTTATACATCTTGACCCCATATCTGGCACGCTTGCTGGGGAGAAACTGTTTGATTACAAGGCAGCCAGAAAATTGAATGAGGGACTCATCAATGCAGATGTTTTTATGGGGAGTATACATATCTGCAAATTTTTGGTTAAAGTGATTTACGAGGGGCCGAATTTTGTGGAGCCGGTCAAATTCAGGGTCACCCCGAGGACGACTGAGTGTGTTGTCGTAGAAGTGCATAAAACGCATTATCGTCTCATATCTATGCCTGGCCATGGAAGTAGAGAACACGGACATATGAACAAGCGGGCCTGTGGACCAATACAACCGCAATTGATATTTTTTATTAATGCCCATGTTGCAGGCAATCTGACGCTATCTGGGAGGGGCGCTAACTGGCGCTAACACTATCGGAAGTCACCGGTGACACTAATACAGTGATCAGTAAAAATCTGTTCACTGTAATCAATGACACTGGTGACAGGGCAGTGAGGGCGTTAACTGGGGGGGGGGAGGCGATCAAGGTGTTAAATGGGATTACTGGTGTACTAGCGGGAAAACTGGCGCTATCTGGGATGGGCGCTAACACTATTGGAAGTCGCCAGGGACACTGATACAGTGATCAGTAAACATGTGTTCACTGATCAATGACACAGGTGACAGGGAATTGAAGGGGTTAACTGGGGGGGGGGTGAAGAGAGGGTTAAATGTGTCCTAGGTGTGTTCTATCTGTGGGTTAGTGCTGTTTTACTCACATTTCTTCTGTCTTCATCTCTGAAAACCTAGCCACTCATGTGTGCTCCGTCCTGTAGTCCAATGCAACGTTGTGTAAGAGTGATGGTTTCAGCCTCATTGTCGAACTCTGGAATAATCCTCAGTCTTCAAAACCTCTTGGCTAACCTATGACAAAAAAGAAAACAACACATATATAAATATTTCTGCATTTGGACCAAGTAACCAATCATCTACTTAACAAAAATTACGCTAAATATGTAAAAACATGCAAAGACCCACAACCACACACATATTAATATATAAAGTTATACACATGTATGTTTTGAGTCTTAAAATGTGGAAGGAAAACTTAGCATCCACCCACTTCTAATGGTGGGCACACATGAAATGTGCCAACAGATATAAAATATGTATGCCGAAGCATAGGGTCCATCCACCGATTGGCCACCCCAGGCCCCCATGCTTTGGCATGTATTCTCTTTTTTTAACTGTGGATGAAAAATCTCATCCAACAGCACTGCCCACATTGATTTATGTCTATTCTGAGAGCAAGTTCCTGTTGCTGTCAGAATAAAACGGTCAGTGTTGCAGCTGAAAACATTCCTACAAACAGAAATGATTAACAATAAAACAGTAACAGTAAAACAGTAAAAGTAGAAGAATCACAAAAAATGACAGCAACAAAAAAAACTAACTATTTTTGATTTTTAAATTTTTTTATTTTTTGGGGGGATTTGTATTTTTACTTTTTTTTTTTTTACTTTTTTTCAAACTTTAAACATTTTTAAAACAGATGGTCGGGTCTCTCCAAATGCAATAGCCAGTTTCCTGACTACCTAACATCTTTCGAGACCCTGTGTAAATGTGCCCTGAACTGTGCCGTGCTGTACCCTATATTAATAGTTCACTAGTGTATGGTAGAGGCGGAAGCAGCGCTGCCCACATTGATTTATGTCTATTCTGAGAGCAAGTTCCTGCTGCTGTCAGAATAAACAGGTCAGTGTTGCAGCTGAAAGCATTCCTACAAACAGAAATGATTAACAATAAAACAGTAACAATAAAACAGTAAAAGTAGAAGAATCACAAAAAATGACAGCAACAAAAAAAAACAAACTATTTTTGAATTTTAAATTTTTTTATTTTTTGGGGGGGGATTTGTATTTTTACTTTTTTTTTTTTACTTTTTTTTTCAAACTTTAAACATTTTTAAAACAGATGGTCGGGTCTCTCCAAATGCGATAGCCAGTTTTCTGACTACCTAACATCTTTCGAGACCCTGTGTAAATGTGCCCTGAACTGTGCCGTGCTGTACCCTATATTAATAGTTCACTAGTGTATGGTAGAGGCGGAAGCAGCGCTGCCCACATTGATTTATGTCTATTCTGAGAGCAAGTTCCTGTTGCTGTCAGAATAAACAGGTCAGTGTTGCAGCTGAAAGCATTCCTACAAACAGAAATGATTAACAATAAAACAGTAACAATAAAACAGTAAAAGTAGAAGAATCACAAAAAATGACAACAAAAAAACTAACTATTTTTGATTTTTACATTTTTTTATTTTTTGGGGGGGATTTGTATTTTTAATTTTTTTTTTTTTACTTTTTTTTTCACGTCCACGTATAAGTGGTACCTCATATGGAAAAAGGATGACACCAAGTCCCAAACTATCTTGCCACTGCTCCCCATGTAGTCTGGGCATCCGGGGGGCTCCACGTGACTATATTTTTCCTCATAAATCTGAAACTTACATGTATAGCCTGTTGCCCTCTCACAGGTCTTATACATCTTGACCCCATATCTGGCACGCTTGCTGGGGAGAAACTGTTTGATTACAAGGCAGCCAGAAAATTGAATGAGGGACTCATCAATGCAGATGTTTTTATGGGGAGTATACATATCTGCAAATTTTTGGTTAAAGTGATTTACGAGGGGCCGAATTTTGTGGAGCCGGTCAAATTCAGGGTCACCCCGAGGACGACTGAGTGTGTTGTCGTAGAAGTGCATAAAACGCATTATCGTCTCATATCTATGCCTGGCCATGGCAGTAGAGAACACGGACATATGAACAAGCGGGCCTGTGGACCAATACAACCGCAATTGATATTTTTTATTAATGCCCATGTTGCAGGCAATCTGACGCTATCTGGGAGGGGCGCTAACTGGCGCTAACACTATCGGAAGTCACCGGTGACACTAATACAGTGATCAGTAAAAATCTGTTCACTGTAATCAATGACACTGGTGACAGGGCAGTGAGGGCGTTAACTGGGGGGGGGAGGCGATCAAGGGGTTAAATGGGATTACTGGTGTACTAGCGGGAAAACTGGCGCTATCTGGGATGGGCGCTAACACTATTGGAAGTCGCCAGGGACACTGATACAGTGATCAGTAAACATGTGTTCACTGATCAATGACACAGGTGACAGGGAATTGAAGGGGTTAACTGGGGGGGGGGGTGAAGAGAGGGTTAAATGTGTCCTAGGTGTGTTCTATCTGTGGGTTAGTGCTGTTTTACTCACATTTCTTCTGTCTTCTTCTCTGAAAACTTAGCCACTCATGTGTGCTCCGTCCTGTAGTCCAATGCAACGTTGTGTAAGAGTGATGGTTTCAGCCTCATTGTCGAACTCTGGAATAATCCTCAGTCTTCAAAACCTCCTGGCTAACCTATGACAAAAAAAACACAACACCTATATCAATATTACTGTATTGGGAGCAAGTAGTCAATCATCTACTTAACATAAATTACACTAAAAATGGAAAAACATGTTTACACCCACAACCACACACATATTAATATATAAAGTTATACACATGTATGTTTTGAGTCTTAAAATGTGGAAAGAAAACTTAGCCATTTTAGTGTGCTCCGTCCTGTAGTCCAATGCAACGTTGTGCAAGAGTGATGGTTTCAGCCTCATTGTCGAACTTTGGAATAATCCTCAGTCTTTAAAACCTCTTGGCTAACCTATGACAAAAAAGAAAACAACACATATATAAATATTTCTGCATTTGGACCAAGTAACCAATCATCTACTTAACAAAAATTACGCTAAATATGTAAAAACATGCAAAGACCCACAACCACACACATATTAATATATAAAGTTATACACATGTATGTTTTGAGTCTTAAAATGTGGAAGGAAAACTTAGCATCCACCCACTTCTAATGGTGGGCACACATGAAATGTGCCAACAGATATAAAATATGTATGCCAAAGCATAGGGTCCATCCACCGATTGGCCACCCCAGGCCCCCATGCTTTGGCATATATTCTCTTTTTTTAACTGCGGATGAAAAATCTCATCCAACAGCACTGCCCACATTGATTTATGTCTATTCTGAGAGCAAGTTCCTGTTGCTGTCAGAATAAAACGGTCAGTGTTGCAGCTGAAAACATTCCTACAAACAGAAATGATTAACAATAAAACAGTAACAGTAAAACAGTAAAAGTAGAAGAATCACAAAAAATGACAGCAACAAAAAAAACTAACTATTTTTGATTTTTAAATTTTTTTATTTTTTGGGGGGATTTGTATTTTTACTTTTTTTTTTTTTACTTTTTTTTTCAAACTTTAAACATTTTTAAAACAGATGGTCGGGTCTCTCCAAATGCAATAGCCAGTTTCCTGACTACCTAACATCTTTCGAGACCCTGTGTAAATGTGCCCTGAACTGTGCCGTGCTGTACCCTATATTAATAGTTCACTAGTGTATGGTAGAGGCGGAAGCAGCGCTGCCCACATTGATTTATGTCTATTCTGAGAGCAAGTTCCTGCTGCTGTCAGAATAAACAGGTCAGTGTTGCAGCTGAAAGCATTCCTACAAACAGAAATGATTAACAATAAAACAGTAACAATAAAACAGTAAAAGTAGAAGAATCACAAAAAATGACAGCAACAAAAAAAACTAACTATTTTTGATTTTTAAATTTTTTTATTTTTTGGGAAGGATTTGTACTTTTAATTTTTTTTTTTTTACTTTTTTTTCAAACTTTAAACATTTTTAAAACAGATGGTCGGGTCTCTCCAAATGCGATAGCCAGTTTCCTGGCTACCTAACATCTTTTGAGACCCTGTGTAAATGTGCCCTGAACTGTGCCATGCTGTACCCTATATTAATAGTTCACTAGTGTATGGTAGAGGTGGAAGCAGCGCTGCCCACATTGATTTATGTCTATTCTGAGAGCAAGTTCCTGTTGCTGTCAGAATAAACAGGTCAGTGTTGCAGCTGAAAGCATTCCTACAAACAGAAATGATTAACAATAAAACAGTAACAATAAAACAGTAAAAGTAGAAGAATCACAAAAAATGACAGCAACAAAAAAAACTAACTATTTTTGATTTTTAAATTTTTTTATTTTTTGGGAAGGATTTGTACTTTTAATTTTTTTTTTTTTTACTTTTTTTTCAAACTTTAAACATTTTTAAAACAGATGGTCGGGTCTCTCCAAATGCGATAGCCAGTTTCCTGGCTACCTAACATCTTTTGAGACCCTGTGTAAATGTGCCCTGAACTGTGCCATGCTGTACCCTATATTAATAGTTCACTAGTGTATGGTAGAGGTGGAAGCAGCGCTGCCCACATTGATTTATGTCTATTCTGAGAGCAAGTTCCTGTTGCTGTCAGAATAAACAGGTCAGTGTTGCAGCTGAAAGCATTCCTACAAACAGAAATGATTAACAATAAAACAGTAACAGTAAAACAGTAAAAGTAGAAGAATCACAAAAAATGACAGCAACAAAAAAAACTAACTATTTTTGATTTTTAAATTTTTTTATTTTTTGGGGGGATTTGTATTTTTACTTTTTTTTTTTTTACTTTTTTTCAAACTTTAAACATTTTTAAAACAGATGGTCGGGTCTCTCCAAATGCAATAGCCAGTTTCCTGACTACCTAACATCTTTCGAGACCCTGTGTAAATGTGCCCTGAACTGTGCCGTGCTGTACCCTATATTAATAGTTCACTAGTGTATGGTAGAGGCGGAAGCAGCGCTGCCCACATTGATTTATGTCTATTCTGAGAGCAAGTTCCTGCTGCTGTCAGAATAAACAGGTCAGTGTTGCAGCTGAAAGCATTCCTACAAACAGAAATGATTAACAATAAAACAGTAACAATAAAACAGTAAAAGTAGAAGAATCACAAAAAATGACAGCAACAAAAAAAACTAACTATTTTTGATTTTTAAATTTTTTTATTTTTTGGGAAGGATTTGTACTTTTAATTTTTTTTTTTTTTACTTTTTTTTCAAACTTTAAACATTTTTAAAACAGATGGTCGGGTCTCTCCAAATGCGATAGCCAGTTTCCTGACTACCTAACATCTTTTGAGACCCTGTGTAAATGTGCCCTGAACTGTGCCATGCTGTACCCTATATTAATAGTTCACTAGTGTATGGTAGAGGTGGAAGCAGCGCTGCCCACATTGATTTATGTCTATTCTGAGAGCAAGTTCCTGTTGCTGTCAGAATAAACAGGTCAGTGTTGCAGCTGAAAGCATTCCTACAAACAGAAATGATTAACAATAAAACAGTAACAATAAAACAGTAAAAGTAGAAGAATCACAAAAAATGACAGCAACAAAAAAAAACAAACTATTTTTGAATTTTAAATTTTTTTATTTTTTGGGGGGGGATTTGTATTTTTACTTTTTTTTTTTACTTTTTTTTTCAAACTTTAAACATTTTTAAAACAGATGGTCGGGTCTCTCCAAATGCGATAGCCAGTTTTCTGACTACCTAACATCTTTCGAGACCCTGTGTAAATGTGCCCTGAACTGTGCCGTGCTGTACCCTATATTAATAGTTCACTAGTGTATGGTAGAGGCGGAAGCAGCGCTGCCCACATTGATTTATGTCTATTCTGAGAGCAAGTTCCTGTTGCTGTCAGAATAAACAGGTCAGTGTTGCAGCTGAAAGCATTCCTACAAACAGAAATGATTAACAATAAAACAGTAACAATAAAACAGTAAAAGTAGAAGAATCACAAAAAATGACAACAAAAAAACTAACTATTTTTGATTTTTACATTTTTTTATTTTTTGGGGGGGATTTGTATTTTTAATTTTTTTTTTTTTACTTTTTTTTTCACGTCCACGTATAAGTGGTACCTCATATGGAAAAAGGATGACACCAAGTCCCAAACTATCTTGCCACTGCTCCCCATGTAGTCTGGGCATCCGGGGGGCTCCACGTGACTATATTTTTCCTCATAAATCTGAAACTTACATGTATAGCCTGTTGCCCTCTCACAGGTCTTATACATCTTGACCCCATATCTGGCACGCTTGCTGGGGAGAAACTGTTTGATTACAAGGCAGCCAGAAAATTGAATGAGGGACTCATCAATGCAGATGTTTTTATGGGGAGTATACATATCTGCAAATTTTTGGTTAAAGTGATTTACGAGGGGCCGAATTTTGTGGAGCCGGTCAAATTCAGGGTCACCCCGAGGACGACTGAGTGTGTTGTCGTAGAAGTGCATAAAACGCATTATCGTCTCATATCTATGCCTGGCCATGGCAGTAGAGAACACGGACATATGAACAAGCGGGCCTGTGGACCAATACAACCGCAATTGATATTTTTTATTAATGCCCATGTTGCAGGCAATCTGACGCTATCTGGGAGGGGCGCTAACTGGCGCTAACACTATCGGAAGTCACCGGTGACACTAATACAGTGATCAGTAAAAATCTGTTCACTGTAATCAATGACACTGGTGACAGGGCAGTGAGGGCGTTAACTGGGGGGGGGAGGCGATCAAGGGGTTAAATGGGATTACTGGTGTACTAGCGGGAAAACTGGCGCTATCTGGGATGGGCGCTAACACTATTGGAAGTCGCCAGGGACACTGATACAGTGATCAGTAAACATGTGTTCACTGATCAATGACACAGGTGACAGGGAATTGAAGGGGTTAACTGGGGGGGGGGTGAAGAGAGGGTTAAATGTGTCCTAGGTGTGTTCTATCTGTGGGTTAGTGCTGTTTTACTCACATTTCTTCTGTCTTCTTCTCTGAAAACTTAGCCACTCATGTGTGCTCCGTCCTGTAGTCCAATGCAACGTTGTGTAAGAGTGATGGTTTCAGCCTCATTGTCGAACTCTGGAATAATCCTCAGTCTTCAAAACCTCCTGGCTAACCTATGACAAAAAAAACACAACACCTATATCAATATTACTGTATTGGGAGCAAGTAGTCAATCATCTACTTAACATAAATTACACTAAAAATGGAAAAACATGTTTACACCCACAACCACACACATATTAATATATAAAGTTATACACATGTATGTTTTGAGTCTTAAAATGTGGAAAGAAAACTTAGCCATTTTAGTGTGCTCCGTCCTGTAGTCCAATGCAACGTTGTGCAAGAGTGATGGTTTCAGCCTCATTGTCGAACTTTGGAATAATCCTCAGTCTTTAAAACCTCTTGGCTAACCTATGACAAAAAAGAAAACAACACATATATAAATATTTCTGCATTTGGACCAAGTAACCAATCATCTACTTAACAAAAATTACGCTAAATATGTAAAAACATGCAAAGACCCACAACCACACACATATTAATATATAAAGTTATACACATGTATGTTTTGAGTCTTAAAATGTGGAAGGAAAACTTAGCATCCACCCACTTCTAATGGTGGGCACACATGAAATGTGCCAACAGATATAAAATATGTATGCCAAAGCATAGGGTCCATCCACCGATTGGCCACCCCAGGCCCCCATGCTTTGGCATATATTCTCTTTTTTTAACTGCGGATGAAAAATCTCATCCAACAGCACTGCCCACATTGATTTATGTCTATTCTGAGAGCAAGTTCCTGTTGCTGTCAGAATAAAACGGTCAGTGTTGCAGCTGAAAACATTCCTACAAACAGAAATGATTAACAATAAAACAGTAACAGTAAAACAGTAAAAGTAGAAGAATCACAAAAAATGACAGCAACAAAAAAAACTAACTATTTTTGATTTTTAAATTTTTTTATTTTTTGGGGGGATTTGTATTTTTACTTTTTTTTTTTTTACTTTTTTTTTCAAACTTTAAACATTTTTAAAACAGATGGTCGGGTCTCTCCAAATGCAATAGCCAGTTTCCTGACTACCTAACATCTTTCGAGACCCTGTGTAAATGTGCCCTGAACTGTGCCGTGCTGTACCCTATATTAATAGTTCACTAGTGTATGGTAGAGGCGGAAGCAGCGCTGCCCACATTGATTTATGTCTATTCTGAGAGCAAGTTCCTGCTGCTGTCAGAATAAACAGGTCAGTGTTGCAGCTGAAAGCATTCCTACAAACAGAAATGATTAACAATAAAACAGTAACAATAAAACAGTAAAAGTAGAAGAATCACAAAAAATGACAGCAACAAAAAAAACTAACTATTTTTGATTTTTAAATTTTTTTATTTTTTGGGAAGGATTTGTACTTTTAATTTTTTTTTTTTTACTTTTTTTTCAAACTTTAAACATTTTTAAAACAGATGGTCGGGTCTCTCCAAATGCGATAGCCAGTTTCCTGGCTACCTAACATCTTTTGAGACCCTGTGTAAATGTGCCCTGAACTGTGCCATGCTGTACCCTATATTAATAGTTCACTAGTGTATGGTAGAGGTGGAAGCAGCGCTGCCCACATTGATTTATGTCTATTCTGAGAGCAAGTTCCTGTTGCTGTCAGAATAAACAGGTCAGTGTTGCAGCTGAAAGCATTCCTACAAACAGAAATGATTAACAATAAAACAGTAACAATAAAACAGTAAAAGTAGAAGAATCACAAAAGATGACAGCAACAAAAAAAACAAACTATGTTTGATTTTTAAATTTTTTTATTTTTTGGGGGGGATTTGTATTTTTACTTTTTTTTTTTTACTTTTTTTTTTCAAACTTTAAACATTTTTAAAACAGATGGTCGGGTCTCTCCAAATGCGATAGCCAGTTTTCTGACTACCTAACATCTTTCGAGACCCTGTGTAAATGTGCCCTGAACTGTGCCGTGCTGTACCCTATATTAATAGTTCACTAGTGTATGGTAGAGGCGGAAGCAGCGCTGCCCACATTGATTTATGTCTATTCTGAGAGCAAGTTCCTGCTGCTGTCAGAATAAACAGGTCAGTGTTGCAGCTGAAAGCATTCCTACAAACAGAAATGATTAACAATAAAACAGTAACAATAAAACAGTAAAAGTAGAAGAATCACAAAAAATGACAACAAAAAAACTAACTATTTTTGATTTTTACATTTTTTATTTTTTGGGGGGGATTTGTATTTTTAATTTTTTTTTTTTTACTTTTTTTTTCACGTCCACGTATAAGTGGTACCTCATATGGAAAAAGGATGACACCAAGTCCCAAACTATCTTGCCACTGCTCCCCATGTAGTCTGGGCATCCGGGGGGCTCCACGTGACTATATTTTTCCTCATAAATCTGAAACTTACATGTATAGCCTGTTGCCCTCTCACAGGTCTTATACATCTTGACCCCATATCTGGCACGCTTGCTGGGGAGAAACTGTTTGATTACAAGGCAGCCAGAAAATTGAATGAGGGACTCATCAATGCAGATGTTTTTATGGGGAGTATACATATCTGCAAATTTTTGGTTAAAGTGATTTACGAGGGGCCGAATTTTGTGGAGCCGGTCAAATTCAGGGTCACCCCGAGGACGACTGAGTGTGTTGTCGTAGAAGTGCATAAAACGCATTATCGTCTCATATCTATGCCTGGCCATGGCAGTAGAGAACACGGACATATGAACAAGCGGGCCTGTGGACCAATACAACCGCAATTGATATTTTTTATTAATGCCCATGTTGCAGGCAATCTGACGCTATCTGGGAGGGGCGCTAACTGGCGCTAACACTATCGGAAGTCACCGGTGACACTAATACAGTGATCAGTAAAAATCTGTTCACTGTAATCAATGACACTGGTGACAGGGCAGTGAGGGCGTTAACTGGGGGGGGGGAGGCGATCAAGGGGTTAAATGGGATTACTGTTGTACTAGCGGGAAAACTGGAGCTATCTGGGATGGGCGCTAACACTATTGGAAGTCGCCAGGGACACTGATACAGTGATCAGTAAACATGTGTTCACTGATCAATGACACAGGTGACAGGGAATTGAAGGGGTTAACTGGGGGGGGTGAAGAGAGGGTTAAATGTGTCCTAGGTGTGTTCTATCTGTGGGTTAGTGCTGTTTTACTCACATTTCTTCTGTCTTCTTCTCTGAAAACTTAGCCACTCATGTGTGCTCCGTCCTGTAGTCCAATGCAACGTTGTGTAAGAGTGATGGTTTCAGCCTCATTGTCGAACTCTGGAATAATCCTCAGTCTTCAAAACCTCCTGGCTAACCTATGACAAAAAAAACACAACACCTATATCAATATTACTGTATTGGGAGCAAGTAGTCAATCATCTACTTAACATAAATTACACTAAAAATGGAAAAACATGTTTACACCCACAACCACACACATATTAATATATAAAGTTATACACATGTATGTTTTGAGTCTTAAAATGTGGAAAGAAAACTTAGCCATTTTAGTGTGCTCCGTCCTGTAGTCCAATGCAACGTTGTGCAAGAGTGATGGTTTCAGCCTCATTGTCGAACTTTGGAATAATCCTCAGTCTTTAAAACCTCTTGGCTAACCTATGACAAAAAAGAAAACAACACATATATAAATATTTCTGCATTTGGACCAAGTAACCAATCATCTACTTAACAAAAATTACGCTAAATATGTAAAAACATGCAAAGACCCACAACCACACACATATTAATATATAAAGTTATACACATGTATGTTTTGAGTCTTAAAATGTGGAAGGAAAACTTAGCATCCACCCACTTCTAATGGTGGGCACACATGAAATGTGCCAACAGATATAAAATATGTATGCCGAAGCATAGGGTCCATCCACCGATTGGCCACCCCAGGCCCCCATGCTTTGGCATGTATTCTCTTTTTTTAACTGCGGATAAAAAATCTCATCCAACAGCACTGCCCACATTGATTTATGTCTATTCTGAGAGCAAGTTCCTGTTGCTGTCAGAATAAAACGGTCAGTGTTGCAGCTGAAAACATTCCTACAAACAGAAATGATTAACAATAAAACAGTAACAGTAAAACAGTAAAAGTAGAAGAATCACAAAAAATGACAGCAACAAAAAAAACTAACTATTTTTGATTTTTAAATTTTTTTATTTTTTGGGGGGATTTGTATTTTTACTTTTTTTTTTTTTACTTTTTTTTTCAAACTTTAAACATTTTTAAAACAGATGGTCGGGTCTCTCCAAATGCAATAGCCAGTTTCCTGACTACCTAACATCTTTCGAGACCCTGTGTAAATGTGCCCTGAACTGTGCCGTGCTGTACCCTATATTAATAGTTCACTAGTGTATGGTAGAGGCGGAAGCAGCGCTGCCCACATTGATTTATGTCTATTCTGAGAGCAAGTTCCTGCTGCTGTCAGAATAAACAGGTCAGTGTTGCAGCTGAAAGCATTCCTACAAACAGAAATGATTAACAATAAAACAGTAACAATAAAACAGTAAAAGTAGAAGAATCACAAAAAATGACAGCAACAAAAAAAACTAACTATTTTTGATTTTTAAATTTTTTTATTTTTTGGGAAGGATTTGTACTTTTAATTTTTTTTTTTTTTACTTTTTTTTCAAACTTTAAACATTTTTAAAACAGATGGTCGGGTCTCTCCAAATGCGATAGCCAGTTTCCTGGCTACCTAACATCTTTTGAGACCCTGTGTAAATGTGCCCTGAACTGTGCCATGCTGTACCCTATATTAATAGTTCACTAGTGTATGGTAGAGGCGGAAGCAGCGCTGCCCACATTGATTTATGTCTATTCTGAGAGCAAGTTCCTGTTGCTGTCAGAATAAACAGGTCAGTGTTGCAGCTGAAAGCATTCCTACAAACAGAAATGATTAACAATAAAACAGTAACAATAAAACAGTAAAAGTAGAAGAATCACAAAAAATGACAACAAAAAAACTAACTATTTTTGATTTTTACATTTTTTATTTTTTGGGGGGATTTGTATTTTTAATTTTTTTTTTTTTACTTTTTTTTTCACGTCCACGTATAAGTGGTACCTCATATGGAAAAAGGATGACACCAAGTGCCAAACTATCTTGCCACTGCTCCCCATGTAGTCTGGGCATCCGGGGGGCTCCACGTGGCTATATTTTTCCTCATAAATCTGAAACTTACATGTATAGCCTGTTGCCCTCTCACAGGTCTTATACATCTTGACCCCATATCTGGCACGCTTGCTGGGGAGAAACTGTTTGATTACAAGGCAGCCAGAAAATTGAATGAGGGACTCATCAATGCAGATGTTTTTATGGGGAGTATACATATCTGCAAATTTTTGGTTAAAGTGATTTACGAGGGGCCGAATTTTGTGGAGCCGGTCAAATTCAGGGTCACCCCGAGGACGACTGAGTGTGTTGTCGTAGAAGTGCATAAAACGCATTATCGTCTCATATCTATGCCTGGCCATGGCAGTAGAGAACACGGACATATGAACAAGCGGGCCTGTGGACCAATACAACCGCAATTGATATTTTTTATTAATGCCCATGTTGCAGGCAATCTGACGCTATCTGGGAGGGGCGCTAACTGGCGCTAACACTATCGGAAGTCACCGGTGACACTAATACAGTGATCAGTAAAAATCTGTTCACTGTAATCAATGACACTGGTGACAGGGCAGTGAGGGCGTTAACTGGGGGGGGGAGGCGATCAAGGGGTTAAATGGGATTACTGGTGTACTAGCGGGAAAACTGGAGCTATCTGGGATGGGCGCTAACACTATTGGAAGTCGCCAGGGACACTGATACAGTGATCAGTAAACATGTGTTCACTGATCAATGACACAGGTGACAGGGAATTGAAGGGGTTAACTGGGGGGGGGGTGAAGAGAGGGTTAAATGTGTCCTAGGTGTGTTCTATCTGTGGGTTAGTGCTGTTTTACTCACATTTCTTCTGTCTTCTTCTCTGAAAACTTAGCCACTCATGTGTGCTCCGTCCTGTAGTCCAATGCAACGTTGTGTAAGAGTGATGGTTTCAGCCTCATTGTCGAACTCTGGAATAATCCTCAGTCTTCAAAACCTCCTGGCTAACCTATGACAAAAAAAACACAACACCTATATCAATATTACTGTATTGGGAGCAAGTAGTCAATCATCTACTTAACATAAATTACACTAAAAATGGAAAAACATGTTTACACCCACAACCACACACATATTAATATATAAAGTTATACACATGTATGTTTTGAGTCTTAAAATGTGGAAAGAAAACTTAGCCATTTTAGTGTGCTCCGTCCTGTAGTCCAATGCAACGTTGTGCAAGAGTGATGGTTTCAGCCTCATTGTCGAACTTTGGAATAATCCTCAGTCTTTAAAACCTCTTGGCTAACCTATGACAAAAAAGAAAACAACACATATATAAATATTTCTGCATTTGGACCAAGTAACCAATCATCTACTTAACAAAAATTACGCTAAATATGTAAAAACATGCAAAGACCCACAACCACACACATATTAATATATAAAGTTATACACATGTATGTTTTGAGTCTTAAAATGTGGAAGGAAAACTTAGCATCCACCCACTTCTAATGGTGGGCACACATGAAATGTGCCAACAGATATAAAATATGTATGCCGAAGCATAGGGTCCATCCACCGATTGGCCACCCCAGGCCCCCATGCTTTGGCATATATTCTCTTTTTTTAACTGCGGATGAAAAATCTCATCCAACAGCACTGCCCACATTGATTTATGTCTATTCTGAGAGCAAGTTCCTGTTGCTGTCAGAATAAAACGGTCAGTGTTGCAGCTGAAAACATTCCTACAAACAGAAATGATTAACAATAAAACAGTAACAATAAAACAGTAAAAGTAGAAGAATCACAAAAAATGACAGCAACAAAAAAAACTAACTTTTTGATTTTTAAATTTTTTTATTTTTTGGGGGGATTTGTATTTTTACTTTTTTTTTTTTTACTTTTTTTTTCAAACTTTAAACATTTTTAAAACAGATGGTCGGGTCTCTCCAAATGCGATAGCCAGTTTCCTGACTACCTAACATCTTTCGAGACCCTGTGTAAATGTGCCCTGAACTGTGCCGTGCTGTACCCTATATTAATAGTTCACTAGTGTATGGTAGAGGCGGAACCAGCGCTGCCCACATTGATTTATGTCTATTCTGAGAGCAAGTTCCTGTTGCTGTCAGAATAAACAGGTCAGTGTTGCAGCTGAAGGCATTCCTACAAACAGAAATGATTAACAATAAAACAGTAACAATAAAACAGTAAAAGTAGAAGAATCACAAAAAATGACAGCAACAAAAAAAACTAACTATTTTTGATTTTTAAATTTTTTTATTTTTTGGGAAGGATTTGTACTTTTAATTTTTTTTTTTTTACTTTTTTTTCAAACTTTAAACATTTTTAAAACAGATGGTCGGGTCTCTCCAAATGCGATAGCCAGTTTCCTGGCTACCTAACATCTTTTGAGACCCTGTGTAAATGTGCCCTGAACTGTGCCATGCTGTACCCTATATTAATAGTTCACTAGTGTATGGTAGAGGTGGAAGCAGCGCTGCCCACATTGATTTATGTCTATTCTGAGAGCAAGTTCCTGTTGCTGTCAGAATAAACAGGTCAGTGTTGCAGCTGAAAGCATTCCTACAAACAGAAATGATTAACAATAAAACAGTAACAATAAAACAGTAAAAGTAGAAGAATCACAAAAGATGACAGCAACAAAAAAAACAAACTATGTTTGATTTTTAAATTTTTTTATTTTTTGGGGGGGATTTGTATTTTTACTTTTTTTTTTTTTACTTTTTTTTTTCAAACTTTAAACATTTTTAAAACAGATGGTCGGGTCTCTCCAAATGCGATAGCCAGTTTTCTGACTACCTAACATCTTTCGAGACCCTGTGTAAATGTGCCCTGAACTGTGCCGTGCTGTACCCTATATTAATAGTTCACTAGTGTATGGTAGAGGCGGAAGCAGCGCTGCCCACATTGATTTATGTCTATTCTGAGAGCAAGTTCCTGTTGCTGTCAGAATAAACAGGTCAGTGTTGCAGCTGAAAGCATTCCTACAAACAGAAATGATAAACAATAAAACAGTAACAATAAAACAGTAAAAGTAGAAGAATCACAAAAAATGACAACAAAAAAACTAACTATTTTTGATTTTTACATTTTTTATTTTTTGGGGGGGATTTGTATTTTTAATTTTTTTTTTTTTACTTTTTTTTTCACGTCCACGTATAAGTGGTACCTCATATGGAAAAAGGATGACACCAAGTCCCAAACTATCTTGCCACTGCTCCCCATGTAGTCTGGGCATCCGGGGGGCTCCACGTGACTATATTTTTCCTCATAAATCTGAAACTTACATGTATAGCCTGTTGCCCTCTCACAGGTCTTATACATCTTGACCCCATATCTGGCACGCTTGCTGGGGAGAAACTGTTTGATTACAAGGCAGCCAGAAAATTGAATGAGGGACTCATCAATGCAGATGTTTTTATGGGGAGTATACATATCTGCAAATTTTTGGTTAAAGTGATTTACGAGGGGCCGAATTTTGTGGAGCCGGTCAAATTCAGGGTCACCCCGAGGACGACTGAGTGTGTTGTCGTAGAAGTGCATAAAACGCATTATCGTCTCATATCTATGCCTGGCCATGGCAGTAGAGAACACGGACATATGAACAAGCGGGCCTGTGGACCAATACAACCGCAATTGATATTTTTTATTAATGCCCATGTTGCAGGCAATCTGACGCTATCTGGGAGGGGCGCTAACTGGCGCTAACACTATCGGAAGTCACCGGTGACACTAATACAGTGATCAGTAAAAATCTGTTCACTGTAATCAATGACACTGGTGACAGGGCAGTGAGGGCGTTAACTGGGGGGGGGGAGGCGATCAAGGGGTTAAATGGGATTACTGTTGTACTAGCGGGAAAACTGGAGCTATCTGGGATGGGCGCTAACACTATTGGAAGTCGCCAGGGACACTGATACAGTGATCAGTAAACATGTGTTCACTGATCAATGACACAGGTGACAGGGAATTGAAGGGGTTAACTGGGGGGGGTGAAGAGAGGGTTAAATGTGTCCTAGGTGTGTTCTATCTGTGGGTTAGTGCTGTTTTACTCACATTTCTTCTGTCTTCTTCTCTGAAAACTTAGCCACTCATGTGTGCTCCGTCCTGTAGTCCAATGCAACGTTGTGTAAGAGTGATGGTTTCAGCCTCATTGTCGAACTCTGGAATAATCCTCAGTCTTCAAAACCTCCTGGCTAACCTATGACAAAAAAAACACAACACCTATATCAATATTACTGTATTGGGAGCAAGTAGTCAATCATCTACTTAACATAAATTACACTAAAAATGGAAAAACATGTTTACACCCACAACCACACACATATTAATATATAAAGTTATACACATGTATGTTTTGAGTCTTAAAATGTGGAAAGAAAACTTAGCCATTTTAGTGTGCTCCGTCCTGTAGTCCAATGCAACGTTGTGCAAGAGTGATGGTTTCAGCCTCATTGTCGAACTTTGGAATAATCCTCAGTCTTTAAAACCTCTTGGCTAACCTATGACAAAAAAGAAAACAACACATATATAAATATTTCTGCATTTGGACCAAGTAACCAATCATCTACTTAACAAAAATTACGCTAAATATGTAAAAACATGCAAAGACCCACAACCACACACATATTAATATATAAAGTTATACACATGTATGTTTTGAGTCTTAAAATGTGGAAGGAAAACTTAGCATCCACCCACTTCTAATGGTGGGCACACATGAAATGTGCCAACAGATATAAAATATGTATGCCGAAGCATAGGGTCCATCCACCGATTGGCCACCCCAGGCCCCCATGCTTTGGCATGTATTCTCTTTTATTTAACTGCGGATAAAAAATCTCATCCAACAGCACTGCCCACATTGATTTATGTCTATTCTGAGAGCAAGTTCCTGTTGCTGTCAGAATAAAACGGTCAGTGTTGCAGCTGAAAACATTCCTACAAACAGAAATGATTAACAATAAAACAGTAACAGTAAAACAGTAAAAGTAGAAGAATCACAAAAAATGACAGCAACAAAAAAAACTAACTATTTTTGATTTTTAAATTTTTTTATTTTTTGGGGGGATTTGTATTTTTACTTTTTTTTTTTTTACTTTTTTTTTCAAACTTTAAACATTTTTAAAACAGATGGTCGGGTCTCTCCAAATGCAATAGCCAGTTTCCTGACTACCTAACATCTTTCGAGACCCTGTGTAAATGTGCCCTGAACTGTGCCGTGCTGTACCCTATATTAATAGTTCACTAGTGTATGGTAGAGGCGGAAGCAGCGCTGCCCACATTGATTTATGTCTATTCTGAGAGCAAGTTCCTGCTGCTGTCAGAATAAACAGGTCAGTGTTGCAGCTGAAAGCATTCCTACAAACAGAAATGATTAACAATAAAACAGTAACAATAAAACAGTAAAAGTAGAAGAATCACAAAAAATGACAGCAACAAAAAAAACTAACTATTTTTGATTTTTAAATTTTTTTATTTTTTGGGAAGGATTTGTACTTTTAATTTTTTTTTTTTTTACTTTTTTTTCAAACTTTAAACATTTTTAAAACAGATGGTCGGGTCTCTCCAAATGCGATAGCCAGTTTCCTGGCTACCTAACATCTTTTGAGACCCTGTGTAAATGTGCCCTGAACTGTGCCATGCTGTACCCTATATTAATAGTTCACTAGTGTATGGTAGAGGTGGAAGCAGCGCTGCCCACATTGATTTATGTCTATTCTGAGAGCAAGTTCCTGTTGCTGTCAGAATAAACAGGTCAGTGTTGCAGCTGAAAGCATTCCTACAAACAGAAATGATTAACAATAAAACAGTAACAATAAAACAGTAAAAGTAGAAGAATCACAAAAGATGACAGCAACAAAAAAAACAAACTATTTTTGATTTTTAAATTTTTTTATTTTTTGGGGGGGATTTGTATTTTTACTTTTTTTTTTTTTACTTTTTTTTTTCAAACTTTAAACATTTTTAAAACAGATGGTCGGGTCTCTCCAAATGCGATAGCCAGTTTTCTGACTACCTAACATCTTTCGAGACCCTGTGTAAATGTGCCCTGAACTGTGCCGTGCTGTACCCTATATTAATAGTTCACTAGTGTATGGTAGAGGCGGAAGCAGCGCTGCCCACATTGATTTATGTCTATTCTGAGAGCAAGTTCCTGTTGCTGTCAGAATAAACAGGTCAGTGTTGCAGCTGAAAGCATTCCTACAAACAGAAATGATTAACAATAAAACAGTAACAATAAAACAGTAAAAGTAGAAGAATCACAAAAAATGACAACAAAAAAACTAACTATTTTTGATTTTTACATTTTTTATTTTTTGGGGGGATTTGCATTTTTAATTTTTTTTTTTTTACTTTTTTTTTCACGTCCACGTATAAGTGGTACCTCATATGGAAAAAGGATGACACCAAGTGCCAAACTATCTTGCCACTGCTCCCCATGTAGTCTGGGCATCCGGGGGGCTCCACGTGGCTATATTTTTCCTCATAAATCTGAAACTTACATGTATAGCCTGTTGCCCTCTCACAGGTCTTATACATCTTGACCCCATATCTGGCACGCTTGCTGGGGAGAAACTGTTTGATTACAAGGCAGCCAGAAAATTGAATGAGGGACTCATCAATGCAGATGTTTTTATGGGGAGTATACATATCTGCAAATTTTTGGTTAAAGTGATTTACGAGGGGCCGAATTTTGTGGAGCCGGTCAAATTCAGGGTCACCCCGAGGACGACTGAGTGTGTTGTCGTAGAAGTGCATAAAACGCATTATCGTCTCATATCTATGCCTGGCCATGGCAGTAGAGAACACGGACATATGAACAAGCGGGCCTGTGGACCAATACAACCGCAATTGATATTTTTTATTAATGCCCATGTTGCAGGCAATCTGACGCTATCTGGGAGGGGCGCTAACTGGCGCTAACACTATCGGAAGTCACCGGTGACACTAATACAGTGATCAGTAAAAATCTGTTCACTGTAATCAATGACACTGGTGACAGGGCAGTGAGGGCGTTAACTGGGGGGGGGAGGCGATCAAGGGGTTAAATGGGATTACTGGTGTACTAGCGGGAAAACTGGAGCTATCTGGGATGGGCGCTAACACTATTGGAAGTCGCCAGGGACACTGATACAGTGATCAGTAAACATGTGTTCACTGATCAATGACACAGGTGACAGGGAATTGAAGGGGTTAACTGGGGGGGGGTGAAGAGAGGGTTAAATGTGTCCTAGGTGTGTTCTATCTGTGGGTTAGTGCTGTTTTACTCACATTTCTTCTGTCTTCTTCTCTGAAAACTTAGCCACTCATGTGTGCTCCGTCCTGTAGTCCAATGCAACGTTGTGTAAGAGTGATGGTTTCAGCCTCATTGTCGAACTCTGGAATAATCCTCAGTCTTCAAAACCTCCTGGCTAACCTATGACAAAAAAAACACAACACCTATATCAATATTACTGTATTGGGAGCAAGTAGTCAATCATCTACTTAACATAAATTACACTAAAAATGGAAAAACATGTTTACACCCACAACCACACACATATTAATATATAAAGTTATACACATGTATGTTTTGAGTCTTAAAATGTGGAAAGAAAACTTAGCCATTTTAGTGTGCTCCGTCCTGTAGTCCAATGCAACGTTGTGCAAGAGTGATGGTTTCAGCCTCATTGTCGAACTTTGGAATAATCCTCAGTCTTTAAAACCTCTTGGCTAACCTATGACAAAAAAGAAAACAACACATATATAAATATTTCTGCATTTGGACCAAGTAACCAATCATCTACTTAACAAAAATTACGCTAAATATGTAAAAACATGCAAAGACCCACAACCACACACATATTAATATATAAAGTTATACACATGTATGTTTTGAGTCTTAAAATGTGGAAGGAAAACTTAGCATCCACCCACTTCTAATGGTGGGCACACATGAAATGTGCCAACAGATATAAAATATGTATGCCGAAGCATAGGGTCCATCCACCGATTGGCCACCCCAGGCCCCCATGCTTTGGCATATATTCTCTTTTTTTAACTGCGGATGAAAAATCTCATCCAACAGCACTGCCCACATTGATTTATGTCTATTCTGAGAGCAAGTTCCTGTTGCTGTCAGAATAAAACGGTCAGTGTTGCAGCTGAAAACATTCCTACAAACAGAAATGATTAACAATAAAACAGTAACAATAAAACAGTAAAAGTAGAAGAATCACAAAAAATGACAGCAACAAAAAAAACTAACTTTTTGATTTTTAAATTTTTTTATTTTTTGGGGGGATTTGTATTTTTACTTTTTTTTTTTTTACTTTTTTTTTCAAACTTTAAACATTTTTAAAACAGATGGTCGGGTCTCTCCAAATGCGATAGCCAGTTTCCTGACTACCTAACATCTTTCGAGACCCTGTGTAAATGTGCCCTGAACTGTGCCGTGCTGTACCCTATATTAATAGTTCACTAGTGTATGGTAGAGGCGGAACCAGCGCTGCCCACATTGATTTATGTCTATTCTGAGAGCAAGTTCCTGTTGCTGTCAGAATAAACAGGTCAGTGTTGCAGCTGAAGGCATTCCTACAAACAGAAATGATTAACAATAAAACAGTAACAATAAAACAGTAAAAGTAGAAGAATCACAAAAAATGACAGCAACAAAAAAAACTAACTATTTTTGATTTTTAAATTTTTTTATTTTTTGGGAAGGATTTGTACTTTTAATTTTTTTTTTTTTACTTTTTTTTCAAACTTTAAACATTTTTAAAACAGATGGTCGGGTCTCTCCAAATGCGATAGCCAGTTTCCTGGCTACCTAACATCTTTTGAGACCCTGTGTAAATGTGCCCTGAACTGTGCCGTGCTGTACCCTATATTAATAGTTCACTAGTGTATGGTAGAGGTGGAAGCAGCGCTGCCCACATTGATTTATGTCTATTCTGAGAGCAAGTTCCTGTTGCTGTCAGAATAAACAGGTCAGTGTTGCAGCTGAAAGCATTCCTACAAACAGAAATGATTAACAATAAAACAGTAACAATAAAACAGTAAAAGTAGAAGAATCACAAAAGATGACAGCAACAAAAAAAACAAACTATGTTTGATTTTTAAATTTTTTTATTTTTTGGGGGGGATTTGTATTTTTACTTTTTTTTTTTTTACTTTTTTTTTTCAAACTTTAAACATTTTTAAAACAGATGGTCGGGTCTCTCCAAATGCGATAGCCAGTTTTCTGACTACCTAACATCTTTCGAGACCCTGTGTAAATGTGCCCTGAACTGTGCCGTGCTGTACCCTATATTAATAGTTCACTAGTGTATGGTAGAGGCGGAAGCAGCGCTGCCCACATTGATTTATGTCTATTCTGAGAGCAAGTTCCTGTTGCTGTCAGAATAAACAGGTCAGTGTTGCAGCTGAAAGCATTCCTACAAACAGAAATGATTAACAATAAAACAGTAACAATAAAACAGTAAAAGTAGAAGAATCACAAAAAATGACAACAAAAAAACTAACTATTTTTGATTTTTACATTTTTTATTTTTTGGGGGGGGATTTGTATTTTTAATTTTTTTTTTTTTACTTTTTTTTTCACGTCCACGTATAAGTGGTACCTCATATGGAAAAAGGATGACACCAAGTCCCAAACTATCTTGCCACTGCTCCCCATGTAGTCTGGGCATCCGGGGGGCTCCACGTGACTATATTTTTCCTCATAAATCTGAAACTTACATGTATAGCCTGTTGCCCTCTCACAGGTCTTATACATCTTGACCCCATATCTGGCACGCTTGCTGGGGAGAAACTGTTTGATTACAAGGCAGCCAGAAAATTGAATGAGGGACTCATCAATGCAGATGTTTTTATGGGGAGTATACATATCTGCAAATTTTTGGTTAAAGTGATTTACGAGGGGCCGAATTTTGTGGAGCCGGTCAAATTCAGGGTCACCCCGAGGACGACTGAGTGTGTTGTCGTAGAAGTGCATAAAACGCATTATCGTCTCATATCTATGCCTGGCCATGGCAGTAGAGAACACGGACATATGAACAAGCGGGCCTGTGGACCAATACAACCGCAATTGATATTTTTTATTAATGCCCATGTTGCAGGCAATCTGACGCTATCTGGGAGGGGCGCTAACTGGCGCTAACACTATCGGAAGTCACCGGTGACACTAATACAGTGATCAGTAAAAATCTGTTCACTGTAATCAATGACACTGGTGACAGGGCAGTGAGGGCGTTAACTGGGGGGGGGGAGGCGATCAAGGGGTTAAATGGGATTACTGTTGTACTAGCGGGAAAACTGGAGCTATCTGGGATGGGCGCTAACACTATTGGAAGTCGCCAGGGACACTGATACAGTGATCAGTAAACATGTGTTCACTGATCAATGACACAGGTGACAGGGAATTGAAGGGGTTAACTGGGGGGGGTGAAGAGAGGGTTAAATGTGTCCTAGGTGTGTTCTATCTGTGGGTTAGTGCTGTTTTACTCACATTTCTTCTGTCTTCTTCTCTGAAAACTTAGCCACTCATGTGTGCTCCGTCCTGTAGTCCAATGCAACGTTGTGTAAGAGTGATGGTTTCAGCCTCATTGTCGAACTCTGGAATAATCCTCAGTCTTCAAAACCTCCTGGCTAACCTATGACAAAAAAAACACAACACCTATATCAATATTACTGTATTGGGAGCAAGTAGTCAATCATCTACTTAACATAAATTACACTAAAAATGGAAAAACATGTTTACACCCACAACCACACACATATTAATATATAAAGTTATACACATGTATGTTTTGAGTCTTAAAATGTGGAAAGAAAACTTAGCCATTTTAGTGTGCTCCGTCCTGTAGTCCAATGCAACGTTGTGCAAGAGTGATGGTTTCAGCCTCATTGTCGAACTTTGGAATAATCCTCAGTCTTTAAAACCTCTTGGCTAACCTATGACAAAAAAGAAAACAACACATATATAAATATTTCTGCATTTGGACCAAGTAACCAATCATCTACTTAACAAAAATTACGCTAAATATGTAAAAACATGCAAAGACCCACAACCACACACATATTAATATATAAAGTTATACACATGTATGTTTTGAGTCTTAAAATGTGGAAGGAAAACTTAGCATCCACCCACTTCTAATGGTGGGCACACATGAAATGTGCCAACAGATATAAAATATGTATGCCGAAGCATAGGGTCCATCCACCGATTGGCCACCCCAGGCCCCCATGCTTTGGCATGTATTCTCTTTTATTTAACTGCGGATAAAAAATCTCATCCAACAGCACTGCCCACATTGATTTATGTCTATTCTGAGAGCAAGTTCCTGTTGCTGTCAGAATAAAACGGTCAGTGTTGCAGCTGAAAACATTCCTACAAACAGAAATGATTAACAATAAAACAGTAACAGTAAAACAGTAAAAGTAGAAGAATCACAAAAAATGACAGCAACAAAAAAAACTAACTATTTTTGATTTTTAAATTTTTTTATTTTTTGGGGGGATTTGTATTTTTACTTTTTTTTTTTTTACTTTTTTTTTCAAACTTTAAACATTTTTAAAACAGATGGTCGGGTCTCTCCAAATGCAATAGCCAGTTTCCTGACTACCTAACATCTTTCGAGACCCTGTGTAAATGTGCCCTGAACTGTGCCGTGCTGTACCCTATATTAATAGTTCACTAGTGTATGGTAGAGGCGGAAGCAGCGCTGCCCACATTGATTTATGTCTATTCTGAGAGCAAGTTCCTGCTGCTGTCAGAATAAACAGGTCAGTGTTGCAGCTGAAAGCATTCCTACAAACAGAAATGATTAACAATAAAACAGTAACAATAAAACAGTAAAAGTAGAAGAATCACAAAAAATGACAGCAACAAAAAAAACTAACTATTTTTGATTTTTAAATTTTTTTATTTTTTGGGAAGGATTTGTACTTTTAATTTTTTTTTTTTTTACTTTTTTTTCAAACTTTAAACATTTTTAAAACAGATGGTCGGGTCTCTCCAAATGCGATAGCCAGTTTCCTGGCTACCTAACATCTTTTGAGACCCTGTGTAAATGTGCCCTGAACTGTGCCATGCTGTACCCTATATTAATAGTTCACTAGTGTATGGTAGAGGTGGAAGCAGCGCTGCCCACATTGATTTATGTCTATTCTGAGAGCAAGTTCCTGTTGCTGTCAGAATAAACAGGTCAGTGTTGCAGCTGAAAGCATTCCTACAAACAGAAATGATTAACAATAAAACAGTAACAATAAAACAGTAAAAGTAGAAGAATCACAAAAGATGACAGCAACAAAAAAAACAAACTATTTTTGATTTTTAAATTTTTTTATTTTTTGGGGGGGATTTGTATTTTTACTTTTTTTTTTTTTACTTTTTTTTTTCAAACTTTAAACATTTTTAAAACAGATGGTCGGGTCTCTCCAAATGCGATAGCCAGTTTTCTGACTACCTAACATCTTTCGAGACCCTGTGTAAATGTGCCCTGAACTGTGCCGTGCTGTACCCTATATTAATAGTTCACTAGTGTATGGTAGAGGCGGAAGCAGCGCTGCCCACATTGATTTATGTCTATTCTGAGAGCAAGTTCCTGTTGCTGTCAGAATAAACAGGTCAGTGTTGCAGCTGAAAGCATTCCTACAAACAGAAATGATTAACAATAAAACAGTAACAATAAAACAGTAAAAGTAGAAGAATCACAAAAAATGACAACAAAAAAACTAACTATTTTTGATTTTTACATTTTTTATTTTTTGGGGGGATTTGCATTTTTAATTTTTTTTTTTTTACTTTTTTTTTCACGTCCACGTATAAGTGGTACCTCATATGGAAAAAGGATGACACCAAGTGCCAAACTATCTTGCCACTGCTCCCCATGTAGTCTGGGCATCCGGGGGGCTCCACGTGGCTATATTTTTCCTCATAAATCTGAAACTTACATGTATAGCCTGTTGCCCTCTCACAGGTCTTATACATCTTGACCCCATATCTGGCACGCTTGCTGGGGAGAAACTGTTTGATTACAAGGCAGCCAGAAAATTGAATGAGGGACTCATCAATGCAGATGTTTTTATGGGGAGTATACATATCTGCAAATTTTTGGTTAAAGTGATTTACGAGGGGCCGAATTTTGTGGAGCCGGTCAAATTCAGGGTCACCCCGAGGACGACTGAGTGTGTTGTCGTAGAAGTGCATAAAACGCATTATCGTCTCATATCTATGCCTGGCCATGGCAGTAGAGAACACGGACATATGAACAAGCGGGCCTGTGGACCAATACAACCGCAATTGATATTTTTTATTAATGCCCATGTTGCAGGCAATCTGACGCTATCTGGGAGGGGCGCTAACTGGCGCTAACACTATCGGAAGTCACCGGTGACACTAATACAGTGATCAGTAAAAATCTGTTCACTGTAATCAATGACACTGGTGACAGGGCAGTGAGGGCGTTAACTGGGGGGGGGAGGCGATCAAGGGGTTAAATGGGATTACTGGTGTACTAGCGGGAAAACTGGAGCTATCTGGGATGGGCGCTAACACTATTGGAAGTCGCCAGGGACACTGATACAGTGATCAGTAAACATGTGTTCACTGATCAATGACACAGGTGACAGGGAATTGAAGGGGTTAACTGGGGGGGGGTGAAGAGAGGGTTAAATGTGTCCTAGGTGTGTTCTATCTGTGGGTTAGTGCTGTTTTACTCACATTTCTTCTGTCTTCTTCTCTGAAAACTTAGCCACTCATGTGTGCTCCGTCCTGTAGTCCAATGCAACGTTGTGTAAGAGTGATGGTTTCAGCCTCATTGTCGAACTCTGGAATAATCCTCAGTCTTCAAAACCTCCTGGCTAACCTATGACAAAAAAAACACAACACCTATATCAATATTACTGTATTGGGAGCAAGTAGTCAATCATCTACTTAACATAAATTACACTAAAAATGGAAAAACATGTTTACACCCACAACCACACACATATTAATATATAAAGTTATACACATGTATGTTTTGAGTCTTAAAATGTGGAAAGAAAACTTAGCCATTTTAGTGTGCTCCGTCCTGTAGTCCAATGCAACGTTGTGCAAGAGTGATGGTTTCAGCCTCATTGTCGAACTTTGGAATAATCCTCAGTCTTTAAAACCTCTTGGCTAACCTATGACAAAAAAGAAAACAACACATATATAAATATTTCTGCATTTGGACCAAGTAACCAATCATCTACTTAACAAAAATTACGCTAAATATGTAAAAACATGCAAAGACCCACAACCACACACATATTAATATATAAAGTTATACACATGTATGTTTTGAGTCTTAAAATGTGGAAGGAAAACTTAGCATCCACCCACTTCTAATGGTGGGCACACATGAAATGTGCCAACAGATATAAAATATGTATGCCGAAGCATAGGGTCCATCCACCGATTGGCCACCCCAGGCCCCCATGCTTTGGCATATATTCTCTTTTTTTAACTGCGGATGAAAAATCTCATCCAACAGCACTGCCCACATTGATTTATGTCTATTCTGAGAGCAAGTTCCTGTTGCTGTCAGAATAAAACGGTCAGTGTTGCAGCTGAAAACATTCCTACAAACAGAAATGATTAACAATAAAACAGTAACAATAAAACAGTAAAAGTAGAAGAATCACAAAAAATGACAGCAACAAAAAAAACTAACTTTTTGATTTTTAAATTTTTTTATTTTTTGGGGGGATTTGTATTTTTACTTTTTTTTTTTTTACTTTTTTTTTCAAACTTTAAACATTTTTAAAACAGATGGTCGGGTCTCTCCAAATGCGATAGCCAGTTTCCTGACTACCTAACATCTTTCGAGACCCTGTGTAAATGTGCCCTGAACTGTGCCGTGCTGTACCCTATATTAATAGTTCACTAGTGTATGGTAGAGGCGGAACCAGCGCTGCCCACATTGATTTATGTCTATTCTGAGAGCAAGTTCCTGTTGCTGTCAGAATAAACAGGTCAGTGTTGCAGCTGAAGGCATTCCTACAAACAGAAATGATTAACAATAAAACAGTAACAATAAAACAGTAAAAGTAGAAGAATCACAAAAAATGACAGCAACAAAAAAAACTAACTATTTTTGATTTTTAAATTTTTTTATTTTTTGGGAAGGATTTGTACTTTTAATTTTTTTTTTTTTTTTACTTTTTTTTTCAAACTTTAAACATTTTTAAAACAGATGGTCGGGTCTCTCCAAATGCGATAGCCAGTTTCCTGGCTACCTAACATCTTTTGAGACCCTGTGTAAATGTGCCCTGAACTGTGCCGTGCTGTACCCTATATTAATAGTTCACTAGTGTATGGTAGAGGTGGAAGCAGCGCTGCCCACATTGATTTATGTCTATTCTGAGAGCAAGTTCCTGTTGCTGTCAGAATAAACAGGTCAGTGTTGCAGCTGAAAGCATTCCTACAAACAGAAATGATTAACAATAAAACAGTAACAATAAAACAGTAAAAGTAGAAGAATCACAAAAAATGACAGCAACAAAAAAAACAAACTATTTTTGATTTTTAAATTTTTTTATTTTTTTGGGGGGGATTTGTATTTTTACTTTTTTTTTTTACTTTTTTTTTCAAACTTTAAACATTTTTAAAACAGATGGTCGGGTCTCTCCAAATGCGATAGCCAGTTTTCTGACTACCTAACATCTTTCGAGACCCTGTGTAAATGTGCCCTGAACTGTGCCGTGCTGTACCCTATATTAATAGTTCACTAGTGTATGGTAGAGGCGGAAGCAGCGCTGCCCACATTGATTTATGTCTATTCTGAGAGCAAGTTCCTGTTGCTGTCAGAATAAACAGGTCAGTGTTGCAGCTGAAAGCATTCCTACAAACAGAAATGATTAACAATAAAACAGTAACAATAAAACAGTAAAAGTAGAAGAATCACAAAAAATGACAATAAAAAAACTAACTATTTTTGATTTTTACATTTTTTTATTTTTTGGGGGGATTTGTATTTTTAATTTTTTTTTTTTTACTTTTTTTTTCACGTCCACGTATAAGTGGTACCTCATATGGAAAAAGGATGACACCAAGTCCCAAACTATCTTGCCACTGCTCCCCATGTAGTCTGGGCATCCGGGGGGCTCCACGTGACTATATTTTTCCTCATAAATCTGAAACTTACATGTATAGCCTGTTGCCCTCTCACAGGTCTTATACATCTTGACCCCATATCTGGCACGCTTGCTGGGGAGAAACTGTTTGATTACAAGGCAGCCAGAAAATTGAATGAGGGACTCATCAATGCAGATGTTTTTATGGGGAGTATACATATCTGCAAATTTTTGGTTAAAGTGATTTACGAGGGGCCGAATTTTGTGGAGCCGGTCAAATTCAGGGTCACCCCGAGGACGACTGAGTGTGTTGTCGTAGAAGTGCATAAAACGCATTATCGTCTCATATCTATGCCTGGCCATGGCAGTAGAGAACACGGACATATGAACAAGCGGGCCTGTGGACCAATACAACCGCAATTGATATTTTTTATTAATGCCCATGTTGCAGGCAATCTGACGCTATCTGGGAGGGGCGCTAACTGGCGCTAACACTATCGGAAGTCACCGGTGACACTAATACAGTGATCAGTAAAAATCTGTTCACTGTAATCAATGACACTGGTGACAGGGCAGTGAGGGCGTTAACTGGGGGGGGGAGGCGATCAAGGGGTTAAATGGGATTACTGGTGTACTAGTGGGAAAACTGGCGCTATCTGGGATGGGCGCTAACACTATTGGAAGTCGCCAGGGACACTGATACAGTGATCAGTAAACATGTGTTCACTGATCAATGACACAGGTGACAGGGAATTGAAGGGGTTAACTGGGGGGGGGGGGTGAAGAGAGGGTTAAATGTGTCCTAGGTGTGTTCTATCTGTGGGTTAGTGCTGTTTTACTCACATTTCTTCTGTCTTCTTCTCTGAAAACTTAGCCACTCATGTGTGCTCCGTCCTGTAGTCCAATGCAACGTTGTGTAAGAGTGATGGTTTCAGCCTCATTGTCGAACTCTGGAATAATCCTCAGTCTTCAAAACCTCCTGGCTAACCTATGACAAAAAAAACACAACACCTATATCAATATTACTGTATTGGGAGCAAGTAGTCAATCATCTACTTAACATAAATTACACTAAAAATGGAAAAACATGTTTACACCCACAACCACACACATATTAATATATAAAGTTATACACATGTATGTTTTGAGTCTTAAAATGTGGAAAGAAAACTTAGCCATTTTAGTGTGCTCCGTCCTGTAGTCCAATGCAACGTTGTGCAAGAGTGATGGTTTCAGCCTCATTGTCGAACTTTGGAATAATCCTCAGTCTTTAAAACCTCTTGGCTAACCTATGACAAAAAAGAAAACAACACATATATAAATATTTCTGCATTTGGACCAAGTAACCAATCATCTACTTAACAAAAATTACGCTAAATATGTAAAAACATGCAAAGACCCACAACCACACACATATTAATATATAAAGTTATACACATGTATGTTTTGAGTCTTAAAATGTGGAAGGAAAACTTAGCATCCACCCACTTCTAATGGTGGGCACACATGAAATGTGCCAACAGATATAAAATATGTATGCCGAAGCATAGGGTCCATCCACCGATTGGCCACCCCAGGCCCCCATGCTTTGGCATATATTCTCTTTTTTTAACTGCGGATGAAAAATCTCATCCAACAGCACTGCCCACATTGATTTATGTCTATTCTGAGAGCAAGTTCCTGTTGCTGTCAGAATAAAACGGTCAGTGTTGCAGCTGAAAACATTCCTACAAACAGAAATGATTAACAATAAAACAGTAACAGTAAAACAGTAAAAGTAGAAGAATCACAAAAAATGACAGCAACAAAAAAAACTAACTATTTTTGATTTTTAAATTTTTTTATTTTTTGGGGGGATTTGTTTTTTTACTTTTTTTTTTTTTACTTTTTTTTTCAAACTTTAAACATTTTTAAAACAGATGGTCGGGTCTCTCCAAATGCAATAGCCAGTTTCCTGACTACCTAACATCTTTCGAGACCCTGTGTAAATGTGCCCTGAACTGTGCCGTGCTGTACCCTATATTAATAGTTCACTAGTGTATGGTAGAGGCGGAAGCAGCGCTGCCCACATTGATTTATGTCTATTCTGAGAGCAAGTTCCTGCTGCTGTCAGAATAAACAGGTCAGTGTTGCAGCTGAAAGCATTCCTACAAACAGAAATGATTAACAATAAAACAGTAACAATAAAACAGTAAAAGTAGAAGAATCACAAAAAATGACAGCAACAAAAAAACTAACTATTTTTGATTTTTAAATTTTTTTATTTTTTGGGAAGGATTTGTACTTTTAATTTTTTTTTTTTTTACTTTTTTTTCAAACTTTAAACATTTTTAAAACAGATGGTCGGGTCTCTCCAAATGCGATAGCCAGTTTCCTGGCTACCTAACATCTTTTGAGACCCTGTGTAAATGTGCCCTGAACTGTGCCATGCTGTACCCTATATTAATAGTTCACTAGTGTATGGTAGAGGTGGAAGCAGCGCTGCCCACATTGATTTATGTCTATTCTGAGAGCAAGTTCCTGTTGCTGTCAGAATAAACAGGTCAGTGTTGCAGCTGAAAGCATTCCTACAAACAGAAATGATTAACAATAAAACAGTAACAATAAAACAGTAAAAGTAGAAGAATCACAAAAAATGACAGCAACAAAAAAAACTAACTATTTTTGATTTTTAAATTTTTTTATTTTTTGGGAAGGATTTGTACTTTTAATTTTTTTTTTTTTTACTTTTTTTTCAAACTTTAAACATTTTTAAAACAGATGGTCGGGTCTCTCCAAATGCGATAGCCAGTTTCCTGGCTACCTAACATCTTTTGAGACCCTGTGTAAATGTGCCCTGAACTGTGCCATGCTGTACCCTATATTAATAGTTCACTAGTGTATGGTAGAGGTGGAAGCAGCGCTGCCCACATTGATTTATGTCTATTCTGAGAGCAAGTTCCTGTTGCTGTCAGAATAAACAGGTCAGTGTTGCAGCTGAAAGCATTCCTACAAACAGAAATGATTAACAATAAAACAGTAACAATAAAACAGTAAAAGTAGAAGAATCACAAAAAATGACAGCAACAAAGAAGAAACAAACTATTTTTGATTTTTAAATTTTTTTATTTTTTGGGGGGGGATTTGTATTTTTACTTTTTTTTTTTTACTTTTTTTTTCAAACTTTAAACATTTTTAAAACAGATGGTCGGGTCTCTCCAAATGCGATAGCCAGTTTTCTGACTACCTAACATCTTTCGAGACCCTGTGTAAATGTGCCCTGAACTGTGCCGTGCTGTACCCTATATTAATAGTTCACTAGTGTATGGTAGAGGCGGAAGCAGCGCTGCCCACATTGATTTATGTCTATTCTGAGAGCAAGTTCCTGTTGCTGTCAGAATAAACAGGTCAGTGTTGCAGCTGAAAGCATTCCTACAAACAGAAATGATTAACAATAAAAGAGTAACAATAAAACAGTAAAAGTAGAAGAATCACAAAAAATGACAACAAAAAAACTAACTATTTTTGATTTTTACATTTTTTTATTTTTTGGGGGGGATTTGTATTTTTAATTTTTTTTTTTTTACTTTTTTTTTCACGTCCACGTATAAGTGGTACCTCATATGGAAAAAGGATGACACCAAGTCCCAAACTATCTTGCCACTGCTCCCCATGTAGTCTGGGCATCCGGGGGGCTCCACGTGACTATATTTTTCCTCATAAATCTGAAACTTACATGTATAGCCTGTTGCCCTCTCACAGGTCTTATACATCTTGACCCCATATCTGGCACGCTTGCTGGGGAGAAACTGTTTGATTACAAGGCAGCCAGAAAATTGAATGAGGGACTCATCAATGCAGATGTTTTTATGGGGAGTATACATATCTGCAAATTTTTGGTTAAAGTGATTTACGAGGGGCCGAATTTTGTGGAGCCGGTCAAATTCAGGGTCACCCCGAGGACGACTGAGTGTGTTGTCGTAGAAGTGCATAAAACGCATTATCGTCTCATATCTATGCCTGGCCATGGCAGTAGAGAACACGGACATATGAACAAGCGGGCCTGTGGACCAATACAACCGCAATTGATATTTTTTATTAATGCCCATGTTGCAGGCAATCTGACGCTATCTGGGAGGGGCGCTAACTGGCGCTAACACTATCGGAAGTCACCGGTGACACTAATACAGTGATCAGTAAAAATCTGTTCACTGTAATCAATGACACTGGTGACAGGGCAGTGAGGGCGTTAACTGGGGGGGGGGGGCGATCAAGGGGTTAAATGGGATTACTGGTGTACTAGTGGGAAAACTGGCGCTATCTGGGATGGGCGCTAACACTATTGGAAGTCGCCAGGGACACTGATACAGTGATCAGTAAACATGTGTTCACTGATCAATGACACAGGTGACAGGGAATTGAAGGGGTTAACTGGGGGGGGGGGGGTGAAGAGAGGGTTAAATGTGTCCTAGGTGTGTTCTATCTGTGGGTTAGTGCTGTTTTACTCACATTTCTTCTGTCTTCTTCTCTGAAAACTTAGCCACTCATGTGTGCTCCGTCCTGTAGTCCAATGCAACGTTGTGTAAGAGTGATGGTTTCAGCCTCATTGTCGAACTCTGGAATAATCCTCAGTCTTCAAAACCTCCTGGCTAACCTATGACAAAAAAAACACAACACCTATATCAATATTACTGTATTGGGAGCAAGTAGTCAATCATCTACTTAACATAAATTACACTAAAAATGGAAAAACATGTTTACACCCACAACCACACACATATTAATATATAAAGTTATACACATGTATGTTTTGAGTCTTAAAATGTGGAAAGAAAACTTAGCCATTTTAGTGTGCTCCGTCCTGTAGTCCAATGCAACGTTGTGCAAGAGTGATGGTTTCAGCCTCATTGTCGAACTTTGGAATAATCCTCAGTCTTTAAAACCTCTTGGCTAACCTATGACAAAAAAGAAAACAACACATATATAAATATTTCTGCATTTGGACCAAGTAACCAATCATCTACTTAACAAAAATTACGCTAAATATGTAAAAACATGCAAAGACCCACAACCACACACATATTAATATATAAAGTTATACACATGTATGTTTTGAGTCTTAAAATGTGGAAGGAAAACTTAGCATCCACCCACTTCTAATGGTGGGCACACATGAAATGTGCCAACAGATATAAAATATGTATGCCGAAGCATAGGGTCCATCCACCGATTGGCCACCCCAGGCCCCCATGCTTTGGCATATATTCTCTTTTTTTAACTGCGGATGAAAAATCTCATCCAACAGCACTGCCCACATTGATTTATGTCTATTCTGAGAGCAAGTTCCTGTTGCTGTCAGAATAAAACGGTCAGTGTTGCAGCTGAAAACATTCCTACAAACAGAAATGATTAACAATAAAACAGTAACAGTAAAACAGTAAAAGTAGAAGAATCACAAAAAATGACAGCAACAAAAAAAACTAACTATTTTTGATTTTTAAATTTTTTTATTTTTTGGGGGGATTTGTATTTTTACTTTTTTTTTTTTTACTTTTTTTTTCAAACTTTAAACATTTTTAAAACAGATGGTCGGGTCTCTCCAAATGCAATAGCCAGTTTCCTGACTACCTAACATCTTTCGAGACCCTGTGTAAATGTGCCCTGAACTGTGCCGTGCTGTACCCTATATTAATAGTTCACTAGTGTATGGTAGAGGCGGAAGCAGCGCTGCCCACATTGATTTATGTCTATTCTGAGAGCAAGTTCCTGCTGCTGTCAGAATAAACAGGTCAGTGTTGCAGCTGAAAGCATTCCTACAAACAGAAATGATTAACAATAAAACAGTAACAATAAAACAGTAAAAGTAGAAGAATCACAAAAAATGACAGCAACAAAAAAACTAACTATTTTTGATTTTTAAATTTTTTTATTTTTTGGGAAGGATTTGTACTTTTAATTTTTTTTTTTTTTACTTTTTTTTCAAACTTTAAACATTTTTAAAACAGATGGTCGGGTCTCTCCAAATGCGATAGCCAGTTTCCTGGCTACCTAACATCTTTTGAGACCCTGTGTAAATGTGCCCTGAACTGTGCCATGCTGTACCCTATATTAATAGTTCACTAGTGTATGGTAGAGGTGGAAGCAGCGCTGCCCACATTGATTTATGTCTATTCTGAGAGCAAGTTCCTGTTGCTGTCAGAATAAACAGGTCAGTGTTGCAGCTGAAAGCATTCCTACAAACAGAAATGATTAACAATAAAACAGTAACAATAAAACAGTAAAAGTAGAAGAATCACAAAAAATGACAGCAACAAAAAAAACTAACTATTTTTGATTTTTAAATTTTTTTATTTTTTGGGAAGGATTTGTACTTTTAATTTTTTTTTTTTTTACTTTTTTTTCAAACTTTAAACATTTTTAAAACAGATGGTCGGGTCTCTCCAAATGCGATAGCCAGTTTCCTGGCTACCTAACATCTTTTGAGACCCTGTGTAAATGTGCTTTGAACTGTGCCATGCTGTACCCTATATTAATAGTTCACTAGTGTATGGTAGAGGTGGAAGCAGCGCTGCCCACATTGATTTATGTCTATTCTGAGAGCAAGTTCCTGTTGCTGTCAGAATAAACAGGTCAGTGTTGCAGCTGAAAGCATTCCTACAAACAGAAATGATTAACAATAAAACAGTAACAATAAAACAGTAAAAGTAGAAGAATCACAAAAAATGACAGCAACAAAGAAGAAACAAACTATTTTTGATTTTTAAATTTTTTTATTTTTTGGGGGGGGATTTGTATTTTTACTTTTTTTTTTTTACTTTTTTTTTCAAACTTTAAACATTTTTAAAACAGATGGTCGGGTCTCTCCAAATGCGATAGCCAGTTTTCTGACTACCTAACATCTTTCGAGACCCTGTGTAAATGTGCCCTGAACTGTGCCGTGCTGTACCCTATATTAATAGTTCACTAGTGTATGGTAGAGGCGGAAGCAGCGCTGCCCACATTGATTTATGTCTATTCTGAGAGCAAGTTCCTGTTGCTGTCAGAATAAACAGGTCAGTGTTGCAGCTGAAAGCATTCCTACAAACAGAAATGATTAACAATAAAAGAGTAACAATAAAACAGTAAAAGTAGAAGAATCACAAAAAATGACAACAAAAAAACTAACTATTTTTGATTTTTACATTTTTTTATTTTTTGGGGGGGATTTGTATTTTTAATTTTTTTTTTTTTACTTTTTTTTTCACGTCCACGTATAAGTGGTACCTCATATGGAAAAAGGATGACACCAAGTCCCAAACTATCTTGCCACTGCTCCCCATGTAGTCTGGGCATCCGGGGGGCTCCACGTGACTATATTTTTCCTCATAAATCTGAAACTTACATGTATAGCCTGTTGCCCTCTCACAGGTCTTATACATCTTGACCCCATATCTGGCACGCTTGCTGGGGAGAAACTGTTTGATTACAAGGCAGCCAGAAAATTGAATGAGGGACTCATCAATGCAGATGTTTTTATGGGGAGTATACATATCTGCAAATTTTTGGTTAAAGTGATTTACGAGGGGCCGAATTTTGTGGAGCCGGTCAAATTCAGGGTCACCCCGAGGACGACTGAGTGTGTTGTCGTAGAAGTGCATAAAACGCATTATCGTCTCATATCTATGCCTGGCCATGGCAGTAGAGAACACGGACATATGAACAAGCGGGCCTGTGGACCAATACAACCGCAATTGATATTTTTTATTAATGCCCATGTTGCAGGCAATCTGACGCTATCTGGGAGGGGCGCTAACTGGCGCTAACACTATCGGAAGTCACCGGTGACACTAATACAGTGATCAGTAAAAATCTGTTCACTGTAATCAATGACACTGGTGACAGGGCAGTGAGGGCGTTAACTGGGGGGGGGGGGCGATCAAGGGGTTAAATGGGATTACTGGTGTACTAGTGGGAAAACTGGCGCTATCTGGGATGGGCGCTAACACTATTGGAAGTCGCCAGGGACACTGATACAGTGATCAGTAAACATGTGTTCACTGATCAATGACACAGGTGACAGGGAATTGAAGGGGTTAACTGGGGGGGGGGGGGTGAAGAGAGGGTTAAATGTGTCCTAGGTGTGTTCTATCTGTGGGTTAGTGCTGTTTTACTCACATTTCTTCTGTCTTCTTCTCTGAAAACTTAGCCACTCATGTGTGCTCCGTCCTGTAGTCCAATGCAACGTTGTGTAAGAGTGATGGTTTCAGCCTCATTGTCGAACTCTGGAATAATCCTCAGTCTTCAAAACCTCCTGGCTAACCTATGACAAAAAAAACACAACACCTATATCAATATTACTGTATTGGGAGCAAGTAGTCAATCATCTACTTAACATAAATTACACTAAAAATGGAAAAACATGTTTACACCCACAACCACACACATATTAATATATAAAGTTATACACATGTATGTTTTGAGTCTTAAAATGTGGAAAGAAAACTTAGCCATTTTAGTGTGCTCCGTCCTGTAGTCCAATGCAACGTTGTGCAAGAGTGATGGTTTCAGCCTCATTGTCGAACTTTGGAATAATCCTCAGTCTTTAAAACCTCTTGGCTAACCTATGACAAAAAAGAAAACAACACATATATAAATATTTCTGCATTTGGACCAAGTAACCAATCATCTACTTAACAAAAATTACGCTAAATATGTAAAAACATGCAAAGACCCACAACCACACACATATTAATATATAAAGTTATACACATGTATGTTTTGAGTCTTAAAATGTGGAAGGAAAACTTAGCATCCACCCACTTCTAATGGTGGGCACACATGAAATGTGCCAACAGATATAAAATATGTATGCCGAAGCATAGGGTCCATCCACCGATTGGCCACCCCAGGCCCCCATGCTTTGGCATATATTCTCTTTTTTTAACTGCGGATGAAAAATCTCATCCAACAGCACTGCCCACATTGATTTATGTCTATTCTGAGAGCAAGTTCCTGTTGCTGTCAGAATAAAACGGTCAGTGTTGCAGCTGAAAACATTCCTACAAACAGAAATGATTAACAATAAAACAGTAACAGTAAAACAGTAAAAGTAGAAGAATCACAAAAAATGACAGCAACAAAAAAAACTAACTATTTTTGATTTTTAAATTTTTTTATTTTTTGGGGGGATTTGTATTTTTACTTTTTTTTTTTTTACTTTTTTTTTCAAACTTTAAACATTTTTAAAACAGATGGTCGGGTCTCTCCAAATGCAATAGCCAGTTTCCTGACTACCTAACATCTTTCGAGACCCTGTGTAAATGTGCCCTGAACTGTGCCGTGCTGTACCCTATATTAATAGTTCACTAGTGTATGGTAGAGGCGGAAGCAGCGCTGCCCACATTGATTTATGTCTATTCTGAGAGCAAGTTCCTGCTGCTGTCAGAATAAACAGGTCAGTGTTGCAGCTGAAAGCATTCCTACAAACAGAAATGATTAACAATAAAACAGTAACAATAAAACAGTAAAAGTAGAAGAATCACAAAAAATGACAGCAACAAAAAAACTAACTATTTTTGATTTTTAAATTTTTTTATTTTTTGGGAAGGATTTGTACTTTTAATTTTTTTTTTTTTTACTTTTTTTTCAAACTTTAAACATTTTTAAAACAGATGGTCGGGTCTCTCCAAATGCGATAGCCAGTTTCCTGGCTACCTAACATCTTTTGAGACCCTGTGT
Source organism: Staurois parvus (assembly GCF_062004578.1). Taxonomy (NCBI): domain Eukaryota; kingdom Metazoa; phylum Chordata; class Amphibia; order Anura; family Ranidae; genus Staurois; species Staurois parvus. The sequence continues at coordinate 3,801,719 of NW_028319601.1, read as the reverse complement.
AAATGTGCCCTGAACTGTGCCATGCTGTACCCTATATTAATAGTTCACTAGTGTATGGTAGAGGTGGAAGCAGCGCTGCCCACATTGATTTATGTCTATTCTGAGAGCAAGTTCCTGTTGCTGTCAGAATAAACAGGTCAGTGTTGCAGCTGAAAGCATTCCTACAAACAGAAATGATTAACAATAAAACAGTAACAATAAAACAGTAAAAGTAGAAGAATCACAAAAAATGACAGCAACAAAAAAAACTAACTATTTTTGATTTTTAAATTTTTTTATTTTTTGGGAAGGATTTGTACTTTTAATTTTTTTTTTTTTTACTTTTTTTTCAAACTTTAAACATTTTTAAAACAGATGGTCGGGTCTCTCCAAATGCGATAGCCAGTTTCCTGGCTACCTAACATCTTTTGAGACCCTGTGTAAATGTGCTTTGAACTGTGCCATGCTGTACCCTATATTAATAGTTCACTAGTGTATGGTAGAGGTGGAAGCAGCGCTGCCCACATTGATTTATGTCTATTCTGAGAGCAAGTTCCTGTTGCTGTCAGAATAAACAGGTCAGTGTTGCAGCTGAAAGCATTCCTACAAACAGAAATGATTAACAATAAAACAGTAACAATAAAACAGTAAAAGTAGAAGAATCACAAAAAATGACAGCAACAAAGAAGAAACAAACTATTTTTGATTTTTAAATTTTTTTATTTTTTGGGGGGGGATTTGTATTTTTACTTTTTTTTTTTTACTTTTTTTTTCAAACTTTAAACATTTTTAAAACAGATGGTCGGGTCTCTCCAAATGCGATAGCCAGTTTTCTGACTACCTAACATCTTTCGAGACCCTGTGTAAATGTGCCCTGAACTGTGCCGTGCTGTACCCTATATTAATAGTTCACTAGTGTATGGTAGAGGCGGAAGCAGCGCTGCCCACATTGATTTATGTCTATTCTGAGAGCAAGTTCCTGTTGCTGTCAGAATAAACAGGTCAGTGTTGCAGCTGAAAGCATTCCTACAAACAGAAATGATTAACAATAAAACAGTAACAATAAAACAGTAAAAGTAGAAGAATCACAAAAAATGACAACAAAAAAACTAACTATTTTTGATTTTTACATTTTTTTATTTTTTGGGGGGGATTTGTATTTTTAATTTTTTTTTTTTTACTTTTTTTTTCACGTCCACGTATAAGTGGTACCTCATATGGAAAAAGGATGACACCAAGTCCCAAACTATCTTGCCACTGCTCCCCATGTAGTCTGGGCATCCGGGGGGCTCCACGTGACTATATTTTTCCTCATAAATCTGAAACTTACATGTATAGCCTGTTGCCCTCTCACAGGTCTTATACATCTTGACCCCATATCTGGCACGCTTGCTGGGGAGAAACTGTTTGATTACAAGGCAGCCAGAAAATTGAATGAGGGACTCATCAATGCAGATGTTTTTATGGGGAGTATACATATCTGCAAATTTTTGGTTAAAGTGATTTACGAGGGGCCGAATTTTGTGGAGCCGGTCAAATTCAGGGTCACCCCGAGGACGACTGAGTGTGTTGTCGTAGAAGTGCATAAAACGCATTATCGTCTCATATCTATGCCTGGCCATGGCAGTAGAGAACACGGACATATGAACAAGCGGGCCTGTGGACCAATACAACCGCAATTGATATTTTTTATTAATGCCCATGTTGCAGGCAATCTGACGCTATCTGGGAGGGGCGCTAACTGGCGCTAACACTATCGGAAGTCACCGGTGACACTAATACAGTGATCAGTAAAAATCTGTTCACTGTAATCAATGACACTGGTGACAGGGCAGTGAGGGCGTTAACTGGGGGGGGGAGGCGATCAAGGGGTTAAATGGGATTACTGGTGTACTAGCGGGAAAACTGGCGCTATCTGGGATGGGCGCTAACACTATTGGAAGTCGCCAGGGACACTGATACAGTGATCAGTAAACATGTGTTCACTGATCAATGACACAGGTGACAGGGAATTGAAGGGGTTAACTGGGGGGGGGTGAAGAGAGTGTTAAATGTGTCCTAGGTGTGTTCTATCTGTGGGTTAGTGCTGTTTTACTCACATTTCTTCTGTCTTCTTCTCTGAAAACTTAGCCACTCATGTGTGCTCCGTCCTGTAGTCCAATGCAACGTTGTGTAAGAGTGATGGTTTCAGCCTCATTGTCGAACTCTGGAATAATCCTCAGTCTTCAAAACCTTCTGGCTAACCTATGACAAAAAAAACACAACACCTATATCAATATTACTGTATTGGGAGCAAGTAGTCAATCATCTACTTAACATAAATTACACTAAAAATGGAAAAACATGTTTACACCCACAACCACACACATATTAATATATAAAGTTATACACATGTATGTTTTGAGTCTTAAAATGTGGAAAGAAAACTTAGCCATTTTAGTGTGCTCCGTCCTGTAGTCCAATGCAACGTTGTGCAAGAGTGATGGTTTCAGCCTCATTGTCGAACTTTGGAATAATCCTCAGTCTTTAAAACCTCTTGGCTAACCTATGACAAAAAAGAAAACAACACATATATAAATATTTCTGCATTTGGACCAAGTAACCAATCATCTACTTAACAAAAATTACGCTAAATATGTAAAAACATGCAAAGACCCACAACCACACACATATTAATATATAAAGTTATACACATGTATGTTTTGAGTCTTAAAATGTGGAAGGAAAACTTAGCATCCACCCACTTCTAATGGTGGGCACACATGAAATGTGCCAACAGATATAAAATATGTATGCCGAAGCATAGGGTCCATCCACCGATTGGCCACCCCAGGCCCCCATGCTTTGGCATATATTCTCTTTTTTTAACTGCGGATGAAAAATCTTATCCAACAGCACTGCCCACATTGATTTATGTCTAATCTGAGAGCAAGTTCCTGTTGCTGTCAGAATAAAACGGTCAGTGTTGCAGCTGAAAACATTCCTACAAACAGAAATGATTAACAATAAAACAGTAACAGTAAAACAGTAAAAGTAGAAGAATCACAAAAAATGACAGCAACAAAAAAAACTAACTATTTTTGATTTTTAAATTTTTTTATTTTTTGGGGGGATTTGTATTTTTACTTTTTTTTTTTTTACTTTTTTTTTCAAACTTTAAACATTTTTAAAACAGATGGTCGGGTCTCTCCAAATGCAATAGCCAGTTTCCTGACTACCTAACATCTTTCGAGACCCTGTGTAAATGTGCCCTGAACTGTGCCGTGCTGTACCCTATATTAATAGTTCACTAGTGTATGGTAGAGGCGGAAGCAGCGCTGCCTACATTGATTTATGTCTATTCTGAGAGCAAGTTCCTGCTGCTGTCAGAATAAACAGGTCAGTGTTGCAGCTGAAAGCATTCCTACAAACAGAAATGATTAACAATAAAACAGTAACAATAAAACAGTAAAAGTAGAAGAATCACAAAAAATGACAGCAACAAAAAAAACTATTTTTGATTTTTAAATTTTTTTATTTTTTGGGAAGGATTTGTACTTTTAATTTTTTTTTTTTTTACTTTTTTTTCAAACTTTAAACATTTTTAAAACAGATGGTCGGGTCTCTCCAAATGCGATAGCCAGTTTCCTGGCTACCTAACATCTTTTGAGACCCTGTGTAAATGTGCCCTGAACTGTGCCATGCTGTACCCTATATTAATAGTTCACTAGTGTATGGTAGAGGTGGAAGCAGCGCTGCCCACATTGATTTATGTCTATTCTGAGAGCAAGTTCCTGTTGCTGTCAGAATAAACAGGTCAGTGTTGCAGCTGAAAGCATTCCTACAAACAGAAATGATTAACAATAAAACAGTAACAATAAAACAGTAAAAGTAGAAGAATCACAAAAGATGACAGCAACAAAAAAAACAAACTATGTTTGATTTTTAAATTTTTTTATTTTTTGGGGGGGATTTGTATTTTTACTTTTTTTTTTTTTACTTTTTTTTTTCAAACTTTAAACATTTTTAAAACAGATGGTCGGGTCTCTCCAAATGCGATAGCCAGTTTTCTGACTACCTAACATCTTTCGAGACCCTGTGTAAATGTGCCCTGAACTGTGCCGTGCTGTACCCTATATTAATAGTTCACTAGTGTATGGTAGAGGCGGAAGCAGCGCTGCCCACATTGATTTATGTCTATTCTGAGAGCAAGTTCCTGCTGCTGTCAGAATAAACAGGTCAGTGTTGCAGCTGAAAGCATTCCTACAAACAGAAATGATTAACAATAAAACAGTAACAATAAAACAGTAAAAGTAGAAGAATCACAAAAAATGACAGCAACAAAAAAAACAAACTATTTTTGATTTTTAAATTTTTTTATTTTTTGGGGGGGATTTGTATTTTTACTTTTTTTTTTTTACTTTTTTTTTTCAAACTTTAAACATTTTTAAAACAGATGGTCGGGTCTCTCCAAATGCGATAGCCAGTTTTTTGACTACCTAACATCTTTCGAGACCCTGTGTAAATGTGCCCTGAACTGTGCCGTGCTGTACCCTATATTAATAGTTCACTAGTGTATGGTAGAGGCGGAAGCAGCGCTGCCCACATTGATTTATGTCTATTCTGAGAGCAAGTTCCTGTTGCTGTCAGAATAAACAGGTCAGTGTTGCAGCTGAAAGCATTCCTACAAACAGAAATGATTAACAATAAAACAGTAACAATAAAACAGTAAAAGTAGAAGAATCACAAAAAATGACAACAAAAAAACTAACTATTTTTGATTTTTACATTTTTTATTTTTTGGGGGGATTTGTATTTTTAATTTTTTTTTTTTTACTTTTTTTTTCACGTCCACGTATAAGTGGTACCTCATATGGAAAAAGGATGACACCAAGTGCCAAACTATCTTGCCACTGCTCCCCATGTAGTCTGGGCATCCGGGGGGCTCCACGTGGCTATATTTTTCCTCATAAATCTGAAACTTACATGTATAGCCTGTTGCCCTCTCACAGGTCTTATACATCTTGACCCCATATCTGGCACGCTTGCAGGGGAGAAACTGTTTGATTACAAGGCAGCCAGAAAATTGAATGAGGGACTCATCAATGCAGATGTTTTTATGAGGAGTATACATATCTGCAAATTTTTGGTTAAAGTGATTTACGAGGGGCCGAATTTTGTGGAGCCGGTCAAATTCAGGGTCACCCCGAGGACGACTGAGTGTGTTGTCGTAGAAGTGCATAAAACGCATTATCGTCTCATATCTATGCCTGGCCATGGCAGTAGAGAACACGGACATATGAACAAGCGGGCCTGTGGACCAATACAACCGCAATTGATATTTTTTATTAATGCCCATGTTGCAGGCAATCTGACGCTATCTGGGAGGGGCGCTAACTGGCGCTAACACTATCGGAAGTCACCGGTGACACTAATACAGTGATCAGTAAAAATCTGTTCACTGTAATCAATGACACTGGTGACAGGGCAGTGAGGGCGTTAACTGGGGGGGGGAGGCGATCAAGGGGTTAAATGGGATTACTGTTGTACTAGCGGGAAAACTGGAGCTATCTGGGATGGGCGCTAACACTATTGGAAGTCGCCAGGGACACTGATACAGTGATCAGTAAACATGTGTTCACTGATCAATGACACAGGTGACAGGGAATTGAAGGGGTTAACTGGGGGGGGGGTGAAGAGAGGGTTAAATGTGTCCTAGGTGTGTTCTATCTGTGGGTTAGTGCTGTTTTACTCACATTTCTTCTGTCTTCTTCTCTGAAAACTTAGCCACTCATGTGTGCTCCGTCCTGTAGTCCAATGCAACGTTGTGTAAGAGTGATGGTTTCAGCCTCATTGTCGAACTCTGGAATAATCCTCAGTCTTCAAAACCTCCTGGCTAACCTATGACAAAAAAAACACAACACCTATATCAATATTACTGTATTGGGAGCAAGTAGTCAATCATCTACTTAACATAAATTACACTAAAAATGGAAAAACATGTTTACACCCACAACCACACACATATTAATATATAAAGTTATACACATGTATGTTTTGAGTCTTAAAATGTGGAAAGAAAACGTAGCCATTTTAGTGTGCTCCGTCCTGTAGTCCAATGCAACGTTGTGCAAGAGTGATGGTTTCAGCCTCATTGTCGAACTTTGGAATAATCCTCAGTCTTTAAAACCTCTTGGCTAACCTATGACAAAAAAGAAAACAACACATATATAAATATTTCTGCATTTGGACCAAGTAACCAATCATCTACTTAACAAAAATTACGCTAAATATGTAAAAACATGCAAAGACCCACAACCACACACATATTAATATATAAAGTTATACACATGTATGTTTTGAGTCTTAAAATGTGGAAGGAAAACTTAGCATCCACCCACTTCTAATGGTGGGCACACATGAAATGTGCCAACAGATATAAAATATGTATGCCGAAGCATAGGGTCCATCCACCGATTGGCCACCCCAGGCCCCCATGCTTTGGCATATATTCTCTTTTTTTAACTGCGGATAAAAAATCTCATCCAACAGCACTGCCCACATTGATTTATGTCTATTCTGAGAGCAAGTTCCTGTTGCTGTCAGAATAAAACGGTCAGTGTTGCAGCTGAAAACATTCCTACAAACAGAAATGATTAACAATAAAACAGTAACAATAAAACAGTAAAAGTAGAAGAATCACAAAAAATGACAGCAACAAAAAAAACTAACTTTTTGATTTTTAAATTTTTTTATTTTTTGGGAAGGATTTGTACTTTTAATTATTTTTTTTTTTACTTTTTTTTTCAAACTTTAAACATTTTTAAAACAGATGGTCGGGTCTCTCCAAATGCGATAGCCAGTTTCCTGGCTACCTAACATCTTTTGAGACCCTGTGTAAATGTGCCCTGAACTGTGCCATGCTGTACCCTATATTAATAGTTCACTAGTGTATGGTAGAGGTGGAAGCAGCGCTGCCCACATTGATTTATGTCTATTCTGAGAGCAAGTTCCTGTTGCTGTCAGAATAAACAGGTCAGTGTTGCAGCTGAAAGCATTCCTACAAACAGAAATGATTAACAATAAAACAGTAACAGTAAAACAGTAAAAGTAGAAGAATCACAAAAAATGACAGCAACAAAAAAAACTAAATATTTTTGATTTTTAAATTTTTTATTTTTTGGGGGATTTGTATTTTTACTTTTTTTTTTTTTACTTTTTTTTTCAAACTTTAAACATTTTTAAAACAGATGGTCGGGTCTCTCCAAATGCGATAGCCAGTTTCCTGACTACCTAACATCTTTCGAGACCCTGTGTAAATGTGCCCTGAACTGTGCCGTGCTGTACCCTATATTAATAGTTCACTAGTGTATGGTAGAGGCGGAACCAGCGCTGCCCACATTGATTTATGTCTATTCTGAGAGCAAGTTCCTGTTGCTGTCAGAATAAACAGGTCAGTGTTGCAGCTGAAGGCATTCCTACAAACAGAAATGATTAACAATAAAACAGTAACAATAAAACAGTAAAAGTAGAAGAATCACAAAAAATGACAGCAACAAAAAAAACTAACTATTTTTGATTTTTAAATTTTTTTATTTTTTGGGAAGGATTTGTACTTTTAATTTTTTTTTTTTTTTTACTTTTTTTTTCAAACTTTAAACATTTTTAAAACAGATGGTCGGGTCTCTCCAAATGCGATAGCCAGTTTCCTGGCTACCTAACATCTTTTGAGACCCTGTGTAAATGTGCCCTGAACTGTGCCGTGCTGTACCCTATATTAATAGTTCACTAGTGTATGGTAGAGGTGGAAGCAGCGCTGCCCACATTGATTTATGTCTATTCTGAGAGCAAGTTCCTGTTGCTGTCAGAATAAACAGGTCAGTGTTGCAGCTGAAAGCATTCCTACAAACAGAAATGATTAACAATAAAACAGTAACAATAAAACAGTAAAAGTAGAAGAATCACAAAAAATGACAGCAACAAAAAAAACAAACTATTTTTGATTTTTAAATTTTTTTATTTTTTTGGGGGGGATTTGTATTTTTACTTTTTTTTTTTACTTTTTTTTTCAAACTTTAAACATTTTTAAAACAGATGGTCGGGTCTCTCCAAATGCGATAGCCAGTTTTCTGACTACCTAACATCTTTCGAGACCCTGTGTAAATGTGCCCTGAACTGTGCCGTGCTGTACCCTATATTAATAGTTCACTAGTGTATGGTAGAGGCGGAAGCAGCGCTGCCCACATTGATTTATGTCTATTCTGAGAGCAAGTTCCTGTTGCTGTCAGAATAAACAGGTCAGTGTTGCAGCTGAAAGCATTCCTACAAACAGAAATGATTAACAATAAAACAGTAACAATAAAACAGTAAAAGTAGAAGAATCACAAAAAATGACAATAAAAAAACTAACTATTTTTGATTTTTACATTTTTTTATTTTTTGGGGGGATTTGTATTTTTAATTTTTTTTTTTTTACTTTTTTTTTCACGTCCACGTATAAGTGGTACCTCATATGGAAAAAGGATGACACCAAGTCCCAAACTATCTTGCCACTGCTCCCCATGTAGTCTGGGCATCCGGGGGGCTCCACGTGACTATATTTTTCCTCATAAATCTGAAACTTACATGTATAGCCTGTTGCCCTCTCACAGGTCTTATACATCTTGACCCCATATCTGGCACGCTTGCTGGGGAGAAACTGTTTGATTACAAGGCAGCCAGAAAATTGAATGAGGGACTCATCAATGCAGATGTTTTTATGGGGAGTATACATATCTGCAAATTTTTGGTTAAAGTGATTTACGAGGGGCCGAATTTTGTGGAGCCGGTCAAATTCAGGGTCACCCCGAGGACGACTGAGTGTGTTGTCGTAGAAGTGCATAAAACGCATTATCGTCTCATATCTATGCCTGGCCATGGCAGTAGAGAACACGGACATATGAACAAGCGGGCCTGTGGACCAATACAACCGCAATTGATATTTTTTATTAATGCCCATGTTGCAGGCAATCTGACGCTATCTGGGAGGGGCGCTAACTGGCGCTAACACTATCGGAAGTCACCGGTGACACTAATACAGTGATCAGTAAAAATCTGTTCACTGTAATCAATGACACTGGTGACAGGGCAGTGAGGGCGTTAACTGGGGGGGGGGAGGCGATCAAGGGGTTAAATGGGATTACTGGTGTACTAGCGGGAAAACTGGCGCTATCTGGGATGGGCGCTAACACTATTGGAAGTCGCCAGGGACACTGATACAGTGATCAGTAAACATGTGTTCACTGATCAATGACACAGGTGACAGGGAATTGAAGGGGTTAACTGGGGGGGGGGTGAAGAGAGGGTTAAATGTGTCCTAGGTGTGTTCTATCTGTGGGTTAGTGCTGTTTTACTCACATTTCTTCTGTCTTCTTCTCTGAAAACCTAGCCACTCATGTGTGCTCCGTCCTGTAGTCCAATGCAACGTTGTGTAAGAGTGATGGTTTCAGCCTCATTGTCGAACTCTGGAATAATCCTCAGTCTTCAAAACCTCCTGGCTAACCTATGACAAAAAAAACACAACACCTATATCAATATTACTGTATTGGGAGCAAGTAGTCAATCATCTACTTAACATAAATTACACTAAAAATGGAAAAACATGTTTACACCCACAACCACACACATATTAATATATAAAGTTATACACATGTATGTTTTGAGTCTTAAAATGTGGAAAGAAAACTTAGCCATTTTAGTGTGCTCCGTCCTGTAGTCCAATGCAACGTTGTGCAAGAGTGATGGTTTCAGCCTCATTGTCGAACTTTGGAATAATCCTCAGTCTTTAAAACCTCTTGGCTAACCTATGACAAAAAAGAAAACAACACATATATAAATATTTCTGCATTTGGACCAAGTAACCAATCATCTACTTAACAAAAATTACGCTAAATATGTAAAAACATGCAAAGACCCACAACCACACACATATTAATATATAAAGTTATACACATGTATGTTTTGTCTTAAAATGTGGAAGGAAAACTTAGCATCCACCCACTTCTAATGGTGGGCACACATGAAATGTGCCAACAGATATAAAATATGTATGCCGAAGCATAGGGTCCATCCACCGATTGGCCACCCCAGGCCCCCATGCTTTGGCATATATTCTCTTTTTTTAACTGCGGATGAAAAATCTCATCCAACAGCACTGCCCACATTGATTTATGTCTATTCTGAGAGCAAGTTCCTGTTGCTGTCAGAATAAAACGGTCAGTGTTGCAGCTGAAAACATTCCTACAAACAGAAATGATTAACAATAAAACAGTAACAGTAAAACAGTAAAAGTAGAAGAATCACAAAAAATGACAGCAACAAAAAAAACTAACTATTTTTGATTTTTAAATTTTTTTATTTTTTGGGGGATTTGTATTTTTACTTTTTTTTTTTTTACTTTTTTTTTCAAACTTTAAACATTTTTAAAACAGATGGTCGGGTCTCTCCAAATGCAATAGCCAGTTTCCTGACTACCTAACATCTTTCGAGACCCTGTGTAAATGTGCCCTGAACTGTGCCGTGCTGTACCCTATATTAATAGTTCACTAGTGTATGGTAGAGGCGGAAGCAGCGCTGCCCACATTGATTTATGTCTATTCTGAGAGCAAGTTCCTGTTGCTGTCAGAATAAACAGGTCAGTGTTGCAGCTGAAAGCATTCCTACAAACAGAAATGATTAACAATAAAACAGTAACAATAAAACTGTAAAAGTAGAAGAATCACAAAAAATGACAGCAAAAAAAAAACTAACTATTTTTGATTTTTAATTTTTTTTATTTTTTGGGAAGGATTTGTACTTTTAATTTTTTTTTTTTTTACTTTTTTTTCAAACTTTAAACATTTTTAAAACAGATGGTCGGGTCTCTCCAAATGCGATAGCCAGTTTCCTGGCTACCTAACATCTTTTGAGACCCTGTGTAAATGTGCCCTGAACTGTGCCGTGCTGTACCCTATATTAATAGTTCACTAGTGTATGGTAGAGGTGGAAGCAGCGCTGCCCACATTGATTTATGTCTATTCTGAGAGCAAGTTCCTGTTGCTGTCAGAATAAACAGGTCAGTGTTGCAGCTGAAAGCATTCCTACAAACAGAAATGATTAACAATAAAACAGTAACAATAAAACAGTAAAAGTAGAAGAATCACAAAAAATGACAGCAACAAAAAAAACTAACTATTTTTGATTTTTAAATTTTTTTATTTTTTGGGGGGATTTGTATTTTTACTTTTTTTTTTTTTACTTTTTTTTTCAAACTTTAAACATTTTTAAAACAGATGGTCGGGTCTCTCCAAATGCAATAGCCAGTTTCCTGACTACCTAACATCTTTCGAGACCCTGTGTAAATGTGCCCTGAACTGTGCCGTGCTGTACCCTATATTAATAGTTCACTAGTGTATGGTAGAGGCGGAAGCAGCGCTGCCCACATTGATTTATGTCTATTCTGAGAGCAAGTTCCTGCTGCTGTCAGAATAAACAGGTCAGTGTTGCAGCTGAAAGCATTCCTACAAACAGAAATGATTAACAATAAAACAGTAACAATAAAACAGTAAAAGTAGAAGAATCACAAAAAATGACAGCAACAAAAAAAACTAACTATTTTTGATTTTTACATTTTTTTATTTTTTGGGAAGGATTTGTACTTTTAATTTTTTTTTTTTTTACTTTTTTTTCAAACTTTAAACATTTTTAAAACAGATGGTCGGGTCTCTCCAAATGCGATAGCCAGTTTCCTGGCTACCTAACATCTTTTGAGACCCTGTGTAAATGTGCCCTGAACTGTGCCATGCTGTACCCTATATTAATAGTTCACTAGTGTATGGTAGAGGTGGAAGCAGCGCTGCCCACATTGATTTATGTCTATTCTGAGAGCAAGTTCCTGTTGCTGTCAGAATAAACAGGTCAGTGTTGCAGCTGAAAGCATTCCTACAAACAGAAATGATTAACAATAAAACAGTAACAATAAAACAGTAAAAGTAGAAGAATCACAAAAAATGACAGCAACAAAAAAAAACAAACTATTTTTGAATTTTAAATTTTTTTATTTTTTGGGGGGGGATTTGTATTTTTACTTTTTTTTTTTTACTTTTTTTTTCAAACTTTAAACATTTTTAAAACAGATGGTCGGGTCTCTCCAAATGCGATAGCCAGTTTTCTGACTACCTAACATCTTTCGAGACCCTGTGTAAATGTGCCCTGAACTGTGCCGTGCTGTACCCTATATTAATAGTTCACTAGTGTATGGTAGAGGCGGAAGCAGCGCTGCCCACATTGATTTATGTCTATTCTGAGAGCAAGTTCCTGTTGCTGTCAGAATAAACAGGTCAGTGTTGCAGCTGAAAGCATTCCTACAAACAGAAATGATTAACAATAAAACAGTAACAATAAAACAGTAAAAGTAGAAGAATCACAAAAAATGACAACAAAAAAACTAACTATTTTTGATTTTTACATTTTTTTATTTTTTGGGGGGGATTTGTATTTTTAATTTTTTTTTTTTTACTTTTTTTTTCACGTCCACGTATAAGTGGTACCTCATATGGAAAAAGGATGACACCAAGTCCCAAACTATCTTGCCACTGCTCCCCATGTAGTCTGGGCATCCGGGGGGCTCCACGTGACTATATTTTTCCTCATAAATCTGAAACTTACATGTATAGCCTGTTGCCCTCTCACAGGTCTTATACATCTTGACCCCATATCTGGCACGCTTGCTGGGGAGAAACTGTTTGATTACAAGGCAGCCAGAAAATTGAATGAGGGACTCATCAATGCAGATGTTTTTATGGGGAGTATACATATCTGCAAATTTTTGGTTAAAGTGATTTACGAGGGGCCGAATTTTGTGGAGCCGGTCAAATTCAGGGTCACCCCGAGGACGACTGAGTGTGTTGTCGTAGAAGTGCATAAAACGCATTATCGTCTCATATCTATGCCTGGCCATGGCAGTAGAGAACACGGACATATGAACAAGCGGGCCTGTGGACCAATACAACCGCAATTGATATTTTTTATTAATGCCCATGTTGCAGGCAATCTGACGCTATCTGGGAGGGGCGCTAACTGGCGCTAACACTATCGGAAGTCACCGGTGACACTAATACAGTGATCAGTAAAAATCTGTTCACTGTAATCAATGACACTGGTGACAGGGCAGTGAGGGCGTTAACTGGGGGGGGGGAGGCGATCAAGGGGTTAAATGGGATTACTGGTGTACTAGCGGGAAAACTGGCGCTATCTGGGATGGGCGCTAACACTATTGGAAGTCGCCAGGGACACTGATACAGTGATCAGTAAACATGTGTTCACTGATCAATGACACAGGTGACAGGGAATTGAAGGGGTTAACTGGGGGGGGGTGAAGAGAGTGTTAAATGTGTCCTAGGTGTGTTCTATCTGTGGGTTAGTGCTGTTTTACTCACATTTCTTCTGTCTTCTTCTCTGAAAACCTAGCCACTCATGTGTGCTCCGTCCTGTAGTCCAATGCAACGTTGTGTAAGAGTGATGGTTTCAGCCTCATTGTCGAACTCTGGAATAATCCTCAGTCTTCAAAACCTCCTGGCTAACCTATGACAAAAAAAACACAACACCTATATCAATATTACTGTATTGGGAGCAAGTAGTCAATCATCTACTTAACATAAATTACACTAAAAATGGAAAAACATGTTTACACCCACAACCACACACATATTAATATATAAAGTTATACACATGTATGTTTTGAGTCTTAAAATGTGGAAAGAAAACTTAGCCATTTTAGTGTGCTCCGTCCTGTAGTCCAATGCAACGTTGTGCAAGAGTGATGGTTTCAGCCTCATTGTCGAACTTTGGAATAATCCTCAGTCTTTAAAACCTCTTGGCTAACCTATGACAAAAAAGAAAACAACACATATATAAATATTTCTGCATTTGGACCAAGTAACCAATCATCTACTTAACAAAAATTACGCTAAATATGTAAAAACATGCAAAGACCCACAACCACACACATATTAATATATAAAGTTATACACATGTATGTTTTGAGTCTTAAAATGTGGAAGGAAAACTTAGCATCCACCCACTTCTAATGGTGGGCACACATGAAATGTGCCAACAGATATAAAATATGTATGCCGAAGCATAGGGTCCATCCACCGATTGGCCACCCCAGGCCCCCATGCTTTGGCATATATTCTCTTTTTTTAACTGCGGATGAAAAATCTCATCCAACAGCACTGCCCACATTGATTTATGTCTAATCTGAGAGCAAGTTCCTGTTGCTGTCAGAATAAAACGGTCAGTGTTGCAGCTGAAAACATTCCTACAAACAGAAATGATTAACAATAAAACAGTAACAGTAAAACAGTAAAAGTAGAAGAATCACAAAAAATGACAGCAACAAAAAAAACTAACTATTTTTGATTTTTACATTTTTTTATTTTTTGGGGGGATTTGTATTTTTACTTTTTTTTTTTTTACTTTTTTTTTCAAACTTTAAACATTTTTAAAACAGATGGTCGGGTCTCTCCAAATGCAATAGCCAGTTTCCTGACTACCTAACATCTTTCGAGACCCTGTGTAAATGTGCCCTGAACTGTGCCGTGCTGTACCCTATATTAATAGTTCACTAGTGTATGGTAGAGGCGGAAGCAGCGCTGCCCACATTGATTTATGTCTATTCTGAGAGCAAGTTCCTGCTGCTGTCAGAATAAACAGGTCAGTGTTGCAGCTGAAAGCATTCCTACAAACAGAAATGATTAACAATAAAACAGTAACAATAAAACAGTAAAAGTAGAAGAATCACAAAAAATGACAGCAACAAAAAAAACTATTTTTGATTCTTAAATTTTTTTATTTTTTGGGAAGGATTTGTACTTTTAATTTTTTTTTTTTTTACTTTTTTTTCAAACTTTAAACATTTTTAAAACAGATGGTCGGGTCTCTCCAAATGCGATAGCCAGTTTCCTGGCTACCTAACATCTTTTGAGACCCTGTGTAAATGTGCCCTGAACTGTGCCATGCTGTACCCTATATTAATAGTTCACTAGTGTATGGTAGAGGTGGAAGCAGCGCTGCCCACATTGATTTATGTCTATTCTGAGAGCAAGTTCCTGTTGCTGTCAGAATAAACAGGTCAGTGTTGCAGCTGAAAGCATTCCTACAAACAGAAATGATTAACAATAAAACAGTAACAATAAAACAGTAAAAGTAGAAGAATCACAAAAGATGACAGCAACAAAAAAAACAAACTATTTTTGATTTTTAAATTTTTTTATTTTTTGGGGGGGATTTGTATTTTTAATTTTTTTTTTTTACTTTTTTTTTCACGTCCACGTATAAGTGGTACCTCATATGGAAAAAGGATGACACCAAGTCCCAAACTATCTTGCCACTGCTCCCCATGTAGTCTGGGCATCCGGGGGGCTCCACGTGACTATATTTTTCCTCATAAATCTGAAACTTACATGTATAGCCTGTTGCCCTCTCACAGGTCTTATACATCTTGACCCCATATCTGGCACGCTTGCTGGGGAGAAACTGTTTGATTACAAGGCAGCCAGAAAATTGAATGAGGGACTCATCAATGCAGATGTTTTTATGGGGAGTATACATATCTGCAAATTTTTGGTTAAAGTGATTTACGAGGGGCCGAATTTTGTGGAGCCGGTCAAATTCAGGGTCACCCCGAGGACGACTGAGTGTGTTGTCGTAGAAGTGCATAAAACGCATTATCGTCTCATATCTATGCCTGGCCATGGCAGTAGAGAACACGGACATATGAACAAGCGGGCCTGTGGACCAATACAACCGCAATTGATATTTTTTATTAATGCCCATGTTGCAGGCAATCTGACGCTATCTGGGAGGGGCGCTAACTGGCGCTAACACTATCGGAAGTCACCGGTGACACTAATACAGTGATCAGTAAAAATCTGTTCACTGTAATCAATGACACTGGTGACAGGGCAGTGAGGGCGTTAACTGGGGGGGGGGAGGCGATCAAGGGGTTAAATGGGATTACTGGTGTACTAGCGGGAAAACTGGCGCTATCTGGGATGGGCGCTAACACTATTGGAAGTCGCCAGGGACACTGATACAGTGATCAGTAAACATGTGTTCACTGATCAATGACACAGGTGACAGGGAATTGAAGGGGTTAACTGGGGGGGGGGTGAAGAGAGGGTTAAATGTGTCCTAGGTGTGTTCTATCTGTGGGTTAGTGCTGTTTTACTCACATTTCTTCTGTCTTCTTCTCTGAAAACCTAGCCACTCATGTGTGCTCCGTCCTGTAGTCCAATGCAACGTTGTGTAAGAGTGATGGTTTCAGCCTCATTGTCGAACTCTGGAATAATCCTCAGTCTTCAAAACCTCCTGGCTAACCTATGACAAAAAAAACACAACACCTATATCAATATTACTGTATTGGGAGCAAGTAGTCAATCATCTACTTAACATAAATTACACTAAAAATGGAAAAACATGTTTACACCCACAACCACACACATATTAATATATAAAGTTATACACATGTATGTTTTGAGTCTTAAAATGTGGAAAGAAAACTTAGCCATTTTAGTGTGCTCCGTCCTGTAGTCCAATGCAACGTTGTGCAAGAGTGATGGTTTCAGCCTCATTGTCGAACTTTGGAATAATCCTCAGTCTTTAAAACCTCTTGGCTAACCTATGACAAAAAAGAAAACAACACATATATAAATATTTCTGCATTTGGACCAAGTAACCAATCATCTACTTAACAAAAATTACGCTAAATATGTAAAAACATGCAAAGACCCACAACCACACACATATTAATATATAAAGTTATACACATGTATGTTTTGAGTCTTAAAATGTGGAAGGAAAACTTAGCATCCACCCACTTCTAATGGTGGGCACACATGAAATGTGCCAACAGATATAAAATATGTATGCCGAAGCATAGGGTCCATCCACCGATTGGCCACCCCAGGCCCCCATGCTTTGGCATGTATTCTCTTTTTTTAACTGCGGATGAAAAATCTCATCCAACAGCACTGCCCACATTGATTTATGTCTATTCTGAGAGCAAGTTCCTGTTGCTGTCAGAATAAAACGGTCAGTGTTGCAGCTGAAAACATTCCTACAAACAGAAATGATTAACAATAAAACAGTAACAGTAAAACAGTAAAAGTAGAAGAATCACAAAAAATGACAGCAACAAAAAAAACTAACTATTTTTGATTTTTACATTTTTTTATTTTTTGGGGGGATTTGTATTTTTACTTTTTTTTTTTTTACTTTTTTTTTCAAACTTTAAACATTTTTAAAACAGATGGTCGGGTCTCTCCAAATGCAATAGCCAGTTTCCTGACTACCTAACATCTTTCGAGACCCTGTGTAAATGTGCCCTGAACTGTGCCGTGCTGTACCCTATATTAATAGTTCACTAGTGTATGGTAGAGGCGGAAGCAGCGCTGCCCACATTGATTTATGTCTATTCTGAGAGCAAGTTCCTGCTGCTGTCAGAATAAACAGGTCAGTGTTGCAGCTGAAAGCATTCCTACAAACAGAAATGATTAACAATAAAACAGTAACAATAAAACAGTAAAAGTAGAAGAATCACAAAAAATGACAGCAACAAAAAAAACTAACTATTTTTGATTTTTACATTTTTTTATTTTTTGGGAAGGATTTGTACTTTTAATTTTTTTTTTTTTTACTTTTTTTTCAAACTTTAAACATTTTTAAAACAGATGGTCGGGTCTCTCCAAATGCGATAGCCAGTTTTCTGACTACCTAACATCTTTCGAGACCCTGTGTAAATGTGCCCTGAACTGTGCCGTGCTGTACCCTATATTAATAGTTCACTAGTGTATGGTAGAGGCGGAAGCAGCGCTGCCCACATTGATTTATGTCTATTCTGAGAGCAAGTTCCTGTTGCTGTCAGAATAAACAGGTCAGTGTTGCAGCTGAAAGCATTCCTACAAACAGAAATGATTAACAATAAAACAGTAACAATAAAACAGTAAAAGTAGAAGAATCACAAAAAATGACAACAAAAAAACTAACTATTTTTGATTTTTACATTTTTTTATTTTTTGGGGGGGATTTGTATTTTTAATTTTTTTTTTTTTACTTTTTTTTTCACGTCCACGTATAAGTGGTACCTCATATGGAAAAAGGATGACACCAAGTCCCAAACTATCTTGCCACTGCTCCCCATGTAGTCTGGGCATCCGGGGGGCTCCACGTGACTATATTTTTCCTCATAAATCTGAAACTTACATGTATAGCCTGTTGCCCTCTCACAGGTCTTATACATCTTGACCCCATATCTGGCACGCTTGCTGGGGAGAAACTGTTTGATTACAAGGCAGCCAGAAAATTGAATGAGGGACTCATCAATGCAGATGTTTTTATGGGGAGTATACATATCTGCAAATTTTTGGTTAAAGTGATTTACGAGGGGCCGAATTTTGTGGAGCCGGTCAAATTCAGGGTCACCCCGAGGACGACTGAGTGTGTTGTCGTAGAAGTGCATAAAACGCATTATCGTCTCATATCTATGCCTGGCCATGGCAGTAGAGAACACGGACATATGAACAAGCGGGCCTGTGGACCAATACAACCGCAATTGATATTTTTTATTAATGCCCATGTTGCAGGCAATCTGACGCTATCTGGGAGGGGCGCTAACTGGCGCTAACACTATCGGAAGTCACCGGTGACACTAATACAGTGATCAGTAAAAATCTGTTCACTGTAATCAATGACACTGGTGACAGGGCAGTGAGGGCGTTAACTGGGGGGGGGGGAGGCGATCAAGGGGTTAAATGGGATTACTGGTGTACTAGCGGGAAAACTGGCGCTATCTGGGATGGGCGCTAACACTATTGGAAGTCGCCAGGGACACTGATACAGTGATCAGTAAACATGTGTTCACTGATCAATGACACAGGTGACAGGGAATTGAAGGGGTTAACTGGGGGGGGGGTGAAGAGAGGGTTAAATGTGTCCTAGGTGTGTTCTATCTGTGGGTTAGTGCTGTTTTACTCACATTTCTTCTGTCTTCATCTCTGAAAACCTAGCCACTCATGTGTGCTCCGTCCTGTAGTCCAATGCAACGTTGTGTAAGAGTGATGGTTTCAGCCTCATTGTCGAACTCTGGAATAATCCTCAGTCTTCAAAACCTCTTGGCTAACCTATGACAAAAAAGAAAACAACACATATATAAATATTTCTGCATTTGGACCAAGTAACCAATCATCTACTTAACAAAAATTACGCTAAATATGTAAAAACATGCAAAGACCCACAACCACACACATATTAATATATAAAGTTATACACATGTATGTTTTGAGTCTTAAAATGTGGAAGGAAAACTTAGCATCCACCCACTTCTAATGGTGGGCACACATGAAATGTGCCAACAGATATAAAATATGTATGCCGAAGCATAGGGTCCATCCACCGATTGGCCACCCCAGGCCCCCATGCTTTGGCATGTATTCTCTTTTTTTAACTGTGGATGAAAAATCTCATCCAACAGCACTGCCCACATTGATTTATGTCTATTCTGAGAGCAAGTTCCTGTTGCTGTCAGAATAAAACGGTCAGTGTTGCAGCTGAAAACATTCCTACAAACAGAAATGATTAACAATAAAACAGTAACAGTAAAACAGTAAAAGTAGAAGAATCACAAAAAATGACAGCAACAAAAAAAACTAACTATTTTTGATTTTTAAATTTTTTTATTTTTTGGGGGGATTTGTATTTTTACTTTTTTTTTTTTTACTTTTTTTTTCAAACTTTAAACATTTTTAAAACAGATGGTCGGGTCTCTCCAAATGCAATAGCCAGTTTCCTGACTACCTAACATCTTTCGAGACCCTGTGTAAATGTGCCCTGAACTGTGCCGTGCTGTACCCTATATTAATAGTTCACTAGTGTATGGTAGAGGCGGAAGCAGCGCTGCCCACATTGATTTATGTCTATTCTGAGAGCAAGTTCCTGCTGCTGTCAGAATAAACAGGTCAGTGTTGCAGCTGAAAGCATTCCTACAAACAGAAATGATTAACAATAAAACAGTAACAATAAAACAGTAAAAGTAGAAGAATCACAAAAAATGACAGCAACAAAAAAAACTAACTATTTTTGATTTTTAAATTTTTTTATTTTTTGGGAAGGATTTGTACTTTTAATTTTTTTTTTTTTTACTTTTTTTTCAAACTTTAAACATTTTTAAAACAGATGGTCGGGTCTCTCCAAATGCGATAGCCAGTTTCCTGGCTACCTAACATCTTTTGAGACCCTGTGTAAATGTGCCCTGAACTGTGCCATGCTGTACCCTATATTAATAGTTCACTAGTGTATGGTAGAGGTGGAAGCAGCGCTGCCCACATTGATTTATGTCTATTCTGAGAGCAAGTTCCTGTTGCTGTCAGAATAAACAGGTCAGTGTTGCAGCTGAAAGCATTCCTACAAACAGAAATGATTAACAATAAAACAGTAACAATAAAACAGTAAAAGTAGAAGAATCACAAAAAATGACAACAAAAAAACTAACTATTTTTGATTTTTACATTTTTTTATTTTTTGGGGGGGATTTGTATTTTTAATTTTTTTTTTTTTACTTTTTTTTTCACGTCCACGTATAAGTGGTACCTCATATGGAAAAAGGATGACACCAAGTCCCAAACTATCTTGCCACTGCTCCCCATGTAGTCTGGGCATCCGGGGGGCTCCACGTGACTATATTTTTCCTCATAAATCTGAAACTTACATGTATAGCCTGTTGCCCTCTCACAGGTCTTATACATCTTGACCCCATATCTGGCACGCTTGCTGGGGAGAAACTGTTTGATTACAAGGCAGCCAGAAAATTGAATGAGGGACTCATCAATGCAGATGTTTTTATGGGGAGTATACATATCTGCAAATTTTTGGTTAAAGTGATTTACGAGGGGCCGAATTTTGTGGAGCCGGTCAAATTCAGGGTCACCCCGAGGACGACTGAGTGTGTTGTCGTAGAAGTGCATAAAACGCATTATCGTCTCATATCTATGCCTGGCCATGGCAGTAGAGAACACGGACATATGAACAAGCGGGCCTGTGGACCAATACAACCGCAATTGATATTTTTTATTAATGCCCATGTTGCAGGCAATCTGACGCTATCTGGGAGGGGCGCTAACTGGCGCTAACACTATCGGAAGTCACCGGTGACACTAATACAGTGATCAGTAAAAATCTGTTCACTGTAATCAATGACACTGGTGACAGGGCAGTGAGGGCGTTAACTGGGGGGGGGAGGCGATCAAGGGGTTAAATGGGATTACTGGTGTACTAGCGGGAAAACTGGCGCTATCTGGGATGGGCGCTAACACTATTGGAAGTCGCCAGGGACACTGATACAGTGATCAGTAAACATGTGTTCACTGATCAATGACACAGGTGACAGGGAATTGAAGGGGTTAACTGGGGGGGGGTGAAGAGAGTGTTAAATGTGTCCTAGGTGTGTTCTATCTGTGGGTTAGTGCTGTTTTACTCACATTTCTTCTGTCTTCTTCTCTGAAAACTTAGCCACTCATGTGTGCTCCGTCCTGTAGTCCAATGCAACGTTGTGTAAGAGTGATGGTTTCAGCCTCATTGTCGAACTCTGGAATAATCCTCAGTCTTCAAAACCTTCTGGCTAACCTATGACAAAAAAAACACAACACCTATATCAATATTACTGTATTGGGAGCAAGTAGTCAATCATCTACTTAACATAAATTACACTAAAAATGGAAAAACATGTTTACACCCACAACCACACACATATTAATATATAAAGTTATACACATGTATGTTTTGAGTCTTAAAATGTGGAAAGAAAACTTAGCCATTTTAGTGTGCTCCGTCCTGTAGTCCAATGCAACGTTGTGCAAGAGTGATGGTTTCAGCCTCATTGTCGAACTTTGGAATAATCCTCAGTCTTTAAAACCTCTTGGCTAACCTATGACAAAAAAGAAAACAACACATATATAAATATTTCTGCATTTGGACCAAGTAACCAATCATCTACTTAACAAAAATTACGCTAAATATGTAAAAACATGCAAAGACCCACAACCACACACATATTAATATATAAAGTTATACACATGTATGTTTTGAGTCTTAAAATGTGGAAGGAAAACTTAGCATCCACCCACTTCTAATGGTGGGCACACATGAAATGTGCCAACAGATATAAAATATGTATGCCGAAGCATAGGGTCCATCCACCGATTGGCCACCCCAGGCCCCCATGCTTTGGCATATATTCTCTTTTTTTAACTGCGGATGAAAAATCTTATCCAACAGCACTGCCCACATTGATTTATGTCTAATCTGAGAGCAAGTTCCTGTTGCTGTCAGAATAAAACGGTCAGTGTTGCAGCTGAAAACATTCCTACAAACAGAAATGATTAACAATAAAACAGTAACAGTAAAACAGTAAAAGTAGAAGAATCACAAAAAATGACAGCAACAAAAAAAACTAACTATTTTTGATTTTTAAATTTTTTTATTTTTTGGGGGGATTTGTATTTTTACTTTTTTTTTTTTTACTTTTTTTTTCAAACTTTAAACATTTTTAAAACAGATGGTCGGGTCTCTCCAAATGCAATAGCCAGTTTCCTGACTACCTAACATCTTTCGAGACCCTGTGTAAATGTGCCCTGAACTGTGCCGTGCTGTACCCTATATTAATAGTTCACTAGTGTATGGTAGAGGCGGAAGCAGCGCTGCCTACATTGATTTATGTCTATTCTGAGAGCAAGTTCCTGCTGCTGTCAGAATAAACAGGTCAGTGTTGCAGCTGAAAGCATTCCTACAAACAGAAATGATTAACAATAAAACAGTAACAATAAAACAGTAAAAGTAGAAGAATCACAAAAAATGACAGCAACAAAAAAAACTATTTTTGATTTTTAAATTTTTTTATTTTTTGGGAAGGATTTGTACTTTTAATTTTTTTTTTTTTTACTTTTTTTTCAAACTTTAAACATTTTTAAAACAGATGGTCGGGTCTCTCCAAATGCGATAGCCAGTTTCCTGGCTACCTAACATCTTTTGAGACCCTGTGTAAATGTGCCCTGAACTGTGCCATGCTGTACCCTATATTAATAGTTCACTAGTGTATGGTAGAGGTGGAAGCAGCGCTGCCCACATTGATTTATGTCTATTCTGAGAGCAAGTTCCTGTTGCTGTCAGAATAAACAGGTCAGTGTTGCAGCTGAAAGCATTCCTACAAACAGAAATGATTAACAATAAAACAGTAACAATAAAACAGTAAAAGTAGAAGAATCACAAAAGATGACAGCAACAAAAAAAACAAACTATGTTTGATTTTTAAATTTTTTTATTTTTTGGGGGGGATTTGTATTTTTACTTTTTTTTTTTTTACTTTTTTTTTTCAAACTTTAAACATTTTTAAAACAGATGGTCGGGTCTCTCCAAATGCGATAGCCAGTTTTCTGACTACCTAACATCTTTCGAGACCCTGTGTAAATGTGCCCTGAACTGTGCCGTGCTGTACCCTATATTAATAGTTCACTAGTGTATGGTAGAGGCGGAAGCAGCGCTGCCCACATTGATTTATGTCTATTCTGAGAGCAAGTTCCTGTTGCTGTCAGAATAAACAGGTCAGTGTTGCAGCTGAAAGCATTCCTACAAACAGAAATGATTAACAATAAAACAGTAACAATAAAACAGTAAAAGTAGAAGAATCACAAAAAATGACAACAAAAAAAACTAACTATTTTTGATTTTTACATTTTTTATTTTTTGGGGGGATTTGTATTTTTAATTTTTTTTTTTTTACTTTTTTTTTCACGTCCACGTATAAGTGGTACCTCATATGGAAAAAGGATGACACCAAGTCCCAAACTATCTTGCCACTGCTCCCCATGTAGTCTGGGCATCCGGGGGGCTCCACGTGACTATATTTTTCCTCATAAATCTGAAACTTACATGTATAGTCTGTTGCCCTCTCACAGGTCTTATACATCTTGACCCCATATCTGGCACGCTTGCTGGGGAGAAACTGTTTGATTACAAGGCAGCCAGAAAATTGAATGAGGGACTCATCAATGCAGATGTTTTTATGGGGAGTATACATATCTGCAAATTTTTGGTTAAAGTGATTTACGAGGGGCCGAATTTTGTGGAGCCGGTCAAATTCAGGGTCACCCCGAGGACGACTGAGTGTGTTGTCGTAGAAGTGCATAAAACGCATTATCGTCTCATATCTATGCCTGGCCATGGCAGTAGAGAACACGGACATATGAACAAGCGGGCCTGTGGACGAATACAACCGCAATTGATATTTTTTATTAATGCCCATGTTGCAGGCAATCTGACGCTATCTGGGAGGGGCGCTAACTGGCGCTAACACTATCGGAAGTCACCGGTGACACTAATACAGTGATCAGTAAAAATCTGTTCACTGTAATCAATGACACTGGTGACAGGGCAGTGAGGGCGTTAACTGGGGGGGGGGAGGCGATCAAGGGGTTAAATGGGATTACTGTTGTACTAGCGGGAAAACTGGAGCTATCTGGGATGGGCGCTAACACTATTGGAAGTCGCCAGGGACACTGATACAGTGATCAGTAAACATGTGTTCACTGATCAATGACACAGGTGACAGGGAATTGAAGGGGTTAACTGGGGGGGGGTGAAGAGAGGGTTAAATGTGTCCTAGGTGTGTTCTATCTGTGGGTTAGTGCTGTTTTACTCACATTTCTTCTGTCTTCTTCTCTGAAAACTTAGCCACTCATGTGTGCTCCGTCCTGTAGTCCAATGCAACGTTGTGTAAGAGTGATGGTTTCAGCCTCATTGTCGAACTCTGGAATAATCCTCAGTCTTCAAAACCTCCTGGCTAACCTATGACAAAAAAAACACAACACCTATATCAATATTACTGTATTGGGAGCAAGTAGTCAATCATCTACTTAACATAAATTACACTAAAAATGGAAAAACATGTTTACACCCACAACCACACACATATTAATATATAAAGTTATACACATGTATGTTTTGAGTCTTAAAATGTGGAAAGAAAACTTAGCCATTTTAGTGTGCTCCGTCCTGTAGTCCAATGCAACGTTGTGCAAGAGTGATGGTTTCAGCCTCATTGTCGAACTTTGGAATAATCCTCAGTCTTTAAAACCTCTTGGCTAACCTATGACAAAAAAGAAAACAACACATATATAAATATTTCTGCATTTGGACCAAGTAACCAATCATCTACTTAACAAAAATTACGCTAAATATGTAAAAACATGCAAAGACCCACAACCACACACATATTAATATATAAAGTTATACACATGTATGTTTTGAGTCTTAAAATGTGGAAGGAAAACTTAGCATCCACCCACTTCTAATGGTGGGCACACATGAAATGTGCCAACAGATATAAAATATGTATGCCGAAGCATAGGGTCCATCCACCGATTGGCCACCCCAGGCCCCCATGCTTTGGCATGTATTCTCTTTTTTTAACTGCGGATAAAAAATCTCATCCAACAGCACTGCCCACATTGATTTATGTCTATTCTGAGAGCAAGTTCCTGTTGCTGTCAGAATAAAACGGTCAGTGTTGCAGCTGAAAACATTCCTACAAACAGAAATGATTAACAATAAAACAGTAACAGTAAAACAGTAAAAGTAGAAGAATCACAAAAAATGACAGCAACAAAAAAAACTAACTATTTTTGATTTTTAAATTTTTTTATTTTTTGGGGGGATTTGTATTTTTACTTTTTTTTTTTTTACTTTTTTTTTCAAACTTTAAACATTTTTAAAACAGATGGTCGGGTCTCTCCAAATGCAATAGCCAGTTTCCTGACTACCTAACATCTTTTGAGACCCTGTGTAAATGTGCCCTGAACTGTGCCGTGCTGTACCCTATATTAATAGTTCACTAGTGTATGGTAGAGGCGGAAGCAGCGCTGCCCACATTGATTTATGTCTATTCTGAGAGCAAGTTCCTGCTGCTGTCAGAATAAACAGGTCAGTGTTGCAGCTGAAAGCATTCCTACAAACAGAAATGATTAACAATAAAACAGTAACAATAAAACAGTAAAAGTAGAAGAATCACAAAAAATGACAGCAACAAAAAAAACAAACTATTTTTGATTTTTAAATTTTTTTATTTTTTGGGGGGGATTTGTATTTTTACTTTTTTTTTTTTACTTTTTTTTTTCAAACTTTAAACATTTTTAAAACAGATGGTCGGGTCTCTCCAAATGCGATAGCCAGTTTTCTGACTACCTAACATCTTTCGAGACCCTGTGTAAATGTGCCCTGAACTGTGCCGTGCTGTACCCTATATTAATAGTTCACTAGTGTATGGTAGAGGCGGAAGCAGCGCTGCCCACATTGATTTATGTCTATTCTGAGAGCAAGTTCCTGTTGCTGTCAGAATAAACAGGTCAGTGTTGCAGCTGAAAGCATTCCTACAAACAGAAATGATTAACAATAAAACAGTAACAATAAAACAGTAAAAGTAGAAGAATCACAAAAAATGACAACAAAAAAACTAACTATTTTTGATTTTTACATTTTTTATTTTTTGGGGGGATTTGTATTTTTAATTTTTTTTTTTTTACTTTTTTTTTCACGTCCACGTATAAGTGGTACCTCATATGGAAAAAGGATGACACCAAGTGCCAAACTATCTTGCCACTGCTCCCCATGTAGTCTGGGCATCCGGGGGGCTCCACGTGGCTATATTTTTCCTCATAAATCTGAAACTTACATGTATAGCCTGTTGCCCTCTCACAGGTCTTATACATCTTGACCCCATATCTGGCACGCTTGCTGGGGAGAAACTGTTTGATTACAAGGCAGCCAGAAAATTGAATGAGGGACTCATCAATGCAGATGTTTTTATGGGGAGTATACATATCTGCAAATTTTTGGTTAAAGTGATTTACGAGGGGCCGAATTTTGTGGAGCCGGTCAAATTCAGGGTCACCCCGAGGACGACTGAGTGTGTTGTCGTAGAAGTGCATAAAACGCATTATCGTCTCATATCTATGCCTGGCCATGGCAGTAGAGAACACGGACATATGAACAAGCGGGCCTGTGGACCAATACAACCGCAATGGATATTTTTTATTAATGCCCATGTTGCAGGCAATCTGACGCTATCTGGGAGGGGCGCTAACTGGCGCTAACACTATCGGAAGTCACCGGTGACACTAATACAGTGATCAGTAAAAATCTGTTCACTGTAATCAATGACACTGGTGACAGGGCAGTGAGGGCGTTAACTGGGGGGGGGGAGGCGATCAAGGGGTTAAATGGGATTACTGTTGTACTAGCGGGAAAACTGGAGCTATCTGGGATGGGCGCTAACACTATTGGAAGTCGCCAGGGACACTGATACAGTGATCAGTAAACATGTGTTCACTGATCAATGACACAGGTGACAGGGAATTGAAGGGGTTAACTGGGGGGGGGGTGAAGAGAGGGTTAAATGTGTCCTAGGTGTGTTCTATCTGTGGGTTAGTGCTGTTTTACTCACATTTCTTCTGTCTTCTTCTCTGAAAACTTAGCCACTCATGTGTGCTCCGTCCTGTAGTCCAATGCAACGTTGTGTAAGAGTGATGGTTTCAGCCTCATTGTCGAACTCTGGAATAATCCTCAGTCTTCAAAACCTCCTGGCTAACCTATGACAAAAAAAACACAACACCTATATCAATATTACTGTATTGGGAGCAAGTAGTCAATCATCTACTTAACATAAATTACACTAAAAATGGAAAAACATGTTTACACCCACAACCACACACATATTAATATATAAAGTTATACACATGTATGTTTTGAGTCTTAAAATGTGGAAAGAAAACGTAGCCATTTTAGTGTGCTCCGTCCTGTAGTCCAATGCAACGTTGTGCAAGAGTGATGGTTTCAGCCTCATTGTCGAACTTTGGAATAATCCTCAGTCTTTAAAACCTCTTGGCTAACCTATGACAAAAAAGAAAACAACACATATATAAATATTTCTGCATTTGGACCAAGTAACCAATCATCTACTTAACAAAAATTACGCTAAATATGTAAAAACATGCAAAGACCCACAACCACACACATATTAATATATAAAGTTATACACATGTATGTTTTGAGTCTTAAAATGTGGAAGGAAAACTTAGCATCCACCCACTTCTAATGGTGGGCACACATGAAATGTGCCAACAGATATAAAATATGTATGCCGAAGCATAGGGTCCATCCACCGATTGGCCACCCCAGGCCCCCATGCTTTGGCATATATTCTCTTTTTTTAACTGCGGATAAAAAATCTCATCCAACAGCACTGCCCACATTGATTTATGTCTATTCTGAGAGCAAGTTCCTGTTGCTGTCAGAATAAAACGGTCAGTGTTGCAGCTGAAAACATTCCTACAAACAGAAATGATTAACAATAAAACAGTAACAATAAAACAGTAAAAGTAGAAGAATCACAAAAAATGACAGCAACAAAAAAAACTAACTTTTTGATTTTTAAATTTTTTTATTTTTTGGGAAGGATTTGTACTTTTAATTATTTTTTTTTTTACTTTTTTTTTCAAACTTTAAACATTTTTAAAACAGATGGTCGGGTCTCTCCAAATGCGATAGCCAGTTTCCTGGCTACCTAACATCTTTTGAGACCCTGTGTAAATGTGCCCTGAACTGTGCCATGCTGTACCCTATATTAATAGTTCACTAGTGTATGGTAGAGGTGGAAGCAGCGCTGCCCACATTGATTTATGTCTATTCTGAGAGCAAGTTCCTGTTGCTGTCAGAATAAACAGGTCAGTGTTGCAGCTGAAAGCATTCCTACAAACAGAAATGATTAACAATAAAACAGTAACAGTAAAACAGTAAAAGTAGAAGAATCACAAAAAATGACAGCAACAAAAAAAACTAAATATTTTTGATTTTTAAATTTTTTTATTTTTTGGGGGATTTGTATTTTTACTTTTTTTTTTTTTACTTTTTTTTTCAAACTTTAAACATTTTTAAAACAGATGGTCGGGTCTCTCCAAATGCGATAGCCAGTTTCCTGACTACCTAACATCTTTCGAGACCCTGTGTAAATGTGCCCTGAACTGTGCCGTGCTGTACCCTATATTAATAGTTCACTAGTGTATGGTAGAGGCGGAACCAGCGCTGCCCACATTGATTTATGTCTATTCTGAGAGCAAGTTCCTGTTGCTGTCAGAATAAACAGGTCAGTGTTGCAGCTGAAGGCATTCCTACAAACAGAAATGATTAACAATAAAACAGTAACAATAAAACAGTAAAAGTAGAAGAATCACAAAAAATGACAGCAACAAAAAAAACTAACTATTTTTGATTTTTAAATTTTTTTATTTTTTGGGAAGGATTTGTACTTTTAATTTTTTTTTTTTTTTTACTTTTTTTTTCAAACTTTAAACATTTTTAAAACAGATGGTCGGGTCTCTCCAAATGCGATAGCCAGTTTCCTGGCTACCTAACATCTTTTGAGACCCTGTGTAAATGTGCCCTGAACTGTGCCGTGCTGTACCCTATATTAATAGTTCACTAGTGTATGGTAGAGGTGGAAGCAGCGCTGCCCACATTGATTTATGTCTATTCTGAGAGCAAGTTCCTGTTGCTGTCAGAATAAACAGGTCAGTGTTGCAGCTGAAAGCATTCCTACAAACAGAAATGATTAACAATAAAACAGTAACAATAAAACAGTAAAAGTAGAAGAATCACAAAAAATGACAGCAACAAAAAAAAACAAACTATTTTTGATTTTTAAATTTTTTTATTTTTTTGGGGGGGATTTGTATTTTTACTTTTTTTTTTTACTTTTTTTTTCAAACTTTAAACATTTTTAAAACAGATGGTCGGGTCTCTCCAAATGCGATAGCCAGTTTTCTGACTACCTAACATCTTTCGAGACCCTGTGTAAATGTGCCCTGAACTGTGCCGTGCTGTACCCTATATTAATAGTTCACTAGTGTATGGTAGAGGCGGAAGCAGCGCTGCCCACATTGATTTATGTCTATTCTGAGAGCAAGTTCCTGTTGCTGTCAGAATAAACAGGTCAGTGTTGCAGCTGAAAGCATTCCTACAAACAGAAATGATTAACAATAAAACAGTAACAATAAAACAGTAAAAGTAGAAGAATCACAAAAAATGACAATAAAAAAACTAACTATTTTTGATTTTTACATTTTTTTATTTTTTGGGGGGATTTGTATTTTTAATTTTTTTTTTTTTACTTTTTTTTTCACGTCCACGTATAAGTGGTACCTCATATGGAAAAAGGATGACACCAAGTCCCAAACTATCTTGCCACTGCTCCCCATGTAGTCTGGGCATCCGGGGGGCTCCACGTGACTATATTTTTCCTCATAAATCTGAAACTTACATGTATAGCCTGTTGCCCTCTCACAGGTCTTATACATCTTGACCCCATATCTGGCACGCTTGCTGGGGAGAAACTGTTTGATTACAAGGCAGCCAGAAAATTGAATGAGGGACTCATCAATGCAGATGTTTTTATGGGGAGTATACATATCTGCAAATTTTTGGTTAAAGTGATTTACGAGGGGCCGAATTTTGTGGAGCCGGTCAAATTCAGGGTCACCCCGAGGACAACTGAGTGTGTTGTCGTAGAAGTGCATAAAACGCATTATCGTCTCATATCTATGCCTGGCCATGGCAGTAGAGAACACGGACATATGAACAAGCGGGCCTGTGGACCAATACAACCGCAATTGATATTTTTTATTAATGCCCATGTTGCAGGCAATCTGACGCTATCTGGGAGGGGCGCTAACTGGCGCTAACACTATCGGAAGTCACCGGTGACACTAATACAGTGATCAGTAAAAATCTGTTCACTGTAATCAATGACACTGGTGACAGGGCAGTGAGGGCGTTAACTGGGGGGGGGGAGGCGATCAAGGGGTTAAATGGGATTACTGGTGTACTAGCGGGAAAACTGGCGCTATCTGGGATGGGCGCTAACACTATTGGAAGTCGCCAGGGACACTGATACAGTGATCAGTAAACATGTGTTCACTGATCAATGACACAGGTGACAGGGAATTGAAGGGGTTAACTGGGGGGGGGGGTGAAGAGAGGGTTAAATGTGTCCTAGGTGTGTTCTATCTGTGGGTTAGTGCTGTTTTACTCACATTTCTTCTGTCTTCTTCTCTGAAAACCTAGCCACTCATGTGTGCTCCGTCCTGTAGTCCAATGCAACGTTGTGTAAGAGTGATGGTTTCAGCCTCATTGTCGAACTCTGGAATAATCCTCAGTCTTCAAAACCTCCTGGCTAACCTATGACAAAAAAAACACAACACCTATATCAATATTACTGTATTGGGAGCAAGTAGTCAATCATCTACTTAACATAAATTACACTAAAAATGGAAAAACATGTTTACACCCACAACCACACACATATTAATATATAAAGTTATACACATGTATGTTTTGAGTCTTAAAATGTGGAAAGAAAACGTAGCCATTTTAGTGTGCTCCGTCCTGTAGTCCAATGCAACGTTGTGCAAGAGTGATGGTTTCAGCCTCATTGTCGAACTTTGGAATAATCCTCAGTCTTTAAAACCTCTTGGCTAACCTATGACAAAAAAGAAAACAACACATATATAAATATTTCTGCATTTGGACCAAGTAACCAATCATCTACTTAACAAAAATTACGCTAAATATGTAAAAACATGCAAAGACCCACAACCACACACATATTAATATATAAAGTTATACACATGTATGTTTTGTCTTAAAATGTGGAAGGAAAACTTAGCATCCACCCACTTCTAATGGTGGGCACACATGAAATGTGCCAACAGATATAAAATATGTATGCCGAAGCATAGGGTCCATCCACCGATTGGCCACCCCAGGCCCCCATGCTTTGGCATATATTCTCTTTTTTTAACTGCGGATGAAAAATCTCATCCAACAGCACTGCCCACATTGATTTATGTCTATTCTGAGAGCAAGTTCCTGTTGCTGTCAGAATAAAACGGTCAGTGTTGCAGCTGAAAACATTCCTACAAACAGAAATGATTAACAATAAAACAGTAACAATAAAACAGTAAAAGTAGAAGAATCACAAAAAATGACAGCAACAAAAAAAACTAACTATTTTTGATTTTTAAATTTTTTTATTTTTTGGGAAGGATTTGTACTTTTAATTTTTTTTTTTTTTACTTTTTTTTTCAAACTTTAAACATTTTTAAAACAGATGGTCGGGTCTCTCCAAATGCGATAGCCAGTTTCCTGGCTACCTAACATCTTTTGAGACCCTGTGTAAATGTGCCCTGAACTGTGCCATGCTGTACCCTATATTAATAGCTCACTAGTGTATGGTAGAGGTGGAAGCAGCGCTGCCCACATTGATTTATGTCTATTCTGAGAGCAAGTTCCTGTTGCTGTCAGAATAAACAGGTCAGTGTTGCAGCTGAAAGCATTCCTACAAACAGAAATGATTAACAATAAAACAGTAACAGTAAAACAGTAAAAGTAGAAGAATCACAAAAAATGACAGCAACAAAAAAAACTAACTATTTTTGATTTTTAAATTTTTTTATTTTTTGGGGGATTTGTATTTTTACTTTTTTTTTTTTACTTTTTTTTTCAAACTTTAAACATTTTTAAAACAGATGGTCGGGTCTCTCCAAATGCAATAGCCAGTTTCCTGACTACCTAACATCTTTCGAGACCCTGTGTAAATGTGCCCTGAACTGTGCCGTGCTGTACCCTATATTAATAGTTCACTAGTGTATGGTAGAGGCGGAAGCAGCGCTGCCCACATTGATTTATGTCTATTCTGAGAGCAAGTTCCTGTTGCTGTCAGAATAAACAGGTCAGTGTTGCAGCTGAAAGCATTCCTACAAACAGAAATGATTAACAATAAAACAGTAACAATAAAACTGTAAAAGTAGAAGAATCACAAAAAATGACAGCAAAAAAAAAACTAACTATTTTTGATTTTTAATTTTTTTTATTTTTTGGGAAGGATTTGTACTTTTAATTTTTTTTTTTTTTACTTTTTTTTCAAACTTTAAACATTTTTAAAACAGATGGTCGGGTCTCTCCAAATGCGATAGCCAGTTTCCTGGCTACCTAACATCTTTTGAGACCCTGTGTAAATGTGCCCTGAACTGTGCCATGCTGTACCCTATATTAATAGTTCACTAGTGTATGGTAGAGGTGGAAGCAGCGCTGCCCACATTGATTTATGTCTATTCTGAGAGCAAGTTCCTGTTGCTGTCAGAATAAACAGGTCAGTGTTGCAGCTGAAAGCATTCCTACAAACAGAAATGATTAACAATAAAACAGTAACAATAAAACAGTAAAAGTAGAAGAATCACAAAAAATGACAGCAACAAAAAAAAACAAACTATTTTTGATTTTTAAATTTTTTTATTTTTTGGGGGGGGATTTGTATTTTTACTTTTTTTTTTTTACTTTTTTTTTCAAACTTTAAACATTTTTAAAACAGATGGTCGGGTCTCTCCAAATGCGATAGCCAGTTTTCTGACTACCTAACATCTTTCGAGACCCTGTGTAAATGTGCCCTGAACTGTGCCGTGCTGTACCCTATATTAATAGTTCACTAGTGTATGGTAGAGGCGGAAGCAGCGCTGCCCACATTGATTTATGTCTATTCTGAGAGCAAGTTCCTGTTGCTGTCAGAATAAACAGGTCAGTGTTGCAGCTGAAAGCATTCCTACAAACAGAAATGATTAACAATAAAACAGTAACAATAAAACAGTAAAAGTAGAAGAATCACAAAAAATGACAACAAAAAAACTAACTATTTTTGATTTTTACATTTTTTTATTTTTTGGGGGGGATTTGTATTTTTAATTTTTTTTTTTTTACTTTTTTTTTCACGTCCACGTATAAGTGGTACCTCATATGGAAAAAGGATGACACCAAGTCCCAAACTATCTTGCCACTGCTCCCCATGTAGTCTGGGCATCCGGGGGGCTCCACGTGACTATATTTTTCCTCATAAATCTGAAACTTACATGTATAGCCTGTTGCCCTCTCACAGGTCTTATACATCTTGACCCCATATCTGGCACGCTTGCTGGGGAGAAACTGTTTGATTACAAGGCAGCCAGAAAATTGAATGAGGGACTCATCAATGCAGATGTTTTTATGGGGAGTATACATATCTGCAAATTTTTGGTTAAAGTGATTTACGAGGGGCCGAATTTTGTGGAGCCGGTCAAATTCAGGGTCACCCCGAGGACGACTGAGTGTGTTGTCGTAGAAGTGCATAAAACGCATTATCGTCTCATATCTATGCCTGGCCATGGCAGTAGAGAACACGGACATATGAACAAGCGGGCCTGTGGACCAATACAACCGCAATTGATATTTTTTATTAATGCCCATGTTGCAGGCAATCTGACGCTATCTGGGAGGGGCGCTAACTGGCGCTAACACTATCGGAAGTCACCGGTGACACTAATACAGTGATCAGTAAAAATCTGTTCACTGTAATCAATGACACTGGTGACAGGGCAGTGAGGGCGTTAACTGGGGGGGGGAGGCGATCAAGGGGTTAAATGGGATTACTGGTGTACTAGCGGGAAAACTGGCGCTATCTGGGATGGGCGCTAACACTATTGGAAGTCGCCAGGGACACTGATACAGTGATCAGTAAACATGTGTTCACTGATCAATGACACAGGTGACAGGGAATTGAAGGGGTTAACTGGGGGGGGGTGAAGAGAGTGTTAAATGTGTCCTAGGTGTGTTCTATCTGTGGGTTAGTGCTGTTTTACTCACATTTCTTCTGTCTTCTTCTCTGAAAACCTAGCCACTCATGTGTGCTCCGTCCTGTAGTCCAATGCAACGTTGTGTAAGAGTGATGGTTTCAGCCTCATTGTCGAACTCTGGAATAATCCTCAGTCTTCAAAACCTCCTGGCTAACCTATGACAAAAAAAACACAACACCTATATCAATATTACTGTATTGGGAGCAAGTAGTCAATCATCTACTTAACATAAATTACACTAAAAATGGAAAAACATGTTTACACCCACAACCACACACATATTAATATATAAAGTTATACACATGTATGTTTTGAGTCTTAAAATGTGGAAAGAAAACTTAGCCATTTTAGTGTGCTCCGTCCTGTAGTCCAATGCAACGTTGTGCAAGAGTGATGGTTTCAGCCTCATTGTCGAACTTTGGAATAATCCTCAGTCTTTAAAACCTCTTGGCTAACCTATGACAAAAAAGAAAACAACACATATATAAATATTTCTGCATTTGGACCAAGTAACCAATCATCTACTTAACAAAAATTACGCTAAATATGTAAAAACATGCAAAGACCCACAACCACACACATATTAATATATAAAGTTATACACATGTATGTTTTGAGTCTTAAAATGTGGAAGGAAAACTTAGCATCCACCCACTTCTAATGGTGGGCACACATGAAATGTGCCAACAGATATAAAATATGTATGCCGAAGCATAGGGTCCATCCACCGATTGGCCACCCCAGGCCCCCATGCTTTGGCATATATTCTCTTTTTTTAACTGCGGATGAAAAATCTCATCCAACAGCACTGCCCACATTGATTTATGTCTAATCTGAGAGCAAGTTCCTGTTGCTGTCAGAATAAAACGGTCAGTGTTGCAGCTGAAAACATTCCTACAAACAGAAATGATTAACAATAAAACAGTAACAGTAAAACAGTAAAAGTAGAAGAATCACAAAAAATGACAGCAACAAAAAAAACTAACTATTTTTGATTTTTACATTTTTTTATTTTTTGGGGGGATTTGTATTTTTACTTTTTTTTTTTTTACTTTTTTTTTCAAACTTTAAACATTTTTAAAACAGATGGTCGGGTCTCTCCAAATGCAATAGCCAGTTTCCTGACTACCTAACATCTTTCGAGACCCTGTGTAAATGTGCCCTGAACTGTGCCGTGCTGTACCCTATATTAATAGTTCACTAGTGTATGGTAGAGGCGGAAGCAGCGCTGCCCACATTGATTTATGTCTATTCTGAGAGCAAGTTCCTGCTGCTGTCAGAATAAACAGGTCAGTGTTGCAGCTGAAAGCATTCCTACAAACAGAAATGATTAACAATAAAACAGTAACAATAAAACAGTAAAAGTAGAAGAATCACAAAAAATGACAGCAACAAAAAAAACTATTTTTGATTCTTAAATTTTTTTATTTTTTGGGAAGGATTTGTACTTTTAATTTTTTTTTTTTTTACTTTTTTTTCAAACTTTAAACATTTTTAAAACAGATGGTCGGGTCTCTCCAAATGCGATAGCCAGTTTCCTGGCTACCTAACATCTTTTGAGACCCTGTGTAAATGTGCCCTGAACTGTGCCATGCTGTACCCTATATTAATAGTTCACTAGTGTATGGTAGAGGTGGAAGCAGCGCTGCCCACATTGATTTATGTCTATTCTGAGAGCAAGTTCCTGTTGCTGTCAGAATAAACAGGTCAGTGTTGCAGCTGAAAGCATTCCTACAAACAGAAATGATTAACAATAAAACAGTAACAATAAAACAGTAAAAGTAGAAGAATCACAAAAGATGACAGCAACAAAAAAAACAAACTATTTTTGATTTTTAAATTTTTTTATTTTTTGGGGGGGATTTGTATTTTTAATTTTTTTTTTTTTACTTTTTTTTTCACGTCCACGTATAAGTGGTACCTCATATGGAAAAAGGATGACACCAAGTCCCAAACTATCTTGCCACTGCTCCCCATGTAGTCTGGGCATCCGGGGGGCTCCACGTGACTATATTTTTCCTCATAAATCTGAAACTTACATGTATAGCCTGTTGCCCTCTCACAGGTCTTATACATCTTGACCCCATATCTGGCACGCTTGCTGGGGAGAAACTGTTTGATTACAAGGCAGCCAGAAAATTGAATGAGGGACTCATCAATGCAGATGTTTTTATGGGGAGTATACATATCTGCAAATTTTTGGTTAAAGTGATTTACGAGGGGCCGAATTTTGTGGAGCCGGTCAAATTCAGGGTCACCCCGAGGACGACTGAGTGTGTTGTCGTAGAAGTGCATAAAACGCATTATCGTCTCATATCTATGCCTGGCCATGGCAGTAGAGAACACGGACATATGAACAAGCGGGCCTGTGGACCAATACAACCGCAATTGATATTTTTTATTAATGCCCATGTTGCAGGCAATCTGACGCTATCTGGGAGGGGCGCTAACTGGCGCTAACACTATCGGAAGTCACCGGTGACACTAATACAGTGATCAGTAAAAATCTGTTCACTGTAATCAATGACACTGGTGACAGGGCAGTGAGGGCGTTAACTGGGGGGGGGGAGGCGATCAAGGGGTTAAATGGGATTACTGGTGTACTAGCGGGAAAACTGGCGCTATCTGGGATGGGCGCTAACACTATTGGAAGTCGCCAGGGACACTGATACAGTGATCAGTAAACATGTGTTCACTGATCAATGACACAGGTGACAGGGAATTGAAGGGGTTAACTGGGGGGGGGTGAAGAGAGGGTTAAATGTGTCCTAGGTGTGTTCTATCTGTGGGTTAGTGCTGTTTTACTCACATTTCTTCTGTCTTCTTCTCTGAAAACCTAGCCACTCATGTGTGCTCCGTCCTGTAGTCCAATGCAACGTTGTGTAAGAGTGATGGTTTCAGCCTCATTGTCGAACTCTGGAATAATCCTCAGTCTTCAAAACCTCCTGGCTAACCTATGACAAAAAAAACACAACACCTATATCAATATTACTGTATTGGGAGCAAGTAGTCAATCATCTACTTAACATAAATTACACTAAAAATGGAAAAACATGTTTACACCCACAACCACACACATATTAATATATAAAGTTATACACATGTATGTTTTGAGTCTTAAAATGTGGAAAGAAAACTTAGCCATTTTAGTGTGCTCCGTCCTGTAGTCCAATGCAACGTTGTGCAAGAGTGATGGTTTCAGCCTCATTGTCGAACTTTGGAATAATCCTCAGTCTTTAAAACCTCTTGGCTAACCTATGACAAAAAAGAAAACAACACATATATAAATATTTCTGCATTTGGACCAAGTAACCAATCATCTACTTAACAAAAATTACGCTAAATATGTAAAAACATGCAAAGACCCACAACCACACACATATTAATATATAAAGTTATACACATGTATGTTTTGAGTCTTAAAATGTGGAAGGAAAACTTAGCATCCACCCACTTCTAATGGTGGGCACACATGAAATGTGCCAACAGATATAAAATATGTATGCCGAAGCATAGGGTCCATCCACCGATTGGCCACCCCAGGCCCCCATGCTTTGGCATGTATTCTCTTTTTTTAACTGCGGATGAAAAATCTCATCCAACAGCACTGCCCACATTGATTTATGTCTATTCTGAGAGCAAGTTCCTGTTGCTGTCAGAATAAAACGGTCAGTGTTGCAGCTGAAAACATTCCTACAAACAGAAATGATTAACAATAAAACAGTAACAGTAAAACAGTAAAAGTAGAAGAATCACAAAAAATGACAGCAACAAAAAAAACTAACTATTTTTGATTTTTAAATTTTTTTATTTTTTGGGGGGATTTGTATTTTTACTTTTTTTTTTTTTACTTTTTTTTTCAAACTTTAAACATTTTTAAAACAGATGGTCGGGTCTCTCCAAATGCAATAGCCAGTTTCCTGACTACCTAACATCTTTCGAGACCCTGTGTAAATGTGCCCTGAACTGTGCCGTGCTGTACCCTATATTAATAGTTCACTAGTGTATGGTAGAGGCGGAAGCAGCGCTGCCCACATTGATTTATGTCTATTCTGAGAGCAAGTTCCTGCTGCTGTCAGAATAAACAGGTCAGTGTTGCAGCTGAAAGCATTCCTACAAACAGAAATGATTAACAATAAAACAGTAACAATAAAACAGTAAAAGTAGAAGAATCACAAAAAATGACAGCAACAAAAAAAACTAACTATTTTTGATTTTTACATTTTTTATTTTTTGGGAAGGATTTGTACTTTTAATTTTTTTTTTTTTTACTTTTTTTTCAAACTTTAAACATTTTTAAAACAGATGGTCGGGTCTCTCCAAATGCGATAGCCAGTTTCCTGGCTACCTAACATCTTTTGAGACCCTGTGTAAATGTGCCCTGAACTGTGCCGTGCTGTACCCTATATTAATAGTTCACTAGTGTATGGTAGAGGCGGAAGCAGCGCTGCCCACATTGATTTATGTCTATTCTGAGAGCAAGTTCCTGCTGCTGTCAGAATAAACAGGTCAGTGTTGCAGCTGAAAGCATTCCTACAAACAGAAATGATTAACAATAAAACAGTAACAATAAAACAGTAAAAGTAGAAGAATCACAAAAAATGACAGCAACAAAAAAAACTAACTATTTTTGATTTTTACATTTTTTTATTTTTTGGGAAGGATTTGTACTTTTAATTTTTTTTTTTTTTACTTTTTTTTCAAACTTTAAACATTTTTAAAACAGATGGTCGGGTCTCTCCAAATGCGATAGCCAGTTTCCTGGCTACCTAACATCTTTTGAGACCCTGTGTAAATGTGCCCTGAACTGTGCCATGCTGTACCCTATATTAATAGTTCACTAGTGTATGGTAGAGGTGGAAGCAGCGCTGCCCACATTGATTTATGTCTATTCTGAGAGCAAGTTCCTGTTGCTGTCAGAATAAACAGGTCAGTGTTGCAGCTGAAACCATTCCTACAAACAGAAATGATTAACAATAAAACAGTAACAATAAAACAGTAAAAGTAGAAGAATCACAAAAAATGACAGCAACAAAAAAAAACAAACTATTTTTGAATTTTAAATTTTTTTATTTTTTGGGGGGGGATTTGTATTTTTACTTTTTTTTTTTTACTTTTTTTTTCAAACTTTAAACATTTTTAAAACAGATGGTCGGGTCTCTCCAAATGCGATAGCCAGTTTTCTGACTACCTAACATCTTTCGAGACCCTGTGTAAATGTGCCCTGAACTGTGCCGTGCTGTACCCTATATTAATAGTTCACTAGTGTATGGTAGAGGCGGAAGCAGCGCTGCCCACATTGATTTATGTCTATTCTGAGAGCAAGTTCCTGTTGCTGTCAGAATAAACAGGTCAGTGTTGCAGCTGAAAGCATTCCTACAAACAGAAATGATTAACAATAAAACAGTAACAATAAAACAGTAAAAGTAGAAGAATCACAAAAAATGACAACAAAAAAACTAACTATTTTTGATTTTTACATTTTTTTATTTTTTGGGGGGGATTTGTATTTTTAATTTTTTTTTTTTTACTTTTTTTTTCACGTCCACGTATAAGTGGTACCTCATATGGAAAAAGGATGACACCAAGTCCCAAACTATCTTGCCACTGCTCCCCATGTAGTCTGGGCATCCGGGGGGCTCCACGTGACTATATTTTTCCTCATAAATCTGAAACTTACATGTATAGCCTGTTGCCCTCTCACAGGTCTTATACATCTTGACCCCATATCTGGCACGCTTGCTGGGGAGAAACTGTTTGATTACAAGGCAGCCAGAAAATTGAATGAGGGACTCATCAATGCAGATGTTTTTATGGGGAGTATACATATCTGCAAATTTTTGGTTAAAGTGATTTACGAGGGGCCGAATTTTGTGGAGCCGGTCAAATTCAGGGTCACCCCGAGGACGACTGAGTGTGTTGTCGTAGAAGTGCATAAAACGCATTATCGTCTCATATCTATGCCTGGCCATGGCAGTAGAGAACACGGACATATGAACAAGCGGGCCTGTGGACCAATACAACCGCAATTGATATTTTTTATTAATGCCCATGTTGCAGGCAATCTGACGCTATCTGGGAGGGGCGCTAACTGGCGCTAACACTATCGGAAGTCACCGGTGACACCAATACAGTGATCAGTAAAAATCTGTTCACTGTAATCAATGACACTGGTGACAGGGCAGTGAGGGCGTTAACTGGGGGGGGGGAGGCGATCAAGGGGTTAAATGGGATTACTGGTGTACTAGCGGGAAAACTGGCGCTATCTGGGATGGGCGCTAACACTATTGGAAGTCGCCAGGGACACTGATACAGTGATCAGTAAACATGTGTTCACTGATCAATGACACAGGTGACAGGGAATTGAAGGGGTTAACTGGGGGGGGGTGAAGAGAGGGTTAAATGTGTCCTAGGTGTGTTCTATCTGTGGGTTAGTGCTGTTTTACTCACATTTCTTCTGTCTTCTTCTCTGAAAACCTAGCCACTCATGTGTGCTCCGTCCTGTAGTCCAATGCAACGTTGTGTAAGAGTGATGGTTTCAGCCTCATTGTCGAACTCTGGAATAATCCTCAGTCTTCAAAACCTCCTGGCTAACCTATGACAAAAAAAACACAACACCTATATCAATATTACTGTATTGGGAGCAAGTAGTCAATCATCTACTTAACATAAATTACACAAAAAATGGAAAAACATGTTTACACCCACAACCACACACATATTAATATATAAAGTTATACACATGTATGTTTTGAGTCTTAAAATGTGGAAAGAAAACTTAGCCATTTTAGTGTGCTCCGTCCTGTAGTCCAATGCAACGTTGTGCAAGAGTGATGGTTTCAGCCTCATTGTCGAACTTTGGAATAATCCTCAGTCTTTAAAACCTCTTGGCTAACCTATGACAAAAAAGAAAACAACACATATATAAATATTTCTGCATTTGGACCAAGTAACCAATCATCTACTTAACAAAAATTACGCTAAATATGTAAAAACATGCAAAGACCCACAACCACACACATATTAATATATAAAGTTATACACATGTATGTTTTGAGTCTTAAAATGTGGAAGGAAAACTTAGCATCCACCCACTTCTAATGGTGGGCACACATGAAATGTGCCAACAGATATAAAATATGTATGCCGAAGCATAGGGTCCATCCACCGATTGGCCACCCCAGGCCCCCATGCTTTGGCATGTATTCTCTTTTTTTAACTGCGGATGAAAAATCTCATCCAACAGCACTGCCCACATTGATTTATGTCTATTCTGAGAGCAAGTTCCTGTTGCTGTCAGAATAAAACGGTCAGTGTTGCAGCTGAAAACATTCCTACAAACAGAAATGATTAACAATAAAACAGTAACAGTAAAACAGTAAAAGTAGAAGAATCACAAAAAATGACAGCAACAAAAAAAACTAACTATTTTTGATTTTTAAATTTTTTTATTTTTTGGGGGGATTTGTATTTTTACTTTTTTTTTTTTTACTTTTTTTTTCAAACTTTAAACATTTTTAAAACAGATGGTCGGGTCTCTCCAAATGCAATAGCCAGTTTCCTGACTACCTAACATCTTTCGAGACCCTGTGTAAATGTGCCCTGAACTGTGCCGTGCTGTACCCTATATTAATAGTTCACTAGTGTAT
Organism: Staurois parvus; assembly: GCF_062004578.1. Lineage (NCBI taxonomy): Eukaryota > Metazoa > Chordata > Amphibia > Anura > Ranidae > Staurois > Staurois parvus. The sequence continues at coordinate 3,759,277 of NW_028319601.1, read as the reverse complement.
GGTAGAGGCGGAAGCAGCGCTGCCCACATTGATTTATGTCTATTCTGAGAGCAAGTTCCTGCTGCTGTCAGAATAAACAGGTCAGTGTTGCAGCTGAAAGCATTCCTACAAACAGAAATGATTAACAATAAAACAGTAACAATAAAACAGTAAAAGTAGAAGAATCACAAAAAATGACAGCAACAAAAAAAACTAACTATTTTTGATTTTTACATTTTTTTATTTTTTGGGAAGGATTTGTACTTTTAATTTTTTTTTTTTTTACTTTTTTTTCAAACTTTAAACATTTTTAAAACAGATGGTCGGGTCTCTCCAAATGCGATAGCCAGTTTCCTGGCTACCTAACATCTTTTGAGACCCTGTGTAAATGTGCCCTGAACTGTGCCATGCTGTACCCTATATTAATAGTTCACTAGTGTATGGTAGAGGTGGAAGCAGCGCTGCCCACATTGATTTATGTCTATTCTGAGAGCAAGTTCCTGTTGCTGTCAGAATAAACAGGTCAGTGTTGCAGCTGAAAGCATTCCTACAAACAGAAATGATTAACAATAAAACAGTAACAATAAAACAGTAAAAGTAGAAGAATCACAAAAAATGACAGCAACAAAAAAAAACAAACTATTTTTGAATTTTAAATTTTTTTATTTTTTGGGGGGGGATTTGTATTTTTACTTTTTTTTTTTTACTTTTTTTTTCAAACTTTAAACATTTTTAAAACAGATGGTCGGGTCTCTCCAAATGCGATAGCCAGTTTTCTGACTACCTAACATCTTTCGAGACCCTGTGTAAATGTGCCCTGAACTGTGCCGTGCTGTACCCTATATTAATAGTTCACTAGTGTATGGTAGAGGCGGAAGCAGCGCTGCCCACATTGATTTATGTCTATTCTGAGAGCAAGTTCCTGTTGCTGTCAGAATAAACAGGTCAGTGTTGCAGCTGAAAGCATTCCTACAAACAGAAATGATTAACAATAAAACAGTAACAATAAAACAGTAAAAGTAGAAGAATCACAAAAAATGACAACAAAAAAACTAACTATTTTTGATTTTTACATTTTTTTATTTTTTGGGGGGGATTTGTATTTTTAATTTTTTTTTTTTTACTTTTTTTTTCACGTCCACGTATAAGTGGTACCTCATATGGAAAAAGGATGACACCAAGTCCCAAACTATCTTGCCACTGCTCCCCATGTAGTCTGGGCATCCGGGGGGCTCCACGTGACTATATTTTTCCTCATAAATCTGAAACTTACATGTATAGCCTGTTGCCCTCTCACAGGTCTTATACATCTTGACCCCATATCTGGCACGCTTGCTGGGGAGAAACTGTTTGATTACAAGGCAGCCAGAAAATTGAATGAGGGACTCATCAATGCAGATGTTTTTATGGGGAGTATACATATCTGCAAATTTTTGGTTAAAGTGATTTACGAGGGGCCGAATTTTGTGGAGCCGGTCAAATTCAGGGTCACCCCGAGGACGACTGAGTGTGTTGTCGTAGAAGTGCATAAAACGCATTATCGTCTCATATCTATGCCTGGCCATGGCAGTAGAGAACACGGACATATGAACAAGCGGGCCTGTGGACCAATACAACCGCAATTGATATTTTTTATTAATGCCCATGTTGCAGGCAATCTGACGCTATCTGGGAGGGGCGCTAACTGGCGCTAACACTATCGGAAGTCACCGGTGACACCAATACAGTGATCAGTAAAAATCTGTTCACTGTAATCAATGACACTGGTGACAGGGCAGTGAGGGCGTTAACTGGGGGGGGGGGAGGCGATCAAGGGGTTAAATGGGATTACTGGTGTACTAGCGGGAAAACTGGCGCTATCTGGGATGGGCGCTAACACTATTGGAAGTCGCCAGGGACACTGATACAGTGATCAGTAAACATGTGTTCACTGATCAATGACACAGGTGACAGGGAATTGAAGGGGTTAACTGGGGGGGGGGTGAAGAGAGGGTTAAATGTGTCCTAGGTGTGTTCTATCTGTGGGTTAGTGCTGTTTTACTCACATTTCTTCTGTCTTCTTCTCTGAAAACCTAGCCACTCATGTGTGCTCCGTCCTGTAGTCCAATGCAACGTTGTGTAAGAGTGATGGTTTCAGCCTCATTGTCGAACTCTGGAATAATCCTCAGTCTTCAAAACCTCCTGGCTAACCTATGACAAAAAAAACACAACACCTATATCAATATTACTGTATTGGGAGCAAGTAGTCAATCATCTACTTAACATAAATTACACTAAAAATGGAAAAACATGTTTACACCCACAACCACACACATATTAATATATAAAGTTATACACATGTATGTTTTGAGTCTTAAAATGTGGAAAGAAAACTTAGCCATTTTAGTGTGCTCCGTCCTGTAGTCCAATGCAACGTTGTGCAAGAGTGATGGTTTCAGCCTCATTGTCGAACTTTGGAATAATCCTCAGTCTTTAAAACCTCTTGGCTAACCTATGACAAAAAAGAAAACAACACATATATAAATATTTCTGCATTTGGACCAAGTAACCAATCATCTACTTAACAAAAATTACGCTAAATATGTAAAAACATGCAAAGACCCACAACCACACACATATTAATATATAAAGTTATACACATGTATGTTTTGAGTCTTAAAATGTGGAAGGAAAACTTAGCATCCACCCACTTCTAATGGTGGGCACACATGAAATGTGCCAACAGATATAAAATATGTATGCCGAAGCATAGGGTCCATCCACCGATTGGCCACCCCAGGCCCCCATGCTTTGGCATGTATTCTCTTTTTTTAACTGCGGATGAAAAATCTCATCCAACAGCACTGCCCACATTGATTTATGTCTATTCTGAGAGCAAGTTCCTGTTGCTGTCAGAATAAAACGGTCAGTGTTGCAGCTGAAAACATTCCTACAAACAGAAATGATTAACAATAAAACAGTAACAGTAAAACAGTAAAAGTAGAAGAATCACAAAAAATGACAGCAACAAAAAAAACTAACTATTTTTGATTTTTAAATTTTTTTATTTTTTGGGGGGATTTGTATTTTTACTTTTTTTTTTTTTACTTTTTTTTCAAACTTTAAACATTTTTAAAACAGATGGTCGGGTCTCTCCAAATGCAATAGCCAGTTTCCTGACTACCTAACATCTTTCGAGACCCTGTGTAAATGTGCCCTGAACTGTGCCGTGCTGTACCCTATATTAATAGTTCACTAGTGTATGGTAGAGGCGGAAGCAGCGCTGCCCACATTGATTTATGTCTATTCTGAGAGCAAGTTCCTGCTGCTGTCAGAATAAACAGGTCAGTGTTGCAGCTGAAAGCATTCCTACAAACAGAAATGATTAACAATAAAACAGTAACAATAAAACAGTAAAAGTAGAAGAATCACAAAAAATGACAGCAACAAAAAAAACTAACTATTTTTGATTTTTACAATTTTTTATTTTTTGGGAAGGATTTGTACTTTTAATTTTTTTTTTTTTTACTTTTTTTTCAAACTTTAAACATTTTTAAAACAGATGGTCGGGTCTCTCCAAATGCGATAGCCAGTTTCCTGGCTACCTAACATCTTTTGAGACCCTGTGTAAATGTGCCCTGAACTGTGCCATGCTGTACCCTATATTAATAGTTCACTAGTGTATGGTAGAGGTGGAAGCAGCGCTGCCCACATTGATTTATGTCTATTCTGAGAGCAAGTTCCTGTTGCTGTCAGAATAAACAGGTCAGTGTTGCAGCTGAAAGCATTCCTACAAACAGAAATGATTAACAATAAAACAGTAACAATAAAACAGTAAAAGTAGAAGAATCACAAAAAATGACAGCAACAAAAAAAAACAAACTATTTTTGATTTTTAAATTTTTTTATTTTTTGGGGGGGGATTTGTATTTTTACTTTTTTTTTTTTACTTTTTTTTTCAAACTTTAAACATTTTTAAAACAGATGGTCGGGTCTCTCCAAATGCGATAGCCAGTTTTCTGACTACCTAACATCTTTCGAGACCCTGTGTAAATGTGCCCTGAACTGTGCCGTGCTGTACCCTATATTAATAGTTCACTAGTGTATGGTAGAGGCGGAAGCAGCGCTGCCCACATTGATTTATGTCTATTCTGAGAGCAAGTTCCTGTTGCTGTCAGAATAAACAGGTCAGTGTTGCAGCTGAAAGCATTCCTACAAACAGAAATGATTAACAATAAAACAGTAACAATAAAACAGTAAAAGTAGAAGAATCACAAAAAATGACAACAAAAAAACTAACTATTTTTGATTTTTACATTTTTTTATTTTTTGGGGGGGATTTGTATTTTTAATTTTTTTTTTTTTACTTTTTTTTTCACGTCCACGTATAAGTGGTACCTCATATGGAAAAAGGATGACACCAAGTCCCAAACTATCTTGCCACTGCTCCCCATGTAGTCTGGGCATCCGGGGGGCTCCACGTGACTATATTTTTCCTCATAAATCTGAAACTTACATGTATAGCCTGTTGCCCTCTCACAGGTCTTATACATCTTGACCCCATATCTGGCACGCTTGCTGGGGAGAAACTGTTTGATTACAAGGCAGCCAGAAAATTGAATGAGGGACTCATCAATGCAGATGTTTTTATGGGGAGTATACATATCTGCAAATTTTTGGTTAAAGTGATTTACGAGGGGCCGAATTTTGTGGAGCCGGTCAAATTCAGGGTCACCCCGAGGACGACTGAGTGTGTTGTCGTAGAAGTGCATAAAACGCATTATCGTCTCATATCTATGCCTGGCCATGGCAGTAGAGAACACGGACATATGAACAAGCGGGCCTGTGGACCAATACAACCGCAATTGATATTTTTTATTAATGCCCATGTTGCAGGCAATCTGACGCTATCTGGGAGGGGCGCTAACTGGCGCTAACACTATCGGAAGTCACCGGTGACACTAATACAGTGATCAGTAAAAATCTGTTCACTGTAATCAATGACACTGGTGACAGGGCAGTGAGGGCGTTAACTGGGGGGGGGGAGGCGATCAAGGGGTTAAATGGGATTACTGGTGTACTAGCGGGAAAACTGGCGCTATCTGGGATGGGCGCTAACACTATTGGAAGTCGCCAGGGACACTGATACAGTGATCAGTAAACATGTGTTCACTGATCAATGACACAGGTGACAGGGAATTGAAGGGGTTAACTGGGGGGGGTGAAGAGAGTGTTAAATGTGTCCTAGGTGTGTTCTATCTGTGGGTTAGTGCTGTTTTACTCACATTTCTTCTGTCTTCTTCTCTGAAAACTTAGCCACTCATGTGTGCTCCGTCCTGTAGTCCAATGCAACGTTGTGTAAGAGTGATGGTTTCAGCCTCATTGTCGAACTCTGGAATAATCCTCAGTCTTCAAAACCTCCTGGCTAACCTATGACAAAAAAAACACAACACCTATATCAATATTACTGTATTGGGAGCAAGTAGTCAATCATCTACTTAACATAAATTACACTAAAAATGGAAAAACATGTTTACACCCACAACCACACACATATTAATATATAAAGTTATACACATGTATGTTTTGAGTCTTAAAATGTGGAAAGAAAACTTAGCCATTTTAGTGTGCTCCGTCCTGTAGTCCAATGCAACGTTGTGCAAGAGTGATGGTTTCAGCCTCATTGTCGAACTTTGGAATAATCCTCAGTCTTTAAAACCTCTTGGCTAACCTATGACAAAAAAGAAAACAACACATATATAAATATTTCTGCATTTGGACCAAGTAACCAATCATCTACTTAACAAAAATTACGCTAAATATGTAAAAACATGCAAAGACCCACAACCACACACATATTAATATATAAAGTTATACACATGTATGTTTTGAGTCTTAAAATGTGGAAGGAAAACTTAGCATCCACCCACTTCTAATGGTGGGCACACATGAAATGTGCCAACAGATATAAAATATGTATGCCGAAGCATAGGGTCCATCCACCGATTGGCCACCCCAGGCCCCCATGCTTTGGCATGTATTCTCTTTTTTTAACTGCGGATGAAAAATCTCATCCAACAGCACTGCCCACATTGATTTATGTCTATTCTGAGAGCAAGTTCCTGTTGCTGTCAGAATAAAACGGTCAGTGTTGCAGCTGAAAACATTCCTACAAACAGAAATGATTAACAATAAAACAGTAACAGTAAAACAGTAAAAGTAGAAGAATCACAAAAAATGACAGCAACAAAAAAAACTAACTATTTTTGATTTTTACATTTTTTTATTTTTTGGGAAGGATTTGTACTTTTAATTTTTTTTTTTTTTACTTTTTTTTCAAACTTTAAACATTTTTAAAACAGATGGTCGGGTCTCTCCAAATGCGATAGCCAGTTTCCTGGCTACCTAACATCTTTTGAGACCCTGTGTAAATGTGCCCTGAACTGTGCCATGCTGTACCCTATATTAATAGTTCACTAGTGTATGGTAGAGGTGGAAGCAGCGCTGCCCACATTGATTTATGTCTATTCTGAGAGCAAGTTCCTGTTGCTGTCAGAATAAACAGGTCAGTGTTGCAGCTGAAAGCATTCCTACAAACAGAAATGATTAACAATAAAACAGTAACAATAAAACAGTAAAAGTAGAAGAATCACAAAAAATGACAGCAACAAAAAAAAACAAACTATTTTTGATTTTTAAATTTTTTTATTTTTTGGGGGGGGATTTGTATTTTTACTTTTTTTTTTTTACTTTTTTTTTCAAACTTTAAACATTTTTAAAACAGATGGTCGGGTCTCTCCAAATGCGATAGCCAGTTTTCTGACTACCTAACATCTTTCGAGACCCTGTGTAAATGTGCCCTGAACTGTGCCGTGCTGTACCCTATATTAATAGTTCACTAGTGTATGGTAGAGGCGGAAGCAGCGCTGCCCACATTGATTTATGTCTATTCTGAGAGCAAGTTCCTGTTGCTGTCAGAATAAACAGGTCAGTGTTGCAGCTGAAAGCATTCCTACAAACAGAAATGATTAACAATAAAACAGTAACAATAAAACAGTAAAAGTAGAAGAATCACAAAAAATGACAACAAAAAAACAAACTATTTTTGATTTTTAAATTTTTTTATTTTTTGGGGGGGATTTGTATTTTTAATTTTTTTTTTTTTACTTTTTTTTTCACGTCCACGTATAAGTGGTACCTCATATGGAAAAAGGATGACACCAAGTCCCAAACTATCTTGCCACTGCTCCCCATGTAGTCTGGGCATCCGGGGGGCTCCACGTGACTATATTTTTCCTCATAAATCTGAAACTTACATGTATAGCCTGTTGCCCTCTCACAGGTCTTATACATCTTGACCCCATATCTGGCACGCTTGCTGGGGAGAAACTGTTTGATTACAAGGCAGCCAGAAAATTGAATGAGGGACTCATCAATGCAGATGTTTTTATGGGGAGTATACATATCTGCAAATTTTTGGTTAAAGTGATTTACGAGGGGCCGAATTTTGTGGAGCCGGTCAAATTCAGGGTCACCCCGAGGACGACTGAGTGTGTTGTCGTAGAAGTGCATAAAACGCATTATCGTCTCATATCTATGCCTGGCCATGGCAGTAGAGAACACGGACATATGAACAAGCGGGCCTGTGGACCAATACAACCGCAATTGATATTTTTTATTAATGCCCATGTTGCAGGCAATCTGACGCTATCTGGGAGGGGCGCTAACTGGCGCTAACACTATCGGAAGTCACCGGTGACACTAATACAGTGATCAGTAAAAATCTGTTCACTGTAATCAATGACACTGGTGACAGGGCAGTGAGGGCGTTAACTGGGGGGGGGGAGGCGATCAAGGGGTTAAATGGGATTACTGGTGTACTAGCGGGAAAACTGGCGCTATCTGGGATGGGCGCTAACACTATTGGAAGTCGCCAGGGACACTGATACAGTGATCAGTAAACATGTGTTCACTGATCAATGACACAGGTGACAGGGAATTGAAGGGGTTAACTGGGGGGGGGGTGAAGAGAGGGTTAAATGTGTCCTAGGTGTGCTCTATCTGTGGGTTAGTGCTGTTTTACTCACATTTCTTCTGTTTTCTTCTCTGAAAACCTAGCCACTCATGTGTGCTCCGTCCTGTAGTCCAATGCAACGTTGTGTAAGAGTGATGGTTTCAGCCTCATTGTCGAACTCTGGAATAATCCTCAGTCTTCAAAACCTCCTGGCTAACCTATGACAAAAAAAACACAACACCTATATCAATATTACTGTATTGGGAGCAAGTAGTCAATCATCTACTTAACATAAATTACACTAAAAATGGAAAAACATGTTTACACCCACAACCACACACATATTAATATATAAAGTTATACACATGTATGTTTTGAGTCTTAAAATGTGGAAAGAAAACTTAGCCATTTTAGTGTGCTCCGTCCTGTAGTCCAATGCAACGTTGTGCAAGAGTGATGGTTTCAGCCTCATTGTCGAACTTTGGAATAATCCTCAGTCTTTAAAACCTCTTGGCTAACCTATGACAAAAAAGAAAACAACACATATATAAATATTTCTGCATTTGGACCAAGTAACCAATCATCTACTTAACAAAAATTACGCTAAATATGTAAAAACATGCAAAGACCCACAACCACACACATATTAATATATAAAGTTATACACATGTATGTTTTGAGTCTTAAAATGTGGAAGGAAAACTTAGCATCCACCCACTTCTAATGGTGGGCACACATGAAATGTGCCAACAGATATAAAATATGTATGCCGAAGCATAGGGTCCATCCACCGATTGGCCACCCCAGGCCCCCATGCTTTGGCATGTATTCTCTTTTTTTAACTGCGGATGAAAAATCTCATCCAACAGCACTGCCCACATTGATTTATGTCTATTCTGAGAGCAAGTTCCTGTTGCTGTCAGAATAAAACGGTCAGTGTTGCAGCTGAAAACATTCCTACAAACAGAAATGATTAACAATAAAACAGTAACAGTAAAACAGTAAAAGTAGAAGAATCACAAAAAATGACAGCAACAAAAAAAACTAACTATTTTTGATTTTTAAATTTTTTTATTTTTTGGGGGGATTTGTATTTTTACTTTTTTTTTTTTTACTTTTTTTTTCAAACTTTAAACATTTTTAAAACAGATGGTCGGGTCTCTCCAAATGCAATAGCCAGTTTCCTGACTACCTAACATCTTTCGAGACCCTGTGTAAATGTGCCCTGAACTGTGCCGTGCTGTACCCTATATTAATAGTTCACTAGTGTATGGTAGAGGCGGAAGCAGCGCTGCCCACATTGATTTATGTCTATTCTGAGAGCAAGTTCCTGCTGCTGTCAGAATAAACAGGTCAGTGTTGCAGCTGAAAGCATTCCTACAAACAGAAATGATTAACAATAAAACAGTAACAATAAAACAGTAAAAGTAGAAGAATCACAAAAAATGACAGCAACAAAAAAAACTAACTATTTTTGATTTTTACATTTTTTATTTTTTGGGAAGGATTTGTACTTTTAATTTTTTTTTTTTTTACTTTTTTTTCAAACTTTAAACATTTTTAAAACAGATGGTCGGGTCTCTCCAAATGCGATAGCCAGTTTCCTGGCTACCTAACATCTTTTGAGACCCTGTGTAAATGTGCCCTGAACTGTGCCGTGCTGTACCCTATATTAATAGTTCACTAGTGTATGGTAGAGGCGGAAGCAGCGCTGCCCACATTGATTTATGTCTATTCTGAGAGCAAGTTCCTGCTGCTGTCAGAATAAACAGGTCAGTGTTGCAGCTGAAAGCATTCCTACAAACAGAAATGATTAACAATAAAACAGTAACAATAAAACAGTAAAAGTAGAAGAATCACAAAAAATGACAGCAACAAAAAAAACTAACTATTTTTGATTTTTACATTTTTTTATTTTTTGGGAAGGATTTGTACTTTTAATTTTTTTTTTTTTTACTTTTTTTTCAAACTTTAAACATTTTTAAAACAGATGGTCGGGTCTCTCCAAATGCGATAGCCAGTTTCCTGGCTACCTAACATCTTTTGAGACCCTGTGTAAATGTGCCCTGAACTGTGCCATGCTGTACCCTATATTAATAGTTCACTAGTGTATGGTAGAGGTGGAAGCAGCGCTGCCCACATTGATTTATGTCTATTCTGAGAGCAAGTTCCTGTTGCTGTCAGAATAAACAGGTCAGTGTTGCAGCTGAAACCATTCCTACAAACAGAAATGATTAACAATAAAACAGTAACAATAAAACAGTAAAAGTAGAAGAATCACAAAAAATGACAGCAACAAAAAAAAACAAACTATTTTTGAATTTTAAATTTTTTTATTTTTTGGGGGGGGATTTGTATTTTTACTTTTTTTTTTTTACTTTTTTTTTCAAACTTTAAACATTTTTAAAACAGATGGTCGGGTCTCTCCAAATGCGATAGCCAGTTTTCTGACTACCTAACATCTTTCGAGACCCTGTGTAAATGTGCCCTGAACTGTGCCGTGCTGTACCCTATATTAATAGTTCACTAGTGTATGGTAGAGGCGGAAGCAGCGCTGCCCACATTGATTTATGTCTATTCTGAGAGCAAGTTCCTGTTGCTGTCAGAATAAACAGGTCAGTGTTGCAGCTGAAAGCATTCCTACAAACAGAAATGATTAACAATAAAACAGTAACAATAAAACAGTAAAAGTAGAAGAATCACAAAAAATGACAACAAAAAAACTAACTATTTTTGATTTTTACATTTTTTTATTTTTTGGGGGGGATTTGTATTTTTAATTTTTTTTTTTTTACTTTTTTTTTCACGTCCACGTATAAGTGGTACCTCATATGGAAAAAGGATGACACCAAGTCCCAAACTATCTTGCCACTGCTCCCCATGTAGTCTGGGCATCCGGGGGGCTCCACGTGACTATATTTTTCCTCATAAATCTGAAACTTACATGTATAGCCTGTTGCCCTCTCACAGGTCTTATACATCTTGACCCCATATCTGGCACGCTTGCTGGGGAGAAACTGTTTGATTACAAGGCAGCCAGAAAATTGAATGAGGGACTCATCAATGCAGATGTTTTTATGGGGAGTATACATATCTGCAAATTTTTGGTTAAAGTGATTTACGAGGGGCCGAATTTTGTGGAGCCGGTCAAATTCAGGGTCACCCCGAGGACGACTGAGTGTGTTGTCGTAGAAGTGCATAAAACGCATTATCGTCTCATATCTATGCCTGGCCATGGCAGTAGAGAACACGGACATATGAACAAGCGGGCCTGTGGACCAATACAACCGCAATTGATATTTTTTATTAATGCCCATGTTGCAGGCAATCTGACGCTATCTGGGAGGGGCGCTAACTGGCGCTAACACTATCGGAAGTCACCGGTGACACCAATACAGTGATCAGTAAAAATCTGTTCACTGTAATCAATGACACTGGTGACAGGGCAGTGAGGGCGTTAACTGGGGGGGGGGGAGGCGATCAAGGGGTTAAATGGGATTACTGGTGTACTAGCGGGAAAACTGGCGCTATCTGGGATGGGCGCTAACACTATTGGAAGTCGCCAGGGACACTGATACAGTGATCAGTAAACATGTGTTCACTGATCAATGACACAGGTGACAGGGAATTGAAGGGGTTAACTGGGGGGGGGTGAAGAGAGGGTTAAATGTGTCCTAGGTGTGTTCTATCTGTGGGTTAGTGCTGTTTTACTCACATTTCTTCTGTCTTCTTCTCTGAAAACCTAGCCACTCATGTGTGCTCCGTCCTGTAGTCCAATGCAACGTTGTGTAAGAGTGATGGTTTCAGCCTCATTGTCGAACTCTGGAATAATCCTCAGTCTTCAAAACCTCCTGGCTAACCTATGACAAAAAAAACACAACACCTATATCAATATTACTGTATTGGGAGCAAGTAGTCAATCATCTACTTAACATAAATTACACTAAAAATGGAAAAACATGTTTACACCCACAACCACACACATATTAATATATAAAGTTATACACATGTATGTTTTGAGTCTTAAAATGTGGAAAGAAAACTTAGCCATTTTAGTGTGCTCCGTCCTGTAGTCCAATGCAACGTTGTGCAAGAGTGATGGTTTCAGCCTCATTGTCGAACTTTGGAATAATCCTCAGTCTTTAAAACCTCTTGGCTAACCTATGACAAAAAAGAAAACAACACATATATAAATATTTCTGCATTTGGACCAAGTAACCAATCATCTACTTAACAAAAATTACGCTAAATATGTAAAAACATGCAAAGACCCACAACCACACACATATTAATATATAAAGTTATACACATGTATGTTTTGAGTCTTAAAATGTGGAAGGAAAACTTAGCATCCACCCACTTCTAATGGTGGGCACACATGAAATGTGCCAACAGATATAAAATATGTATGCCGAAGCATAGGGTCCATCCACCGATTGGCCACCCCAGGCCCCCATGCTTTGGCATGTATTCTCTTTTTTTAACTGCGGATGAAAAATCTCATCCAACAGCACTGCCCACATTGATTTATGTCTATTCTGAGAGCAAGTTCCTGTTGCTGTCAGAATAAAACGGTCAGTGTTGCAGCTGAAAACATTCCTACAAACAGAAATGATTAACAATAAAACAGTAACAGTAAAACAGTAAAAGTAGAAGAATCACAAAAAATGACAGCAACAAAAAAAACTAACTATTTTTGATTTTTAAATTTTTTTATTTTTTGGGGGGATTTGTATTTTTACTTTTTTTTTTTTTACTTTTTTTTTCAAACTTTAAACATTTTTAAAACAGATGGTCGGGTCTCTCCAAATGCAATAGCCAGTTTCCTGACTACCTAACATCTTTCGAGACCCTGTGTAAATGTGCCCTGAACTGTGCCGTGCTGTACCCTATATTAATAGTTCACTAGTGTATGGTAGAGGCGGAAGCAGCGCTGCCCACATTGATTTATGTCTATTCTGAGAGCAAGTTCCTGCTGCTGTCAGAATAAACAGGTCAGTGTTGCAGCTGAAAGCATTCCTACAAACAGAAATGATTAACAATAAAACAGTAACAATAAAACAGTAAAAGTAGAAGAATCACAAAAAATGACAGCAACAAAAAAAACTAACTATTTTTGATTTTTACATTTTTTTATTTTTTGGGAAGGATTTGTACTTTTAATTTTTTTTTTTTTTACTTTTTTTTCAAACTTTAAACATTTTTAAAACAGATGGTCGGGTCTCTCCAAATGCGATAGCCAGTTTCCTGGCTACCTAACATCTTTTGAGACCCTGTGTAAATGTGCCCTGAACTGTGCCATGCTGTACCCTATATTAATAGTTCACTAGTGTATGGTAGAGGTGGAAGCAGCGCTGCCCACATTGATTTATGTCTATTCTGAGAGCAAGTTCCTGTTGCTGTCAGAATAAACAGGTCAGTGTTGCAGCTGAAAGCATTCCTACAAACAGAAATGATTAACAATAAAACAGTAACAATAAAACAGTAAAAGTAGAAGAATCACAAAAAATGACAGCAACAAAAAAAAACAAACTATTTTTGAATTTTAAATTTTTTTATTTTTTGGGGGGGGATTTGTATTTTTACTTTTTTTTTTTTACTTTTTTTTTCAAACTTTAAACATTTTTAAAACAGATGGTCGGGTCTCTCCAAATGCGATAGCCAGTTTTCTGACTACCTAACATCTTTCGAGACCCTGTGTAAATGTGCCCTGAACTGTGCCGTGCTGTACCCTATATTAATAGTTCACTAGTGTATGGTAGAGGCGGAAGCAGCGCTGCCCACATTGATTTATGTCTATTCTGAGAGCAAGTTCCTGTTGCTGTCAGAATAAACAGGTCAGTGTTGCAGCTGAAAGCATTCCTACAAACAGAAATGATTAACAATAAAACAGTAACAATAAAACAGTAAAAGTAGAAGAATCACAAAAAATGACAACAAAAAAACTAACTATTTTTGATTTTTACATTTTTTTATTTTTTGGGGGGGATTTGTATTTTTAATTTTTTTTTTTTTACTTTTTTTTTCACGTCCACGTATAAGTGGTACCTCATATGGAAAAAGGATGACACCAAGTCCCAAACTATCTTGCCACTGCTCCCCATGTAGTCTGGGCATCCGGGGGGCTCCACGTGACTATATTTTTCCTCATAAATCTGAAACTTACATGTATAGCCTGTTGCCCTCTCACAGGTCTTATACATCTTGACCCCATATCTGGCACGCTTGCTGGGGAGAAACTGTTTGATTACAAGGCAGCCAGAAAATTGAATGAGGGACTCATCAATGCAGATGTTTTTATGGGGAGTATACATATCTGCAAATTTTTGGTTAAAGTGATTTACGAGGGGCCGAATTTTGTGGAGCCGGTCAAATTCAGGGTCACCCCGAGGACGACTGAGTGTGTTGTCGTAGAAGTGCATAAAACGCATTATCGTCTCATATCTATGCCTGGCCATGGCAGTAGAGAACACGGACATATGAACAAGCGGGCCTGTGGACCAATACAACCGCAATTGATATTTTTTATTAATGCCCATGTTGCAGGCAATCTGACGCTATCTGGGAGGGGCGCTAACTGGCGCTAACACTATCGGAAGTCACCGGTGACACCAATACAGTGATCAGTAAAAATCTGTTCACTGTAATCAATGACACTGGTGACAGGGCAGTGAGGGCGTTAACTGGGGGGGGGGGAGGCGATCAAGGGGTTAAATGGGATTACTGGTGTACTAGCGGGAAAACTGGCGCTATCTGGGATGGGCGCTAACACTATTGGAAGTCGCCAGGGACACTGATACAGTGATCAGTAAACATGTGTTCACTGATCAATGACACAGGTGACAGGGAATTGAAGGGGTTAACTGGGGGGGGGGTGAAGAGAGGGTTAAATGTGTCCTAGGTGTGTTCTATCTGTGGGTTAGTGCTGTTTTACTCACATTTCTTCTGTCTTCTTCTCTGAAAACCTAGCCACTCATGTGTGCTCCGTCCTGTAGTCCAATGCAACGTTGTGTAAGAGTGATGGTTTCAGCCTCATTGTCGAACTCTGGAATAATCCTCAGTCTTCAAAACCTCCTGGCTAACCTATGACAAAAAAAACACAACACCTATATCAATATTACTGTATTGGGAGCAAGTAGTCAATCATCTACTTAACATAAATTACACTAAAAATGGAAAAACATGTTTACACCCACAACCACACACATATTAATATATAAAGTTATACACATGTATGTTTTGAGTCTTAAAATGTGGAAAGAAAACTTAGCCATTTTAGTGTGCTCCGTCCTGTAGTCCAATGCAACGTTGTGCAAGAGTGATGGTTTCAGCCTCATTGTCGAACTTTGGAATAATCCTCAGTCTTTAAAACCTCTTGGCTAACCTATGACAAAAAAGAAAACAACACATATATAAATATTTCTGCATTTGGACCAAGTAACCAATCATCTACTTAACAAAAATTACGCTAAATATGTAAAAACATGCAAAGACCCACAACCACACACATATTAATATATAAAGTTATACACATGTATGTTTTGAGTCTTAAAATGTGGAAGGAAAACTTAGCATCCACCCACTTCTAATGGTGGGCACACATGAAATGTGCCAACAGATATAAAATATGTATGCCGAAGCATAGGGTCCATCCACCGATTGGCCACCCCAGGCCCCCATGCTTTGGCATGTATTCTCTTTTTTTAACTGCGGATGAAAAATCTCATCCAACAGCACTGCCCACATTGATTTATGTCTATTCTGAGAGCAAGTTCCTGTTGCTGTCAGAATAAAACGGTCAGTGTTGCAGCTGAAAACATTCCTACAAACAGAAATGATTAACAATAAAACAGTAACAGTAAAACAGTAAAAGTAGAAGAATCACAAAAAATGACAGCAACAAAAAAAACTAACTATTTTTGATTTTTACATTTTTTTATTTTTTGGGGGGATTTGTATTTTTACTTTTTTTTTTTTTACTTTTTTTTCAAACTTTAAACATTTTTAAAACAGATGGTCGGGTCTCTCCAAATGCAATAGCCAGTTTCCTGACTACCTAACATCTTTCGAGACCCTGTGTAAATGTGCCCTGAACTGTGCCGTGCTGTACCCTATATTAATAGTTCACTAGTGTATGGTAGAGGCGGAAGCAGCGCTGCCCACATTGATTTATGTCTATTCTGAGAGCAAGTTCCTGCTGCTGTCAGAATAAACAGGTCAGTGTTGCAGCTGAAAGCATTCCTACAAACAGAAATGATTAACAATAAAACAGTAACAATAAAACAGTAAAAGTAGAAGAATCACAAAAAATGACAGCAACAAAAAAAACTAACTATTTTTGATTTTTACATTTTTTTATTTTTTGGGAAGGATTTGTACTTTTAATTTTTTTTTTTTTTACTTTTTTTTCAAACTTTAAACATTTTTAAAACAGATGGTCGGGTCTCTCCAAATGCGATAGCCAGTTTCCTGGCTACCTAACATCTTTTGAGACCCTGTGTAAATGTGCCCTGAACTGTGCCATGCTGTACCCTATATTAATAGTTCACTAGTGTATGGTAGAGGTGGAAGCAGCGCTGCCCACATTGATTTATGTCTATTCTGAGAGCAAGTTCCTGTTGCTGTCAGAATAAACAGGTCAGTGTTGCAGCTGAAAGCATTCCTACAAACAGAAATGATTAACAATAAAACAGTAACAATAAAACAGTAAAAGTAGAAGAATCACAAAAAATGACAGCAACAAAAAAAAACAAACTATTTTTGATTTTTAAATTTTTTTATTTTTTGGGGGGGGATTTGTATTTTTACTTTTTTTTTTTTACTTTTTTTTTCAAACTTTAAACATTTTTAAAACAGATGGTCGGGTCTCTCCAAATGCGATAGCCAGTTTTCTGACTACCTAACATCTTTCGAGACCCTGTGTAAATGTGCCCTGAACTGTGCCGTGCTGTACCCTATATTAATAGTTCACTAGTGTATGGTAGAGGCGGAAGCAGCGCTGCCCACATTGATTTATGTCTATTCTGAGAGCAAGTTCCTGTTGCTGTCAGAATAAACAGGTCAGTGTTGCAGCTGAAAGCATTCCTACAAACAGAAATGATTAACAATAAAACAGTAACAATAAAACAGTAAAAGTAGAAGAATCACAAAAAATGACAACAAAAAAACTAACTATTTTTGATTTTTACATTTTTTTATTTTTTGGGGGGGATTTGTATTTTTAATTTTTTTTTTTTTACTTTTTTTTTCACGTCCACGTATAAGTGGTACCTCATATGGAAAAAGGATGACACCAAGTCCCAAACTATCTTGCCACTGCTCCCCATGTAGTCTGGGCATCCGGGGGGCTCCACGTGACTATATTTTTCCTCATAAATCTGAAACTTACATGTATAGCCTGTTGCCCTCTCACAGGTCTTATACATCTTGACCCCATATCTGGCACGCTTGCTGGGGAGAAACTGTTTGATTACAAGGCAGCCAGAAAATTGAATGAGGGACTCATCAATGCAGATGTTTTTATGGGGAGTATACATATCTGCAAATTTTTGGTTAAAGTGATTTACGAGGGGCCGAATTTTGTGGAGCCGGTCAAATTCAGGGTCACCCCGAGGACGACTGAGTGTGTTGTCGTAGAAGTGCATAAAACGCATTATCGTCTCATATCTATGCCTGGCCATGGCAGTAGAGAACACGGACATATGAACAAGCGGGCCTGTGGACCAATACAACCGCAATTGATATTTTTTATTAATGCCCATGTTGCAGGCAATCTGACGCTATCTGGGAGGGGCGCTAACTGGCGCTAACACTATCGGAAGTCACCGGTGACACTAATACAGTGATCAGTAAAAATCTGTTCACTGTAATCAATGACACTGGTGACAGGGCAGTGAGGGCGTTAACTGGGGGGGGGGGAGGCGATCAAGGGGTTAAATGGGATTACTGGTGTACTAGCGGGAAAACTGGCGCTATCTGGGATGGGCGCTAACACTATTGGAAGTCGCCAGGGACACTGATACAGTGATCAGTAAACATGTGTTCACTGATCAATGACACAGGTGACAGGGAATTGAAGGGGTTAACTGGGGGGGGGGTGAAGAGAGGGTTAAATGTGTCCTAGGTGTGCTCTATCTGTGGGTTAGTGCTGTTTTACTCACATTTCTTCTGTCTTCTTCTCTGAAAACCTAGCCACTCATGTGTGCTCCGTCCTGTAGTCCAATGCAACGTTGTGTAAGAGTGATGGTTTCAGCCTCATTGTCGAACTCTGGAATAATCCTCAGTCTTCAAAACCTCCTGGCTAACCTATGACAAAAAAAACACAACACCTATATCAATATTACTGTATTGGGAGCAAGTAGTCAATCATCTACTTAACATAAATTACACTAAAAATGGAAAAACATGTTTACACCCACAACCACACACATATTAATATATAAAGTTATACACATGTATGTTTTGAGTCTTAAAATGTGGAAAGAAAACTTAGCCATTTTAGTGTGCTCCGTCCTGTAGTCCAATGCAACGTTGTGCAAGAGTGATGGTTTCAGCCTCATTGTCGAACTTTGGAATAATCCTCAGTCTTTAAAACCTCTTGGCTAACCTATGACAAAAAAGAAAACAACACATATATAAATATTTCTGCATTTGGACCAAGTAACCAATCATCTACTTAACAAAAATTACGCTAAATATGTAAAAACATGCAAAGACCCACAACCACACACATATTAATATATAAAGTTATACACATGTATGTTTTGAGTCTTAAAATGTGGAAGGAAAACTTAGCATCCACCCACTTCTAATGGTGGGCACACATGAAATGTGCCAACAGATATAAAATATGTATGCCGAAGCATAGGGTCCATCCACCGATTGGCCACCCCAGGCCCCCATGCTTTGGCATGTATTCTCTTTTTTTAACTGCGGATGAAAAATCTCATCCAACAGCACTGCCCACATTGATTTATGTCTATTCTGAGAGCAAGTTCCTGTTGCTGTCAGAATAAAACGGTCAGTGTTGCAGCTGAAAACATTCCTACAAACAGAAATGATTAACAATAAAACAGTAACAGTAAAACAGTAAAAGTAGAAGAATCACAAAAAATGACAGCAACAAAAAAAACTAACTATTTTTGATTTTTACATTTTTTTATTTTTTGGGAAGGATTTGTACTTTTAATTTTTTTTTTTTTTACTTTTTTTTCAAACTTTAAACATTTTTAAAACAGATGGTCGGGTCTCTCCAAATGCGATAGCCAGTTTCCTGGCTACCTAACATCTTTTGAGACCCTGTGTAAATGTGCCCTGAACTGTGCCATGCTGTACCCTATATTAATAGTTCACTAGTGTATGGTAGAGGTGGAAGCAGCGCTGCCCACATTGATTTATGTCTATTCTGAGAGCAAGTTCCTGTTGCTGTCAGAATAAACAGGTCAGTGTTGCAGCTGAAAGCATTCCTACAAACAGAAATGATTAACAATAAAACAGTAACAATAAAACAGTAAAAGTAGAAGAATCACAAAAAATGACAGCAACAAAAAAAAACAAACTATTTTTGATTTTTAAATTTTTTTATTTTTTGGGGGGGGATTTGTATTTTTACTTTTTTTTTTTTACTTTTTTTTTCAAACTTTAAACATTTTTAAAACAGATGGTCGGGTCTCTCCAAATGCGATAGCCAGTTTTCTGACTACCTAACATCTTTCGAGACCCTGTGTAAATGTGCCCTGAACTGTGCCGTGCTGTACCCTATATTAATAGTTCACTAGTGTATGGTAGAGGCGGAAGCAGCGCTGCCCACATTGATTTATGTCTATTCTGAGAGCAAGTTCCTGTTGCTGTCAGAATAAACAGGTCAGTGTTGCAGCTGAAAGCATTCCTACAAACAGAAATGATTAACAATAAAACAGTAACAATAAAACAGTAAAAGTAGAAGAATCACAAAAAATGACAACAAAAAAACAAACTATTTTTGATTTTTAAATTTTTTTATTTTTTGGGGGGGATTTGTATTTTTAATTTTTTTTTTTTTACTTTTTTTTTCACGTCCACGTATAAGTGGTACCTCATATGGAAAAAGGATGACACCAAGTCCCAAACTATCTTGCCACTGCTCCCCATGTAGTCTGGGCATCCGGGGGGCTCCACGTGACTATATTTTTCCTCATAAATCTGAAACTTACATGTATAGCCTGTTGCCCTCTCACAGGTCTTATACATCTTGACCCCATATCTGGCACGCTTGCTGGGGAGAAACTGTTTGATTACAAGGCAGCCAGAAAATTGAATGAGGGACTCATCAATGCAGATGTTTTTATGGGGAGTATACATATCTGCAAATTTTTGGTTAAAGTGATTTACGAGGGGCCGAATTTTGTGGAGCCGGTCAAATTCAGGGTCACCCCGAGGACGACTGAGTGTGTTGTCGTAGAAGTGCATAAAACGCATTATCGTCTCATATCTATGCCTGGCCATGGCAGTAGAGAACACGGACATATGAACAAGCGGGCCTGTGGACCAATACAACCGCAATTGATATTTTTTATTAATGCCCATGTTGCAGGCAATCTGACGCTATCTGGGAGGGGCGCTAACTGGCGCTAACACTATCGGAAGTCACCGGTGACACTAATACAGTGATCAGTAAAAATCTGTTCACTGTAATCAATGACACTGGTGACAGGGCAGTGAGGGCGTTAACTGGGGGGGGGGAGGCGATCAAGGGGTTAAATGGGATTACTGGTGTACTAGCGGGAAAACTGGCGCTATCTGGGATGGGCGCTAACACTATTGGAAGTCGCCAGGGACACTGATACAGTGATCAGTAAACATGTGTTCACTGATCAATGACACAGGTGACAGGGAATTGAAGGGGTTAACTGGGGGGGGGGTGAAGAGAGGGTTAAATGTGTCCTAGGTGTGCTCTATCTGTGGGTTAGTGCTGTTTTACTCACATTTCTTCTGTCTTCTTCTCTGAAAACCTAGCCACTCATGTGTGCTCCGTCCTGTAGTCCAATGCAACGTTGTGTAAGAGTGATGGTTTCAGCCTCATTGTCGAACTCTGGAATAATCCTCAGTCTTCAAAACCTCCTGGCTAACCTATGACAAAAAAAACACAACACCTATATCAATATTACTGTATTGGGAGCAAGTAGTCAATCATCTACTTAACATAAATTACACTAAAAATGGAAAAACATGTTTACACCCACAACCACACACATATTAATATATAAAGTTATACACATGTATGTTTTGAGTCTTAAAATGTGGAAAGAAAACTTAGCCATTTTAGTGTGCTCCGTCCTGTAGTCCAATGCAACGTTGTGCAAGAGTGATGGTTTCAGCCTCATTGTCGAACTTTGGAATAATCCTCAGTCTTTAAAACCTCTTGGCTAACCTATGACAAAAAAGAAAACAACACATATATAAATATTTCTGCATTTGGACCAAGTAACCAATCATCTACTTAACAAAAATTACGCTAAATATGTAAAAACATGCAAAGACCCACAACCACACACATATTAATATATAAAGTTATACACATGTATGTTTTGAGTCTTAAAATGTGGAAGGAAAACTTAGCATCCACCCACTTCTAATGGTGGGCACACATGAAATGTGCCAACAGATATAAAATATGTATGCCGAAGCATAGGGTCCATCCACCGATTGGCCACCCCAGGCCCCCATGCTTTGGCATGTATTCTCTTTTTTTAACTGCGGATGAAAAATCTCATCCAACAGCACTGCCCACATTGATTTATGTCTATTCTGAGAGCAAGTTCCTGTTGCTGTCAGAATAAAACGGTCAGTGTTGCAGCTGAAAACATTCCTACAAACAGAAATGATTAACAATAAAACAGTAACAGTAAAACAGTAAAAGTAGAAGAATCACAAAAAATGACAGCAACAAAAAAAACTAACTATTTTTGATTTTTAAATTTTTTTATTTTTTGGGGGGATTTGTATTTTTACTTTTTTTTTTTTTACTTTTTTTTTCAAACTTTAAACATTTTTAAAACAGATGGTCGGGTCTCTCCAAATGCAATAGCCAGTTTCCTGACTACCTAACATCTTTCGAGACCCTGTGTAAATGTGCCCTGAACTGTGCCGTGCTGTACCCTATATTAATAGTTCACTAGTGTATGGTAGAGGCGGAAGCAGCGCTGCCCACATTGATTTATGTCTATTCTGAGAGCAAGTTCCTGCTGCTGTCAGAATAAACAGGTCAGTGTTGCAGCTGAAAGCATTCCTACAAACAGAAATGATTAACAATAAAACAGTAACAATAAAACAGTAAAAGTAGAAGAATCACAAAAAATGACAGCAACAAAAAAAACTAACTATTTTTGATTTTTACATTTTTTTATTTTTTGGGAAGGATTTGTACTTTTAATTTTTTTTTTTTTTACTTTTTTTTCAAACTTTAAACATTTTTAAAACAGATGGTCGGGTCTCTCCAAATGCGATAGCCAGTTTCCTGGCTACCTAACATCTTTTGAGACCCTGTGTAAATGTGCCCTGAACTGTGCCATGCTGTACCCTATATTAATAGTTCACTAGTGTATGGTAGAGGTGGAAGCAGCGCTGCCCACATTGATTTATGTCTATTCTGAGAGCAAGTTCCTGTTGCTGTCAGAATAAACAGGTCAGTGTTGCAGCTGAAAGCATTCCTACAAACAGAAATGATTAACAATAAAACAGTAACAATAAAACAGTAAAAGTAGAAGAATCACAAAAAATGACAGCAACAAAAAAAAACAAACTATTTTTGATTTTTAAATTTTTTTATTTTTTGGGGGGGGATTTGTATTTTTACTTTTTTTTTTTACTTTTTTTTTCAAACTTTAAACATTTTTAAAACAGATGGTCGGGTCTCTCCAAATGCGATAGCCAGTTTTCTGACTACCTAACATCTTTCGAGACCCTGTGTAAATGTGCCCTGAACTGTGCCGTGCTGTACCCTATATTAATAGTTCACTAGTGTATGGTAGAGGCGGAAGCAGCGCTGCCCACATTGATTTATGTCTATTCTGAGAGCAAGTTCCTGTTGCTGTCAGAATAAACAGGTCAGTGTTGCAGCTGAAAGCATTCCTACAAACAGAAATGATTAACAATAAAACAGTAACAATAAAACAGTAAAAGTAGAAGAATCACAAAAAATGACAACAAAAAAACTAACTATTTTTGATTTTTACATTTTTTTATTTTTTGGGGGGGATTTGTATTTTTAATTTTTTTTTTTTTACTTTTTTTTTCACGTCCACGTATAAGTGGTACCTCATATGGAAAAAGGATGACACCAAGTCCCAAACTATCTTGCCACTGCTCCCCATGTAGTCTGGGCATCCGGGGGGCTCCACGTGACTATATTTTTCCTCATAAATCTGAAACTTACATGTATAGCCTGTTGCCCTCTCACAGGTCTTATACATCTTGACCCCATATCTGGCACGCTTGCTGGGGAGAAACTGTTTGATTACAAGGCAGCCAGAAAATTGAATGAGGGACTCATCAATGCAGATGTTTTTATGGGGAGTATACATATCTGCAAATTTTTGGTTAAAGTGATTTACGAGGGGCCGAATTTTGTGGAGCCGGTCAAATTCAGGGTCACCCCGAGGACGACTGAGTGTGTTGTCGTAGAAGTGCATAAAACGCATTATCGTCTCATATCTATGCCTGGCCATGGCAGTAGAGAACACGGACATATGAACAAGCGGGCCTGTGGACCAATACAACCGCAATTGATATTTTTTATTAATGCCCATGTTGCAGGCAATCTGACGCTATCTGGGAGGGGCGCTAACTGGCGCTAACACTATCGGAAGTCACCGGTGACACTAATACAGTGATCAGTAAAAATCTGTTCACTGTAATCAATGACACTGGTGACAGGGCAGTGAGGGCGTTAACTGGGGGGGGGAGGCGATCAAGGGGTTAAATGGGATTACTGGTGTACTAGCGGGAAAACTGGCGCTATCTGGGATGGGCGCTAACACTATTGGAAGTCGCCAGGGACACTGATACAGTGATCAGTAAACATGTGTTCACTGATCAATGACACAGGTGACAGGGAATTGAAGGGGTTAACTGGGGGGGGGTGAAGAGAGTGTTAAATGTGTCCTAGGTGTGTTCTATCTGTGGGTTAGTGCTGTTTTACTCACATTTCTTCTGTCTTCTTCTCTGAAAACTTAGCCACTCATGTGTGCTCCGTCCTGTAGTCCAATGCAACGTTGTGTAAGAGTGATGGTTTCAGCCTCATTGTCGAACTCTGGAATAATCCTCAGTCTTCAAAACCTCCTGGCTAACCTATGACAAAAAAAACACAACACCTATATCAATATTACTGTATTGGGAGCAAGTAGTCAATCATCTACTTAACATAAATTACACTAAAAATGGAAAAACATGTTTACACCCACAACCACACACATATTAATATATAAAGTTATACACATGTATGTTTTGAGTCTTAAAATGTGGAAAGAAAACTTAGCCATTTTAGTGTGCTCCGTCCTGTAGTCCAATGCAACGTTGTGCAAGAGTGATGGTTTCAGCCTCATTGTCGAACTTTGGAATAATCCTCAGTCTTTAAAACCTCTTGGCTAACCTATGACAAAAAAGAAAACAACACATATATAAATATTTCTGCATTTGGACCAAGTAACCAATCATCTACTTAACAAAAATTACGCTAAATATGTAAAAACATGCAAAGACCCACAACCACACACATATTAATATATAAAGTTATACACATGTATGTTTTGAGTCTTAAAATGTGGAAGGAAAACTTAGCATCCACCCACTTCTAATGGTGGGCACACATGAAATGTGCCAACAGATATAAAATATGTATGCCAAAGCATAGGGTCCATCCACCGATTGGCCACCCCAGGCCCCCATGCTTTGGCATATATTCTCTTTTTTTAACTGCGGATGAAAAATCTCATCCAACAGCACTGCCCACATTGATTTATGTCTATTCTGAGAGCAAGTTCCTGTTGCTGTCAGAATAAAACGGTCAGTGTTGCAGCTGAAAACATTCCTACAAACAGAAATGATTAACAATAAAACAGTAACAGTAAAACAGTAAAAGTAGAAGAATCACAAAAAATGACAGCAACAAAAAAAACTAACTATTTTTGATTTTTAAATTTTTTTATTTTTTGGGGGGATTTGTATTTTTACTTTTTTTTTTTTACTTTTTTTTTCAAACTTTAAACATTTTTAAAACAGATGGTCGGGTCTCTCCAAATGCAATAGCCAGTTTCCTGACTACCTAACATCTTTCGAGACCCTGTTTAAATGTGCCCTGAACTGTGCTGTGCTGTACCCTATATTAATAGTTCACTAGTGTATGGTAGAGGCGGAAGCAGCGCTGCCCACATTGATTTATGTCTATTCTGAGAGCAAGTTCCTGCTGCTGTCAGAATAAACAGGTCAGTGTTGCAGCTGAAAGCATTCCTACAAACAGAAATGATTAACAATAAAACAGTAACAATAAAACAGTAAAAGTAGAAGAATCACAAAAAATGACAGCAACAAAAAAAACTATTTTTGATTTTTAAATTTTTTTATTTTTTGGGAAGGATTTGTACTTTTAATTTTTTTTTTTTTTACTTTTTTTTCAAACTTTAAACATTTTTAAAACAGATGGTCGGGTCTCTCCAAATGCGATAGCCAGTTTCCTGGCTACCTAACATCTTTTGAGACCCTGTGTAAATGTGCCCTGAACTGTGCCATGCTGTACCCTATATTAATAGTTCACTAGTGTATGGTAGAGGTGGAAGCAGCGCTGCCCACATTGATTTATGTCTATTCTGAGAGCAAGTTCCTGTTGCTGTCAGAATAAACAGGTCAGTGTTGCAGCTGAAAGCATTCCTACAAACAGAAATGATTAACAATAAAACAGTAACAATAAAACAGTAAAAGTAGAAGAATCACAAAAGATGACAGCAACAAAAAAAACAAACTATTTTTGATTTTTAAATTTTTTTATTTTTTGGGGGGGATTTGTATTTTTAATTTTTTTTTTTTTACTTTTTTTTTCACGTCCACGTATAAGTGGTACCTCATATGGAAAAAGGATGACACCAAGTCCCAAACTATCTTGCCACTGCTCCCCATGTAGTCTGGGCATCCAGGGGGCTCCACGTGACTATATTTTTCCTCATAAATCTGAAACTTACATGAATAGCCTGTTGCCCTCTCACAGGTCTTATACATCTTGACCCCATATCTGGCACGCTTGCTGGGGAGAAACTGTTTGATTACAAGGCAGCCAGAAAATTGAATGAGGGACTCATCAATGCAGATGTTTTTATGGGGAGTATACATATCTGCAAATTTTTGGTTAAAGTGATTTACGAGGGGCCGAATTTTGTGGAGCCGGTCAAATTCAGGGTCACCCCGAGGACGACTGAGTGTGTTGTCGTAGAAGTGCATAAAACGCATTATCGTCTCATATCTATGCCTGGCCATGGCAGTAGAGAACACGGACATATGAACAAGCGGGCCTGTGGACCAATACAACCGCAATTGATATTTTTTATTAATGCCCATGTTGCAGGCAATCTGACGCTATCTGGGAGGGGCGCTAACTGGCGCTAACACTATCGGAAGTCACCGGTGACACTAATACAGTGATCAGTAAAAATCTGTTCACTGTAATCAATGACACTGGTGACAGGGCAGTGAGGGCGTTAACTGGGGGGGGGAGGCGATCAAGGGGTTAAATGGGATTACTGGTGTACTAGCGGGAAAACTGGCGCTATCTGGGATGGGCGCTAACACTATTGGAAGTCGCCAGGGACACTGATACAGTGATCAGTAAACATGTGTTCACTGATCAATGACACAGGTGACAGGGAATTGAAGGGGTTAACTGGGGGGGGGTGAAGAGAGTGTTAAATGTGTCCTAGGTGTGTTCTATCTGTGGGTTAGTGCTGTTTTACTCACATTTCTTCTGTCTTCTTCTCTGAAAACTTAGCCACTCATGTGTGCTCCGTCCTGTAGTCCAATGCAACGTTGTGTAAGAGTGATGGTTTCAGCCTCATTGTCGAACTCTGGAATAATCCTCAGTCTTCAAAACCTCCTGGCTAACCTATGACAAAAAAAAACACAACACCTATATCAATATTACTGTATTGGGAGCAAGTAGTCAATCACCTACTTAACATAAATTACACTAAAAATGGAAAAACATGTTTACACCCACAACCACACACATATTAATATATAAAGTTATACACATGTATGTTTTGAGTCTTAAAATGTGGAAAGAAAACTTAGCCATTTTAGTGTGCTCCGTCCTGTAGTCCAATGCAACGTTGTGCAAGAGTGATGGTTTCAGCCTCATTGTCGAACTTTGGAATAATCCTCAGTCTTTAAAACCTCTTGGCTAACCTATGACAAAAAAAGAAAACAACACATATATAAATATTTCTGCATTTGGACCAAGTAACCAATCATCTACTTAACAAAAATTACGCTAAATATGTAAAAACATGCAAAGACCCACAACCACACACATATTAATATATAAAGTTATACACATGTATGTTTTGAGTCTTAAAATGTGGAAGGAAAACTTAGCATCCACCCACTTCTAATGGTGGGCACACATGAAATGTGCCAACAGATATAAAATATGTATGCCAAAGCATAGGGTCCATCCACCGATTGGCCACCCCAGGCCCCCATGCTTTGGCATATATTCTCTTTTTTTAACTGCGGATGAAAAATCTCATCCAACAGCACTGCCCACATTGATTTATGTCTATTCTGAGAGCAAGTTCCTGTTGCTGTCAGAATAAAACGGTCAGTGTTGCAGCTGAAAACATTCCTACAAACAGAAATGATTAACAATAAAACAGTAACAGTAAAACAGTAAAAGTAGAAGAATCACAAAAAATGACAGCAACAAAAAAAACTAACTATTTTTGATTTTTAAATTTTTTTATTTTTTGGGGGGATTTGTATTTTTACTTTTTTTTTTTTTACTTTTTTTTTCAAACTTTAAACATTTTTAAAACAGATGGTCGGGTCTCTCCAAATGCAATAGCCAGTTTCCTGACTACCTAACATCTTTCGAGACCCTGTGTAAATGTGCCCTGAACTGTGCCGTGCTGTACCCTATATTAATAGTTCACTAGTGTATGGTAGAGGCGGAAGCAGCGCTGCCCACATTGATTTATGTCTATTCTGAGAGCAAGTTCCTGCTGCTGTCAGAATAAACAGGTCAGTGTTGCAGCTGAAAGCATTCCTACAAACAGAAATGATTAACAATAAAACAGTAACAATAAAACAGTAAAAGTAGAAGAATCACAAAAAATGACAGCAACAAAAAAAACTAACTATTTTTGATTTTTAAATTTTTTTATTTTTTGGGAAGGATTTGTACTTTTAATTTTTTTTTTTTTACTTTTTTTTCAAACTTTAAACATTTTTAAAACAGATGGTCGGGTCTCTCCAAATGCGATAGCCAGTTTCCTGGCTACCTAACATCTTTTGAGACCCTGTGTAAATGTGCCCTGAACTGTGCCATGCTGTACCCTATATTAATAGTTCACTAGTGTATGGTAGAGGTGGAAGCAGCGCTGCCCACATTGATTTATGTCTATTCTGAGAGCAAGTTCCTGTTGCTGTCAGAATAAACAGGTCAGTGTTGCAGCTGAAAGCATTCCTACAAACAGAAATGATTAACAATAAAACAGTAACAATAAAACAGTAAAAGTAGAAGAATCACAAAAGATGACAGCAACAAAAAAAACAAACTATGTTTGATTTTTAAATTTTTTTATTTTTTGGGGGGGATTTGTATTTTTACTTTTTTTTTTTTTACTTTTTTTTTTCAAACTTTAAACATTTTTAAAACAGATGGTCGGGTCTCTCCAAATGCGATAGCCAGTTTTCTGACTACCTAACATCTTTCGAGACCCTGTGTAAATGTGCCCTGAACTGTGCCGTGCTGTACCCTATATTAATAGTTCACTAGTGTATGGTAGAGGCGGAAGCAGCGCTGCCCACATTGATTTATGTCTATTCTGAGAGCAAGTTCCTGTTGCTGTCAGAATAAACAGGTCAGTGTTGCAGCTGAAAGCATTCCTACAAACAGAAATGATTAACAATAAAACAGTAACAATAAAACAGTAAAAGTAGAAGAATCACAAAAAATGACAACAAAAAAACTATTTTTGATTTTTACATTTTTTTATTTTTTGGGGGGGATTTGTATTTTTAATTTTTTTTTTTTTACTTTTTTTTTCACGTCCACGTATAAGTGGTACCTCATATGGAAAAAGGATGACACCAAGTCCCAAACTATCTTGCCACTGCTCCCCATGTAGTCTGGGCATCCGGGGGGCTCCACGTGACTATATTTTTCCTCATAAATCTGAAACTTACATGTATAGCCTGTTGCCCTCTCACAGGTCTTATACATCTTGACCCCATATCTGGCACGCTTGCTGGGGAGAAACTGTTTGATTACAAGGCAGCCAGAAAATTGAATGAGGGACTCATCAATGCAGATGTTTTTATGGGGAGTATACATATCTGCAAATTTTTGGTTAAAGTGATTTACGAGGGGCCGAATTTTGTGGAGCCGGTCAAATTCAGGGTCACCCCGAGGACGACTGAGTGTGTTGTCGTAGAAGTGCATAAAACGCATTATCGTCTCATATCTATGCCTGGCCATGGCAGTAGAGAACACGGACATATGAACAAGCGGGCCTGTGGACCAATACAACCGCAATTGATATTTTTTATTAATGCCCATGTTGCAGGCAATCTGACGCTATCTGGGAGGGGCGCTAACTGGCGCTAACACTATCGGAAGTCACCGGTGACACTAATACAGTGATCAGTAAAAATCTGTTCACTGTAATCAATGACACTGGTGACAGGGCAGTGAGGGCGTTAACTGGGGGGGGGAGGCGATCAAGGGGTTAAATGGGATTACTGGTGTACTAGCGGGAAAACTGGCGCTATCTGGGATGGGCGCTAACACTATTGGAAGTCGCCAGGGACACTGATACAGTGATCAGTAAACATGTGTTCACTGATCAATGACACAGGTGACAGGGAATTGAAGGGGTTAACTGGGGGGGGGTGAAGAGAGTGTTAAATGTGTCCTAGGTGTGTTCTATCTGTGGGTTAGTGCTGTTTTACTCACATTTCTTCTGTCTTCTTCTCTGAAAACTTAGCCACTCATGTGTGCTCCGTCCTGTAGTCCAATGCAACGTTGTGTAAGAGTGATGGTTTCAGCCTCATTGTCGAACTCTGGAATAATCCTCAGTCTTCAAAACCTCCTGGCTAACCTATGACAAAAAAAACACAACACCTATATCAATATTACTGTATTGGGAGCAAGTAGTCAATCATCTACTTAACATAAATTACACTAAAAATGGAAAAACATGTTTACACCCACAACCACACACATATTAATATATAAAGTTATACACATGTATGTTTTGAGTCTTAAAATGTGGAAAGAAAACTTAGCCATTTTAGTGTGCTCCGTCCTGTAGTCCAATGCAACGTTGTGCAAGAGTGATGGTTTCAGCCTCATTGTCGAACTTTGGAATAATCCTCAGTCTTTAAAACCTCTTGGCTAACCTATGACAAAAAAGAAAACAACACATATATAAATATTTCTGCATTTGGACCAAGTAACCAATCATCTACTTAACAAAAATTACGCTAAATATGTAAAAACATGCAAAGACCCACAACCACACACATATTAATATATAAAGTTATACACATGTATGTTTTGAGTCTTAAAATGTGGAAGGAAAACTTAGCATCCACCCACTTCTAATGGTGGGCACACATGAAATGTGCCAACAGATATAAAATATGTATGCCAAAGCATAGGGTCCATCCACCGATTGGCCACCCCAGGCCCCCATGCTTTGGCATATATTCTCTTTTTTTAACTGCGGATGAAAAATCTCATCCAACAGCACTGCCCACATTGATTTATGTCTATTCTGAGAGCAAGTTCCTGTTGCTGTCAGAATAAAACGGTCAGTGTTGCAGCTGAAAACATTCCTACAAACAGAAATGATTAACAATAAAACAGTAACAGTAAAACAGTAAAAGTAGAAGAATCACAAAAAATGACAGCAACAAAAAAAACTAACTATTTTTGATTTTTAAATTTTTTTATTTTTTGGGGGGATTTGTATTTTTACTTTTTTTTTTTTACTTTTTTTTTCAAACTTTAAACATTTTTAAAACAGATGGTCGGGTCTCTCCAAATGCAATAGCCAGTTTCCTGACTACCTAACATCTTTCGAGACCCTGTTTAAATGTGCCCTGAACTGTGCTGTGCTGTACCCTATATTAATAGTTCACTAGTGTATGGTAGAGGCGGAAGCAGCGCTGCCCACATTGATTTATGTCTATTCTGAGAGCAAGTTCCTGCTGCTGTCAGAATAAACAGGTCAGTGTTGCAGCTGAAAGCATTCCTACAAACAGAAATGATTAACAATAAAACAGTAACAATAAAACAGTAAAAGTAGAAGAATCACAAAAAATGACAGCAACAAAAAAAACTATTTTTGATTTTTAAATTTTTTTATTTTTTGGGAAGGATTTGTACTTTTAATTTTTTTTTTTTTTACTTTTTTTTCAAACTTTAAACATTTTTAAAACAGATGGTCGGGTCTCTCCAAATGCGATAGCCAGTTTCCTGGCTACCTAACATCTTTTGAGACCCTGTGTAAATGTGCCCTGAACTGTGCCATGCTGTACCCTATATTAATAGTTCACTAGTGTATGGTAGAGGCGGAAGCAGCGCTGCCCACATTGATTTATGTCTATTCTGAGAGCAAGTTCCTGTTGCTGTCAGAATAAACAGGTCAGTGTTGCAGCTGAAAGCATTCCTACAAACAGAAATGATTAACAATAAAACAGTAACAATAAAACAGTAAAAGTAGAAGAATCACAAAAAATGACAACAAAAAAACTAACTATTTTTGATTTTTACATTTTTTATTTTTTGGGGGGATTTGTATTTTTAATTTTTTTTTTTTTACTTTTTTTTTCACGTCCACGTATAAGTGGTACCTCATATGGAAAAAGGATGACACCAAGTGCCAAACTATCTTGCCACTGCTCCCCATGTAGTCTGGGCATCCGGGGGGCTCCACGTGGCTATATTTTTCCTCATAAATCTGAAACTTACATGTATAGCCTGTTGCCCTCTCACAGGTCTTATACATCTTGACCCCATATCTGGCACGCTTGCTGGGGAGAAACTGTTTGATTACAAGGCAGCCAGAAAATTGAATGAGGGACTCATCAATGCAGATGTTTTTATGGGGAGTATACATATCTGCAAATTTTTGGTTAAAGTGATTTACGAGGGGCCGAATTTTGTGGAGCCGGTCAAATTCAGGGTCACCCCGAGGACGACTGAGTGTGTTGTCGTAGAAGTGCATAAAACGCATTATCGTCTCATATCTATGCCTGGCCATGGCAGTAGAGAACACGGACATATGAACAAGCGGGCCTGTGGACCAATACAACCGCAATTGATATTTTTTATTAATGCCCATGTTGCAGGCAATCTGACGCTATCTGGGAGGGGCGCTAACTGGCGCTAACACTATCGGAAGTCACCGGTGACACTAATACAGTGATCAGTAAAAATCTGTTCACTGTAATCAATGACACTGGTGACAGGGCAGTGAGGGCGTTAACTGGGGGGGGGGAGGCGATCAAGGGGTTAAATGGGATTACTGGTGTACTAGCGGGAAAACTGGAGCTATCTGGGATGGGCGCTAACACTATTGGAAGTCGCCAGGGACACTGATACAGTGATCAGTAAACATGTGTTCACTGATCAATGACACAGGTGACAGGGAATTGAAGGGGTTAACTGGGGGGGGGTGAAGAGAGGGTTAAATGTGTCCTAGGTGTGTTCTATCTGTGGGTTAGTGCTGTTTTACTCACATTTCTTCTGTCTTCTTCTCTGAAAACTTAGCCACTCATGTGTGCTCCGTCCTGTAGTCCAATGCAACGTTGTGTAAGAGTGATGGTTTCAGCCTCATTGTCGAACTCTGGAATAATCCTCAGTCTTCAAAACCTCCTGGCTAACCTATGACAAAAAAAACACAACACCTATATCAATATTACTGTATTGGGAGCAAGTAGTCAATCATCTACTTAACATAAATTACACTAAAAATGGAAAAACATGTTTACACCCACAACCACACACATATTAATATATAAAGTTATACACATGTATGTTTTGAGTCTTAAAATGTGGAAAGAAAATGTAGCCATTTTAGTGTGCTCCGTCCTGTAGTCCAATGCAACGTTGTGCAAGAGTGATGGTTTCAGCCTCATTGTCGAACTTTGGAATAATCCTCAGTCTTTAAAACCTCTTGGCTAACCTATGACAAAAAAGAAAACAACACATATATAAATATTTCTGCATTTGGACCAAGTAACCAATCATCTACTTAACAAAAATTACGCTAAATATGTAAAAACATGCAAAGACCCACAACCACACACATATTAATATATAAAGTTATACACATGTATGTTTTGAGTCTTAAAATGTGGAAGGAAAACTTAGCATCCACCCACTTCTAATGGTGGGCACACATGAAATGTGCCAACAGATATAAAATATGTATGCCGAAGCATAGGGTCCATCCACCGATTGGCCACCCCAGGCCCCCATGCTTTGGCATATATTCTCTTTTTTTAACTGCGGATGAAAAATCTCATCCAACAGCACTGCCCACATTGATTTATGTCTATTCTGAGAGCAAGTTCCTGTTGCTGTCAGAATAAAACGGTCAGTGTTGCAGCTGAAAACATTCCTACAAACAGAAATGATTAACAATAAAACAGTAACAATAAAACAGTAAAAGTAGAAGAATCACAAAAAATGACAGCAACAAAAAAAACTAACTTTTTGATTTTTAAATTTTTTTATTTTTTGGGAAGGATTTGTACTTTTAATTATTTTTTTTTTTACTTTTTTTTTCAAACTTTAAACATTTTTAAAACAGATGGTCGGGTCTCTCCAAATGCGATAGCCAGTTTCCTGGCTACCTAACATCTTTTGAGACCCTGTGTAAATGTGCCCTGAACTGTGCCATGCTGTACCCTATATTAATAGTTCACTAGTGTATGGTAGAGGTGGAAGCAGCGCTGCCCACATTGATTTATGTCTATTCTGAGAGCAAGTTCCTGTTGCTGTCAGAATAAACAGGTCAGTGTTGCAGCTGAAAGCATTCCTACAAACAGAAATGATTAACAATAAAACAGTAACAGTAAAACAGTAAAAGTAGAAGAATCACAAAAAATGACAGCAACAAAAAAAACTAACTATTTTTGATTTTTAAATTTTTTTATTTTTTGGGGGGATTTGTATTTTTACTTTTTTTTTTTTTACTTTTTTTTTCAAACTTTAAACATTTTTAAAACAGATGGTCGGGTCTCTCCAAATGCGATAGCCAGTTTCCTGACTACCTAACATCTTTCGAGACCCTGTGTAAATGTGCCCTGAACTGTGCCGTGCTGTACCCTATATTAATAGTTCACTAGTGTATGGTAGAGGCGGAACCAGCGCTGCCCACATTGATTTATGTCTATTCTGAGAGCAAGTTCCTGTTGCTGTCAGAATAAACAGGTCAGTGCTGCAGCTGAAGGCATTCCTACAAACAGAAATGATTAACAATAAAACAGTAACAATAAAACAGTAAAAGTAGAAGAATCACAAAAAATGACAGCAACAAAAAAAACTAACTATTTTTGATTTTTAAATTTTTTTATTTTTTGGGAAGGATTTGTACTTTTAATTTTTTTTTTTTTTTTACTTTTTTTTTCAAACTTTAAACATTTTTAAAACAGATGGTCGGGTCTCTCCAAATGCGATAGCCAGTTTCCTGGCTACCTAACATCTTTTGAGACCCTGTGTAAATGTGCCCTGAACTGTGCCGTGCTGTACCCTATATTAATAGTTCACTAGTGTATGGTAGAGGTGGAAGCAGCGCTGCCCACATTGATTTATGTCTATTCTGAGAGCAAGTTCCTGTTGCTGTCAGAATAAACAGGTCAGTGTTGCAGCTGAAAGCATTCCTACAAACAGAAATGATTAACAATAAAACAGTAACAATAAAACAGTAAAAGTAGAAGAATCACAAAAAATGACAGCAACAAAAAAACCAAACTATTTTTGATTTTTAAATTTTTTTATTTTTTTGGGGGGGATTTGTATTTTTACTTTTTTTTTTTACTTTTTTTTTCAAACTTTAAACATTTTTAAAACAGATGGTCGGGTCTCTCCAAATGCGATAGCCAGTTTTCTGACTACCTAACATCTTTCGAGACCCTGTGTAAATGTGCCCTGAACTGTGCCGTGCTGTACCCTATATTAATAGTTCACTAGTGTATGGTAGAGGCGGAAGCAGCGCTGCCCACATTGATTTATGTCTATTCTGAGAGCAAGTTCCTGTTGCTGTCAGAATAAACAGGTCAGTGTTGCAGCTGAAAGCATTCCTACAAACAGAAATGATTAACAATAAAACAGTAACAATAAAACAGTAAAAGTAGAAGAATCACAAAAAATGACAATAAAAAAACTAACTATTTTTGATTTTTACATTTTTTTATTTTTTGGGGGGATTTGTATTTTTAATTTTTTTTTTTTTACTTTCTTTTTCACGTCCACGTATAAGTGGTACCTCATATGGAAAAAGGATGACACCAAGTCCCAAACTATCTTGCCACTGCTCCCCATGTAGTCTGGGCATCCGGGGGGCTCCACGTGACTATATTTTTCCTCATAAATCTGAAACTTACATGTATAGCCTGTTGCCCTCTCACAGGTCTTATACATCTTGACCCCATATCTGGCACGCTTGCTGGGGAGAAACTGTTTGATTACAAGGCAGCCAGAAAATTGAATGAGGGACTCATCAATGCAGATGTTTTTATGGGGAGTATACATATCTGCAAATTTTTGGTTAAAGTGATTTACGAGGGGCCGAATTTTGTGGAGCCGGTCAAATTCAGGGTCACCCCGAGGACGACTGAGTGTGTTGTCGTAGAAGTGCATAAAACGCATTATCGTCTCATATCTATGCCTGGCCATGGCAGTAGAGAACACGGACATATGAACAAGCGGGCCTGTGGACCAATACAACCGCAATTGATATTTTTTATTAATGCCCATGTTGCAGGCAATCTGACGCTATCTGGGAGGGGCGCTAACTGGCGCTAACACTATCGGAAGTCACCGGTGACACTAATACAGTGATCAGTAAAAATCTGTTCACTGTAATCAATGACACTGGTGACAGGGCAGTGAGGGCGTTAACTGGGGGGGGGAGGCGATCAAGGGGTTAAATGGTATTACTGGTGTACTAGCGGGAAAACTGGAGCTATCTGGGATGGGCGCTAACACTATTGGAAGTCGCCAGGGACACTGATACAGTGATCAGTAAACATGTGTTCACTGATCAATGACACAGGTGACAGGGAATTGAAGGGGTTA
Source organism: Staurois parvus (assembly GCF_062004578.1). Classification (NCBI taxonomy): domain Eukaryota; kingdom Metazoa; phylum Chordata; class Amphibia; order Anura; family Ranidae; genus Staurois; species Staurois parvus. Next base: position 3,722,753 of record NW_028319601.1, on the reverse strand, counting down.
ACTGGGGGGGGGTGAAGAGAGGGTTAAATGTGTCCTAGGTGTGTTCTATCTGTGGGTTAGTGCTGTTTTACTCACATTTCTTCTGTCTTCTTCTCTGAAAACTTAGCCACTCATGTGTGCTCCGTCCTGTAGTCCAATGCAACGTTGTGTAAGAGTGATCGTTTCAGCCTCATTGTCGAACTCTGGAATAATCCTCAGTCTTCAAAACCTCCTGGCTAACCTATGACAAAAAAAACACAACACCTATATCAATATTACTGTATTGGGAGCAAGTAGTCAATCATCTACTTAACATAAATTACACTAAAAATGGAAAAACATGTTTACACCCACAACCACACACATATTAATATATAAAGTTATACACATGTATGTTTTGAGTCTTAAAATGTGGAAAGAAAACTTAGCCATTTTAGTGTGCTCCGTCCTGTAGTCCAATGCAACGTTGTGCAAGAGTGATGGTTTCAGCCTCATTGTCGAACTTTGGAATAATCCTCAGTCTTTAAAACCTCTTGGCTAACCTATGACAAAAAAGAAAACAACACATATATAAATATTTCTGCATTTGGACCAAGTAACCAATCATCTACTTAACAAAAATTACGCTAAATATGTAAAAACATGCAAAGACCCACAACCACACACATATTAATATATAAAGTTATACACATGTATGTTTTGAGTCTTAAAATGTGGAAGGAAAACTTAGCATCCACCCACTTCTAATGGTGGGCACACATGAAATGTGCCAACAGATATAAAATATGTATGCCGAAGCATAGGGTCCATCCACCGATTGGCCACCCCAGGCCCCCATGCTTTGGCATATATTCTCTTTTTTTAACTGCGGATGAAAAATCTCATCCAACAGCACTGCCCACATTGATTTATGTCTATTCTGAGAGCAAGTTCCTGTTGCTGTCAGAATAAAACGGTCAGTGTTGCAGCTGAAAACATTCCTACAAACAGAAATGATTAACAATAAAACAGTAACAGTAAAACAGTAAAAGTAGAAGAATCACAAAAAATGACAGCAACAAAAAAAACTAACTATTTTTGATTTTTAAATTTTTTTATTTTTTGGGGGGATTTGTTTTTTTACTTTTTTTTTTTTACTTTTTTTTTCAAACTTTAAACATTTTTAAAACAGATGGTCGGGTCTCTCCAAATGCAATAGCCAGTTTCCTGACTACCTAACATCTTTCGAGACCCTGTGTAAATGTGCCCTGAACTGTGCCGTGCTGTACCCTATATTAATAGTTCACTAGTGTATGGTAGAGGCGGAAGCAGCGCTGCCCACATTGATTTATGTCTATTCTGAGAGCAAGTTCCTGCTGCTGTCAGAATAAACAGGTCAGTGTTGCAGCTGAAAGCATTCCTACAAACAGAAATGATTAACAATAAAACAGTAACAATAAAACAGTAAAAGTAGAAGAATCACAAAAAATGACAGCAACAAAAAAAACTAACTATTTTTGATTTTTAAATTTTTTTATTTTTTGGGAAGGATTTGTACTTTTAATTTTTTTTTTTTTTACTTTTTTTTCAAACTTTAAACATTTTTAAAACAGATGGTCGGGTCTCTCCAAATGCGATAGCCAGTTTCCTGGCTACCTAACATCTTTTGAGACCCTGTGTAAATGTGCCCTGAACTGTGCCATGCTGTACCCTATATTAATAGTTCACTAGTGTATGGTAGAGGTGGAAGCAGCGCTGCCCACATTGATTTATGTCTATTCTGAGAGCAAGTTCCTGTTGCTGTCAGAATAAACAGGTCAGTGTTGCAGCTGAAAGCATTCCTACAAACAGAAATGATTAACAATAAAACAGTAACAATAAAACAGTAAAAGTAGAAGAATCACAAAAAATGACAGCAACAAAAAAAACTAACTATTTTTGATTTTTAAATTTTTTTATTTTTTGGGAAGGATTTGTACTTTTAATTTTTTTTTTTTTACTTTTTTTCAAACTTTAAACATTTTTAAACAGATGGTCGGGTCTCTCCAAATGCGATAGCCAGTTTCCTGGCTACCTAACATCTTTTGAGACCCTGTGTAAATGTGCCCTGAACTGTGCCGTGCTGTACCCTATATTAATAGTTCACTAGTGTATGGTAGAGGTGGAAGCAGCGCTGCCCACATTGATTTATGTCTATTCTGAGAGCAAGTTCCTGTTGCTGTCAGAATAAACAGGTCAGTGTTGCAGCTGAAAGCATTCCTACAAACAGAAATGATTAACAATAAAACAGTAACAATAAAACAGTAAAAGTAGAAGAATCACAAAAGATGACAGCAACAAAAAAAACAAACTATTTTTGATTTTTAAATTTTTTTATTTTTTGGGGGGGATTTGTATTTTTACTTTTTTTTTTTTTACTTTTTTTTTTCAAACTTTAAACATTTTTAAAACAGATGGTCGGGTCTCTCCAAATGCGATAGCCAGTTTTCTGACTACCTAACATCTTTCGAGACCCTGTGTAAATGTGCCCTGAACTGTGCCGTGCTGTACCCTATATTAATAGTTCACTAGTGTATGGTAGAGGCGGAAGCAGCGCTGCCCACATTGATTTATGTCTATTCTGAGAGCAAGTTCCTGTTGCTGTCAGAATAAACAGGTCAGTGTTGCAGCTGAAAGCATTCCTACAAACAGAAATGATTAACAATAAAACAGTAACAATAAAACAGTAAAAGTAGAAGAATCACAAAAAATGACAACAAAAAAACAAACTATTTTTGATTTTTACATTTTTTATTTTTTGGGGGGATTTGTATTTTTAATTTTTTTTTTTTTACTTTTTTTTTCACGTCCACGTATAAGTGGTACCTCATATGGAAAAAGGATGACACCAAGTCCCAAACTATCTTGCCACTGCTCCCCATGTAGTCTGGGCATCCGGGGGGCTCCACGTGACTATATTTTTCCTCATAAATCTGAAACTTACATGTATAGCCTGTTGCCCTCTCACAGGTCTTATACATCTTGACCCCATATCTGGCACGCTTGCTGGGGAGAAACTGTTTGATTACAAGGCAGCCAGAAAATTGAATGAGGGACTCATCAATGCAGATGTTTTTATGGGGAGTATACATATCTGCAAATTTTTGGTTAAAGTGATTTACGAGGGGCCGAATTTTGTGGAGCCGGTCAAATTCAGGGTCACCCCGAGGACGACTGAGTGTGTTGTCGTAGAAGTGCATAAAACGCATTATCGTCTCATATCTATGCCTGGCCATGGCAGTAGAGAACACGGACATATGAACAAGCGGGCCTGTGGACCAATACAACCGCAATTGATATTTTTTATTAATGCCCATGTTGCAGGCAATCTGACGCTATCTGGGAGGGGCGCTAACTGGCGCTAACACTATCGGAAGTCACCGGTGACACTAATACAGTGATCAGTAAAAATCTGTTCACTGTAATCAATGACACTGGTGACAGGGCAGTGAGGGCGTTAACTGGGGGGGGGAGGCGATCAAGGGGTTAAATGGGATTACTGGTGTACTAGCGGGAAAACTGGCGCTATCTGGGATGGGCGCTAACACTATTGGAAGTCGCCAGGGACACTGATACAGTGATCAGTAAACATGTGTTCACTGATCAATGACACAGGTGACAGGGAATTGAAGGGGTTAACTGGGGGGGGGTGAAGAGAGTGTTAAATGTGTCCTAGGTGTGTTCTATCTGTGGGTTAGTGCTGTTTTACTCACATTTCTTCTGTCTTCTTCTCTGAAAACTTAGCCACTCATGTGTGCTCCGTCCTGTAGTCCAATGCAACGTTGTGTAAGAGTGATGGTTTCAGCCTCATTGTCGAACTCTGGAATAATCCTCAGTCTTCAAAACCTCCTGGCTAACCTATGACAAAAAAAACACAACACCTATATCAATATTACTGTATTGGGAGCAAGTAGTCAATCATCTACTTAACATAAATTACACTAAAAATGGAAAAACATGTTTACACCCACAACCACACACATATTAATATATAAAGTTATACACATGTATGTTTTGAGTCTTAAAATGTGGAAAGAAAACTTAGCCATTTTAGTGTGCTCCGTCCTGTAGTCCAATGCAACGTTGTGCAAGAGTGATGGTTTCAGCCTCATTGTCGAACTTTGGAATAATCCTCAGTCTTTAAAACCTCTTGGCTAACCTATGACAAAAAAGAAAACAACACATATATAAATATTTCTGCATTTGGACCAAGTAACCAATCATCTACTTAACAAAAATTACGCTAAATATGTAAAAACATGCAAAGACCCACAACCACACACATATTAATATATAAAGTTATACACATGTATGTTTTGAGTCTTAAAATGTGGAAGGAAAACTTAGCATCCACCCACTTCTAATGGTGGGCACACATGAAATGTGCCAACAGATATAAAATATGTATGCCAAAGCATAGGGTCCATCCACCGATTGGCCACCCCAGGCCCCCATGCTTTGGCATATATTCTCTTTTTTTAACTGCGGATGAAAAATCTCATCCAACAGCACTGCCCACATTGATTTATGTCTATTCTGAGAGCAAGTTCCTGTTGCTGTCAGAATAAAACGGTCAGTGTTGCAGCTGAAAACATTCCTACAAACAGAAATGATTAACAATAAAACAGTAACAGTAAAACAGTAAAAGTAGAAGAATCACAAAAAATGACAGCAACAAAAAAAACTAACTATTTTTGATTTTTAAATTTTTTTATTTTTTGGGGGGATTTGTATTTTTACTTTTTTTTTTTTTACTTTTTTTTTCAAACTTTAAACATTTTTAAAACAGATGGTCGGGTCTCTCCAAATGCAATAGCCAGTTTCCTGACTACCTAACATCTTTCGAGACCCTGTGTAAATGTGCCCTGAACTGTGCCGTGCTGTACCCTATATTAATAGTTCACTAGTGTATGGTAGAGGCGGAAGCAGCGCTGCCCACATTGATTTATGTCTATTCTGAGAGCAAGTTCCTGCTGCTGTCAGAATAAACAGGTCAGTGTTGCAGCTGAAAGCATTCCTACAAACAGAAATGATTAACAATAAAACAGTAACAATAAAACAGTAAAAGTAGAAGAATCACAAAAAATGACAGCAACAAAAAAAACTAACTATTTTTGATTTTTAAATTTTTTTATTTTTTGGGAAGGATTTGTACTTTTAATTTTTTTTTTTTTTACTTTTTTTTCAAACTTTAAACATTTTTAAAACAGATGGTCGGGTCTCTCCAAATGCGATAGCCAGTTTCCTGGCTACCTAACATCTTTTGAGACCCTGTGTAAATGTGCCCTGAACTGTGCCATGCTGTACCCTATATTAATAGTTCACTAGTGTATGGTAGAGGTGGAAGCAGCGCTGCCCACATTGATTTATGTCTATTCTGAGAGCAAGTTCCTGTTGCTGTCAGAATAAACAGGTCAGTGTTGCAGCTGAAAGCATTCCTACAAACAGAAATGATTAACAATAAAACAGTAACAATAAAACAGTAAAAGTAGAAGAATCACAAAAAATGACAGCAACAAAAAAAACTAACTATTTTTGATTTTTAAATTTTTTTATTTTTTGGGAAGGATTTGTACTTTTAATTTTTTTTTTTTTTACTTTTTTTTCAAACTTTAAACATTTTTAAAACAGATGGTCGGGTCTCTCCAAATGCGATAGCCAGTTTCCTGGCTACCTAACATCTTTTGAGACCCTGTGTAAATGTGCCCTGAACTGTGCCATGCTGTACCCTATATTAATAGTTCACTAGTGTATGGTAGAGGTGGAAGCAGCGCTGCCCACATTGATTTATGTCTATTCTGAGAGCAAGTTCCTGTTGCTGTCAGAATAAACAGGTCAGTGTTGCAGCTGAAAGCATTCCTACAAACAGAAATGATTAACAATAAAACAGTAAAAGTAGAAGAATCACAAAAGATGACAGCAACAAAAAAAACTAACTATTTTTGATTTTTAAATTTTTTTATTTTTTGGGGGGGATTTGTATTTTTACTTTTTTTTTTTTTACTTTTTTTTTTCAAACTTTAAACATTTTTAAAACAGATGGTCGGGTCTCTCCAAATGCGATAGCCAGTTTTCTGACTACCTAACATCTTTCGAGACCCTGTGTAAATGTGCCCTGAACTGTGCCGTGCTGTACCTTATATTAATAGTTCACTAGTGTATGGTAGAGGCGGAAGCAGCGCTGCCCACATTGATTTATGTCTATTCTGAGAGCAAGTTCCTGTTGCTGTCAGAATAAACAGGTCAGTGTTGCAGCTGAAAGCATTCCTACAAACAGAAATGATTAACAATAAAACAGTAACAATAAAACAGTAAAAGTAGAAGAATCACAAAAAATGACAACAAAAAAACTAACTATTTTTGATTTTTACATTTTTTATTTTTTGGGGGGATTTGTATTTTTAATTTTTTTTTTTTTACTTTTTTTTTCACGTCCACGTATAAGTGGTACCTCATATGGAAAAAGGATGACACCAAGTCCCAAACTATCTTGCCACTGCTCCCCATGTAGTCTGGGCATCCGGGGGGCTCCACGTGACTATATTTTTCCTCATAAATCTGAAACTTACATGTATAGCCTGTTGCCCTCTCACAGGTCTTATACATCTTGACCCCATATCTGGCACGCTTGCTGGGGAGAAACTGTTTGATTACAAGGCAGCCAGAAAATTGAATGAGGGACTCATCAATGCAGATGTTTTTATGGGGAGTATACATATCTGCAAATTTTTGGTTAAAGTGATTTACGAGGGGCCGAATTTTGTGGAGCCGGTCAAATTCAGGGTCACCCCGAGGACGACTGAGTGTGTTGTCGTAGAAGTGCATAAAACGCATTATCGTCTCATATCTATGCCTGGCCATGGCAGTAGAGAACACGGACATATGAACAAGCGGGCCTGTGGACCAATACAACCGCAATTGATATTTTTTATTAATGCCCATGTTGCAGGCAATCTGACGCTATCTGGGAGGGGCGCTAACTGGCGCTAACACTATCGGAAGTCACCGGTGACACTAATACAGTGATCAGTAAAAATCTGTTCACTGTAATCAATGACACTGGTGACAGGGCAGTGAGGGCGTTAACTGGGGGGGGGAGGCGATCAAGGGGTTAAATGGGATTACTGGTGTACTAGCGGGAAAACTGGAGCTATCTGGGATGGGCGCTAACACTATTGGAAGTCGCCAGGGACACTGATACAGTGATCAGTAAACATGTGTTCACTGATCAATGACACAGGTGACAGGGAATTGAAGGGGTTAACTGGGGGGGGGGGTGAAGAGAGGGTTAAATGTGTCCTAGGTGTGTTCTATCTGTGGGTTAGTGCTGTTTTACTCACATTTCTTCTGTCTTCTTCTCTGAAAACTTAGCCACTCATGTGTGCTCCGTCCTGTAGTCCAATGCAACGTTGTGTAAGAGTGATGGTTTCAGCCTCATTGTCGAACTCTGGAATAATCCTCAGTCTTCAAAACCTCCTGGCTAACCTATGACAAAAAAAACACAACACCTATATCAATATTACTGTATTGGGAGCAAGTAGTCAATCATCTACTTAACATAAATTACACTAAAAATGGAAAAACATGTTTACACCCACAACCACACACATATTAATATATAAAGTTATACACATGTATGTTTTGAGTCTTAAAATGTGGAAAGAAAACTTAGCCATTTTAGTGTGCTCCGTCCTGTAGTCCAATGCAACGTTGTGCAAGAGTGATGGTTTCAGCCTCATTGTCGAACTTTGGAATAATCCTCAGTCTTTAAAACCTCTTGGCTAACCTATGACAAAAAAGAAAACAACACATATATAAATATTTCTGCATTTGGACCAAGTAACCAATCATCTACTTAACAAAAATTACGCTAAATATGTAAAAACATGCAAAGACCCACAACCACACACATATTAATATATAAAGTTATACACATGTATGTTTTGAGTCTTAAAATGTGGAAGGAAAACTTAGCATCCACCCACTTCTAATGGTGGGCACACATGAAATGTGCCAACAGATATAAAATATGTATGCCAAAGCATAGGGTCCATCCACCGATTGGCCACCCCAGGCCCCCATGCTTTGGCATATATTCTCTTTTTTTAACTGCGGATGAAAAATCTCATCCAACAGCACTGCCCACATTGATTTATGTCTATTCTGAGAGCAAGTTCCTGTTGCTGTCAGAATAAAACGGTCAGTGTTGCAGCTGAAAACATTCCTACAAACAGAAATGATTAACAATAAAACAGTAACAGTAAAACAGTAAAAGTAGAAGAATCACAAAAAATGACAGCAACAAAAAAAACTAACTATTTTTGATTTTTAAATTTTTTTATTTTTTGGGGGGATTTGTATTTTTACTTTTTTTTTTTTTACTTTTTTTTTCAAACTTTAAACATTTTTAAAACAGATGGTCGGGTCTCTCCAAATGCAATAGCCAGTTTCCTGACTACCTAACATCTTTCGAGACCCTGTGTAAATGTGCCCTGAACTGTGCCGTGCTGTACCCTATATTAATAGTTCACTAGTGTATGGTAGAGGCGGAAGCAGCGCTGCCCACATTGATTTATGTCTATTCTGAGAGCAAGTTCCTGCTGCTGTCAGAATAAACAGGTCAGTGTTGCAGCTGAAAGCATTCCTACAAACAGAAATGATTAACAATAAAACAGTAACAATAAAACAGTAAAAGTAGAAGAATCACAAAAAATGACAGCAACAAAAAAAACTAACTATTTTTGATTTTTAAATTTTTTTATTTTTTGGGAAGGATTTGTACTTTTAATTTTTTTTTTTTTACTTTTTTTTCAAACTTTAAACATTTTTAAAACAGATGGTCGGGTCTCTCCAAATGCGATAGCCAGTTTCCTGGCTACCTAACATCTTTTGAGACCCTGTGTAAATGTGCCCTGAACTGTGCCATGCTGTACCCTATATTAATAGTTCACTAGTGTATGGTAGAGGTGGAAGCAGCGCTGCCCACATTGATTTATGTCTATTCTGAGAGCAAGTTCCTGTTGCTGTCAGAATAAACAGGTCAGTGTTGCAGCTGAAAGCATTCCTACAAACAGAAATGATTAACAATAAAACAGTAACAATAAAACAGTAAAAGTAGAAGAATCACAAAAGATGACAGCAACAAAAAAAACAAACTATGTTTGATTTTTAAATTTTTTTATTTTTTGGGGGGGATTTGTATTTTTACTTTTTTTTTTTTTACTTTTTTTTTTCAAACTTTAAACATTTTTAAAACAGATGGTCGGGTCTCTCCAAATGCGATAGCCAGTTTTCTGACTACCTAACATCTTTCGAGACCCTGTGTAAATGTGCCCTGAACTGTGCCGTGCTGTACCCTATATTAATAGTTCACTAGTGTATGGTAGAGGCGGAAGCAGCGCTGCCCACATTGATTTATGTCTATTCTGAGAGCAAGTTCCTGTTGCTGTCAGAATAAACAGGTCAGTGTTGCAGCTGAAAGCATTCCTACAAACAGAAATGATTAACAATAAAACAGTAACAATAAAACAGTAAAAGTAGAAGAATCACAAAAAATGACAACAAAAAAACTAACTATTTTTGATTTTTACATTTTTTATTTTTTGGGGGGATTTGTATTTTAATTTTTTTTTTTTTTACTTTTTTTTTCACGTCCACGTATAAGTGGTACCTCATATGGAAAAAGGATGACACCAAGTCCCAAACTATCTTGCCACTGCTCCCCATGTAGTCTGGGCATCCGGGGGGCTCCACGTGACTATATTTTTCCTCATAAATCTGAAACTTACATGTATAGCCTGTTGCCCTCTCACAGGTCTTATACATCTTGACCCCATATCTGGCACGCTTGCTGGGGAGAAACTGTTTGATTACAAGGCAGCCAGAAAATTGAATGAGGGACTCATCAATGCAGATGTTTTTATGGGGAGTATACATATCTGCAAATTTTTGGTTAAAGTGATTTACGAGGGGCCGAATTTTGTGGAGCCGGTCAAATTCAGGGTCACCCCGAGGACGACTGAGTGTGTTGTCGTAGAAGTGCATAAAACGCATTATCGTCTCATATCTATGCCTGGCCATGGCAGTAGAGAACACGGACATATGAACAAGCGGGCCTGTGGACCAATACAACCGCAATTGATATTTTTTATTAATGCCCATGTTGCAGGCAATCTGACGCTATCTGGGAGGGGCGCTAACTGGCGCTAACACTATCGGAAGTCACCGGTGACACTAATACAGTGATCAGTAAAAATCTGTTCACTGTAATCAATGACACTGGTGACAGGGCAGTGAGGGCGTTAACTGGGGGGGGGGAGGCGATCAAGGGGTTAAATGGGATTACTGTTGTACTAGCGGGAAAACTGGAGCTATCTGGGATGGGCGCTAACACTATTGGAAGTCGCCAGGGACACTGATACAGTGATCAGTAAACATGTGTTCACTGATCAATGACACAGGTGACAGGGAATTGAAGGGGTTAACTGGGGGGGGGTGAAGAGAGGGTTAAATGTGTCCTAGGTGTGTTCTATCTGTGGGTTAGTGCTGTTTTACTCACATTTCTTCTGTCTTCTTCTCTGAAAACTTAGCCACTCATGTGTGCTCCGTCCTGTAGTCCAATGCAACGTTGTGTAAGAGTGATGGTTTCAGCCTCATTGTCGAACTCTGGAATAATCCTCAGTCTTCAAAACCTCCTGGCTAACCTATGACAAAAAAAACACAACACCTATATCAATATTACTGTATTGGGAGCAAGTAGTCAATCATCTACTTAACATAAATTACACTAAAAATGGAAAAACATGTTTACACCCACAACCACACACATATTAATATATAAAGTTATACACATGTATGTTTTGAGTCTTAAAATGTGGAAAGAAAACTTAGCCATTTTAGTGTGCTCCGTCCTGTAGTCCAATGCAACGTTGTGCAAGAGTGATGGTTTCAGCCTCATTGTCGAACTTTGGAATAATCCTCAGTCTTTAAAACCTCTTGGCTAACCTATGACAAAAAAGAAAACAACACATATATAAATATTTCTGCATTTGGACCAAGTAACCAATCATCTACTTAACAAAAATTACGCTAAATATGTAAAAACATGCAAAGACCCACAACCACACACATATTAATATATAAAGTTATACACATGTATGTTTTGAGTCTTAAAATGTGGAAGGAAAACTTAGCATCCACCCACTTCTAATGGTGGGCACACATGAAATGTGCCAACAGATATAAAATATGTATGCCGAAGCATAGGGTCCATCCACCGATTGGCCACCCCAGGCCCCCATGCTTTGGCATATATTCTCTTTTTTTAACTGCGGATGAAAAATCTCATCCAACAGCACTGCCCACATTGATTTATGTCTAATCTGAGAGCAAGTTCCTGTTGCTGTCAGAATAAAACGGTCAGTGTTGCAGCTGAAAACATTCCTACAAACAGAAATGATTAACAATAAAACAGTAACAGTAAAACAGTAAAAGTAGAAGAATCACAAAAAATGACAGCAACAAAAAAAACTAACTATTTTTGATTTTTACATTTTTTTATTTTTTGGGGGGATTTGTATTTTTACTTTTTTTTTTTTTACTTTTTTTTTCAAACTTTAAACATTTTTAAAACAGATGGTCGGGTCTCTCCAAATGCAATAGCCAGTTTCCTGACTACCTAACATCTTTCGAGACCCTGTGTAAATGTGCCCTGAACTGTGCCGTGCTGTACCCTATATTAATAGTTCACTAGTGTATGGTAGAGGCGGAAGCAGCGCTGCCCACATTGATTTATGTCTATTCTGAGAGCAAGTTCCTGCTGCTGTCAGAATAAACAGGTCAGTGTTGCAGCTGAAAGCATTCCTACAAACAGAAATGATTAACAATAAAACAGTAACAATAAAACAGTAAAAGTAGAAGAATCACAAAAAATGACAGCAACAAAAAAAACTATTTTTGATTCTTAAATTTTTTTATTTTTTGGGAAGGATTTGTACTTTTAATTTTTTTTTTTTTACTTTTTTTTCAAACTTTAAACATTTTTAAAACAGATGGTCGGGTCTCTCCAAATGCGATAGCCAGTTTCCTGGCTACCTAACATCTTTTGAGACCCTGTGTAAATGTGCCCTGAACTGTGCCATGCTGTACCCTATATTAATAGTTCACTAGTGTATGGTAGAGGTGGAAGCAGCGCTGCCCACATTGATTTATGTCTATTCTGAGAGCAAGTTCCTGTTGCTGTCAGAATAAACAGGTCAGTGTTGCAGCTGAAAGCATTCCTACAAACAGAAATGATTAACAATAAAACAGTAACAATAAAACAGTAAAAGTAGAAGAATCACAAAAGATGACAGCAACAAAAAAAACAAACTATTTTTGATTTTTAAATTTTTTTATTTTTTGGGGGGGATTTGTATTTTTAATTTTTTTTTTTTTACTTTTTTTTTCACGTCCACGTATAAGTGGTACCTCATATGGAAAAAGGATGACACCAAGTCCCAAACTATCTTGCCACTGCTCCCCATGTAGTCTGGGCATCCGGGGGGCTCCACGTGACTATATTTTTCCTCATAAATCTGAAACTTACATGTATAGCCTGTTGCCCTCTCACAGGTCTTATACATCTTGACCCCATATCTGGCACGCTTGCTGGGGAGAAACTGTTTGATTACAAGGCAGCCAGAAAATTGAATGAGGGACTCATCAATGCAGATGTTTTTATGGGGAGTATACATATCTGCAAATTTTTGGTTAAAGTGATTTACGAGGGGCCGAATTTTGTGGAGCCGGTCAAATTCAGGGTCACCCCGAGGACGACTGAGTGTGTTGTCGTAGAAGTGCATAAAACGCATTATCGTCTCATATCTATGCCTGGCCATGGCAGTAGAGAACACGGACATATGAACAAGCGGGCCTGTGGACCAATACAACCGCAATTGATATTTTTTATTAATGCCCATGTTGCAGGCAATCTGACGCTATCTGGGAGGGGCGCTAACTGGCGCTAACACTATCGGAAGTCACCGGTGACACTAATACAGTGATCAGTAAAAATCTGTTCACTGTAATCAATGACACTGGTGACAGGGCAGTGAGGGCGTTAACTGGGGGGGGGGAGGCGATCAAGGGGTTAAATGGGATTACTGGTGTACTAGCGGGAAAACTGGCGCTATCTGGGATGGGCGCTAACACTATTGGAAGTCGCCAGGGACACTGATACAGTGATCAGTAAACATGTGTTCACTGATCAATGACACAGGTGACAGGGAATTGAAGGGGTTAACTGGGGGGGGGGTGAAGAGAGGGTTAAATGTGTCCTAGGTGTGTTCTATCTGTGGGTTAGTGCTGTTTTACTCACATTTCTTCTGTCTTCTTCTCTGAAAACCTAGCCACTCATGTGTGCTCCGTCCTGTAGTCCAATGCAACGTTGTGTAAGAGTGATGGTTTCAGCCTCATTGTCGAACTCTGGAATAATCCTCAGTCTTCAAAACCTCCTGGCTAACCTATGACAAAAAAAACACAACACCTATATCAATATTACTGTATTGGGAGCAAGTAGTCAATCATCTACTTAACATAAATTACACTAAAAATGGAAAAACATGTTTACACCCACAACCACACACATATTAATATATAAAGTTATACACATGTATGTTTTGAGTCTTAAAATGTGGAAAGAAAACTTAGCCATTTTAGTGTGCTCTGTCCTGTAGTCCAATGCAACGTTGTGCAAGAGTGATGGTTTCAGCCTCATTGTCGAACTTTGGAATAATCCTCAGTCTTTAAAACCTCTTGGCTAACCTATGACAAAAAAGAAAACAACACATATATAAATATTTCTGCATTTGGACCAAGTAACCAATCATCTACTTAACAAAAATTACGCTAAATATGTAAAAACATGCAAAGACCCACAACCACACACATATTAATATATAAAGTTATACACATGTATGTTTTGAGTCTTAAAATGTGGAAGGAAAACTTAGCATCCACCCACTTCTAATGGTGGGCACACATGAAATGTGCCAACAGATATAAAATATGTATGCCGAAGCATAGGGTCCATCCACCGATTGGCCACCCCAGGCCCCCATGCTTTGGCATGTATTCTCTTTTTTTAACTGCGGATGAAAAATCTCATCCAACAGCACTGCCCACATTGATTTATGTCTATTCTGAGAGCAAGTTCCTGTTGCTGTCAGAATAAAACGGTCAGTGTTGCAGCTGAAAACATTCCTACAAACAGAAATGATTAACAATAAAACAGTAACAGTAAAACAGTAAAAGTAGAAGAATCACAAAAAATGACAGCAACAAAAAAAACTAACTATTTTTGATTTTTACATTTTTTTATTTTTTGGGGGGATTTGTATTTTTACTTTTTTTTTTTTTACTTTTTTTTTCAAACTTTAAACATTTTTAAAACAGATGGTCGGGTCTCTCCAAATGCAATAGCCAGTTTCCTGACTACCTAACATCTTTCGAGACCCTGTGTAAATGTGCCCTGAACTGTGCCGTGCTGTACCCTATATTAATAGTTCACTAGTGTATGGTAGAGGCGGAAGCAGCGCTGCCCACATTGATTTATGTCTATTCTGAGAGCAAGTTCCTGCTGCTGTCAGAATAAACAGGTCAGTGTTGCAGCTGAAAGCATTCCTACAAACAGAAATGATTAACAATAAAACAGTAACAATAAAACAGTAAAAGTAGAAGAATCACAAAAAATGACAGCAACAAAAAAAACTAACTATTTTTGATTTTTACATTTTTTTATTTTTTGGGAAGGATTTGTACTTTTAATTTTTTTTTTTTTTACTTTTTTTTCAAACTTTAAACATTTTTAAAACAGATGGTCGGGTCTCTCCAAATGCGATAGCCAGTTTCCTGGCTACCTAACATCTTTTGAGACCCTGTGTAAATGTGCCCTGAACTGTGCCATGCTGTACCCTATATTAATAGTTCACTAGTGTATGGTAGAGGTGGAAGCAGCGCTGCCCACATTGATTTATGTCTATTCTGAGAGCAAGTTCCTGTTGCTGTCAGAATAAACAGGTCAGTGTTGCAGCTGAAAGCATTCCTACAAACAGAAATGATTAACAATAAAACAGTAACAATAAAACAGTAAAAGTAGAAGAATCACAAAAAATGACAGCAACAAAAAAAAACAAACTATTTTTGAATTTTAAATTTTTTTATTTTTTGGGGGGGGATTTGTATTTTTACTTTTTTTTTTTTACTTTTTTTTTCAAACTTTAAACATTTTTAAAACAGATGGTCGGGTCTCTCCAAATGCGATAGCCAGTTTTCTGACTACCTAACATCTTTCGAGACCCTGTGTAAATGTGCCCTGAACTGTGCCGTGCTGTACCCTATATTAATAGTTCACTAGTGTATGGTAGAGGCGGAAGCAGCGCTGCCCACATTGATTTATGTCTATTCTGAGAGCAAGTTCCTGTTGCTGTCAGAATAAACAGGTCAGTGTTGCAGCTGAAAGCATTCCTACAAACAGAAATGATTAACAATAAAACAGTAACAATAAAACAGTAAAAGTAGAAGAATCACAAAAAATGACAACAAAAAAACTAACTATTTTTGATTTTTACATTTTTTTATTTTTTGGGGGGGATTTGTATTTTTAATTTTTTTTTTTTTACTTTTTTTTTCACGTCCACGTATAAGTGGTACCTCATATGGAAAAAGGATGACACCAAGTCCCAAACTATCTTGCCACTGCTCCCCATGTAGTCTGGGCATCCGGGGGGCTCCACGTGACTATATTTTTCCTCATAAATCTGAAACTTACATGTATAGCCTGTTGCCCTCTCACAGGTCTTATACATCTTGACCCCATATCTGGCACGCTTGCTGGGGAGAAACTGTTTGATTACAAGGCAGCCAGAAAATTGAATGAGGGACTCATCAATGCAGATGTTTTTATGGGGAGTATACATATCTGCAAATTTTTGGTTAAAGTGATTTACGAGGGGCCGAATTTTGTGGAGCCGGTCAAATTCAGGGTCACCCCGAGGACGACTGAGTGTGTTGTCGTAGAAGTGCATAAAACGCATTATCGTCTCATATCTATGCCTGGCCATGGCAGTAGAGAACACGGACATATGAACAAGCGGGCCTGTGGACCAATACAACCGCAATTGATATTTTTTATTAATGCCCATGTTGCAGGCAATCTGACGCTATCTGGGAGGGGCGCTAACTGGCGCTAACACTATCGGAAGTCACCGGTGACACCAATACAGTGATCAGTAAAAATCTGTTCACTGTAATCAATGACACTGGTGACAGGGCAGTGAGGGCGTTAACTGGGGGGGGGGGGAGGCGATCAAGGGGTTAAATGGGATTACTGGTGTACTAGCGGGAAAACTGGCGCTATCTGGGATGGGCGCTAACACTATTGGAAGTCGCCAGGGACACTGATACAGTGATCAGTAAACATGTGTTCACTGATCAATGACACAGGTGACAGGGAATTGAAGGGGTTAACTGGGGGGGGGGTGAAGAGAGGGTTAAATGTGTCCTAGGTGTGTTCTATCTGTGGGTTAGTGCTGTTTTACTCACATTTCTTCTGTCTTCTTCTCTGAAAACCTAGCCACTCATGTGTGCTCCGTCCTGTAGTCCAATGCAACGTTGTGTAAGAGTGATGGTTTCAGCCTCATTGTCGAACTCTGGAATAATCCTCAGTCTTCAAAACCTCCTGGCTAACCTATGACAAAAAAAACACAACACCTATATCAATATTACTGTATTGGGAGCAAGTAGTCAATCATCTACTTAACATAAATTACACTAAAAATGGAAAAACATGTTTACACCCACAACCACACACATATTAATATATAAAGTTATACACATGTATGTTTTGAGTCTTAAAATGTGGAAAGAAAACTTAGCCATTTTAGTGTGCTCCGTCCTGTAGTCCAATGCAACGTTGTGCAAGAGTGATGGTTTCAGCCTCATTGTCGAACTTTGGAATAATCCTCAGTCTTTAAAACCTCTTGGCTAACCTATGACAAAAAAGAAAACAACACATATATAAATATTTCTGCATTTGGACCAAGTAACCAATCATCTACTTAACAAAAATTACGCTAAATATGTAAAAACATGCAAAGACCCACAACCACACACATATTAATATATAAAGTTATACACATGTATGTTTTGAGTCTTAAAATGTGGAAGGAAAACTTAGCATCCACCCACTTCTAATGGTGGGCACACATGAAATGTGCCAACAGATATAAAATATGTATGCCGAAGCATAGGGTCCATCCACCGATTGGCCACCCCAGGCCCCCATGCTTTGGCATGTATTCTCTTTTTTTAACTGCGGATGAAAAATCTCATCCAACAGCACTGCCCACATTGATTTATGTCTATTCTGAGAGCAAGTTCCTGTTGCTGTCAGAATAAAACGGTCAGTGTTGCAGCTGAAAACATTCCTACAAACAGAAATGATTAACAATAAAACAGTAACAGTAAAACAGTAAAAGTAGAAGAATCACAAAAAATGACAGCAACAAAAAAAACTAACTATTTTTGATTTTTAAATTTTTTTATTTTTTGGGGGGATTTGTATTTTTACTTTTTTTTTTTTTACTTTTTTTTTCAAACTTTAAACATTTTTAAAACAGATGGTCGGGTCTCTCCAAATGCAATAGCCAGTTTCCTGACTACCTAACATCTTTCGAGACCCTGTGTAAATGTGCCCTGAACTGTGCCGTGCTGTACCCTATATTAATAGTTCACTAGTGTATGGTAGAGGCGGAAGCAGCGCTGCCCACATTGATTTATGTCTATTCTGAGAGCAAGTTCCTGCTGCTGTCAGAATAAACAGGTCAGTGTTGCAGCTGAAAGCATTCCTACAAACAGAAATGATTAACAATAAAACAGTAACAATAAAACAGTAAAAGTAGAAGAATCACAAAAAATGACAGCAACAAAAAAAACTAACTATTTTTGATTTTTACATTTTTTTATTTTTTGGGAAGGATTTGTACTTTTAATTTTTTTTTTTTTTACTTTTTTTTCAAACTTTAAACATTTTTAAAACAGATGGTCGGGTCTCTCCAAATGCGATAGCCAGTTTCCTGGCTACCTAACATCTTTTGAGACCCTGTGTAAATGTGCCCTGAACTGTGCCATGCTGTACCCTATATTAATAGTTCACTAGTGTATGGTAGAGGTGGAAGCAGCGCTGCCCACATTGATTTATGTCTATTCTGAGAGCAAGTTCCTGTTGCTGTCAGAATAAACAGGTCAGTGTTGCAGCTGAAACCATTCCTACAAACAGAAATGATTAACAATAAAACAGTAACAATAAAACAGTAAAAGTAGAAGAATCACAAAAAATGACAGCAACAAAAAAAAACAAACTATTTTTGATTTTTAAATTTTTTTATTTTTTGGGGGGGGATTTGTATTTTTACTTTTTTTTTTTTACTTTTTTTTTCAAACTTTAAACATTTTTAAAACAGATGGTCGGGTCTCTCCAAATGCGATAGCCAGTTTTCTGACTACCTAACATCTTTCGAGACCCTGTGTAAATGTGCCCTGAACTGTGCCGTGCTGTACCCTATATTAATAGTTCACTAGTGTATGGTAGAGGCGGAAGCAGCGCTGCCCACATTGATTTATGTCTATTCTGAGAGCAAGTTCCTGTTGCTGTCAGAATAAACAGGTCAGTGTTGCAGCTGAAAGCATTCCTACAAACAGAAATGATTAACAATAAAACAGTAACAATAAAACAGTAAAAGTAGAAGAATCACAAAAAATGACAACAAAAAAACTAACTATTTTTGATTTTTACATTTTTTTATTTTTTGGGGGGGATTTGTATTTTTAATTTTTTTTTTTTTACTTTTTTTTTCACGTCCACGTATAAGTGGTACCTCATATGGAAAAAGGATGACACCAAGTCCCAAACTATCTTGCCACTGCTCCCCATGTAGTCTGGGCATCCGGGGGGCTCCACGTGACTATATTTTTCCTCATAAATCTGAAACTTACATGTATAGCCTGTTGCCCTCTCACAGGTCTTATACATCTTGACCCCATATCTGGCACGCTTGCTGGGGAGAAACTGTTTGATTACAAGGCAGCCAGAAAATTGAATGAGGGACTCATCAATGCAGATGTTTTTATGGGGAGTATACATATCTGCAAATTTTTGGTTAAAGTGATTTACGAGGGGCCGAATTTTGTGGAGCCGGTCAAATTCAGGGTCACCCCGAGGACGACTGAGTGTGTTGTCGTAGAAGTGCATAAAACGCATTATCGTCTCATATCTATGCCTGGCCATGGCAGTAGAGAACACGGACATATGAACAAGCGGGCCTGTGGACCAATACAACCGCAATTGATATTTTTTATTAATGCCCATGTTGCAGGCAATCTGACGCTATCTGGGAGGGGCGCTAACTGGCGCTAACACTATCGGAAGTCACCGGTGACACTAATACAGTGATCAGTAAAAATCTGTTCACTGTAATCAATGACACTGGTGACAGGGCAGTGAGGGCGTTAACTGGGGGGGGGGAGGCGATCAAGGGGTTAAATGGGATTACTGGTGTACTAGCGGGAAAACTGGCGCTATCTGGGATGGGCGCTAACACTATTGGAAGTCGCCAGGGACACTGATACAGTGATCAGTAAACATGTGTTCACTGATCAATGACACAGGTGACAGGGAATTGAAGGGGTTAACTGGGGGGGGTGAAGAGAGTGTTAAATGTGTCCTAGGTGTGTTCTATCTGTGGGTTAGTGCTGTTTTACTCACATTTCCTCTGTCTTCTTCTCTGAAAACTTAGCCACTCATGTGTGCTCCGTCCTGTAGTCCAATGCAACGTTGTGTAAGAGTGATGGTTTCAGCCTCATTGTCGAACTCTGGAATAATCCTCAGTCTTCAAAACCTCCTGGCTAACCTATGACAAAAAAAACACAACACCTATATCAATATTACTGTATTGGGAGCAAGTAGTCAATCATCTACTTAACATAAATTACACTAAAAATGGAAAAACATGTTTACACCCACAACCACACACATATTAATATATAAAGTTATACACATGTATGTTTTGAGTCTTAAAATGTGGAAAGAAAACTTAGCCATTTTAGTGTGCTCCGTCCTGTAGTCCAATGCAACGTTGTGCAAGAGTGATGGTTTCAGCCTCATTGTCGAACTTTGGAATAATCCTCAGTCTTTAAAACCTCTTGGCTAACCTATGACAAAAAAGAAAACAACACATATATAAATATTTCTGCATTTGGACCAAGTAACCAATCATCTACTTAACAAAAATTACGCTAAATATGTAAAAACATGCAAAGACCCACAACCACACACATATTAATATATAAAGTTATACACATGTATGTTTTGAGTCTTAAAATGTGGAAGGAAAACTTAGCATCCACCCACTTCTAATGGTGGGCACACATGAAATGTGCCAACAGATATAAAATATGTATGCCGAAGCATAGGGTCCATCCACCGATTGGCCACCCCAGGCCCCCATGCTTTGGCATATATTCTCTTTTTTTAACTGCGGATGAAAAATCTCATCCAACAGCACTGCCCACATTGATTTATGTCTAATCTGAGAGCAAGTTCCTGTTGCTGTCAGAATAAAACGGTCAGTGTTGCAGCTGAAAACATTCCTACAAACAGAAATGATTAACAATAAAACAGTAACAGTAAAACAGTAAAAGTAGAAGAATCACAAAAAATGACAGCAACAAAAAAAACTAACTATTTTTGATTTTTACATTTTTTTATTTTTTGGGGGGATTTGTATTTTTACTTTTTTTTTTTTTACTTTTTTTTTCAAACTTTAAACATTTTTAAAACAGATGGTCGGGTCTCTCCAAATGCAATAGCCAGTTTCCTGACTACCTAACATCTTTCGAGACCCTGTGTAAATGTGCCCTGAACTGTGCCGTGCTGTACCCTATATTAATAGTTCACTAGTGTATGGTAGAGGCGGAAGCAGCGCTGCCCACATTGATTTATGTCTATTCTGAGAGCAAGTTCCTGCTGCTGTCAGAATAAACAGGTCAGTGTTGCAGCTGAAAGCATTCCTACAAACAGAAATGATTAACAATAAAACAGTAACAATAAAACAGTAAAAGTAGAAGAATCACAAAAAATGACAGCAACAAAAAAAACTATTTTTGATTCTTAAATTTTTTTATTTTTTGGGAAGGATTTGTACTTTTAATTTTTTTTTTTTTTACTTTTTTTTCAAACTTTAAACATTTTTAAAACAGATGGTCGGGTCTCTCCAAATGCGATAGCCAGTTTCCTGGCTACCTAACATCTTTTGAGACCCTGTGTAAATGTGCCCTGAACTGTGCCATGCTGTACCCTATATTAATAGTTCACTAGTGTATGGTAGAGGTGGAAGCAGCGCTGCCCACATTGATTTATGTCTATTCTGAGAGCAAGTTCCTGTTGCTGTCAGAATAAACAGGTCAGTGTTGCAGCTGAAAGCATTCCTACAAACAGAAATGATTAACAATAAAACAGTAACAATAAAACAGTAAAAGTAGAAGAATCACAAAAGATGACAGCAACAAAAAAAACAAACTATTTTTGATTTTTAAATTTTTTTATTTTTTGGGGGGGATTTGTATTTTTAATTTTTTTTTTTTTACTTTTTTTTTCACGTCCACGTATAAGTGGTACCTCATATGGAAAAAGGATGACACCAAGTCCCAAACTATCTTGCCACTGCTCCCCATGTAGTCTGGGCATCCGGGGGGCTCCACGTGACTATATTTTTCCTCATAAATCTGAAACTTACATGTATAGCCTGTTGCCCTCTCACAGGTCTTATACATCTTGACCCCATATCTGGCACGCTTGCTGGGGAGAAACTGTTTGATTACAAGGCAGCCAGAAAATTGAATGAGGGACTCATCAATGCAGATGTTTTTATGGGGAGTATACATATCTGCAAATTTTTGGTTAAAGTGATTTACGAGGGGCCGAATTTTGTGGAGCCGGTCAAATTCAGGGTCACCCCGAGGACGACTGAGTGTGTTGTCGTAGAAGTGCATAAAACGCATTATCGTCTCATATCTATGCCTGGCCATGGCAGTAGAGAACACGGACATATGAACAAGCGGGCCTGTGGACCAATACAACCGCAATTGATATTTTTTATTAATGCCCATGTTGCAGGCAATCTGACGCTATCTGGGAGGGGCGCTAACTGGCGCTAACACTATCGGAAGTCACCGGTGACACTAATACAGTGATCAGTAAAAATCTGTTCACTGTAATCAATGACACTGGTGACAGGGCAGTGAGGGCGTTAACTGGGGGGGGGGAGGCGATCAAGGGGTTAAATGGGATTACTGGTGTACTAGCGGGAAAACTGGCGCTATCTGGGATGGGCGCTAACACTATTGGAAGTCGCCAGGGACACTGATACAGTGATCAGTAAACATGTGTTCACTGATCAATGACACAGGTGACAGGGAATTGAAGGGGTTAACTGGGGGGGGGTGAAGAGAGGGTTAAATGTGTCCTAGGTGTGTTCTATCTGTGGGTTAGTGCTGTTTTACTCACATTTCTTCTGTCTTCTTCTCTGAAAACCTAGCCACTCATGTGTGCTCCGTCCTGTAGTCCAATGCAACGTTGTGTAAGAGTGATGGTTTCAGCCTCATTGTCGAACTCTGGAATAATCCTCAGTCTTCAAAACCTCCTGGCTAACCTATGACAAAAAAAACACAACACCTATATCAATATTACTGTATTGGGAGCAAGTAGTCAATCATCTACTTAACATAAATTACACTAAAAATGGAAAAACATGTTTACACCCACAACCACACACATATTAATATATAAAGTTATACACATGTATGTTTTGAGTCTTAAAATGTGGAAAGAAAACTTAGCCATTTTAGTGTGCTCCGTCCTGTAGTCCAATGCAACGTTGTGCAAGAGTGATGGTTTCAGCCTCATTGTCGAACTTTGGAATAATCCTCAGTCTTTAAAACCTCTTGGCTAACCTATGACAAAAAAGAAAACAACACATATATAAATATTTCTGCATTTGGACCAAGTAACCAATCATCTACTTAACAAAAATTACGCTAAATATGTAAAAACATGCAAAGACCCACAACCACACACATATTAATATATAAAGTTATACACATGTATGTTTTGAGTCTTAAAATGTGGAAGGAAAACTTAGCATCCACCCACTTCTAATGGTGGGCACACATGAAATGTGCCAACAGATATAAAATATGTATGCCGAAGCATAGGGTCCATCCACCGATTTGCCACCCCAGGCCCCCATGCTTTGGCATGTATTCTCTTTTTTTAACTGCGGATGAAAAATCTCATCCAACAGCACTGCCCACATTGATTTATGTCTATTCTGAGAGCAAGTTCCTGTTGCTGTCAGAATAAAACGGTCAGTGTTGCAGCTGAAAACATTCCTACAAACAGAAATGATTAACAATAAAACAGTAACAGTAAAACAGTAAAAGTAGAAGAATCACAAAAAATGACAGCAACAAAAAAAACTAACTATTTTTGATTTTTAAATTTTTTTATTTTTTGGGGGGATTTGTATTTTTACTTTTTTTTTTTTTACTTTTTTTTTCAAACTTTAAACATTTTTAAAACAGATGGTCGGGTCTCTCCAAATGCAATAGCCAGTTTCCTGACTACCTAACATCTTTCGAGACCCTGTGTAAATGTGC
This sequence comes from Staurois parvus, assembly GCF_062004578.1. Classification (NCBI taxonomy): domain Eukaryota; kingdom Metazoa; phylum Chordata; class Amphibia; order Anura; family Ranidae; genus Staurois; species Staurois parvus. Next base: position 3,699,005 of record NW_028319601.1, on the reverse strand, counting down.
CCTGAACTGTGCCGTGCTGTACCCTATATTAATAGTTCACTAGTGTATGGTAGAGGCGGAAGCAGCGCTGCCCACATTGATTTATGTCTATTCTGAGAGCAAGTTCCTGCTGCTGTCAGAATAAACAGGTCAGTGTTGCAGCTGAAAGCATTCCTACAAACAGAAATGATTAACAATAAAACAGTAACAATAAAACAGTAAAAGTAGAAGAATCACAAAAAATGACAGCAACAAAAAAAACTAACTATTTTTGATTTTTACATTTTTTTATTTTTTGGGAAGGATTTGTACTTTTAATTTTTTTTTTTTTTACTTTTTTTTCAAACTTTAAACATTTTTAAAACAGATGGTCGGGTCTCTCCAAATGCGATAGCCAGTTTCCTGGCTACCTAACATCTTTTGAGACCCTGTGTAAATGTGCCCTGAACTGTGCCATGCTGTACCCTATATTAATAGTTCACTAGTGTATGGTAGAGGCAGAAGCAGCGCTGCCCACATTGATTTATGTCTATTCTGAGAGCAAGTTCCTGCTGCTGTCAGAATAAACAGGTCAGTGTTGCAGCTGAAAGCATTCCTACAAACAGAAATGATTAACAATAAAACAGTAACAATAAAACAGTAAAAGTAGAAGAATCACAAAAAATGACAGCAACAAAAAAAACTAACTATTTTTGATTTTTACATTTTTTTATTTTTTGGGAAGGATTTGTACTTTTAATTTTTTTTTTTTTTACTTTTTTTTCAAACTTTAAACATTTTTAAAACAGATGGTCGGGTCTCTCCAAATGCGATAGCCAGTTTCCTGGCTACCTAACATCTTTTGAGACCCTGTGTAAATGTGCCCTGAACTGTGCCATGCTGTACCCTATATTAATAGTTCACTAGTGTATGGTAGAGGTGGAAGCAGCGCTGCCCACATTGATTTATGTCTATTCTGAGAGCAAGTTCCTGTTGCTGTCAGAATAAACAGGTCAGTGTTGCAGCTGAAAGCATTCCTACAAACAGAAATGATTAACAATAAAACAGTAACAATAAAACAGTAAAAGTAGAAGAATCACAAAAAATGACAGCAACAAAAAAAAACAAACTATTTTTGAATTTTAAATTTTTTTATTTTTTGGGGGGGGATTTGTATTTTTACTTTTTTTTTTTTACTTTTTTTTTCAAACTTTAAACATTTTTAAAACAGATGGTCGGGTCTCTCCAAATGCGATAGCCAGTTTTCTGACTACCTAACATCTTTCGAGACCCTGTGTAAATGTGCCCTGAACTGTGCCGTGCTGTACCCTATATTAATAGTTCACTAGTGTATGGTAGAGGCGGAAGCAGCGCTGCCCACATTGATTTATGTCTATTCTGAGAGCAAGTTCCTGTTGCTGTCAGAATAAACAGGTCAGTGTTGCAGCTGAAAGCATTCCTACAAACAGAAATGATTAACAATAAAACAGTAACAATAAAACAGTAAAAGTAGAAGAATCACAAAAAATGACAACAAAAAAACTAACTATTTTTGATTTTTACATTTTTTTATTTTTTGGGGGGGATTTGTATTTTTAATTTTTTTTTTTTTACTTTTTTTTTCACGTCCACGTATAAGTGGTACCTCATATGGAAAAAGGATGACACCAAGTCCCAAACTATCTTGCCACTGCTCCCCATGTAGTCTGGGCATCCGGGGGGCTCCACGTGACTATATTTTTCCTCATAAATCTGAAACTTACATGTATAGCCTGTTGCCCTCTCACAGGTCTTATACATCTTGACCCCATATCTGGCACGCTTGCTGGGGAGAAACTGTTTGATTACAAGGCAGCCAGAAAATTGAATGAGGGACTCATCAATGCAGATGTTTTTATGGGGAGTATACATATCTGCAAATTTTTGGTTAAAGTGATTTACGAGGGGCCGAATTTTGTGGAGCCGGTCAAATTCAGGGTCACCCCGAGGACGACTGAGTGTGTTGTCGTAGAAGTGCATAAAACGCATTATCGTCTCATATCTATGCCTGGCCATGGCAGTAGAGAACACGGACATATGAACAAGCGGGCCTGTGGACCAATACAACCGCAATTGATATTTTTTATTAATGCCCATGTTGCAGGCAATCTGACGCTATCTGGGAGGGGCGCTAACTGGCGCTAACACTATCGGAAGTCACCGGTGACACCAATACAGTGATCAGTAAAAATCTGTTCACTGTAATCAATGACACTGGTGACAGGGCAGTGAGGGCGTTAACTGGGGGGGGGGGAGGCGATCAAGGGGTTAAATGGGATTACTGGTGTACTAGCGGGAAAACTGGCGCTATCTGGGATGGGCGCTAACACTATTGGAAGTCGCCAGGGACACTGATACAGTGATCAGTAAACATGTGTTCACTGATCAATGACACAGGTGACAGGGAATTGAAGGGGTTAACTGGGGGGGGGGTGAAGAGAGGGTTAAATGTGTCCTAGGTGTGTTCTATCTGTGGGTTAGTGCTGTTTTACTCACATTTCTTCTGTCTTCTTCTCTGAAAACCTAGCCACTCATGTGTGCTCCGTCCTGTAGTCCAATGCAACGTTGTGTAAGAGTGATGGTTTCAGCCTCATTGTCGAACTCTGGAATAATCCTCAGTCTTCAAAACCTCCTGGCTAACCTATGACAAAAAAAACACAACACCTATATCAATATTACTGTATTGGGAGCAAGTAGTCAATCATCTACTTAACATAAATTACACTAAAAATGGAAAAACATGTTTACACCCACAACCACACACATATTAATATATAAAGTTATACACATGTATGTTTTGAGTCTTAAAATGTGGAAAGAAAACTTAGCCATTTTAGTGTGCTCCGTCCTGTAGTCCAATGCAACGTTGTGCAAGAGTGATGGTTTCAGCCTCATTGTCGAACTTTGGAATAATCCTCAGTCTTTAAAACCTCTTGGCTAACCTATGACAAAAAAGAAAACAACACATATATAAATATTTCTGCATTTGGACCAAGTAACCAATCATCTACTTAACAAAAATTACGCTAAATATGTAAAAACATGCAAAGACCCACAACCACACACATATTAATATATAAAGTTATACACATGTATGTTTTGAGTCTTAAAATGTGGAAGGAAAACTTAGCATCCACCCACTTCTAATGGTGGGCACACATGAAATGTGCCAACAGATATAAAATATGTATGCCGAAGCATAGGGTCCATCCACCGATTGGCCACCCCAGGCCCCCATGCTTTGGCATGTATTCTCTTTTTTTAACTGCGGATGAAAAATCTCATCCAACAGCACTGCCCACATTGATTTATGTCTATTCTGAGAGCAAGTTCCTGTTGCTGTCAGAATAAAACGGTCAGTGTTGCAGCTGAAAACATTCCTACAAACAGAAATGATTAACAATAAAACAGTAACAGTAAAACAGTAAAAGTAGAAGAATCACAAAAAATGACAGCAACAAAAAAAACTAACTATTTTTGATTTTTACATTTTTTTATTTTTTGGGGGGATTTGTATTTTTACTTTTTTTTTTTTTACTTTTTTTTTCAAACTTTAAACATTTTTAAAACAGATGGTCGGGTCTCTCCAAATGCAATAGCCAGTTTCCTGACTACCTAACATCTTTCGAGACCCTGTGTAAATGTGCCCTGAACTGTGCCGTGCTGTACCCTATATTAATAGTTCACTAGTGTATGGTAGAGGCGGAAGCAGCGCTGCCCACATTGATTTATGTCTATTCTGAGAGCAAGTTCCTGCTGCTGTCAGAATAAACAGGTCAGTGTTGCAGCTGAAAGCATTCCTACAAACAGAAATGATTAACAATAAAACAGTAACAATAAAACAGTAAAAGTAGAAGAATCACAAAAAATGACAGCAACAAAAAAAACTAACTATTTTTGATTTTTACATTTTTTTATTTTTTGGGAAGGATTTGTACTTTTAATTTTTTTTTTTTTTACTTTTTTTTCAAACTTTAAACATTTTTAAAACAGATGGTCGGGTCTCTCCAAATGCGATAGCCAGTTTCCTGGCTACCTAACATCTTTTGAGACCCTGTGTAAATGTGCCCTGAACTGTGCCATGCTGTACCCTATATTAATAGTTCACTAGTGTATGGTAGAGGTGGAAGCAGCGCTGCCCACATTGATTTATGTCTATTCTGAGAGCAAGTTCCTGTTGCTGTCAGAATAAACAGGTCAGTGTTGCAGCTGAAAGCATTCCTACAAACAGAAATGATTAACAATAAAACAGTAACAATAAAACAGTAAAAGTAGAAGAATCACAAAAAATGACAGCAACAAAAAAAAACAAACTATTTTTGAATTTTAAATTTTTTTATTTTTTGGGGGGGGATTTGTATTTTTACTTTTTTTTTTTTACTTTTTTTTTCAAACTTTAAACATTTTTAAAACAGATGGTCGGGTCTCTCCAAATGCGATAGCCAGTTTTCTGACTACCTAACATCTTTCGAGACCCTGTGTAAATGTGCCCTGAACTGTGCCGTGCTGTACCCTATATTAATAGTTCACTAGTGTATGGTAGAGGCGGAAGCAGCGCTGCCCACATTGATTTATGTCTATTCTGAGAGCAAGTTCCTGTTGCTGTCAGAATAAACAGGTCAGTGTTGCAGCTGAAAGCATTCCTACAAACAGAAATGATTAACAATAAAACAGTAACAATAAAACAGTAAAAGTAGAAGAATCACAAAAAATGACAACAAAAAAACTAACTATTTTTGATTTTTACATTTTTTTATTTTTTGGGGGGGATTTGTATTTTTAATTTTTTTTTTTTTACTTTTTTTTTCACGTCCACGTATAAGTGGTACCTCATATGGAAAAAGGATGACACCAAGTCCCAAACTATCTTGCCACTGCTCCCCATGTAGTCTGGGCATCCGGGGGGCTCCACGTGACTATATTTTTCCTCATAAATCTGAAACTTACATGTATAGCCTGTTGCCCTCTCACAGGTCTTATACATCTTGACCCCATATCTGGCACGCTTGCTGGGGAGAAACTGTTTGATTACAAGGCAGCCAGAAAATTGAATGAGGGACTCATCAATGCAGATGTTTTTATGGGGAGTATACATATCTGCAAATTTTTGGTTAAAGTGATTTACGAGGGGCCGAATTTTGTGGAGCCGGTCAAATTCAGGGTCACCCCGAGGACGACTGAGTGTGTTGTCGTAGAAGTGCATAAAACGCATTATCGTCTCATATCTATGCCTGGCCATGGCAGTAGAGAACACGGACATATGAACAAGCGGGCCTGTGGACCAATACAACCGCAATTGATATTTTTTATTAATGCCCATGTTGCAGGCAATCTGACGCTATCTGGGAGGGGCGCTAACTGGCGCTAACACTATCGGAAGTCACCGGTGACACCAATACAGTGATCAGTAAAAATCTGTTCACTGTAATCAATGACACTGGTGACAGGGCAGTGAGGGCGTTAACTGGGGGGGGGGGAGGCGATCAAGGGGTTAAATGGGATTACTGGTGTACTAGCGGGAAAACTGGCGCTATCTGGGATGGGCGCTAACACTATTGGAAGTCGCCAGGGACACTGATACAGTGATCAGTAAACATGTGTTCACTGATCAATGACACAGGTGACAGGGAATTGAAGGGGTTAACTGGGGGGGGGGTGAAGAGAGGGTTAAATGTGTCCTAGGTGTGTTCTATCTGTGGGTTAGTGCTGTTTTACTCACATTTCTTCTGTCTTCTTCTCTGAAAACCTAGCCACTCATGTGTGCTCCGTCCTGTAGTCCAATGCAACGTTGTGTAAGAGTGATGGTTTCAGCCTCATTGTCGAACTCTGGAATAATCCTCAGTCTTCAAAACCTCCTGGCTAACCTATGACAAAAAAAACACAACACCTATATCAATATTACTGTATTGGGAGCAAGTAGTCAATCATCTACTTAACATAAATTACACTAAAAATGGAAAAACATGTTTACACCCACAACCACACACATATTAATATATAAAGTTATACACATGTATGTTTTGAGTCTTAAAATGTGGAAAGAAAACTTAGCCATTTTAGTGTGCTCCGTCCTGTAGTCCAATGCAACGTTGTGCAAGAGTGATGGTTTCAGCCTCATTGTCGAACTTTGGAATAATCCTCAGTCTTTAAAACCTCTTGGCTAACCTATGACAAAAAAGAAAACAACACATATATAAATATTTCTGCATTTGGACCAAGTAACCAATCATCTACTTAACAAAAATTACGCTAAATATGTAAAAACATGCAAAGACCCACAACCACACACATATTAATATATAAAGTTATACACATGTATGTTTTGAGTCTTAAAATGTGGAAGGAAAACTTAGCATCCACCCACTTCTAATGGTGGGCACACATGAAATGTGCCAACAGATATAAAATATGTATGCCGAAGCATAGGGTCCATCCACCGATTGGCCACCCCAGGCCCCCATGCTTTGGCATGTATTCTCTTTTTTTAACTGCGGATGAAAAATCTCATCCAACAGCACTGCCCACATTGATTTATGTCTATTCTGAGAGCAAGTTCCTGTTGCTGTCAGAATAAAACGGTCAGTGTTGCAGCTGAAAACATTCCTACAAACAGAAATGATTAACAATAAAACAGTAACAGTAAAACAGTAAAAGTAGAAGAATCACAAAAAATGACAGCAACAAAAAAAACTAACTATTTTTGATTTTTAAATTTTTTTATTTTTTGGGGGGATTTGTATTTTTACTTTTTTTTTTTTTACTTTTTTTTTCAAACTTTAAACATTTTTAAAACAGATGGTCGGGTCTCTCCAAATGCAATAGCCAGTTTCCTGACTACCTAACATCTTTCGAGACCCTGTGTAAATGTGCCCTGAACTGTGCCGTGCTGTACCCTATATTAATAGTTCACTAGTGTATGGTAGAGGCGGAAGCAGCGCTGCCCACATTGATTTATGTCTATTCTGAGAGCAAGTTCCTGCTGCTGTCAGAATAAACAGGTCAGTGTTGCAGCTGAAAGCATTCCTACAAACAGAAATGATTAACAATAAAACAGTAACAATAAAACAGTAAAAGTAGAAGAATCACAAAAAATGACAGCAACAAAAAAAACTAACTATTTTTGATTTTTACATTTTTTTATTTTTTGGGAAGGATTTGTACTTTTAATTTTTTTTTTTTTTACTTTTTTTTCAAACTTTAAACATTTTTAAAACAGATGGTCGGGTCTCTCCAAATGCGATAGCCAGTTTCCTGGCTACCTAACATCTTTTGAGACCCTGTGTAAATGTGCCCTGAACTGTGCCATGCTGTACCCTATATTAATAGTTCACTAGTGTATGGTAGAGGTGGAAGCAGCGCTGCCCACATTGATTTATGTCTATTCTGAGAGCAAGTTCCTGTTGCTGTCAGAATAAACAGGTCAGTGTTGCAGCTGAAAGCATTCCTACAAACGGAAATGATTAACAATAAAACAGTAACAATAAAACAGTAAAAGTAGAAGAATCACAAAAAATGACAGCAACAAAAAAAAACAAACTATTTTTGATTTTTAAATTTTTTTATTTTTTGGGGGGGGATTTGTATTTTTACTTTTTTTTTTTTACTTTTTTTTTCAAACTTTAAACATTTTTAAAACAGATGGTCGGGTCTCTCCAAATGCGATAGCCAGTTTTCTGACTACCTAACATCTTTCGAGACCCTGTGTAAATGTGCCCTGAACTGTGCCGTGCTGTACCCTATATTAATAGTTCACTAGTGTATGGTAGAGGCGGAAGCAGCGCTGCCCACATTGATTTATGTCTATTCTGAGAGCAAGTTCCTGTTGCTGTCAGAATAAACAGGTCAGTGTTGCAGCTGAAAGCATTCCTACAAACAGAAATGATTAACAATAAAACAGTAACAATAAAACAGTAAAAGTAGAAGAATCACAAAAAATGACAACAAAAAAACTAACTATTTTTGATTTTTACATTTTTTTATTTTTTGGGGGGGATTTGTATTTTTAATTTTTTTTTTTTTACTTTTTTTTTCACGTCCACGTATAAGTGGTACCTCATATGGAAAAAGGATGACACCAAGTCCCAAACTATCTTGCCACTGCTCCCCATGTAGTCTGGGCATCCGGGGGGCTCCACGTGACTATATTTTTCCTCATAAATCTGAAACTTACATGTATAGCCTGTTGCCCTCTCACAGGTCTTATACATCTTGACCCCATATCTGGCACGCTTGCTGGGGAGAAACTGTTTGATTACAAGGCAGCCAGAAAATTGAATGAGGGACTCATCAATGCAGATGTTTTTATGGGGAGTATACATATCTGCAAATTTTTGGTTAAAGTGATTTACGAGGGGCCGAATTTTGTGGAGCCGGTCAAATTCAGGGTCACCCCGAGGACGACTGAGTGTGTTGTCGTAGAAGTGCATAAAACGCATTATCGTCTCATATCTATGCCTGGCCATGGCAGTAGAGAACACGGACATATGAACAAGCGGGCCTGTGGACCAATACAACCGCAATTGATATTTTTTATTAATGCCCATGTTGCAGGCAATCTGACGCTATCTGGGAGGGGCGCTAACTGGCGCTAACACTATCGGAAGTCACCGGTGACACTAATACAGTGATCAGTAAAAATCTGTTCACTGTAATCAATGACACTGGTGACAGGGCAGTGAGGGCGTTAACTGGGGGGGGGGGAGGCGATCAAGGGGTTAAATGGGATTACTGGTGTACTAGCGGGAAAACTGGCGCTATCTGGGATGGGCGCTAACACTATTGGAAGTCGCCAGGGACACTGATACAGTGATCAGTAAACATGTGTTCACTGATCAATGACACAGGTGACAGGGAATTGAAGGGGTTAACTGGGGGGGGTGAAGAGAGTGTTAAATGTGTCCTAGGTGTGTTCTATCTGTGGGTTAGTGCTGTTTTACTCACATTTCTTCTGTCTTCTTCTCTGAAAACTTAGCCACTCATGTGTGCTCCGTCCTGTAGTCCAATGCAACGTTGTGTAAGAGTGATGGTTTCAGCCTCATTGTCGAACTCTGGAATAATCCTCAGTCTTCAAAACCTCCTGGCTAACCTATGACAAAAAAAACACAACACCTATATCAATATTACTGTATTGGGAGCAAGTAGTCAATCATCTACTTAACATAAATTACACTAAAAATGGAAAAACATGTTTACACCCACAACCACACACATATTAATATATAAAGTTATACACATGTATGTTTTGAGTCTTAAAATGTGGAAAGAAAACTTAGCCATTTTAGTGTGCTCCGTCCTGTAGTCCAATGCAACGTTGTGCAAGAGTGATGGTTTCAGCCTCATTGTCGAACTTTGGAATAATCCTCAGTCTTTAAAACCTCTTGGCTAACCTATGACAAAAAAGAAAACAACACATATATAAATATTTCTGCATTTGGACCAAGTAACCAATCATCTACTTAACAAAAATTACGCTAAATATGTAAAAACATGCAAAGACCCACAACCACACACATATTAATATATAAAGTTATACACATGTATGTTTTGTGTCTTAAAATGTGGAAGGAAAACTTAGCATCCACCCACTTCTAATGGTGGGCACACATGAAATGTGCCAACAGATATAAAATATGTATGCCGAAGCATAGGGTCCATCCACCGATTGGCCACCCCAGGCCCCCATGCTTTGGCATGTATTCTCTTTTTTTAACTGCGGATGAAAAATCTCATCCAACAGCACTGCCAACATTGATTTATGTCTATTCTGAGAGCAAGTTCCTGTTGCTGTCAGAATAAAACGGTCAGTGTTGCAGCTGAAAACATTCCTACAAACAGAAATGATTAACAATAAAACAGTAACAGTAAAACAGTAAAAGTAGAAGAATCACAAAAAATGACAGCAACAAAAAAAACTAACTATTTTTGATTTTTACATTTTTTTATTTTTTGGGAAGGATTTGTACTTTTAATTTTTTTTTTTTTTACTTTTTTTTCAAACTTTAAACATTTTTAAAACAGATGGTCGGGTCTCTCCAAATGCGATAGCCAGTTTCCTGGCTACCTAACATCTTTTGAGACCCTGTGTAAATGTGCCCTGAACTGTGCCATGCTGTACCCTATATTAATAGTTCACTAGTGTATGGTAGAGGTGGAAGCAGCGCTGCCCACATTGATTTATGTCTATTCTGAGAGCAAGTTCCTGTTGCTGTCAGAATAAACAGGTCAGTGTTGCAGCTGAAAGCATTCCTACAAACAGAAATGATTAACAATAAAACAGTAACAATAAAACAGTAAAAGTAGAAGAATCACAAAAAATGACAGCAACAAAAAAAAACAAACTATTTTTGATTTTTAAATTTTTTTATTTTTTGGGGGGGGATTTGTATTTTTACTTTTTTTTTTTTACTTTTTTTTTCAAACTTTAAACATTTTTAAAACAGATGGTCGGGTCTCTCCAAATGCGATAGCCAGTTTTCTGACTACCTAACATCTTTCGAGACCCTGTGTAAATGTGCCCTGAACTGTGCCGTGCTGTACCCTATATTAATAGTTCACTAGTGTATGGTAGAGGCGGAAGCAGCGCTGCCCACATTGATTTATGTCTATTCTGAGAGCAAGTTCCTGTTGCTGTCAGAATAAACAGGTCAGTGTTGCAGCTGAAAGCATTCCTACAAACAGAAATGATTAACAATAAAACAGTAACAATAAAACAGTAAAAGTAGAAGAATCACAAAAAATGACAACAAAAAAACAAACTATTTTTGATTTTTAAATTTTTTTATTTTTTGGGGGGGATTTGTATTTTTAATTTTTTTTTTTTTACTTTTTTTTTCACGTCCACGTATAAGTGGTACCTCATATGGAAAAAGGATGACACCAAGTCCCAAACTATCTTGCCACTGCTCCCCATGTAGTCTGGGCATCCGGGGGGCTCCACGTGACTATATTTTTCCTCATAAATCTGAAACTTACATGTATAGCCTGTTGCCCTCTCACAGGTCTTATACATCTTGACCCCATATCTGGCACGCTTGCTGGGGAGAAACTGTTTGATTACAAGGCAGCCAGAAAATTGAATGAGGGACTCATCAATGCAGATGTTTTTATGGGGAGTATACATATCTGCAAATTTTTGGTTAAAGTGATTTACGAGGGGCCGAATTTTGTGGAGCCGGTCAAATTCAGGGTCACCCCGAGGACGACTGAGTGTGTTGTCGTAGAAGTGCATAAAACGCATTATCGTCTCATATCTATGCCTGGCCATGGCAGTAGAGAACACGGACATATGAACAAGCGGGCCTGTGGACCAATACAACCGCAATTGATATTTTTTATTAATGCCCATGTTGCAGGCAATCTGACGCTATCTGGGAGGGGCGCTAACTGGCGCTAACACTATCGGAAGTCACCGGTGACACTAATACAGTGATCAGTAAAAATCTGTTCACTGTAATCAATGACACTGGTGACAGGGCAGTGAGGGCGTTAACTGGGGGGGGGGAGGCGATCAAGGGGTTAAATGGGATTACTGGTGTACTAGCGGGAAAACTGGCGCTATCTGGGATGGGCGCTAACACTATTGGAAGTCGCCAGGGACACTGATACAGTGATCAGTAAACATGTGTTCACTGATCAATGACACAGGTGACAGGGAATTGAAGGGGTTAACTGGGGGGGGGGGTGAAGAGAGGGTTAAATGTGTCCTAGGTGTGTTCTATCTGTGGGTTAGTGCTGTTTTACTCACATTTCTTCTGTCTTCTTCTCTGAAAACCTAGCCACTCATGTGTGCTCCGTCCTGTAGTCCAATGCAACGTTGTGTAAGAGTGATGGTTTCAGCCTCATTGTCGAACTCTGGAATAATCCTCAGTCTTCAAAACCTCCTGGCTAACCTATGACAAAAAAAACACAACACCTATATCAATATTACTGTATTGGGAGCAAGTAGTCAATCATCTACTTAACATAAATTACACTAAAAATGGAAAAACATGTTTACACCCACAACCACACACATATTAATATATAAAGTTATACACATGTATGTTTTGAGTCTTAAAATGTGGAAAGAAAACTTAGCCATTTTAGTGTGCTCCGTCCTGTAGTCCAATGCAACGTTGTGCAAGAGTGATGGTTTCAGCCTCATTGTCGAACTTTGGAATAATCCTCAGTCTTTAAAACCTCTTGGCTAACCTATGACAAAAAAGAAAACAACACATATATAAATATTTCTGCATTTGGACCAAGTAACCAATCATCTACTTAACAAAAATTACGCTAAATATGTGAAAACATGCAAAGACCCACAACCACACACATATTAATATATAAAGTTATACACATGTATGTTTTGAGTCTTAAAATGTGGAAGGAAAACTTAGCATCCACCCACTTCTAATGGTGGGCACACATGAAATGTGCCAACAGATATAAAATATGTATGCCGAAGCATAGGGTCCATCCACCGATTGGCCACCCCAGGCCCCCATGCTTTGGCATGTATTCTCTTTTTTTAACTGCGGATGAAAAATCTCATCCAACAGCACTGCCCACATTGATTTATGTCTATTCTGAGAGCAAGTTCCTGTTGCTGTCAGAATAAAACGGTCAGTGTTGCAGCTGAAAACATTCCTACAAACAGAAATGATTAACAATAAAACAGTAACAGTAAAACAGTAAAAGTAGAAGAATCACAAAAAATGACAGCAACAAAAAAAACTAACTATTTTTGATTTTTAAATTTTTTTATTTTTTGGGGGGATTTGTATTTTTACTTTTTTTTTTTTTACTTTTTTTTTCAAACTTTAAACATTTTTAAAACAGATGGTCGGGTCTCTCCAAATGCAATAGCCAGTTTCCTGACTACCTAACATCTTTCGAGACCCTGTGTAAATGTGCCCTGAACTGTGCCGTGCTGTACCCTATATTAATAGTTCACTAGTGTATGGTAGAGGCGGAAGCAGCGCTGCCCACATTGATTTATGTCTATTCTGAGAGCAAGTTCCTGCTGCTGTCAGAATAAACAGGTCAGTGTTGCAGCTGAAAGCATTCCTACAAACAGAAATGATTAACAATAAAACAGTAACAATAAAACAGTAAAAGTAGAAGAATCACAAAAAATGACAGCAACAAAAAAAACTAACTATTTTTGATTTTTACATTTTTTTATTTTTTGGGAAGGATTTGTACTTTTAATTTTTTTTTTTTTTACTTTTTTTTCAAACTTTAAACATTTTTAAAACAGATGGTCGGGTCTCTCCAAATGCGATAGCCAGTTTCCTGGCTACCTAACATCTTTTGAGACCCTGTGTAAATGTGCCCTGAACTGTGCCATGCTGTACCCTATATTAATAGTTCACTAGTGTATGGTAGAGGTGGAAGCAGCGCTGCCCACATTGATTTATGTCTATTCTGAGAGCAAGTTCCTGTTGCTGTCAGAATAAACAGGTCAGTGTTGCAGCTGAAAGCATTCCTACAAACAGAAATGATTAACAATAAAACAGTAACAATAAAACAGTAAAAGTAGAAGAATCACAAAAAATGACAGCAACAAAAAAAAACAAACTATTTTTGATTTTTAAATTTTTTTATTTTTTGGGGGGGGATTTGTATTTTTACTTTTTTTTTTTACTTTTTTTTTCAAACTTTAAACATTTTTAAAACAGATGGTCGGGTCTCTCCAAATGCGATAGCCAGTTTTCTGACTACCTAACATCTTTCGAGACCCTGTGTAAATGTGCCCTGAACTGTGCCGTGCTGTACCCTATATTAATAGTTCACTAGTGTATGGTAGAGGCGGAAGCAGCGCTGCCCACATTGATTTATGTCTATTCTGAGAGCAAGTTCCTGTTGCTGTCAGAATAAACAGGTCAGTGTTGCAGCTGAAAGCATTCCTACAAACAGAAATGATTAACAATAAAACAGTAACAATAAAACAGTAAAAGTAGAAGAATCACAAAAAATGACAACAAAAAAACTAACTATTTTTGATTTTTACATTTTTTTATTTTTTGGGGGGGATTTGTATTTTTAATTTTTTTTTTTTTACTTTTTTTTTCACGTCCACGTATAAGTGGTACCTCATATGGAAAAAGGATGACACCAAGTCCCAAACTATCTTGCCACTGCTCCCCATGTAGTCTGGGCATCCGGGGGGCTCCACGTGACTATATTTTTCCTCATAAATCTGAAACTTACATGTATAGCCTGTTGCCCTCTCACAGGTCTTATACATCTTGACCCCATATCTGGCACGCTTGCTGGGGAGAAACTGTTTGATTACAAGGCAGCCAGAAAATTGAATGAGGGACTCATCAATGCAGATGTTTTTATGGGGAGTATACATATCTGCAAATTTTTGGTTAAAGTGATTTACGAGGGGCCGAATTTTGTGGAGCCGGTCAAATTCAGGGTCACCCCGAGGACGACTGAGTGTGTTGTCGTAGAAGTGCATAAAACGCATTATCGTCTCATATCTATGCCTGGCCATGGCAGTAGAGAACACGGACATATGAACAAGCGGGCCTGTGGACCAATACAACCGCAATTGATATTTTTTATTAATGCCCATGTTGCAGGCAATCTGACGCTATCTGGGAGGGGCGCTAACTGGCGCTAACACTATCGGAAGTCACCGGTGACACTAATACAGTGATCAGTAAAAATCTGTTCACTGTAATCAATGACACTGGTGACAGGGCAGTGAGGGCGTTAACTGGGGGGGGGAGGCGATCAAGGGGTTAAATGGGATTACTGGTGTACTAGCGGGAAAACTGGCGCTATCTGGGATGGGCGCTAACACTATTGGAAGTCGCCAGGGACACTGATACAGTGATCAGTAAACATGTGTTCACTGATCAATGACACAGGTGACAGGGAATTGAAGGGGTTAACTGGGGGGGGGTGAAGAGAGTGTTAAATGTGTCCTAGGTGTGTTCTATCTGTGGGTTAGTGCTGTTTTACTCACATTTCTTCTGTCTTCTTCTCTGAAAACTTAGCCACTCATGTGTGCTCCGTCCTGTAGTCCAATGCAACGTTGTGTAAGAGTGATGGTTTCAGCCTCATTGTCGAACTCTGGAATAATCCTCAGTCTTCAAAACCTCCTGGCTAACCTATGACAAAAAAAACACAACACCTATATCAATATTACTGTATTGGGAGCAAGTAGTCAATCATCTACTTAACATAAATTACACTAAAAATGGAAAAACATGTTTACACCCACAACCACACACATATTAATATATAAAGTTATACACATGTATGTTTTGAGTCTTAAAATGTGGAAAGAAAACTTAGCCATTTTAGTGTGCTCCGTCCTGTAGTCCAATGCAACGTTGTGCAAGAGTGATGGTTTCAGCCTCATTGTCGAACTTTGGAATAATCCTCAGTCTTTAAAACCTCTTGGCTAACCTATGACAAAAAAGAAAACAACACATATATAAATATTTCTGCATTTGGACCAAGTAACCAATCATCTACTTAACAAAAATTACGCTAAATATGTAAAAACATGCAAAGACCCACAACCACACACATATTAATATATAAAGTTATACACATGTATGTTTTGAGTCTTAAAATGTGGAAGGAAAACTTAGCATCCACCCACTTCTAATGGTGGGCACACATGAAATGTGCCAACAGATATAAAATATGTATGCCAAAGCATAGGGTCCATCCACCGATTGGCCACCCCAGGCCCCCATGCTTTGGCATATATTCTCTTTTTTTAACTGCGGATGAAAAATCTCATCCAACAGCACTGCCCACATTGATTTATGTCTATTCTGAGAGCAAGTTCCTGTTGCTGTCAGAATAAAACGGTCAGTGTTGCAGCTGAAAACATTCCTACAAACAGAAATGATTAACAATAAAACAGTAACAGTAAAACAGTAAAAGTAGAAGAATCACAAAAAATGACAGCAACAAAAAAAACTAACTATTTTTGATTTTTAAATTTTTTTATTTTTTGGGGGGATTTGTATTTTTACTTTTTTTTTTTTTACTTTTTTTTTCAAACTTTAAACATTTTTAAAACAGATGGTCGGGTCTCTCCAAATGCAATAGCCAGTTTCCTGACTACCTAACATCTTTCGAGACCCTGTGTAAATGTGCCCTGAACTGTGCCGTGCTGTACCCTATATTAATAGTTCACTAGTGTATGGTAGAGGCGGAAGCAGCGCTGCCCACATTGATTTATGTCTATTCTGAGAGCAAGTTCCTGCTGCTGTCAGAATAAACAGGTCAGTGTTGCAGCTGAAAGCATTCCTACAAACAGAAATGATTAACAATAAAACAGTAACAATAAAACAGTAAAAGTAGAAGAATCACAAAAAATGACAGCAACAAAAAAAACTATTTTTGATTTTTAAATTTTTTTATTTTTTGGGAAGGATTTGTACTTTTAATTTTTTTTTTTTTTACTTTTTTTTCAAACTTTAAACATTTTTAAAACAGATGGTCGGGTCTCTCCAAATGCGATAGCCAGTTTCCTGGCTACCTAACATCTTTTGAGACCCTGTGTAAATGTGCCCTGAACTGTGCCATGCTGTACCCTATATTAATAGTTCACTAGTGTATGGTAGAGGTGGAAGCAGCGCTGCCCACATTGATTTATGTCTATTCTGAGAGCAAGTTCCTGTTGCTGTCAGAATAAACAGGTCAGTGTTGCAGCTGAAAGCATTCCTACAAACAGAAATGATTAACAATAAAACAGTAACAATAAAACAGTAAAAGTAGAAGAATCACAAAAGATGACAGCAACAAAAAAAACAAACTATTTTTGATTTTTAAATTTTTTTATTTTTTGGGGGGGATTTGTATTTTTAATTTTTTTTTTTTTACTTTTTTTTTCACGTCCACGTATAAGTGGTACCTCATATGGAAAAAGGATGACACCAAGTCCCAAACTATCTTGCCACTGCTCCCCATGTAGTCTGGGCATCCAGGGGGCTCCACGTGACTATATTTTTCCTCATAAATCTGAAACTTACATGAATAGCCTGTTGCCCTCTCACAGGTCTTATACATCTTGACCCCATATCTGGCACGCTTGCTGGGGAGAAACTGTTTGATTACAAGGCAGCCAGAAAATTGAATGAGGGACTCATCAATGCAGATGTTTTTATGGGGAGTATACATATCTGCAAATTTTTGGTTAAAGTGATTTACGAGGGGCCGAATTTTGTGGAGCCGGTCAAATTCAGGGTCACCCCGAGGACGACTGAGTGTGTTGTCGTAGAAGTGCATAAAACGCATTATCGTCTCATATCTATGCCTGGCCATGGCAGTAGAGAACACGGACATATGAACAAGCGGGCCTGTGGACCAATACAACCGCAATTGATATTTTTTATTAATGCCCATGTTGCAGGCAATCTGACGCTATCTGGGAGGGGCGCTAACTGGCGCTAACACTATCGGAAGTCACCGGTGACACTAATACAGTGATCAGTAAAAATCTGTTCACTGTAATCAATGACACTGGTGACAGGGCAGTGAGGGCGTTAACTGGGGGGGGGAGGCGATCAAGGGGTTAAATGGGATTACTGGTGTACTAGCGGGAAAACTGGCGCTATCTGGGATGGGCGCTAACACTATTGGAAGTCGCCAGGGACACTGATACAGTGATCAGTAAACATGTGTTCACTGATCAATGACACAGGTGACAGGGAATTGAAGGGGTTAACTGGGGGGGGGTGAAGAGAGTGTTAAATGTGTCCTAGGTGTGTTCTATCTGTGGGTTAGTGCTGTTTTACTCACATTTCTTCTGTCTTCTTCTCTGAAAACTTAGCCACTCATGTGTGCTCCGTCCTGTAGTCCAATGCAACGTTGTGTAAGAGTGATGGTTTCAGCCTCATTGTCGAACTCTGGAATAATCCTCAGTCTTCAAAACCTCCTGGCTAACCTATGACAAAAAAAACACAACACCTATATCAATATTACTGTATTGGGAGCAAGTAGTCAATCATCTACTTAACATAAATTACACTAAAAATGGAAAAACATGTTTACACCCACAACCACACACATATTAATATATAAAGTTATACACATGTATGTTTTGAGTCTTAAAATGTGGAAAGAAAACTTAGCCATTTTAGTGTGCTCCGTCCTGTAGTCCAATGCAACGTTGTGCAAGAGTGATGGTTTCAGCCTCATTGTCGAACTTTGGAATAATCCTCAGTCTTTAAAACCTCTTGGCTAACCTATGACAAAAAAAGAAAACAACACATATATAAATATTTCTGCATTTGGACCAAGTAACCAATCATCTACTTAACAAAAATTACGCTAAATATGTAAAAACATGCAAAGACCCACAACCACACACATATTAATATATAAAGTTATACACATGTATGTTTTGAGTCTTAAAATGTGGAAGGAAAACTTAGCATCCACCCACTTCTAATGGTGGGCACACATGAAATGTGCCAACAGATATAAAATATGTATGCCAAAGCATAGGGTCCATCCACCGATTGGCCACCCCAGGCCCCCATGCTTTGGCATATATTCTCTTTTTTTAACTGCGGATGAAAAATCTCATCCAACAGCACTGCCCACATTGATTTATGTCTATTCTGAGAGCAAGTTCCTGTTGCTGTCAGAATAAAACGGTCAGTGTTGCAGCTGAAAACATTCCTACAAACAGAAATGATTAACAATAAAACAGTAACAGTAAAACAGTAAAAGTAGAAGAATCACAAAAAATGACAGCAACAAAAAAAACTAACTATTTTTGATTTTTAAATTTTTTTATTTTTTGGGGGGATTTGTATTTTTACTTTTTTTTTTTTTACTTTTTTTTTCAAACTTTAAACATTTTTAAAACAGATGGTCGGGTCTCTCCAAATGCAATAGCCAGTTTCCTGACTACCTAACATCTTTCGAGACCCTGTGTAAATGTGCCCTGAACTGTGCCGTGCTGTACCCTATATTAATAGTTCACTAGTGTATGGTAGAGGCGGAAGCAGCGCTGCCCACATTGATTTATGTCTATTCTGAGAGCAAGTTCCTGCTGCTGTCAGAATAAACAGGTCAGTGTTGCAGCTGAAAGCATTCCTACAAACAGAAATGATTAACAATAAAACAGTAACAATAAAACAGTAAAAGTAGAAGAATCACAAAAAATGACAGCAACAAAAAAAACTAACTATTTTTGATTTTTAAATTTTTTTATTTTTTGGGAAGGATTTGTACTTTTAATTTTTTTTTTTTTACTTTTTTTTCAAACTTTAAACATTTTTAAAACAGATGGTCGGGTCTCTCCAAATGCGATAGCCAGTTTCCTGGCTACCTAACATCTTTTGAGACCCTGTGTAAATGTGCCCTGAACTGTGCCATGCTGTACCCTATATTAATAGTTCACTAGTGTATGGTAGAGGCGGAAGCAGCGCTGCCCACATTGATTTATGTCTATTCTGAGAGCAAGTTCCTGTTGCTGTCAGAATAAACAGGTCAGTGTTGCAGCTGAAAGCATTCCTACAAACAGAAATGATTAACAATAAAACAGTAACAATAAAACAGTAAAAGTAGAAGAATCACAAAAGATGACAGCAACAAAAAAAACAAACTATGTTTGATTTTTAAATTTTTTTATTTTTTGGGGGGGATTTGTATTTTTACTTTTTTTTTTTTTACTTTTTTTTTTCAAACTTTAAACATTTTTAAAACAGATGGTCGGGTCTCTCCAAATGCGATAGCCAGTTTTCTGACTACCTAACATCTTTCGAGACCCTGTGTAAATGTGCCCTGAACTGTGCCGTGCTGTACCCTATATTAATAGTTCACTAGTGTATGGTAGAGGCGGAAGCAGCGCTGCCCACATTGATTTATGTCTATTCTGAGAGCAAGTTCCTGTTGCTGTCAGAATAAACAGGTCAGTGTTGCAGCTGAAAGCATTCCTACAAACAGAAATGATTAACAATAAAACAGTAACAATAAAACAGTAAAAGTAGAAGAATCACAAAAAATGACAACAAAAAAACTAACTATTTTTGATTTTTACATTTTTTATTTTTTGGGGGGATTTGTATTTTTAATTTTTTTTTTTTTACTTTTTTTTTCACGTCCACGTATAAGTGGTACCTCATATGGAAAAAGGATGACACCAAGTCCCAAACTATCTTGCCACTGCTCCCCATGTAGTCTGGGCATCCGGGGGGCTCCACGTGACTATATTTTTCCTCATAAATCTGAAACTTACATGTATAGCCTGTTGCCCTCTCACAGGTCTTATACATCTTGACCCCATATCTGGCACGCTTGCTGGGGAGAAACTGTTTGATTACAAGGCAGCCAGAAAATTGAATGAGGGACTCATCAATGCAGATGTTTTTATGGGGAGTATACATATCTGCAAATTTTTGGTTAAAGTGATTTACGAGGGGCCGAATTTTGTGGAGCCGGTCAAATTCAGGGTCACCCCGAGGACGACTGAGTGTGTTGTCGTAGAAGTGCATAAAACGCATTATCGTCTCATATCTATGCCTGGCCATGGCAGTAGAGAACACGGACATATGAACAAGCGGGCCTGTGGACCAATACAACCGCAATTGATATTTTTTATTAATGCCCATGTTGCAGGCAATCTGACGCTATCTGGGAGGGGCGCTAACTGGCGCTAACACTATCGGAAGTCACCGGTGACACTAATACAGTGATCAGTAAAAATCTGTTCACTGTAATCAATGACACTGGTGACAGGGCAGTGGGGGCGTTAACTGGGGGGGGGGAGGCGATCAAGGGGTTAAATGGGATTACTGTTGTACTAGCGGGAAAACTGGAGCTATCTGGGATGGGCGCTAACACTATTGGAAGTCGCCAGGGACACTGATACAGTGATCAGTAAACATGTGTTCACTGATCAATGACACAGGTGACAGGGAATTGAAGGGGTTAACTGGGGGGGGGTGAAGAGAGGGTTAAATGTGTCCTAGGTGTGTTCTATCTGTGGGTTAGTGCTGTTTTACTCACATTTCTTCTGTCTTCTTCTCTGAAAACTTAGCCACTCATGTGTGCTCCGTCCTGTAGTCCAATGCAACGTTGTGTAAGAGTGATGGTTTCAGCCTCATTGTCGAACTCTGGAATAATCCTCAGTCTTCAAAACCTCCTGGCTAACCTATGACAAAAAAAACACAACACCTATATCAATATTACTGTATTGGGAGCAAGTAGTCAATCATCTACTTAACATAAATTACACTAAAAATGGAAAAACATGTTTACACCCACAACCACACACATATTAATATATAAAGTTATACACATGTATGTTTTGAGTCTTAAAATGTGGAAAGAAAACTTAGCCATTTTAGTGTGCTCCGTCCTGTAGTCCAATGCAACGTTGTGCAAGAGTGATGGTTTCAGCCTCATTGTCGAACTTTGGAATAATCCTCAGTCTTTAAAACCTCTTGGCTAACCTATGACAAAAAAGAAAACAACACATATATAAATATTTCTGCATTTGGACCAAGTAACCAATCATCTACTTAACAAAAATTACGCTAAATATGTAAAAACATGCAAAGACCCACAACCACACACATATTAATATATAAAGTTATACACATGTATGTTTTGAGTCTTAAAATGTGGAAGGAAAACTTAGCATCCACCCACTTCTAATGGTGGGCACACATGAAATGTGCCAACAGATATAAAATATGTATGCCGAAGCATAGGGTCCATCCACCGATTGGCCACCCCAGGCCCCCATGCTTTGGCATGTATTCTCTTTTTTTAACTGCGGATAAAAAATCTCATCCAACAGCACTGCCCACATTGATTTATGTCTATTCTGAGAGCAAGTTCCTGTTGCTGTCAGAATAAAACGGTCAGTGTTGCAGCTGAAAACATTCCTACAAACAGAAATGATTAACAATAAAACAGTAACAGTAAAACAGTAAAAGTAGAAGAATCACAAAAAATGACAGCAACAAAAAAAACTAACTATTTTTGATTTTTAAATTTTTTTATTTTTTGGGGGGATTTGTATTTTTACTTTTTTTTTTTTTACTTTTTTTTTCAAACTTTAAACATTTTTAAAACAGATGGTCGGGTCTCTCCAAATGCAATAGCCAGTTTCCTGACTACCTAACATCTTTCGAGACCCTGTGTAAATGTGCCCTGAACTGTGCCGTGCTGTACCCTATATTAATAGTTCACTAGTGTATGGTAGAGGCGGAAGCAGCGCTGCCCACATTGATTTATGTCTATTCTGAGAGCAAGTTCCTGCTGCTGTCAGAATAAACAGGTCAGTGTTGCAGCTGAAAGCATTCCTACAAACAGAAATGATTAACAATAAAACAGTAACAATAAAACAGTAAAAGTAGAAGAATCACAAAAAATGACAACAAAAAAACTAACTATTTTTGATTTTTACATTTTTTATTTTTTGGGGGGATTTGTATTTTTAATTTTTTTTTTTTTACTTTTTTTTTCACGTCCACGTATAAGTGGTACCTCATATGGAAAAAGGATGACACCAAGTGCCAAACTATCTTGCCACTGCTCCCCATGTAGTCTGGGCATCCGGGGGGCTCCACGTGGCTATATTTTTCCTCATAAATCTGAAACTTACATGTATAGCCTGTTGCCCTCTCACAGGTCTTATACATCTTGACCCCATATCTGGCACGCTTGCTGGGGAGAAACTGTTTGATTACAAGGCAGCCAGAAAATTGAATGAGGGACTCATCAATGCAGATGTTTTTATGGGGAGTATACATATCTGCAAATTTTTGGTTAAAGTGATTTACGAGGGGCCGAATTTTGTGGAGCCGGTCAAATTCAGGGTCACCCCGAGGACGACTGAGTGTGTTGTCGTAGAAGTGCATAAAACGCATTATCGTCTCATATCTATGCCTGGCCATGGCAGTAGAGAACACGGACATATGAACAAGCGGGCCTGTGGACCAATACAACCGCAATTGATATTTTTTATTAATGCCCATGTTGCAGGCAATCTGACGCTATCTGGGAGGGGCGCTAACTGGCGCTAACACTATCGGAAGTCACCGGTGACACTAATACAGTGATCAGTAAAAATCTGTTCACTGTAATCAATGACACTGGTGACAGGGCAGTGAGGGCGTTAACTGGGGGGGGGGAGGCGATCAAGGGGTTAAATGGGATTACTGGTGTACTAGCGGGAAAACTGGAGCTATCTGGGATGGGCGCTAACACTATTGGAAGTCGCCAGGGACACTGATACAGTGATCAGTAAACATGTGTTCACTGATCAATGACACAGGTGACAGGGAATTGAAGGGGTTAACTGGGGGGGGGTGAAGAGAGGGTTAAATGTGTCCTAGGTGTGTTCTATCTGTGGGTTAGTGCTGTTTTACTCACATTTCTTCTGTCTTCTTCTCTGAAAACTTAGCCACTCATGTGTGCTCCGTCCTGTAGTCCAATGCAACGTTGTGTAAGAGTGATGGTTTCAGCCTCATTGTCGAACTCTGGAATAATCCTCAGTCTTCAAAACCTCCTGGCTAACCTATGACAAAAAAAACACAACACCTATATCAATATTACTGTATTGGGAGCAAGTAGTCAATCATCTACTTAACATAAATTACACTAAAAATGGAAAAACATGTTTACACCCACAACCACACACATATTAATATATAAAGTTATACACATGTATGTTTTGAGTCTTAAAATGTGGAAAGAAAATGTAGCCATTTTAGTGTGCTCCGTCCTGTAGTCCAATGCAACGTTGTGCAAGAGTGATGGTTTCAGCCTCATTGTCGAACTTTGGAATAATCCTCAGTCTTTAAAACCTCTTGGCTAACCTATGACAAAAAAGAAAACAACACATATATAAATATTTCTGCATTTGGACCAAGTAACCAATCATCTACTTAACAAAAATTACGCTAAATATGTAAAAACATGCAAAGACCCACAACCACACACATATTAATATATAAAGTTATACACATGTATGTTTTGAGTCTTAAAATGTGGAAGGAAAACTTAGCATCCACCCACTTCTAATGGTGGGCACACATGAAATGTGCCAACAGATATAAAATATGTATGCCGAAGCATAGGGTCCATCCACCGATTGGCCACCCCAGGCCCCCATGCTTTGGCATATATTCTCTTTTTTTAACTGCGGATGAAAAATCTCATCCAACAGCACTGCCCACATTGATTTATGTCTATTCTGAGAGCAAGTTCCTGTTGCTGTCAGAATAAAACGGTCAGTGTTGCAGCTGAAAACATTCCTACAAACAGAAATGATTAACAATAAAACAGTAACAATAAAACAGTAAAAGTAGAAGAATCACAAAAAATGACAGCAACAAAAAAAACTAACTTTTTGATTTTTAAATTTTTTTATTTTTTGGGAAGGATTTGTACTTTTAATTATTTTTTTTTTTACTTTTTTTTTCAAACTTTAAACATTTTTAAAACAGATGGTCGGGTCTCTCCAAATGCGATAGCCAGTTTCCTGGCTACCTAACATCTTTTGAGACCCTGTGTAAATGTGCCCTGAACTGTGCCATGCTGTACCCTATATTAATAGTTCACTAGTGTATGGTAGAGGTGGAAGCAGCGCTGCCCACATTGATTTATGTCTATTCTGAGAGCAAGTTCCTGTTGCTGTCAGAATAAACAGGTCAGTGTTGCAGCTGAAAGCATTCCTACAAACAGAAATGATTAACAATAAAACAGTAACAGTAAAACAGTAAAAGTAGAAGAATCACAAAAAATGACAGCAACAAAAAAAACTAACTATTTTTGATTTTTAAATTTTTTTATTTTTTGGGGGGATTTGTATTTTTACTTTTTTTTTTTTTACTTTTTTTTTCAAACTTTAAACATTTTTAAAACAGATGGTCGGGTCTCTCCAAATGCGATAGCCAGTTTCCTGACTACCTAACATCTTTCGAGACCCTGTGTAAATGTGCCCTGAACTGTGCCGTGCTGTACCCTATATTAATAGTTCACTAGTGTATGGTAGAGGCGGAACCAGCGCTGCCCACATTGATTTATGTCTATTCTGAGAGCAAGTTCCTGTTGCTGTCAGAATAAACAGGTCAGTGCTGCAGCTGAAGGCATTCCTACAAACAGAAATGATTAACAATAAAACAGTAACAATAAAACAGTAAAAGTAGAAGAATCACAAAAAATGACAGCAACAAAAAAAACTAACTATTTTTGATTTTTAATTTTTTTTATTTTTTGGGAAGGATTTGTACTTTTAATTTTTTTTTTTTTTTTACTTTTTTTTTCAAACTTTAAACATTTTTAAAACAGATGGTCGGGTCTCTCCAAATGCGATAGCCAGTTTCCTGGCTACCTAACATCTTTTGAGACCCTGTGTAAATGTGCCCTGAACTGTGCCGTGCTGTACCCTATATTAATAGTTCACTAGTGTATGGTAGAGGTGGAAGCAGCGCTGCCCACATTGATTTATGTCTATTCTGAGAGCAAGTTCCTGTTGCTGTCAGAATAAACAGGTCAGTGTTGCAGCTGAAAGCATTCCTACAAACAGAAATGATTAACAATAAAACAGTAACAATAAAACAGTAAAAGTAGAAGAATCACAAAAAATGACAGCAACAAAAAAAACAAACTATTTTTGATTTTTAAATTTTTTTATTTTTTTGGGGGGGATTTGTATTTTTACTTTTTTTTTTACTTTTTTTTTCAAACTTTAAACATTTTTAAAACAGATGGTCGGGTCTCTCCAAATGCGATAGCCAGTTTTCTGACTACCTAACATCTTTCGAGACCCTGTGTAAATGTGCCCTGAACTGTGCCGTGCTGTACCCTATATTAATAGTTCACTAGTGTATGGTAGAGGCGGAAGCAGCGCTGCCCACATTGATTTATGTCTATTCTGAGAGCAAGTTCCTGTTGCTGTCAGAATAAACAGGTCAGTGTTGCAGCTGAAAGCATTCCTACAAACAGAAATGATTAACAATAAAACAGTAACAATAAAACAGTAAAAGTAGAAGAATCACAAAAAATGACAATAAAAAAACTAACTATTTTTGATTTTTACATTTTTTTATTTTTTGGGGGGATTTGTATTTTTAATTTTTTTTTTTTTACTTTCTTTTTCACGTCCACGTATAAGTGGTACCTCATATGGAAAAAGGATGACACCAAGTCCCAAACTATCTTGCCACTGCTCCCCATGTAGTCTGGGCATCCGGGGGGCTCCACGTGACTATATTTTTCCTCATAAATCTGAAACTTACATGTATAGCCTGTTGCCCTCTCACAGGTCTTATACATCTTGACCCCATATCTGGCACGCTTGCTGGGGAGAAACTGTTTGATTACAAGGCAGCCAGAAAATTGAATGAGGGACTCATCAATGCAGATGTTTTTATGGGGAGTATACATATCTGCAAATTTTTGGTTAAAGTGATTTACGAGGGGCCGAATTTTGTGGAGCCGGTCAAATTCAGGGTCACCCCGAGGACGACTGAGTGTGTTGTCGTAGAAGTGCATAAAACGCATTATCGTCTCATATCTATGCCTGGCCATGGCAGTAGAGAACACGGACATATGAACAAGCGGGCCTGTGGACCAATACAACCGCAATTGATATTTTTTATTAATGCCCATGTTGCAGGCAATCTGACGCTATCTGGGAGGGGCGCTAACTGGCGCTAACACTATCGGAAGTCACCGGTGACACTAATACAGTGATCAGTAAAAATCTGTTCACTGTAATCAATGACACTGGTGACAGGGCAGTGAGGGCGTTAACTGGGGGGGGGAGGCGATCAAGGGGTTAAATGGGATTACTGGTGTACTAGCGGGAAAACTGGCGCTATCTGGGATGGGCGCTAACACTATTGGAAGTCGCCAGGGACACTGATACAGTGATCAGTAAACATGTGTTCACTGATCAATGACACAGGTGACAGGGAATTGAAGGGGTTAACTGGGGGGGGGTGAAGAGAGGGTTAAATGTGTCCTAGGTGTGTTCTATCTGTGGGTTAGTGCTGTTTTACTCACATTTCTTCTGTCTTCTTCTCTGAAAACTTAGCCACTCATGTGTGCTCCGTCCTGTAGTCCAATGCAACGTTGTGTAAGAGTGATGGTTTCAGCCTCATTGTCGAACTCTGGAATAATCCTCAGTCTTCAAAACCTTCTGGCTAACCTATGACAAAAAAAACACAACACCTATATCAATATTACTGTATTGGGAGCAAGTAGTCAATCATCTACTTAACATAAATTACACTAAAAATGGAAAAACATGTTTACACCCACAACCACACACATATTAATATATAAAGTTATACACATGTATGTTTTGAGTCTTAAAATGTGGAAAGAAAACTTAGCCATTTTAGTGTGCTCCGTCCTGTAGTCCAATGCAACGTTGTGCAAGAGTGATGGTTTCAGCCTCATTGTCGAACTTTGGAATAATCCTCAGTCTTTAAAACCTCTTGGCTAACCTATGACAAAAAAGAAAACAACACATATATAAATATTTCTGCATTTGGACCAAGTAACCAATCATCTACTTAACAAAAATTACGCTAAATATGTAAAAACATGCAAAGACCCACAACCACACACATATTAATATATAAAGTTATACACATGTATGTTTTGAGTCTTAAAATGTGGAAGGAAAACTTAGCATCCACCCACTTCTAATGGTGGGCACACATGAAATGTGCCAACAGATATAAAATATGTATGCCGAAGCATAGGGTCCATCCACCGATTGGCCACCCCAGGCCCCCATGCTTTGGCATGTATTCTCTTTTTTTAACTGCGGATGAAAAATCTCATCCAACAGCACTGCCCACATTGATTTATGTCTATTCTGAGAGCAAGTTCCTGTTGCTGTCAGAATAAAACGGTCAGTGTTGCAGCTGAAAACATTCCTACAAACAGAAATGATTAACAATAAAACAGTAACAGTAAAACAGTAAAAGTAGAAGAATCACAAAAAATGACAGCAACAAAAAAAACTAACTATTTTTGATTTTTAAATTTTTTTATTTTTTGGGGGGATTTGTATTTTTACTTTTTTTTTTTTTACTTTTTTTTTCAAACTTTAAACATTTTTAAAACAGATGGTCGGGTCTCTCCAAATGCAATAGCCAGTTTCCTGACTACCTAACATCTTTCGAGACCCTGTGTAAATGTGCCCTGAACTGTGCCGTGCTGTACCCTATATTAATAGTTCACTAGTGTATGGTAGAGGCGGAAGCAGCGCTGCCCACATTGATTTATGTCTATTCTGAGAGCAAGTTCCTGCTGCTGTCAGAATAAACAGGTCAGTGTTGCAGCTGAAAGCATTCCTACAAACAGAAATGATTAACAATAAAACAGTAACAATAAAACAGTAAAAGTAGAAGAATCACAAAAAATGACAGCAACAAAAAAAACTAACTATTTTTGATTTTTACATTTTTTTATTTTTTGGGAAGGATTTGTACTTTTAATTTTTTTTTTTTTTACTTTTTTTTCAAACTTTAAACATTTTTAAAACAGATGGTCGGGTCTCTCCAAATGCGATAGCCAGTTTCCTGGCTACCTAACATCTTTTGAGACCCTGTGTAAATGTGCCCTGAACTGTGCCATGCTGTACCCTATATTAATAGTTCACTAGTGTATGGTAGAGGTGGAAGCAGCGCTGCCCACATTGATTTATGTCTATTCTGAGAGCAAGTTCCTGTTGCTGTCAGAATAAACAGGTCAGTGTTGCAGCTGAAAGCATTCCTACAAACAGAAATGATTAACAATAAAACAGTAACAATAAAACAGTAAAAGTAGAAGAATCACAAAAAATGACAGCAACAAAAAAAAACAAACTATTTTTGAATTTTAAATTTTTTTATTTTTTGGGGGGGGATTTGTATTTTTACTTTTTTTTTTTTACTTTTTTTTTCAAACTTTAAACATTTTTAAAACAGATGGTCGGGTCTCTCCAAATGCGATAGCCAGTTTTCTGACTACCTAACATCTTTCGAGACCCTGTGTAAATGTGCCCTGAACTGTGCCGTGCTGTACCCTATATTAATAGTTCACTAGTGTATGGTAGAGGCGGAAGCAGCGCTGCCCACATTGATTTATGTCTATTCTGAGAGCAAGTTCCTGTTGCTGTCAGAATAAACAGGTCAGTGTTGCAGCTGAAAGCATTCCTACAAACAGAAATGATTAACAATAAAACAGTAACAATAAAACAGTAAAAGTAGAAGAATCACAAAAAATGACAACAAAAAAACTAACTATTTTTGATTTTTACATTTTTTTATTTTTTGGGGGGGATTTGTATTTTTAATTTTTTTTTTTTTACTTTTTTTTTCACGTCCACGTATAAGTGGTACCTCATATGGAAAAAGGATGACACCAAGTCCCAAACTATCTTGCCACTGCTCCCCATGTAGTCTGGGCATCCGGGGGGCTCCACGTGACTATATTTTTCCTCATAAATCTGAAACTTACATGTATAGCCTGTTGCCCTCTCACAGGTCTTATACATCTTGACCCCATATCTGGCACGCTTGCTGGGGAGAAACTGTTTGATTACAAGGCAGCCAGAAAATTGAATGAGGGACTCATCAATGCAGATGTTTTTATGGGGAGTATACATATCTGCAAATTTTTGGTTAAAGTGATTTACGAGGGGCCGAATTTTGTGGAGCCGGTCAAATTCAGGGTCACCCCGAGGACGACTGAGTGTGTTGTCGTAGAAGTGCATAAAACGCATTATCGTCTCATATCTATGCCTGGCCATGGCAGTAGAGAACACGGACATATGAACAAGCGGGCCTGTGGACCAATACAACCGCAATTGATATTTTTTATTAATGCCCATGTTGCAGGCAATCTGACGCTATCTGGGAGGGGCGCTAACTGGCGCTAACACTATCGGAAGTCACCGGTGACACCAATACAGTGATCAGTAAAAATCTGTTCACTGTAATCAATGACACTGGTGACAGGGCAGTGAGGGCGTTAACTGGGGGGGGGGGGAGGCGATCAAGGGGTTAAATGGGATTACTGGTGTACTAGCGGGAAAACTGGCGCTATCTGGGATGGGCGCTAACACTATTGGAAGTCGCCAGGGACACTGATACAGTGATCAGTAAACATGTGTTCACTGATCAATGACACAGGTGACAGGGAATTGAAGGGGTTAACTGGGGGGGGGGTGAAGAGAGGGTTAAATGTGTCCTAGGTGTGTTCTATCTGTGGGTTAGTGCTGTTTTACTCACATTTCTTCTGTCTTCTTCTCTGAAAACCTAGCCACTCATGTGTGCTCCGTCCTGTAGTCCAATGCAACGTTGTGTAAGAGTGATGGTTTCAGCCTCATTGTCGAACTCTGGAATAATCCTCAGTCTTCAAAACCTCCTGGCTAACCTATGACAAAAAAAACACAACACCTATATCAATATTACTGTATTGGGAGCAAGTAGTCAATCATCTACTTAACATAAATTACACTAAAAATGGAAAAACATGTTTACACCCACAACCACACACATATTAATATATAAAGTTATACACATGTATGTTTTGAGTCTTAAAATGTGGAAAGAAAACTTAGCCATTTTAGTGTGCTCCGTCCTGTAGTCCAATGCAACGTTGTGCAAGAGTGATGGTTTCAGCCTCATTGTCGAACTTTGGAATAATCCTCAGTCTTTAAAACCTCTTGGCTAACCTATGACAAAAAAGAAAACAACACATATATAAATATTTCTGCATTTGGACCAAGTAACCAATCATCTACTTAACAAAAATTACGCTAAATATGTAAAAACATGCAAAGACCCACAACCACACACATATTAATATATAAAGTTATACACATGTATGTTTTGAGTCTTAAAATGTGGAAGGAAAACTTAGCATCCACCCACTTCTAATGGTGGGCACACATGAAATGTGCCAACAGATATAAAATATGTATGCCGAAGCATAGGGTCCATCCACCGATTGGCCACCCCAGGCCCCCATGCTTTGGCATGTATTCTCTTTTTTTAACTGCGGATGAAAAATCTCATCCAACAGCACTGCCCACATTGATTTATGTCTATTCTGAGAGCAAGTTCCTGTTGCTGTCAGAATAAAACGGTCAGTGTTGCAGCTGAAAACATTCCTACAAACAGAAATGATTAACAATAAAACAGTAACAGTAAAACAGTAAAAGTAGAAGAATCACAAAAAATGACAGCAACAAAAAAAACTAACTATTTTTGATTTTTAAATTTTTTTATTTTTTGGGGGGATTTGTATTTTTACTTTTTTTTTTTTTACTTTTTTTTTCAAACTTTAAACATTTTTAAAACAGATGGTCGGGTCTCTCCAAATGCAATAGCCAGTTTCCTGACTACCTAACATCTTTCGAGACCCTGTGTAAATGTGCCCTGAACTGTGCCGTGCTGTACCCTATATTAATAGTTCACTAGTGTATGGTAGAGGCGGAAGCAGCGCTGCCCACATTGATTTATGTCTATTCTGAGAGCAAGTTCCTGCTGCTGTCAGAATAAACAGGTCAGTGTTGCAGCTGAAAGCATTCCTACAAACAGAAATGATTAACAATAAAACAGTAACAATAAAACAGTAAAAGTAGAAGAATCACAAAAAATGACAGCAACAAAAAAAACTAACTATTTTTGATTTTTACATTTTTTTATTTTTTGGGAAGGATTTGTACTTTTAATTTTTTTTTTTTTTACTTTTTTTTCAAACTTTAAACATTTTTAAAACAGATGGTCGGGTCTCTCCAAATGCGATAGCCAGTTTCCTGGCTACCTAACATCTTTTGAGACCCTGTGTAAATGTGCCCTGAACTGTGCCATGCTGTACCCTATATTAATAGTTCACTAGTGTATGGTAGAGGTGGAAGCAGCGCTGCCCACATTGATTTATGTCTATTCTGAGAGCAAGTTCCTGTTGCTGTCAGAATAAACAGGTCAGTGTTGCAGCTGAAACCATTCCTACAAACAGAAATGATTAACAATAAAACAGTAACAATAAAACAGTAAAAGTAGAAGAATCACAAAAAATGACAGCAACAAAAAAAAACAAACTATTTTTGATTTTTAAATTTTTTTATTTTTTGGGGGGGGATTTGTATTTTTACTTTTTTTTTTTTACTTTTTTTTTCAAACTTTAAACATTTTTAAAACAGATGGTCGGGTCTCTCCAAATGCGATAGCCAGTTTTCTGACTACCTAACATCTTTCGAGACCCTGTGTAAATGTGCCCTGAACTGTGCCGTGCTGTACCCTATATTAATAGTTCACTAGTGTATGGTAGAGGCGGAAGCAGCGCTGCCCACATTGATTTATGTCTATTCTGAGAGCAAGTTCCTGTTGCTGTCAGAATAAACAGGTCAGTGTTGCAGCTGAAAGCATTCCTACAAACAGAAATGATTAACAATAAAACAGTAACAATAAAACAGTAAAAGTAGAAGAATCACAAAAAATGACAACAAAAAAACTAACTATTTTTGATTTTTACATTTTTTTATTTTTTGGGGGGGATTTGTATTTTTAATTTTTTTTTTTTTACTTTTTTTTTCACGTCCACGTATAAGTGGTACCTCATATGGAAAAAGGATGACACCAAGTCCCAAACTATCTTGCCACTGCTCCCCATGTAGTCTGGGCATCCGGGGGGCTCCACGTGACTATATTTTTCCTCATAAATCTGAAACTTACATGTATAGCCTGTTGCCCTCTCACAGGTCTTATACATCTTGACCCCATATCTGGCACGCTTGCTGGGGAGAAACTGTTTGATTACAAGGCAGCCAGAAAATTGAATGAGGGACTCATCAATGCAGATGTTTTTATGGGGAGTATACATATCTGCAAATTTTTGGTTAAAGTGATTTACGAGGGGCCGAATTTTGTGGAGCCGGTCAAATTCAGGGTCACCCCGAGGACGACTGAGTGTGTTGTCGTAGAAGTGCATAAAACGCATTATCGTCTCATATCTATGCCTGGCCATGGCAGTAGAGAACACGGACATATGAACAAGCGGGCCTGTGGACCAATACAACCGCAATTGATATTTTTTATTAATGCCCATGTTGCAGGCAATCTGACGCTATCTGGGAGGGGCGCTAACTGGCGCTAACACTATCGGAAGTCACCGGTGACACTAATACAGTGATCAGTAAAAATCTGTTCACTGTAATCAATGACACTGGTGACAGGGCAGTGAGGGCGTTAACTGGGGGGGGGGAGGCGATCAAGGGGTTAAATGGGATTACTGGTGTACTAGCGGGAAAACTGGCGCTATCTGGGATGGGCGCTAACACTATTGGAAGTCGCCAGGGACACTGATACAGTGATCAGTAAACATGTGTTCACTGATCAATGACACAGGTGACAGGGAATTGAAGGGGTTAACTGGGGGGGGGTGAAGAGAGTGTTAAATGTGTCCTAGGTGTGTTCTATCTGTGGGTTAGTGCTGTTTTACTCACATTTCTTCTGTCTTCTTCTCTGAAAACTTAGCCACTCATGTGTGCTCCGTCCTGTAGTCCAATGCAACGTTGTGTAAGAGTGATGGTTTCAGCCTCATTGTCGAACTCTGGAATAATCCTCAGTCTTCAAAACCTCCTGGCTAACCTATGACAAAAAAAACACAACACCTATATCAATATTACTGTATTGGGAGCAAGTAGTCAATCATCTACTTAACATAAATTACACTAAAAATGGAAAAACATGTTTACACCCACAACCACACACATATTAATATATAAAGTTATACACATGTATGTTTTGAGTCTTAAAATGTGGAAAGAAAACTTAGCCATTTTAGTGTGCTCCGTCCTGTAGTCCAATGCAACGTTGTGCAAGAGTGATGGTTTCAGCCTCATTGTCGAACTTTGGAATAATCCTCAGTCTTTAAAACCTCTTGGCTAACCTATGACAAAAAAGAAAACAACACATATATAAATATTTCTGCATTTGGACCAAGTAACCAATCATCTACTTAACAAAAATTACGCTAAATATGTAAAAACATGCAAAGACCCACAACCACACACATATTAATATATAAAGTTATACACATGTATGTTTTGAGTCTTAAAATGTGGAAGGAAAACTTAGCATCCACCCACTTCTAATGGTGGGCACACATGAAATGTGCCAACAGATATAAAATATGTATGCCAAAGCATAGGGTCCATCCACCGATTGGCCACCCCAGGCCCCCATGCTTTGGCATATATTCTCTTTTTTTAACTGCGGATGAAAAATCTCATCCAACAGCACTGCCCACATTGATTTATGTCTATTCTGAGAGCAAGTTCCTGTTGCTGTCAGAATAAAACGGTCAGTGTTGCAGCTGAAAACATTCCTACAAACAGAAATGATTAACAATAAAACAGTAACAGTAAAACAGTAAAAGTAGAAGAATCACAAAAAATGACAGCAACAAAAAAAACTAACTATTTTTGATTTTTAAATTTTTTTATTTTTTGGGGGGATTTGTATTTTTACTTTTTTTTTTTTTACTTTTTTTTTCAAACTTTAAACATTTTTAAAACAGATGGTCGGGTCTCTCCAAATGCAATAGCCAGTTTCCTGACTACCTAACATCTTTCGAGACCCTGTGTAAATGTGCCCTGAACTGTGCCGTGCTGTACCCTATATTAATAGTTCACTAGTGTATGGTAGAGGCGGAAGCAGCGCTGCCCACATTGATTTATGTCTATTCTGAGAGCAAGTTCCTGCTGCTGTCAGAATAAACAGGTCAGTGTTGCAGCTGAAAGCATTCCTACAAACAGAAATGATTAACAATAAAACAGTAACAATAAAACAGTAAAAGTAGAAGAATCACAAAAAATGACAGCAACAAAAAAAACTAACTATTTTTGATTTTTAAATTTTTTTATTTTTTGGGAAGGATTTGTACTTTTAATTTTTTTTTTTTTTACTTTTTTTTCAAACTTTAAACATTTTTAAAACAGATGGTCGGGTCTCTCCAAATGCGATAGCCAGTTTCCTGGCTACCTAACATCTTTTGAGACCCTGTGTAAATGTGCCCTGAACTGTGCCATGCTGTACCCTATATTAATAGTTCACTAGTGTATGGTAGAGGTGGAAGCAGCGCTGCCCACATTGATTTATGTCTATTCTGAGAGCAAGTTCCTGTTGCTGTCAGAATAAACAGGTCAGTGTTGCAGCTGAAAGCATTCCTACAAACAGAAATGATTAACAATAAAACAGTAACAATAAAACAGTAAAAGTAGAAGAATCACAAAAAATGACAGCAACAAAAAAAACTAACTATTTTTGATTTTTAAATTTTTTTATTTTTTGGGAAGGATTTGTACTTTTAATTTTTTTTTTTTTTACTTTTTTTTCAAACTTTAAACATTTTTAAAACAGATGGTCGGGTCTCTCCAAATGCGATAGCCAGTTTCCTGGCTACCTAACATCTTTTGAGACCCTGTGTAAATGTGCCCTGAACTGTGCCATGCTGTACCCTATATTAATAGTTCACTAGTGTATGGTAGAGGTGGAAGCAGCGCTGCCCACATTGATTTATGTCTATTCTGAGAGCAAGTTCCTGTTGCTGTCAGAATAAACAGGTCAGTGTTGCAGCTGAAAGCATTCCTACAAACAGAAATGATTAACAATAAAACAGTAAAAGTAGAAGAATCACAAAAGATGACAGCAACAAAAAAAACTAACTATTTTTGATTTTTAAATTTTTTTATTTTTTGGGGGGGATTTGTATTTTTACTTTTTTTTTTTTTACTTTTTTTTTTCAAACTTTAAACATTTTTAAAACAGATGGTCGGGTCTCTCCAAATGCGATAGCCAGTTTTCTGACTACCTAACATCTTTCGAGACCCTGTGTAAATGTGCCCTGAACTGTGCCGTGCTGTACCTTATATTAATAGTTCACTAGTGTATGGTAGAGGCGGAAGCAGCGCTGCCCACATTGATTTATGTCTATTCTGAGAGCAAGTTCCTGTTGCTGTCAGAATAAACAGGTCAGTGTTGCAGCTGAAAGCATTCCTACAAACAGAAATGATTAACAATAAAACAGTAACAATAAAACAGTAAAAGTAGAAGAATCACAAAAAATGACAACAAAAAAACTAACTATTTTTGATTTTTACATTTTTTATTTTTTGGGGGGATTTGTATTTTTAATTTTTTTTTTTTTACTTTTTTTTTCACGTCCACGTATAAGTGGTACCTCATATGGAAAAAGGATGACACCAAGTCCCAAACTATCTTGCCACTGCTCCCCATGTAGTCTGGGCATCCGGGGGGCTCCACGTGACTATATTTTTCCTCATAAATCTGAAACTTACATGTATAGCCTGTTGCCCTCTCACAGGTCTTATACATCTTGACCCCATATCTGGCACGCTTGCTGGGGAGAAACTGTTTGATTACAAGGCAGCCAGAAAATTGAATGAGGGACTCATCAATGCAGATGTTTTTATGGGGAGTATACATATCTGCAAATTTTTGGTTAAAGTGATTTACGAGGGGCCGAATTTTGTGGAGCCGGTCAAATTCAGGGTCACCCCGAGGACGACTGAGTGTGTTGTCGTAGAAGTGCATAAAACGCATTATCGTCTCATATCTATGCCTGGCCATGGCAGTAGAGAACACGGACATATGAACAAGCGGGCCTGTGGACCAATACAACCGCAATTGATATTTTTTATTAATGCCCATGTTGCAGGCAATCTGACGCTATCTGGGAGGGGCGCTAACTGGCGCTAACACTATCGGAAGTCACCGGTGACACTAATACAGTGATCAGTAAAAATCTGTTCACTGTAATCAATGACACTGGTGACAGGGCAGTGAGGGCGTTAACTGGGGGGGGGAGGCGATCAAGGGGTTAAATGGGATTACTGGTGTACTAGCGGGAAAACTGGAGCTATCTGGGATGGGCGCTAACACTATTGGAAGTCGCCAGGGACACTGATACAGTGATCAGTAAACATGTGTTCACTGATCAATGACACAGGTGACAGGGAATTGAAGGGGTTAACTGGGGGGGGGGGTGAAGAGAGGGTTAAATGTGTCCTAGGTGTGTTCTATCTGTGGGTTAGTGCTGTTTTACTCACATTTCTTCTGTCTTCTTCTCTGAAAACTTAGCCACTCATGTGTGCTCCGTCCTGTAGTCCAATGCAACGTTGTGTAAGAGTGATGGTTTCAGCCTCATTGTCGAACTCTGGAATAATCCTCAGTCTTCAAAACCTCCTGGCTAACCTATGACAAAAAAAACACAACACCTATATCAATATTACTGTATTGGGAGCAAGTAGTCAATCATCTACTTAACATAAATTACACTAAAAATGGAAAAACATGTTTACACCCACAACCACACACATATTAATATATAAAGTTATACACATGTATGTTTTGAGTCTTAAAATGTGGAAAGAAAACTTAGCCATTTTAGTGTGCTCCGTCCTGTAGTCCAATGCAACGTTGTGCAAGAGTGATGGTTTCAGCCTCATTGTCGAACTTTGGAATAATCCTCAGTCTTTAAAACCTCTTGGCTAACCTATGACAAAAAAGAAAACAACACATATATAAATATTTCTGCATTTGGACCAAGTAAC
This sequence comes from Staurois parvus, assembly GCF_062004578.1. Lineage (NCBI taxonomy): Eukaryota > Metazoa > Chordata > Amphibia > Anura > Ranidae > Staurois > Staurois parvus. The sequence continues at coordinate 3,661,438 of NW_028319601.1, read as the reverse complement.
CAATCATCTACTTAACAAAAATTACGCTAAATATGTAAAAACATGCAAAGACCCACAACCACACACATATTAATATATAAAGTTATACACATGTATGTTTTGAGTCTTAAAATGTGGAAGGAAAACTTAGCATCCACCCACTTCTAATGGTGGGCACACATGAAATGTGCCAACAGATATAAAATATGTATGCCAAAGCATAGGGTCCATCCACCGATTGGCCACCCCAGGCCCCCATGCTTTGGCATATATTCTCTTTTTTTAACTGCGGATGAAAAATCTCATCCAACAGCACTGCCCACATTGATTTATGTCTATTCTGAGAGCAAGTTCCTGTTGCTGTCAGAATAAAACGGTCAGTGTTGCAGCTGAAAACATTCCTACAAACAGAAATGATTAACAATAAAACAGTAACAGTAAAACAGTAAAAGTAGAAGAATCACAAAAAATGACAGCAACAAAAAAAACTAACTATTTTTGATTTTTAAATTTTTTTATTTTTTGGGGGGATTTGTATTTTTACTTTTTTTTTTTTTACTTTTTTTTTCAAACTTTAAACATTTTTAAAACAGATGGTCGGGTCTCTCCAAATGCAATAGCCAGTTTCCTGACTACCTAACATCTTTCGAGACCCTGTGTAAATGTGCCCTGAACTGTGCCGTGCTGTACCCTATATTAATAGTTCACTAGTGTATGGTAGAGGCGGAAGCAGCGCTGCCCACATTGATTTATGTCTATTCTGAGAGCAAGTTCCTGCTGCTGTCAGAATAAACAGGTCAGTGTTGCAGCTGAAAGCATTCCTACAAACAGAAATGATTAACAATAAAACAGTAACAATAAAACAGTAAAAGTAGAAGAATCACAAAAAATGACAGCAACAAAAAAAACTAACTATTTTTGATTTTTAAATTTTTTTATTTTTTGGGAAGGATTTGTACTTTTAATTTTTTTTTTTTTACTTTTTTTTCAAACTTTAAACATTTTTAAAACAGATGGTCGGGTCTCTCCAAATGCGATAGCCAGTTTCCTGGCTACCTAACATCTTTTGAGACCCTGTGTAAATGTGCCCTGAACTGTGCCATGCTGTACCCTATATTAATAGTTCACTAGTGTATGGTAGAGGTGGAAGCAGCGCTGCCCACATTGATTTATGTCTATTCTGAGAGCAAGTTCCTGTTGCTGTCAGAATAAACAGGTCAGTGTTGCAGCTGAAAGCATTCCTACAAACAGAAATGATTAACAATAAAACAGTAACAATAAAACAGTAAAAGTAGAAGAATCACAAAAGATGACAGCAACAAAAAAAACAAACTATGTTTGATTTTTAAATTTTTTTATTTTTTGGGGGGGATTTGTATTTTTACTTTTTTTTTTTTTACTTTTTTTTTTCAAACTTTAAACATTTTTAAAACAGATGGTCGGGTCTCTCCAAATGCGATAGCCAGTTTTCTGACTACCTAACATCTTTCGAGACCCTGTGTAAATGTGCCCTGAACTGTGCCGTGCTGTACCCTATATTAATAGTTCACTAGTGTATGGTAGAGGCGGAAGCAGCGCTGCCCACATTGATTTATGTCTATTCTGAGAGCAAGTTCCTGTTGCTGTCAGAATAAACAGGTCAGTGTTGCAGCTGAAAGCATTCCTACAAACAGAAATGATTAACAATAAAACAGTAACAATAAAACAGTAAAAGTAGAAGAATCACAAAAAATGACAACAAAAAAACTAACTATTTTTGATTTTTACATTTTTTATTTTTTGGGGGGATTTGTATTTTAATTTTTTTTTTTTTTACTTTTTTTTTCACGTCCACGTATAAGTGGTACCTCATATGGAAAAAGGATGACACCAAGTCCCAAACTATCTTGCCACTGCTCCCCATGTAGTCTGGGCATCCGGGGGGCTCCACGTGACTATATTTTTCCTCATAAATCTGAAACTTACATGTATAGCCTGTTGCCCTCTCACAGGTCTTATACATCTTGACCCCATATCTGGCACGCTTGCTGGGGAGAAACTGTTTGATTACAAGGCAGCCAGAAAATTGAATGAGGGACTCATCAATGCAGATGTTTTTATGGGGAGTATACATATCTGCAAATTTTTGGTTAAAGTGATTTACGAGGGGCCGAATTTTGTGGAGCCGGTCAAATTCAGGGTCACCCCGAGGACGACTGAGTGTGTTGTCGTAGAAGTGCATAAAACGCATTATCGTCTCATATCTATGCCTGGCCATGGCAGTAGAGAACACGGACATATGAACAAGCGGGCCTGTGGACCAATACAACCGCAATTGATATTTTTTATTAATGCCCATGTTGCAGGCAATCTGACGCTATCTGGGAGGGGCGCTAACTGGCGCTAACACTATCGGAAGTCACCGGTGACACTAATACAGTGATCAGTAAAAATCTGTTCACTGTAATCAATGACACTGGTGACAGGGCAGTGAGGGCGTTAACTGGGGGGGGGGAGGCGATCAAGGGGTTAAATGGGATTACTGTTGTACTAGCGGGAAAACTGGAGCTATCTGGGATGGGCGCTAACACTATTGGAAGTCGCCAGGGACACTGATACAGTGATCAGTAAACATGTGTTCACTGATCAATGACACAGGTGACAGGGAATTGAAGGGGTTAACTGGGGGGGGGTGAAGAGAGGGTTAAATGTGTCCTAGGTGTGTTCTATCTGTGGGTTAGTGCTGTTTTACTCACATTTCTTCTGTCTTCTTCTCTGAAAACTTAGCCACTCATGTGTGCTCCGTCCTGTAGTCCAATGCAACGTTGTGTAAGAGTGATGGTTTCAGCCTCATTGTCGAACTCTGGAATAATCCTCAGTCTTCAAAACCTCCTGGCTAACCTATGACAAAAAAAACACAACACCTATATCAATATTACTGTATTGGGAGCAAGTAGTCAATCATCTACTTAACATAAATTACACTAAAAATGGAAAAACATGTTTACACCCACAACCACACACATATTAATATATAAAGTTATACACATGTATGTTTTGAGTCTTAAAATGTGGAAAGAAAACTTAGCCATTTTAGTGTGCTCCGTCCTGTAGTCCAATGCAACGTTGTGCAAGAGTGATGGTTTCAGCCTCATTGTCGAACTTTGGAATAATCCTCAGTCTTTAAAACCTCTTGGCTAACCTATGACAAAAAAGAAAACAACACATATATAAATATTTCTGCATTTGGACCAAGTAACCAATCATCTACTTAACAAAAATTACGCTAAATATGTAAAAACATGCAAAGACCCACAACCACACACATATTAATATATAAAGTTATACACATGTATGTTTTGTCTTAAAATGTGGAAGGAAAACTTAGCATCCACCCACTTCTAATGGTGGGCACACATGAAATGTGCCAACAGATATAAAATATGTATGCCGAAGCATAGGGTCCATCCACCGATTGGCCACCCCAGGCCCCCATGCTTTGGCATATATTCTCTTTTTTTAACTGCGGATGAAAAATCTCATCCAACAGCACTGCCCACATTGATTTATGTCTAATCTGAGAGCAAGATCCTGTTGCTGTCAGAATAAAACGGTCAGTGTTGCAGCTGAAAACATTCCTACAAACAGAAATGATTAACAATAAAACAGTAACAGTAAAACAGTAAAAGTAGAAGAATCACAAAAAATGACAGCAACAAAAAAAACTAACTATTTTTGATTTTTAAATTTTTTTATTTTTTGGGGGGATTTGTATTTTTACTTTTTTTTTTTTTACTTTTTTTTTCAAACTTTAAACATTTTTAAAACAGATGGTCGGGTCTCTCCAAATGCAATAGCCAGTTTCCTGACTACCTAACATCTTTCGAGACCCTGTGTAAATGTGCCCTGAACTGTGCCGTGCTGTACCCTATATTAATAGTTCACTAGTGTATGGTAGAGGCGGAAGCAGCGCTGCCCACATTGATTTATGTCTATTCTGAGAGCAAGTTCCTGCTGCTGTCAGAATAAACAGGTCAGTGTTGCATCTGAAAGCATTCCTACAAACAGAAATGATTAACAATAAAACAGTAACAATAAAACAGTAAAAGTAGAAGAATCACAAAAAATGACAGCAACAAAAAAAACTAACTATTTTTGATTTTTAAATTTTTTTATTTTTTGGGAAGGATTTGTACTTTTAATTTTTTTTTTTTTTACTTTTTTTTCAAACTTTAAACATTTTTAAAACAGATGGTCGGGTCTCTCCAAATGCGATAGCCAGTTTCCTGGCTACCTAACATCTTTTGAGACCCTGTGTAAATGTGCCCTGAACTGTGCCATGCTGTACCCTATATTAATAGTTCACTAGTGTATGGTAGAGGTGGAAGCAGCGCTGCCCACATTGATTTATGTCTATTCTGAGAGCAAGTTCCTGTTGCTGTCAGAATAAACAGGTCAGTGTTGCAGCTGAAAGCATTCCTACAAACAGAAATGATTAACAATAAAACAGTAACAATAAAACAGTAAAAGTAGAAGAATCACAAAAGATGACAGCAACAAAAAAAACAAACTATTTTTGATTTTTAAATTTTTTTATTTTTTGGGGGGGATTTGTATTTTTACTTTTTTTTTTTTTTACTTTTTTTTTTAAACTTTAAACATTTTTAAAACAGATGGTCGGGTCTCTCCAAATGCGATAGCCAGTTTTCTGACTACCTAGCATCTTTCGAGACCCTGTGTAAATGTGCCCTGAACTGTGCCGTGCTGTACCCTATATTAATAGTTCACTAGTGTATGGTAGAGGCGGAAGCAGCGCTGCCCACATTGATTTATGTCTATTCTGAGAGCAAGTTCCTGTTGCTGTCAGAATAAACAGGTCAGTGTTGCAGCTGAAAGCATTCCTACAAACAGAAATGATTAACAATAAAACAGTAACAATAAAACAGTAAAAGTAGAAGAATCACAAAAAATGACAACAAAAAAACTAACTATTTTTGATTTTTACATTTTTTATTTTTTGGGGGGATTTGTATTTTAATTTTTTTTTTTTTTACTTTTTTTTTCACGTCCACGTATAAGTGGTACCTCATATGGAAAAAGGATGACACCAAGTCCCAAACTATCTTGCCACTGCTCCCCATGTAGTCTGGGCATCCGGGGGGCTCCACGTGACTATATTTTTCCTCATAAATCTGAAACTTACATGTATAGCCTGTTGCCCTCTCACAGGTCTTATACATCTTGACCCCATATCTGGCACGCTTGCTGGGGAGAAACTGTTTGATTACAAGGCAGCCAGAAAATTGAATGAGGGACTCATCAATGCAGATGTTTTTATGGGGAGTATACATATCTGCAAATTTTTGGTTAAAGTGATTTACGAGGGGCCGAATTTTGTGGAGCCGGTCAAATTCAGGGTCACCCCGAGGACGACTGAGTGTGTTGTCGTAGAAGTGCATAAAACGCATTATCGTCTCATATCTATGCCTGGCCATGGCAGTAGAGAACACGGACATATGAACAAGCGGGCCTGTGGACCAATACAACCGCAATTGATATTTTTTATTAATGCCCATGTTGCAGGCAATCTGACGCTATCTGGGAGGGGCGCTAACTGGCGCTAACACTATCGGAAGTCACCGGTGACACTAATACAGTGATCAGTAAAAATCTGTTCACTGTAATCAATGACACTGGTGACAGGGCAGTGAGGGCGTTAACTGGGGGGGGGGAGGCGATCAAGGGGTTAAATGGGATTACTGTTGTACTAGCGGGAAAACTGGAGCTATCTGGGATGGGCGCTAACACTATTGGAAGTCGCCAGGGACACTGATACAGTGATCAGTAAACATGTGTTCACTGATCAATGACACAGGTGACAGGGAATTGAAGGGGTTAACTGGGGGGGGTGAAGAGAGGGTTAAATGTGTCCTAGGTGTGTTCTATCTGTGGGTTAGTGCTGTTTTACTCACATTTCTTCTGTCTTCTTCTCTGAAAACTTAGCCACTCATGTGTGCTCCGTCCTGTAGTCCAATGCAACGTTGTGTAAGAGTGATGGTTTCAGCCTCATTGTCGAACTCTGGAATAATCCTCAGTCTTCAAAACCTCCTGGCTAACCTATGACAAAAAAAACACAACACCTATATCAATATTACTGTATTGGGAGCAAGTAGTCAATCATCTACTTAACATAAATTACACTAAAAATGGAAAAACATGTTTACACCCACAACCACACACATATTAATATATAAAGTTATACACATGTATGTTTTGAGTCTTAAAATGTGGAAAGAAAACTTAGCCATTTTAGTGTGCTCCGTCCTGTAGTCCAATGCAACGTTGTGCAAGAGTGATGGTTTCAGCCTCATTGTCGAACTTTGGAATAATCCTCAGTCTTTAAAACCTCTTGGCTAACCTATGACAAAAAAGAAAACAACACATATATAAATATTTCTGCATTTGGACCAAGTAACCAATCATCTACTTAACAAAAATTACGCTAAATATGTAAAAACATGCAAAGACCCACAACCACACACATATTAATATATAAAGTTATACACATGTATGTTTTGTCTTAAAATGTGGAAGGAAAACTTAGCATCCACCCACTTCTAATGGTGGGCACACATGAAATGTGCCAACAGATATAAAATATGTATGCCGAAGCATAGGGTCCATCCACCGATTGGCCACCCCAGGCCCCCATGCTTTGGCATATATTCTCTTTTTTTAACTGCGGATGAAAAATCTCATCCAACAGCACTGCCCACATTGATTTATGTCTAATCTGAGAGCAAGATCCTGTTGCTGTCAGAATAAAACGGTCAGTGTTGCAGCTGAAAACATTCCTACAAACAGAAATGATTAACAATAAAACAGTAACAGTAAAACAGTAAAAGTAGAAGAATCACAAAAAATGACAGCAACAAAAAAAACTAACTATTTTTGATTTTTAAATTTTTTTATTTTTTGGGGGGATTTGTATTTTTACTTTTTTTTTTTTTACTTTTTTTTTCAAACTTTAAACATTTTTAAAACAGATGGTCGGGTCTCTCCAAATGCAATAGCCAGTTTCCTGACTACCTAACATCTTTCGAGACCCTGTGTAAATGTGCCCTGAACTGTGCCGTGCTGTACCCTATATTAATAGTTCACTAGTGTATGGTAGAGGCGGAAGCAGCGCTGCCCACATTGATTTATGTCTATTCTGAGAGCAAGTTCCTGCTGCTGTCAGAATAAACAGGTCAGTGTTGCATCTGAAAGCATTCCTACAAACAGAAATGATTAACAATAAAACAGTAACAATAAAACAGTAAACGTAGAAGAATCACAAAAAATGACAGCAACAAAAAAAACTATTTTTGATTTTTAAATTTTTTTATTTTTTGGGAAGGATTTGTACTTTTAATTTTTTTTTTTTTTACTTTTTTTTCAAACTTTAAACATTTTTAAAACAGATGGTCGGGTCTCTCCAAATGCGATAGCCAGTTTCCTGGCTACCTAACATCTTTTGAGACCCTGTGTAAATGTGCCCTGAACTGTGCCATGCTGTACCCTATATTAATAGTTCACTAGTGTATGGTAGAGGTGGAAGCAGCGCTGCCCACATTGATTTATGTCTATTCTGAGAGCAAGTTCCTGTTGCTGTCAGAATAAACAGGTCAGTGTTGCAGCTGAAAGCATTCCTACAAACAGAAATGATTAACAATAAAACAGTAACAATAAAACAGTAAAAGTAGAAGAATCACAAAAGATGACAGCAACAAAAAAAACAAACTATTTTTGATTTTTAAATTTTTTTATTTTTTGGGGGGGATTTGTATTTTTACTTTTTTTTTTTTTTACTTTTTTTTTTAAACTTTAAACATTTTTAAAACAGATGGTCGGGTCTCTCCAAATGCGATAGCCAGTTTTCTGACTACCTAGCATCTTTCGAGACCCTGTGTAAATGTGCCCTGAACTGTGCCGTGCTGTACCCTATATTAATAGTTCACTAGTGTATGGTAGAGGCGGAAGCAGCGCTGCCCACATTGATTTATGTCTATTCTGAGAGCAAGTTCCTGTTGCTGTCAGAATAAACAGGTCAGTGTTGCAGCTGAAAGCATTCCTACAAACAGAAATGATTAACAATAAAACAGTAACAATAAAACAGTAAAAGTAGAAGAATCACAAAAAATGACAACAAAAAAACTAACTATTTTTGATTTTTACATTTTTTATTTTTTGGGGGGATTTGTATTTTTAATTTTTTTTTTTTTACTTTTTTTTTCACGTCCACGTATAAGTGGTACCTCATATGGAAAAAGGATGACACCAAGTCCCAAACTATCTTGCCACTGCTCCCCATGTAGTCTGGGCATCCGGGGGGCTCCACGTGACTATATTTTTCCTCATAAATCTGAAACTTACATGTATAGCCTGTTGCCCTCTCACAGGTCTTATACATCTTGACCCCATATCTGGCACGCTTGCTGGGGAGAAACTGTTTGATTACAAGGCAGCCAGAAAATTGAATGAGGGACTCATCAATGCAGATGTTTTTATGGGGAGTATACATATCTGCAAATTTTTGGTTAAAGTGATTTACGAGGGGCCGAATTTTGTGGAGCCGGTCAAATTCAGGGTCACCCCGAGGACGACTGAGTGTGTTGTCGTAGAAGTGCATAAAACGCATTATCGTCTCATATCTATGCCTGGCCATGGCAGTAGAGAACACGGACATATGAACAAGCGGGCCTGTGGACCAATACAACCGCAATTGATATTTTTTATTAATGCCCATGTTGCAGGCAATCTGACGCTATCTGGGAGGGGCGCTAACTGGCGCTAACACTATCGGAAGTCACCGGTGACACTAATACAGTGATCAGTAAAAATCTGTTCACTGTAATCAATGACACTGGTGACAGGGCAGTGAGGGCGTTAACTGGGGGGGGGAGGCGATCAAGGGGTTAAATGGGATTACTGGTGTACTAGCGGGAAAACTGGCGCTATCTGGGATGGGCGCTAACACTATTGGAAGTCGCCAGGGACACTGATACAGTGATCAGTAAACATGTGTTCACTGATCAATGACACAGGTGACAGGGAATTGAAGGGGTTAACTGGGGGGGGGTGAAGAGAGTGTTAAATGTGTCCTAGGTGTGTTCTATCTGTGGGTTAGTGCTGTTTTACTCACATTTCTTCTGTCTTCTTCTCTGAAAACTTAGCCACTCATGTGTGCTCCGTCCTGTAGTCCAATGCAACGTTGTGTAAGAGTGATGGTTTCAGCCTCATTGTCGAACTCTGGAATAATCCTCAGTCTTCAAAACCTCCTGGCTAACCTATGACAAAAAAAACACAACACCTATATCAATATTACTGTATTGGGAGCAAGTAGTCAATCATCTACTTAACATAAATTACACTAAAAATGGAAAAACATGTTTACACCCACAACCACACACATATTAATATATAAAGTTATACACATGTATGTTTTGAGTCTTAAAATGTGGAAAGAAAACTTAGCCATTTTAGTGTGCTCCGTCCTGTAGTCCAATGCAACGTTGTGCAAGAGTGATGGTTTCAGCCTCATTGTCGAACTTTGGAATAATCCTCAGTCTTTAAAACCTCTTGGCTAACCTATGACAAAAAAGAAAACAACACATATATAAATATTTCTGCATTTGGACCAAGTAACCAATCATCTACTTAACAAAAATTACGCTAAATATGTAAAAACATGCAAAGACCCACAACCACACACATATTAATATATAAAGTTATACACATGTATGTTTTGAGTCTTAAAATGTGGAAGGAAAACTTAGCATCCACCCACTTCTAATGGTGGGCACACATGAAATGTGCCAACAGATATAAAATATGTATGCCAAAGCATAGGGTCCATCCACCGATTGGCCACCCCAGGCCCCCATGCTTTGGCATATATTCTCTTTTTTTAACTGCGGATGAAAAATCTCATCCAACAGCACTGCCCACATTGATTTATGTCTATTCTGAGAGCAAGTTCCTGTTGCTGTCAGAATAAAACGGTCAGTGTTGCAGCTGAAAACATTCCTACAAACAGAAATGATTAACAATAAAACAGTAACAGTAAAACAGTAAAAGTAGAAGAATCACAAAAAATGACAGCAACAAAAAAAACTAACTATTTTTGATTTTTAAATTTTTTTATTTTTTGGGGGGATTTGTATTTTTACTTTTTTTTTTTTTACTTTTTTTTTCAAACTTTAAACATTTTTAAAACAGATGGTCGGGTCTCTCCAAATGCAATAGCCAGTTTCCTGACTACCTAACATCTTTCGAGACCCTGTGTAAATGTGCCCTGAACTGTGCCGTGCTGTACCCTATATTAATAGTTCACTAGTGTATGGTAGAGGCGGAAGCAGCGCTGCCCACATTGATTTATGTCTATTCTGAGAGCAAGTTCCTGCTGCTGTCAGAATAAACAGGTCAGTGTTGCAGCTGAAAGCATTCCTACAAACAGAAATGATTAACAATAAAACAGTAACAATAAAACAGTAAAAGTAGAAGAATCACAAAAAATGACAGCAACAAAAAAAACTAACTATTTTTGATTTTTAAATTTTTTTATTTTTTGGGAAGGATTTGTACTTTTAATTTTTTTTTTTTTTACTTTTTTTTCAAACTTTAAACATTTTTAAAACAGATGGTCGGGTCTCTCCAAATGCGATAGCCAGTTTCCTGGCTACCTAACATCTTTTGAGACCCTGTGTAAATGTGCCCTGAACTGTGCCATGCTGTACCCTATATTAATAGTTCACTAGTGTATGGTAGAGGTGGAAGCAGCGCTGCCCACATTGATTTATGTCTATTCTGAGAGCAAGTTCCTGTTGCTGTCAGAATAAACAGGTCAGTGTTGCAGCTGAAAGCATTCCTACAAACAGAAATGATTAACAATAAAACAGTAACAATAAAACAGTAAAAGTAGAAGAATCACAAAAAATGACAGCAACAAAAAAAACTAACTATTTTTGATTTTTAAATTTTTTTATTTTTTGGGAAGGATTTGTACTTTTAATTTTTTTTTTTTTTACTTTTTTTTCAAACTTTAAACATTTTTAAAACAGATGGTCGGGTCTCTCCAAATGCGATAGCCAGTTTCCTGGCTACCTAACATCTTTTGAGACCCTGTGTAAATGTGCCCTGAACTGTGCCATGCTGTACCCTATATTAATAGTTCACTAGTGTATGGTAGAGGTGGAAGCAGCGCTGCCCACATTGATTTATGTCTATTCTGAGAGCAAGTTCCTGTTGCTGTCAGAATAAACAGGTCAGTGTTGCAGCTGAAAGCATTCCTACAAACAGAAATGATTAACAATAAAACAGTAAAAGTAGAAGAATCACAAAAGATGACAGCAACAAAAAAAACTAACTATTTTTGATTTTTAAATTTTTTTATTTTTTGGGGGGGATTTGTATTTTTACTTTTTTTTTTTTTACTTTTTTTTTTCAAACTTTAAACATTTTTAAAACAGATGGTCGGGTCTCTCCAAATGCGATAGCCAGTTTTCTGACTACCTAACATCTTTCGAGACCCTGTGTAAATGTGCCCTGAACTGTGCCGTGCTGTACCTTATATTAATAGTTCACTAGTGTATGGTAGAGGCGGAAGCAGCGCTGCCCACATTGATTTATGTCTATTCTGAGAGCAAGTTCCTGTTGCTGTCAGAATAAACAGGTCAGTGTTGCAGCTGAAAGCATTCCTACAAACAGAAATGATTAACAATAAAACAGTAACAATAAAACAGTAAAAGTAGAAGAATCACAAAAAATGACAACAAAAAAACTAACTATTTTTGATTTTTACATTTTTTATTTTTTGGGGGGATTTGTATTTTTAATTTTTTTTTTTTTACTTTTTTTTTCACGTCCACGTATAAGTGGTACCTCATATGGAAAAAGGATGACACCAAGTCCCAAACTATCTTGCCACTGCTCCCCATGTAGTCTGGGCATCCGGGGGGCTCCACGTGACTATATTTTTCCTCATAAATCTGAAACTTACATGTATAGCCTGTTGCCCTCTCACAGGTCTTATACATCTTGACCCCATATCTGGCACGCTTGCTGGGGAGAAACTGTTTGATTACAAGGCAGCCAGAAAATTGAATGAGGGACTCATCAATGCAGATGTTTTTATGGGGAGTATACATATCTGCAAATTTTTGGTTAAAGTGATTTACGAGGGGCCGAATTTTGTGGAGCCGGTCAAATTCAGGGTCACCCCGAGGACGACTGAGTGTGTTGTCGTAGAAGTGCATAAAACGCATTATCGTCTCATATCTATGCCTGGCCATGGCAGTAGAGAACACGGACATATGAACAAGCGGGCCTGTGGACCAATACAACCGCAATTGATATTTTTTATTAATGCCCATGTTGCAGGCAATCTGACGCTATCTGGGAGGGGCGCTAACTGGCGCTAACACTATCGGAAGTCACCGGTGACACTAATACAGTGATCAGTAAAAATCTGTTCACTGTAATCAATGACACTGGTGACAGGGCAGTGAGGGCGTTAACTGGGGGGGGGAGGCGATCAAGGGGTTAAATGGGATTACTGGTGTACTAGCGGGAAAACTGGAGCTATCTGGGATGGGCGCTAACACTATTGGAAGTCGCCAGGGACACTGATACAGTGATCAGTAAACATGTGTTCACTGATCAATGACACAGGTGACAGGGAATTGAAGGGGTTAACTGGGGGGGGGGGTGAAGAGAGGGTTAAATGTGTCCTAGGTGTGTTCTATCTGTGGGTTAGTGCTGTTTTACTCACATTTCTTCTGTCTTCTTCTCTGAAAACTTAGCCACTCATGTGTGCTCCGTCCTGTAGTCCAATGCAACGTTGTGTAAGAGTGATGGTTTCAGCCTCATTGTCGAACTCTGGAATAATCCTCAGTCTTCAAAACCTCCTGGCTAACCTATGACAAAAAAAACACAACACCTATATCAATATTACTGTATTGGGAGCAAGTAGTCAATCATCTACTTAACATAAATTACACTAAAAATGGAAAAACATGTTTACACCCACAACCACACACATATTAATATATAAAGTTATACACATGTATGTTTTGAGTCTTAAAATGTGGAAAGAAAACTTAGCCATTTTAGTGTGCTCCGTCCTGTAGTCCAATGCAACGTTGTGCAAGAGTGATGGTTTCAGCCTCATTGTCGAACTTTGGAATAATCCTCAGTCTTTAAAACCTCTTGGCTAACCTATGACAAAAAAGAAAACAACACATATATAAATATTTCTGCATTTGGACCAAGTAACCAATCATCTACTTAACAAAAATTACGCTAAATATGTAAAAACATGCAAAGACCCACAACCACACACATATTAATATATAAAGTTATACACATGTATGTTTTGAGTCTTAAAATGTGGAAGGAAAACTTAGCATCCACCCACTTCTAATGGTGGGCACACATGAAATGTGCCAACAGATATAAAATATGTATGCCAAAGCATAGGGTCCATCCACCGATTGGCCACCCCAGGCCCCCATGCTTTGGCATATATTCTCTTTTTTTAACTGCGGATGAAAAATCTCATCCAACAGCACTGCCCACATTGATTTATGTCTATTCTGAGAGCAAGTTCCTGTTGCTGTCAGAATAAAACGGTCAGTGTTGCAGCTGAAAACATTCCTACAAACAGAAATGATTAACAATAAAACAGTAACAGTAAAACAGTAAAAGTAGAAGAATCACAAAAAATGACAGCAACAAAAAAAACTAACTATTTTTGATTTTTAAATTTTTTTATTTTTTGGGGGGATTTGTATTTTTACTTTTTTTTTTTTTACTTTTTTTTTCAAACTTTAAACATTTTTAAAACAGATGGTCGGGTCTCTCCAAATGCAATAGCCAGTTTCCTGACTACCTAACATCTTTCGAGACCCTGTGTAAATGTGCCCTGAACTGTGCCGTGCTGTACCCTATATTAATAGTTCACTAGTGTATGGTAGAGGCGGAAGCAGCGCTGCCCACATTGATTTATGTCTATTCTGAGAGCAAGTTCCTGCTGCTGTCAGAATAAACAGGTCAGTGTTGCAGCTGAAAGCATTCCTACAAACAGAAATGATTAACAATAAAACAGTAACAATAAAACAGTAAAAGTAGAAGAATCACAAAAAATGACAGCAACAAAAAAAACTAACTATTTTTGATTTTTAAATTTTTTTATTTTTTGGGAAGGATTTGTACTTTTAATTTTTTTTTTTTTACTTTTTTTTCAAACTTTAAACATTTTTAAAACAGATGGTCGGGTCTCTCCAAATGCGATAGCCAGTTTCCTGGCTACCTAACATCTTTTGAGACCCTGTGTAAATGTGCCCTGAACTGTGCCATGCTGTACCCTATATTAATAGTTCACTAGTGTATGGTAGAGGTGGAAGCAGCGCTGCCCACATTGATTTATGTCTATTCTGAGAGCAAGTTCCTGTTGCTGTCAGAATAAACAGGTCAGTGTTGCAGCTGAAAGCATTCCTACAAACAGAAATGATTAACAATAAAACAGTAACAATAAAACAGTAAAAGTAGAAGAATCACAAAAGATGACAGCAACAAAAAAAACAAACTATGTTTGATTTTTAAATTTTTTTATTTTTTGGGGGGGATTTGTATTTTTACTTTTTTTTTTTTTACTTTTTTTTTTCAAACTTTAAACATTTTTAAAACAGATGGTCGGGTCTCTCCAAATGCGATAGCCAGTTTTCTGACTACCTAACATCTTTCGAGACCCTGTGTAAATGTGCCCTGAACTGTGCCGTGCTGTACCCTATATTAATAGTTCACTAGTGTATGGTAGAGGCGGAAGCAGCGCTGCCCACATTGATTTATGTCTATTCTGAGAGCAAGTTCCTGTTGCTGTCAGAATAAACAGGTCAGTGTTGCAGCTGAAAGCATTCCTACAAACAGAAATGATTAACAATAAAACAGTAACAATAAAACAGTAAAAGTAGAAGAATCACAAAAAATGACAACAAAAAAACTAACTATTTTTGATTTTTACATTTTTTATTTTTTGGGGGGATTTGTATTTTAATTTTTTTTTTTTTTACTTTTTTTTTCACGTCCACGTATAAGTGGTACCTCATATGGAAAAAGGATGACACCAAGTCCCAAACTATCTTGCCACTGCTCCCCATGTAGTCTGGGCATCCGGGGGGCTCCACGTGACTATATTTTTCCTCATAAATCTGAAACTTACATGTATAGCCTGTTGCCCTCTCACAGGTCTTATACATCTTGACCCCATATCTGGCACGCTTGCTGGGGAGAAACTGTTTGATTACAAGGCAGCCAGAAAATTGAATGAGGGACTCATCAATGCAGATGTTTTTATGGGGAGTATACATATCTGCAAATTTTTGGTTAAAGTGATTTACGAGGGGCCGAATTTTGTGGAGCCGGTCAAATTCAGGGTCACCCCGAGGACGACTGAGTGTGTTGTCGTAGAAGTGCATAAAACGCATTATCGTCTCATATCTATGCCTGGCCATGGCAGTAGAGAACACGGACATATGAACAAGCGGGCCTGTGGACCAATACAACCGCAATTGATATTTTTTATTAATGCCCATGTTGCAGGCAATCTGACGCTATCTGGGAGGGGCGCTAACTGGCGCTAACACTATCGGAAGTCACCGGTGACACTAATACAGTGATCAGTAAAAATCTGTTCACTGTAATCAATGACACTGGTGACAGGGCAGTGAGGGCGTTAACTGGGGGGGGGGAGGCGATCAAGGGGTTAAATGGGATTACTGTTGTACTAGCGGGAAAACTGGAGCTATCTGGGATGGGCGCTAACACTATTGGAAGTCGCCAGGGACACTGATACAGTGATCAGTAAACATGTGTTCACTGATCAATGACACAGGTGACAGGGAATTGAAGGGGTTAACTGGGGGGGGGTGAAGAGAGGGTTAAATGTGTCCTAGGTGTGTTCTATCTGTGGGTTAGTGCTGTTTTACTCACATTTCTTCTGTCTTCTTCTCTGAAAACTTAGCCACTCATGTGTGCTCCGTCCTGTAGTCCAATGCAACGTTGTGTAAGAGTGATGGTTTCAGCCTCATTGTCGAACTCTGGAATAATCCTCAGTCTTCAAAACCTCCTGGCTAACCTATGACAAAAAAAACACAACACCTATATCAATATTACTGTATTGGGAGCAAGTAGTCAATCATCTACTTAACATAAATTACACTAAAAATGGAAAAACATGTTTACACCCACAACCACACACATATTAATATATAAAGTTATACACATGTATGTTTTGAGTCTTAAAATGTGGAAAGAAAACTTAGCCATTTTAGTGTGCTCCGTCCTGTAGTCCAATGCAACGTTGTGCAAGAGTGATGGTTTCAGCCTCATTGTCGAACTTTGGAATAATCCTCAGTCTTTAAAACCTCTTGGCTAACCTATGACAAAAAAGAAAACAACACATATATAAATATTTCTGCATTTGGACCAAGTAACCAATCATCTACTTAACAAAAATTACGCTAAATATGTAAAAACATGCAAAGACCCACAACCACACACATATTAATATATAAAGTTATACACATGTATGTTTTGTCTTAAAATGTGGAAGGAAAACTTAGCATCCACCCACTTCTAATGGTGGGCACACATGAAATGTGCCAACAGATATAAAATATGTATGCCGAAGCATAGGGTCCATCCACCGATTGGCCACCCCAGGCCCCCATGCTTTGGCATATATTCTCTTTTTTTAACTGCGGATGAAAAATCTCATCCAACAGCACTGCCCACATTGATTTATGTCTAATCTGAGAGCAAGATCCTGTTGCTGTCAGAATAAAACGGTCAGTGTTGCAGCTGAAAACATTCCTACAAACAGAAATGATTAACAATAAAACAGTAACAGTAAAACAGTAAAAGTAGAAGAATCACAAAAAATGACAGCAACAAAAAAAACTAACTATTTTTGATTTTTAAATTTTTTTATTTTTTGGGGGGATTTGTATTTTTACTTTTTTTTTTTTTACTTTTTTTTTCAAACTTTAAACATTTTTAAAACAGATGGTCGGGTCTCTCCAAATGCAATAGCCAGTTTCCTGACTACCTAACATCTTTCGAGACCCTGTGTAAATGTGCCCTGAACTGTGCCGTGCTGTACCCTATATTAATAGTTCACTAGTGTATGGTAGAGGCGGAAGCAGCGCTGCCCACATTGATTTATGTCTATTCTGAGAGCAAGTTCCTGCTGCTGTCAGAATAAACAGGTCAGTGTTGCATCTGAAAGCATTCCTACAAACAGAAATGATTAACAATAAAACAGTAACAATAAAACAGTAAAAGTAGAAGAATCACAAAAAATGACAGCAACAAAAAAAACTAACTATTTTTGATTTTTAAATTTTTTTATTTTTTGGGAAGGATTTGTACTTTTAATTTTTTTTTTTTTTACTTTTTTTTCAAACTTTAAACATTTTTAAAACAGATGGTCGGGTCTCTCCAAATGCGATAGCCAGTTTCCTGGCTACCTAACATCTTTTGAGACCCTGTGTAAATGTGCCCTGAACTGTGCCATGCTGTACCCTATATTAATAGTTCACTAGTGTATGGTAGAGGTGGAAGCAGCGCTGCCCACATTGATTTATGTCTATTCTGAGAGCAAGTTCCTGTTGCTGTCAGAATAAACAGGTCAGTGTTGCAGCTGAAAGCATTCCTACAAACAGAAATGATTAACAATAAAACAGTAACAATAAAACAGTAAAAGTAGAAGAATCACAAAAGATGACAGCAACAAAAAAAACAAACTATTTTTGATTTTTAAATTTTTTTATTTTTTGGGGGGGATTTGTATTTTTACTTTTTTTTTTTTTTACTTTTTTTTTTAAACTTTAAACATTTTTAAAACAGATGGTCGGGTCTCTCCAAATGCGATAGCCAGTTTTCTGACTACCTAGCATCTTTCGAGACCCTGTGTAAATGTGCCCTGAACTGTGCCGTGCTGTACCCTATATTAATAGTTCACTAGTGTATGGTAGAGGCGGAAGCAGCGCTGCCCACATTGATTTATGTCTATTCTGAGAGCAAGTTCCTGTTGCTGTCAGAATAAACAGGTCAGTGTTGCAGCTGAAAGCATTCCTACAAACAGAAATGATTAACAATAAAACAGTAACAATAAAACAGTAAAAGTAGAAGAATCACAAAAAATGACAACAAAAAAACTAACTATTTTTGATTTTTACATTTTTTATTTTTTGGGGGGATTTGTATTTTAATTTTTTTTTTTTTTACTTTTTTTTTCACGTCCACGTATAAGTGGTACCTCATATGGAAAAAGGATGACACCAAGTCCCAAACTATCTTGCCACTGCTCCCCATGTAGTCTGGGCATCCGGGGGGCTCCACGTGACTATATTTTTCCTCATAAATCTGAAACTTACATGTATAGCCTGTTGCCCTCTCACAGGTCTTATACATCTTGACCCCATATCTGGCACGCTTGCTGGGGAGAAACTGTTTGATTACAAGGCAGCCAGAAAATTGAATGAGGGACTCATCAATGCAGATGTTTTTATGGGGAGTATACATATCTGCAAATTTTTGGTTAAAGTGATTTACGAGGGGCCGAATTTTGTGGAGCCGGTCAAATTCAGGGTCACCCCGAGGACGACTGAGTGTGTTGTCGTAGAAGTGCATAAAACGCATTATCGTCTCATATCTATGCCTGGCCATGGCAGTAGAGAACACGGACATATGAACAAGCGGGCCTGTGGACCAATACAACCGCAATTGATATTTTTTATTAATGCCCATGTTGCAGGCAATCTGACGCTATCTGGGAGGGGCGCTAACTGGCGCTAACACTATCGGAAGTCACCGGTGACACTAATACAGTGATCAGTAAAAATCTGTTCACTGTAATCAATGACACTGGTGACAGGGCAGTGAGGGCGTTAACTGGGGGGGGGGAGGCGATCAAGGGGTTAAATGGGATTACTGTTGTACTAGCGGGAAAACTGGAGCTATCTGGGATGGGCGCTAACACTATTGGAAGTCGCCAGGGACACTGATACAGTGATCAGTAAACATGTGTTCACTGATCAATGACACAGGTGACAGGGAATTGAAGGGGTTAACTGGGGGGGGTGAAGAGAGGGTTAAATGTGTCCTAGGTGTGTTCTATCTGTGGGTTAGTGCTGTTTTACTCACATTTCTTCTGTCTTCTTCTCTGAAAACTTAGCCACTCATGTGTGCTCCGTCCTGTAGTCCAATGCAACGTTGTGTAAGAGTGATGGTTTCAGCCTCATTGTCGAACTCTGGAATAATCCTCAGTCTTCAAAACCTCCTGGCTAACCTATGACAAAAAAAACACAACACCTATATCAATATTACTGTATTGGGAGCAAGTAGTCAATCATCTACTTAACATAAATTACACTAAAAATGGAAAAACATGTTTACACCCACAACCACACACATATTAATATATAAAGTTATACACATGTATGTTTTGAGTCTTAAAATGTGGAAAGAAAACTTAGCCATTTTAGTGTGCTCCGTCCTGTAGTCCAATGCAACGTTGTGCAAGAGTGATGGTTTCAGCCTCATTGTCGAACTTTGGAATAATCCTCAGTCTTTAAAACCTCTTGGCTAACCTATGACAAAAAAGAAAACAACACATATATAAATATTTCTGCATTTGGACCAAGTAACCAATCATCTACTTAACAAAAATTACGCTAAATATGTAAAAACATGCAAAGACCCACAACCACACACATATTAATATATAAAGTTATACACATGTATGTTTTGTCTTAAAATGTGGAAGGAAAACTTAGCATCCACCCACTTCTAATGGTGGGCACACATGAAATGTGCCAACAGATATAAAATATGTATGCCGAAGCATAGGGTCCATCCACCGATTGGCCACCCCAGGCCCCCATGCTTTGGCATATATTCTCTTTTTTTAACTGCGGATGAAAAATCTCATCCAACAGCACTGCCCACATTGATTTATGTCTAATCTGAGAGCAAGATCCTGTTGCTGTCAGAATAAAACGGTCAGTGTTGCAGCTGAAAACATTCCTACAAACAGAAATGATTAACAATAAAACAGTAACAGTAAAACAGTAAAAGTAGAAGAATCACAAAAAATGACAGCAACAAAAAAAACTAACTATTTTTGATTTTTAAATTTTTTTATTTTTTGGGGGGATTTGTATTTTTACTTTTTTTTTTTTTACTTTTTTTTTCAAACTTTAAACATTTTTAAAACAGATGGTCGGGTCTCTCCAAATGCAATAGCCAGTTTCCTGACTACCTAACATCTTTCGAGACCCTGTGTAAATGTGCCCTGAACTGTGCCGTGCTGTACCCTATATTAATAGTTCACTAGTGTATGGTAGAGGCGGAAGCAGCGCTGCCCACATTGATTTATGTCTATTCTGAGAGCAAGTTCCTGCTGCTGTCAGAATAAACAGGTCAGTGTTGCATCTGAAAGCATTCCTACAAACAGAAATGATTAACAATAAAACAGTAACAATAAAACAGTAAACGTAGAAGAATCACAAAAAATGACAGCAACAAAAAAAACTATTTTTGATTTTTAAATTTTTTTATTTTTTGGGAAGGATTTGTACTTTTAATTTTTTTTTTTTTTACTTTTTTTTCAAACTTTAAACATTTTTAAAACAGATGGTCGGGTCTCTCCAAATGCGATAGCCAGTTTCCTGGCTACCTAACATCTTTTGAGACCCTGTGTAAATGTGCCCTGAACTGTGCCATGCTGTACCCTATATTAATAGTTCACTAGTGTATGGTACACTAGTGTATGGTAGAGGTGGAAGCAGCGCTGCCCACATTGATTTATGTCTATTCTGAGAGCAAGTTCCTGTTGCTGTCAGAATAAACAGGTCAGTGTTGCAGCTGAAAGCATTCCTACAAACAGAAATGATTAACAATAAAACAGTAACAATAAAACAGTAAAAGTAGAAGAATCACAAAAAATGACAGCAACAAAAAAAACAAACTATTTTTGATTTTTAAATTTTTTTATTTTTTTGGGGGGGATTTGTATTTTTACTTTTTTTTTTACTTTTTTTTTCAAACTTTAAACATTTTTAAAACAGATGGTCGGGTCTCTCCAAATGCGATAGCCAGTTTTCTGACTACCTAACATCTTTCGAGACCCTGTGTAAATGTGCCCTGAACTGTGCCGTGCTGTACCCTATATTAATAGTTCACTAGTGTATGGTAGAGGCGGAAGCAGCGCTGCCCACATTGATTTATGTCTATTCTGAGAGCAAGTTCCTGTTGCTGTCAGAATAAACAGGTCAGTGTTGCAGCTGAAAGCATTCCTACAAACAGAAATGATTAACAATAAAACAGTAACAATAAAACAGTAAAAGTAGAAGAATCACAAAAAATGACAATAAAAAAACTAACTATTTTTGATTTTTACATTTTTTTATTTTTTGGGGGGATTTGTATTTTTAATTTTTTTTTTTTTACTTTTTTTTTCACGTCCACGTATAAGTGGTACCTCATATGGAAAAAGGATGACACCAAGTCCCAAACTATCTTGCCACTGCTCCCCATGTAGTCTGGGCATCCGGGGGGCTCCACGTGACTATATTTTTCCTCATAAATCTGAAACTTACATGTATAGCCTGTTGCCCTCTCACAGGTCTTATACATCTTGACCCCATATCTGGCACGCTTGCTGGGGAGAAACTGTTTGATTACAAGGCAGCCAGAAAATTGAATGAGGGACTCATCAATGCAGATGTTTTTATGGGGAGTATACATATCTGCAAATTTTTGGTTAAAGTGATTTACGAGGGGCCGAATTTTGTGGAGCCGGTCAAATTCAGGGTCACCCCGAGGACGACTGAGTGTGTTGTCGTAGAAGTGCATAAAACGCATTATCGTCTCATATCTATGCCTGGCCATGGCAGTAGAGAACACGGACATATGAACAAGCGGGCCTGTGGACCAATACAACCGCAATTGATATTTTTTATTAATGCCCATGTTGCAGGCAATCTGACGCTATCTGGGAGGGGCGCTAACTGGCGCTAACACTATCGGAAGTCACCGGTGACACTAATACAGTGATCAGTAAAAATCTGTTCACTGTAATCAATGACACTGGTGACAGGGCAGTGAGGGCGTTAACTGGGGGGGGGAGGCGATCAAGGGGTTAAATGGGATTACTGGTGTACTAGCGGGAAAACTGGCGCTATCTGGGATGGGCGCTAACACTATTGGAAGTCGCCAGGGACACTGATACAGTGATCAGTAAACATGTGTTCACTGATCAATGACACAGGTGACAGGGAATTGAAGGGGTTAACTGGGGGGGGGGGGGTGAAGAGAGGGTTAAATGTGTCCTAGGTGTGTTCTATCTGTGGGTTAGTGCTGTTTTACTCACATTTCTTCTGTCTTCTTCTCTGAAAACTTAGCCACTCATGTGTGCTCCGTCCTGTAGTCCAATGCAACGTTGTGTAAGAGTGATGGTTTCAGCCTCATTGTCGAACTCTGGAATAATCCTCAGTCTTCAAAACCTCCTGGCTAACCTATGACAAAAAAAACACAACACCTATATCAATATTACTGTATTGGGAGCAAGTAGTCAATCATCTACTTAACATAAATTACACTAAAAATGGAAAAACATGTTTACACCCACAACCACACACATATTAATATATAAAGTTATACACATGTATGTTTTGAGTCTTAAAATGTGGAAAGAAAACTTAGCCATTTTAGTGTGCTCTGTCCTGTAGTCCAATGCAACGTTGTGCAAGAGTGATGGTTTCAGCCTCATTGTCGAACTTTGGAATAATCCTCAGTCTTTAAAACCTCTTGGCTAACCTATGACAAAAAAGAAAACAACACATATATAAATATTTCTGCATTTGGACCAAGTAACCAATCATCTACTTAACAAAAATTACGCTAAATATGTAAAAACATGCAAAGACCCACAACCACACACATATTAATATATAAAGTTATACACATGTATGTTTTGAGTCTTAAAATGTGGAAGGAAAACTTAGCATCCACCCACTTCTAATGGTGGGCACACATGAAATGTGCCAACAGATATAAAATATGTATGCCGAAGCATAGGGTCCATCCACCGATTGGCCACCCCAGGCCCCCATGCTTTGGCATATATTCTCTTTTTTTAACTGCGGATGAAAAATCTCATCCAACAGCACTGCCCACATTGATTTATGTCTATTCTGAGAGCAAGTTCCTGTTGCTGTCAGAATAAAACGGTCAGTGTTGCAGCTGAAAACATTCCTACAAACAGAAATGATTAACAATAAAACAGTAACAGTAAAACAGTAAAAGTAGAAGAATCACAAAAAATGACAGCAACAAAAAAAACTAACTATTTTTGATTTTTAAATTTTTTTATTTTTTGGGGGGATTTGTTTTTTTACTTTTTTTTTTTTTACTTTTTTTTTCAAATTTTAAACATTTTTAAAACAGATGGTCGGGTCTCTCCAAATGCAATAGCCAGTTTCCTGACTACCTAACATCTTTCGAGACCCTGTGTAAATGTGCCCTGAACTGTGCCGTGCTGTACCCTATATTAATAGTTCACTAGTGTATGGTAGAGGCGAAAGCAGCGCTGCCCACATTGATTTATGTCTATTCTGAGAGCAAGTTCCTGCTGCTGTCAGAATAAACAGGTCAGTGTTGCAGCTGAAAGCATTCCTACAAACAGAAATGATTAACAATAAAACAGTAACAATAAAACAGTAAAAGTAGAAGAATCACAAAAAATGACAGCAACAAAAAAAACTAACTATTTTTGATTTTTAAATTTTTTTATTTTTTGGGAAGGATTTGTACTTTTAATTTTTTTTTTTTTTACTTTTTTTTCAAACTTTAAACATTTTTAAAACAGATGGTCGGGTCTCTCCAAATGCGATAGCCAGTTTCCTGGCTACCTAACATCTTTTGAGACCCTGTGTAAATGTGCCCTGAACTGTGCCATGCTGTACCCTATATTAATAGTTCACTAGTGTATGGTAGAGGTGGAAGCAGCGCTGCCCACATTGATTTATGTCTATTCTGAGAGCAAGTTCCTGTTGCTGTCAGAATAAACAGGTCAGTGTTGCAGCTGAAAGCATTCCTACAAACAGAAATGATTAACAATAAAACAGTAACAATAAAACAGTAAAAGTAGAAGAATCACAAAAAATGACAGCAACAAAAAAAACTAACTATTTTTGATTTTTAAATTTTTTTATTTTTTGGGAAGGATTTGTACTTTTAATTTTTTTTTTTTTTACTTTTTTTTCAAACTTTAAACATTTTTAAAACAGATGGTCGGGTCTCTCCAAATGCGATAGCCAGTTTCCTGGCTACCTAACATCTTTTGAGACCCTGTGTAAATGTGCCCTGAACTGTGCCATGCTGTACCCTATATTAATAGTTCACTAGTGTATGGTAGAGGTGGAAGCAGCGCTGCCCACATTGATTTATGTCTATTCTGAGAGCAAGTTCCTGTTGCTGTCAGAATAAACAGGTCAGTGTTGCAGCTGAAAGCATTCCTACAAACAGAAATGATTAACAATAAAACAGTAAAAGTAGAAGAATCACAAAAGATGACAGCAACAAAAAAAACTAACTATTTTTGATTTTTAAATTTTTTTATTTTTTGGGGGGGATTTGTATTTTTACTTTTTTTTTTTTTACTTTTTTTTTTCAAACTTTAAACATTTTTAAAACAGATGGTCGGGTCTCTCCAAATGCGATAGCCAGTTTTCTGAATACCTAACATCTTTCGAGACCCTGTGTAAATGTGCCCTGAACTGTGCCGTGCTGTACCCTATATTAATAGTTCACTAGTGTATGGTAGAGGCGGAAGCAGCGCTGCCCACATTGATTTATGTCTATTCTGAGAGCAAGTTCCTGTTGCTGTCAGAATAAACAGGTCAGTGTTGCAGCTGAAAGCATTCCTACAAACAGAAATGATTAACAATAAAACAGTAACAATAAAACAGTAAAAGTAGAAGAATCACAAAAAATGACAATAAAAAAACTAACTATTTTTGATTTTTACATTTTTTTATTTTTTGGGGGGATTTGTATTTTTAATTTTTTTTTTTTTACTTTTTTTTTCACGTCCACGTATAAGTGGTACCTCATATGGAAAAAGGATGACACCAAGTCCCAAACTATCTTGCCACTGCTCCCCATGTAGTCTGGGCATCCGGGGGGCTCCACGTGACTATATTTTTCCTCATAAATCTGAAACTTACATGTATAGCCTGTTGCCCTCTCACAGGTCTTATACATCTTGACCCCATATCTGGCACGCTTGCTGGGGAGAAACTGTTTGATTACAAGGCAGCCAGAAAATTGAATGAGGGACTCATCAATGCAGATGTTTTTATGGGGAGTATACATATCTGCAAATTTTTGGTTAAAGTGATTTACGAGGGGCCGAATTTTGTGGAGCCGGTCAAATTCAGGGTCACCCCGAGGACGACTGAGTGTGTTGTCGTAGAAGTGCATAAAACGCATTATCGTCTCATATCTATGCCTGGCCATGGCAGTAGAGAACACGGACATATGAACAAGCGGGCCTGTGGACCAATACAACCGCAATTGATATTTTTTATTAATGCCCATGTTGCAGGCAATCTGACGCTATCTGGGAGGGGCGCTAACTGGCGCTAACACTATCGGAAGTCACCGGTGACACTAATACAGTGATCAGTAAAAATCTGTTCACTGTAATCAATGACACTGGTGACAGGGCAGTGAGGGCGTTAACTGGGGGGGGGAGGCGATCAAGGGGTTAAATGGGATTACTGGTGTACTAGCGGGAAAACTGGCGCTATCTGGGATGGGCGCTAACACTATTGGAAGTCGCCAGGGACACTGATACAGTGATCAGTAAACATGTGTTCACTGATCAATGACACAGGTGACAGGGAATTGAAGGGGTTAACTGGGGGGGGGGGGTGAAGAGAGGGTTAAATGTGTCCTAGGTGTGTTCTATCTGTGGGTTAGTGCTGTTTTACTCACATTTCTTCTGTCTTCTTCTCTGAAAACTTAGCCACTCATGTGTGCTCCGTCCTGTAGTCCAATGCAACGTTGTGTAAGAGTGATGGTTTCAGCCTCATTGTCGAACTCTGGAATAATCCTCAGTCTTCAAAACCTCCTGGCTAACCTATGACAAAAAAAACACAACACCTATATCAATATTACTGTATTGGGAGCAAGTAGTCAATCATCTACTTAACATAAATTACACTAAAAATGGAAAAACATGTTTACACCCACAACCACACACATATTAATATATAAAGTTATACACATGTATGTTTTGAGTCTTAAAATGTGGAAAGAAAACTTAGCCATTTTAGTGTGCTCTGTCCTGTAGTCCAATGCAACGTTGTGCAAGAGTGATGGTTTCAGCCTCATTGTCGAACTTTGGAATAATCCTCAGTCTTTAAAACCTCTTGGCTAACCTATGACAAAAAAGAAAACAACACATATATAAATATTTCTGCATTTGGACCAAGTAACCAATCATCTACTTAACAAAAATTACGCTAAATATGTAAAAACATGCAAAGACCCACAACCACACACATATTAATATATAAAGTTATACACATGTATGTTTTGAGTCTTAAAATGTGGAAGGAAAACTTAGCATCCACCCACTTCTAATGGTGGGCACACATGAAATGTGCCAACAGATATAAAATATGTATGCCGAAGCATAGGGTCCATCCACCGATTGGCCACCCCAGGCCCCCATGCTTTGGCATATATTCTCTTTTTTTAACTGCGGATGAAAAATCTCATCCAACAGCACTGCCCACATTGATTTATGTCTATTCTGAGAGCAAGTTCCTGTTGCTGTCAGAATAAAACGGTCAGTGTTGCAGCTGAAAACATTCCTACAAACAGAAATGATTAACAATAAAACAGTAACAGTAAAACAGTAAAAGTAGAAGAATCACAAAAAATGACAGCAACAAAAAAAACTAACTATTTTTGATTTTTAAATTTTTTTATTTTTTGGGGGGATTTGTTTTTTTACTTTTTTTTTTTTTACTTTTTTTTTCAAATTTTAAACATTTTTAAAACAGATGGTCGGGTCTCTCCAAATGCAATAGCCAGTTTCCTGACTACCTAACATCTTTCGAGACCCTGTGTAAATGTGCCCTGAACTGTGCCGTGCTGTACCCTATATTAATAGTTCACTAGTGTATGGTAGAGGCGAAAGCAGCGCTGCCCACATTGATTTATGTCTATTCTGAGAGCAAGTTCCTGCTGCTGTCAGAATAAACAGGTCAGTGTTGCAGCTGAAAGCATTCCTACAAACAGAAATGATTAACAATAAAACAGTAACAATAAAACAGTAAAAGTAGAAGAATCACAAAAAATGACAGCAACAAAAAAAACTAACTATTTTTGATTTTTAAATTTTTTTATTTTTTGGGAAGGATTTGTACTTTTAATTTTTTTTTTTTTTACTTTTTTTTCAAACTTTAAACATTTTTAAAACAGATGGTCGGGTCTCTCCAAATGCGATAGCCAGTTTCCTGGCTACCTAACATCTTTTGAGACCCTGTGTAAATGTGCCCTGAACTGTGCCATGCTGTACCCTATATTAATAGTTCACTAGTGTATGGTAGAGGTGGAAGCAGCGCTGCCCACATTGATTTATGTCTATTCTGAGAGCAAGTTCCTGTTGCTGTCAGAATAAACAGGTCAGTGTTGCAGCTGAAAGCATTCCTACAAACAGAAATGATTAACAATAAAACAGTAACAATAAAACAGTAAAAGTAGAAGAATCACAAAAAATGACAGCAACAAAAAAAACTAACTATTTTTGATTTTTAAATTTTTTTATTTTTTGGGAAGGATTTGTACTTTTAATTTTTTTTTTTTTTACTTTTTTTTCAAACTTTAAACATTTTTAAAACAGATGGTCGGGTCTCTCCAAATGCGATAGCCAGTTTCCTGGCTACCTAACATCTTTTGAGACCCTGTGTAAATGTGCCCTGAACTGTGCCATGCTGTACCCTATATTAATAGTTCACTAGTGTATGGTAGAGGTGGAAGCAGCGCTGCCCACATTGATTTATGTCTATTCTGAGAGCAAGTTCCTGTTGCTGTCAGAATAAACAGGTCAGTGTTGCAGCTGAAAGCATTCCTACAAACAGAAATGATTAACAATAAAACAGTAAAAGTAGAAGAATCACAAAAGATGACAGCAACAAAAAAAACTAACTATTTTTGATTTTTAAATTTTTTTATTTTTTGGGGGGGATTTGTATTTTTACTTTTTTTTTTTTTACTTTTTTTTTTCAAACTTTAAACATTTTTAAAACAGATGGTCGGGTCTCTCCAAATGCGATAGCCAGTTTTCTGAATACCTAACATCTTTCGAGACCCTGTGTAAATGTGCCCTGAACTGTGCCGTGCTGTACCCTATATTAATAGTTCACTAGTGTATGGTAGAGGCGGAAGCAGCGCTGCCCACATTGATTTATGTCTATTCTGAGAGCAAGTTCCTGTTGCTGTCAGAATAAACAGGTCAGTGTTGCAGCTGAAAGCATTCCTACAAACAGAAATGATTAACAATAAAACAGTAACAATAAAACAGTAAAAGTAGAAGAATCACAAAAAATGACAACAAAAAAACTATTTTTGATTTTTACATTTTTTATTTTTTGGGGGGATTTGTATTTTTAATTTTTTTTTTTTTACTTTTTTTTTCACGTCCACGTATAAGTGGTACCTCATATGGAAAAAGGATGACACCAAGTCCCAAACTATCTTGCCACTGCTCCCCATGTAGTCTGGGCATCCGGGGGGCTCCACGTGACTATATTTTTCCTCATAAATCTGAAACTTACATGTATAGCCTGTTGCCCTCTCACAGGTCTTATACATCTTGACCCCATATCTGGCACGCTTGCTGGGGAGAAACTGTTTGATTACAAGGCAGCCAGAAAATTGAATGAGGGACTCATCAATGCAGATGTTTTTATGGGGAGTATACATATCTGCAAATTTTTGGTTAAAGTGATTTACGAGGGGCCGAATTTTGTGGAGCCGGTCAAATTCAGGGTCACCCCGAGGACGACTGAGTGTGTTGTCGTAGAAGTGCATAAAACGCATTATCGTCTCATATCTATGCCTGGCCATGGCAGTAGAGAACACGGACATATGAACAAGCGGGCCTGTGGACCAATACAACCGCAATTGATATTTTTTATTAATGCCCATGTTGCAGGCAATCTGACGCTATCTGGGAGGGGCGCTAACTGGCGCTAACACTATCGGAAGTCACCGGTGACACTAATACAGTGATCAGTAAAAATCTGTTCACTGTAATCAATGACACTGGTGACAGGGCAGTGAGGGCGTTAACTGGGGGGGGGAGGCGATCAAGGGGTTAAATGGGATTACTGGTGTACTAGCGGGAAAACTGGAGCTATCTGGGATGGGCGCTAACACTATTGGAAGTCGCCAGGGACACTGATACAGTGATCAGTAAACATGTGTTCACTGATCAATGACACAGGTGACAGGGAATTGAAGGGGTTAACTGGGGGGGGGGGGTGAAGAGATGGTTAAATGTGTCCTAGGTGTGTTCTATCTGTGGGTTAGTGCTGTTTTACTCACATTTCTTCTGTCTTCTTCTCTGAAAACTTAGCCACTCATGTGTGCTCCGTCCTGTAGTCCAATGCAACGTTGTGTAAGAGTGATGGTTTCAGCCTCATTGTCGAACTCTGGAATAATCCTCAGTCTTCAAAACCTCCTGGCTAACCTATGACAAAAAAAACACAACACCTATATCAATATTACTGTATTGGGAGCAAGTAGTCAATCATCTACTTAACATAAATTACACTAAAAATGGAAAAACATGTTTACACCCACAACCACACACATATTAATATATAAAGTTATACACATGTATGTTTTGAGTCTTAAAATGTGGAAAGAAAACTTAGCCATTTTAGTGTGCTCCGTCCTGTAGTCCAATGCAACGTTGTGCAAGAGTGATGGTTTCAGCCTCATTGTCGAACTTTGGAATAATCCTCAGTCTTTAAAACCTCTTGGCTAACCTATGACAAAAAAGAAAACAACACATATATAAATATTTCTGCATTTGGACCAAGTAACCAATCATCTACTTGACAAAAATTACGCTAAATATGTAAAAACATGCAAAGACCCACAACCACACACATAATAATATATAAAGTTATACACATGTATGTTTTGAGTCTTAAAATGTGGAAGGAAAACTTAGCATCCACCCACTTCTAATGGTGGGCACACATGAAATGTGCCAACAGATATAAAATATGTATGCCAAAGCATAGGGTCCATCCACCGATTGGCCACCCCAGGCCCCCATGCTTTGGCATATATTCTCTTTTTTTAACTGCGGATGAAAAATCTCATCCAACAGCACTGCCCACATTGATTTATGTCTATTCTGAGAGCAAGTTCCTGTTGCTGTCAGAATAAAACGGTCAGTGTTGCAGCTGAAAACATTCCTACAAACAGAAATGATTAACAATAAAACAGTAACAGTAAAACAGTAAAAGTAGAAGAATCACAAAAAATGACAGCAACAAAAAAAACTAACTATTTTTGATTTTTAAATTTTTTTATTTTTTGGGGGGATTTGTATTTTTACTTTTTTTTTTTTTACTTTTTTTTTCAAACTTTAAACATTTTTAAAACAGATGGTCGGGTCTCTCCAAATGCAATAGCCAGTTTCCTGACTACCTAACATCTTTCGAGACCCTGTGTAAATGTGCCCTGAACTGTGCCGTGCTGTACCCTATATTAATAGTTCACTAGTGTATGGTAGAGGCGGAAGCAGCGCTGCCCACATTGATTTATGTCTATTCTGAGAGCAAGTTCCTGCTGCTGTCAGAATAAACAGGTCAGTGTTGCAGCTGAAAGCATTCCTACAAACAGAAATGATTAACAATAAAACAGTAACAATAAAACAGTAAAAGTAGAAGAATCACAAAAAATGACAGCAACAAAAAAAACTAACTATTTTTGATTTTTAATTTTTTTTATTTTTTGGGAAGGATTTGTACTTTTAATTTTTTTTTTTTTTACTTTTTTTTCAAACTTTAAACATTTTTAAAACAGATGGTCGGGTCTCTCCAAATGCGATAGCCAGTTTCCTGGCTACCTAACATCTTTTGAGACCCTGTGTAAATGTGCCCTGAACTGTGCCGTGCTGTACCCTATATTAATAGTTCACTAGTGTATGGTAGAGGTGGAAGCAGCGCTGCCCACATTGATTTATGTCTATTCTGAGAGCAAGTAACTGTTGCTGTCAGAATAAACAGGTCAGTGTTGCAGCTGAAAGCATTCCTACAAACAGAAATGATTAACAATAAAACAGTAACAATAAAACAGTAAAAGTAGAAGAATCACAAAAAATGACAGCAACAAAGAAGAAACAAACTATTTTTGATTTTTAAATTTTTTTATTTTTTGGGGGGGGATTTGTATTTTTACTTTTTTTTTTTTACTTTTTTTTTCAAACTTTAAACATTTTTAAAACAGATGGTCGGGTCTCTCCAAATGCGATAGCCAGTTTTCTGACTACCTAACATCTTTCGAGACCCTGTGTAAATGTGCCCTGAACTGTGCCGTGCTGTACCCTATATTAATAGTTCACTAGTGTATGGTAGAGGCGGAAGCAGCGCTGCCCACATTGATTTATGTCTATTCTGAGAGCAAGTTCCTGTTGCTGTCAGAATAAACAGGTCAGTGTTGCAGCTGAAAGCATTCCTACAAACAGAAATGATTAACAATAAAACAGTAACAATAAAACAGTAAAAGTAGAAGAATCACAAAAAATGACAACAAAAAAACTAACTATTTTTGATTTTTACATTTTTTTTTTTTTTGGGGGGGATTTGTATTTTTAATTTTTTTTTTTTTACTTTTTTTTTCACGTCCACGTATAAGTGGTACCTCATATGGAAAAAGGATGACACCAAGTCCCAAACTATCTTGCCACTGCTCCCCATGTAGTCTGGGCATCCGGGGGGCTCCACGTGACTATATTTTTCCTCATAAATCTGAAACTTACATGTAAAGCCTGTTGCCCTCTCACAGGTCTTATACATCTTGACCCCATATCTGGCACGCTTGCTGGGGAGAAACTGTTTGATTACAAGGCAGCCAGAAAATTGAATGAGGGACTCATCAATGCAGATGTTTTTATGGGGAGTATACATATCTGCAAATTTTTGGTTAAAGTGATTTACGAGGGGCCGAATTTTGTGGAGCCGGTCAAATTCAGGGTCACCCCGAGGACGACTGAGTGTGTTGTCGTAGAAGTGCATAAAACGCATTATCGTCTCATATCTATGCCTGGCCATGGCAGTAGAGAACACGGACATATGAACAAGCGGGCCTGTGGACCAATACAACCGCAATTGATATTTTTTATTAATGCCCATGTTGCAGGCAATCTGACGCTATCTGGGAGGGGCGCTAACTGGCGCTAACACTATCGGAAGTCACCGGTGACACTAATACAGTGATCAGTAAAAATCTGTTCACTGTAATCAATGACACTGGTGACAGGGCAGTGAGGGCGTTAACTGGGGGGGGGGAGGCGATCAAGGGGTTAAATGGGATTACTGGTGTACTAGCGGGAAAACTGGCGCTATCTGGGAT
Organism: Staurois parvus; assembly: GCF_062004578.1. Lineage (NCBI taxonomy): Eukaryota > Metazoa > Chordata > Amphibia > Anura > Ranidae > Staurois > Staurois parvus. The sequence goes on along the minus strand of NW_028319601.1, from coordinate 3,628,708 downwards.
GGGCGCTAACACTATTGGAAGTCGCCAGGGACACTGATACAGTGATCAGTAAACATGTGTTCACTGATCAATGACACAGGTGACAGGGAATTGAAGGGGTTAACTGGGGGGGGGGGTGAAGAGAGGGTTAAATGTGTCCTAGGTGTGTTCTATCTGTGGGTTAGTGCTGTTTTACTCACATTTCTTCTGTCTTCTTCTCTGAAAACCTAGCCACTCATGTGTGCTCCGTCCTGTAGTCCAATGCAACGTTGTGTAAGAGTGATGCTTTCAGCCTCATTGTCGAACTCTGGAATAATCCTCAGTCTTCAAAACCTCCTGGCTAACCTATGACAAAAAAAACACAACACCTATATCAATATTACTGTATTGGGAGCAAGTAGTCAATCATCTACTTAACATAAATTACACTAAAAATGGAAAAACATGTTTACACCCACAACCACACACATATTAATATATAAAGTTATACACATGTATGTTTTGAGTCTTAAAATGTGGAAAGAAAACTTAGCCATTTTAGTGTGCTCCGTCCTGTAGTCCAATGCAACGTTGTGCAAGAGTGATGGTTTCAGCCTCATTGTCGAACTTTGGAATAATCCTCAGTCTTTAAAACCTCTTGGCTAACCTATGACAAAAAAGAAAACAACACATATATAAATATTTCTGCATTTGGACCAAGTAACCAATCATCTACTTAACAAAAATTACGCTAAATATGTAAAAACATGCAAAGACCCACAACCACACACATATTAATATATAAAGTTATACACATGTATGTTTTGAGTCTTAAAATGTGGAAGGAAAACTTAGCATCCACCCACTTCTAATGGTGGGCACACATGAAATGTGCCAACAGATATAAAATATGTATGCCGAAGCATAGGGTCCATCCACCGATTGGCCACCCCAGGCCCCCATGCTTTGGCATGTATTCTCTTTTTTTAACTGCGGATGAAAAATCTCATCCAACAGCACTGCCCACATTGATTTATGTCTATTCTGAGAGCAAGTTCCTGTTGCTGTCAGAATAAAACGGTCAGTGTTGCAGCTGAAAACATTCCTACAAACAGAAATGATTAACAATAAAACAGTAACAGTAAAACAGTAAAAGTAGAAGAATCACAAAAAATGACAGCAACAAAAAAAACTAACTATTTTTGATTTTTAAATTTTTTTATTTTTTGGGGGGATTTGTATTTTTACTTTTTTTTTTTTTACTTTTTTTTTCAAACTTTAAACATTTTTAAAACAGATGGTCGGGTCTCTCCAAATGCAATAGCCAGTTTCCTGACTACCTAACATCTTTCGAGACCCTGTGTAAATGTGCCCTGAACTGTGCCGTGCTGTACCCTATATTAATAGTTCACTAGTGTATGGTAGAGGCGGAAGCAGCGCTGCCCACATTGATTTATGTCTATTCTGAGAGCAAGTTCCTGCTGCTGTCAGAATAAACAGGTCAGTGTTGCAGCTGAAAGCATTCCTACAAACAGAAATGATTAACAATAAAACAGTAACAATAAAACAGTAAAAGTAGAAGAATCACAAAAAATGACAGCAACAAAAAAAACTAACTATTTTTGATTTTTACATTTTTTTATTTTTTGGGAAGGATTTGTACTTTTAATTTTTTTTTTTTTTACTTTTTTTTCAAACTTTAAACATTTTTAAAACAGATGGTCGGGTCTCTCCAAATGCGATAGCCAGTTTCCTGGCTACCTAACATCTTTTGAGACCCTGTGTAAATGTGCCCTGAACTGTGCCATGCTGTACCCTATATTAATAGTTCACTAGTGTATGGTAGAGGTGGAAGCAGCGCTGCCCACATTGATTTATGTCTATTCTGAGAGCAAGTTCCTGTTGCTGTCAGAATAAACAGGTCAGTGTTGCAGCTGAAAGCATTCCTACAAACAGAAATGATTAACAATAAAACAGTAACAATAAAACAGTAAAAGTAGAAGAATCACAAAAAATGACAGCAACAAAAAAAAACAAACTATTTTTGATTTTTAAATTTTTTTATTTTTTGGGGGGGGATTTGTATTTTTACTTTTTTTTTTTTACTTTTTTTTTCAAACTTTAAACATTTTTAAAACAGATGGTCGGGTCTCTCCAAATGCGATAGCCAGTTTTCTGACTACCTAACATCTTTCGAGACCCTGTGTAAATGTGCCCTGAACTGTGCCGTGCTGTACCCTATATTAATAGTTCACTAGTGTATGGTAGAGGCGGAAGCAGCGCTGCCCACATTGATTTATGTCTATTCTGAGAGCAAGTTCCTGTTGCTGTCAGAATAAACAGGTCAGTGTTGCAGCTGAAAGCATTCCTACAAACAGAAATGATTAACAATAAAACAGTAACAATAAAACAGTAAAAGTAGAAGAATCACAAAAAATGACAACAAAAAAACTAACTATTTTTGATTTTTACATTTTTTTATTTTTTGGGGGGGATTTGTATTTTTAATTTTTTTTTTTTTACTTTTTTTTTCACGTCCACGTATAAGTGGTACCTCATATGGAAAAAGGATGACACCAAGTCCCAAACTATCTTGCCACTGCTCCCCATGTAGTCTGGGCATCCGGGGGGCTCCACGTGACTATATTTTTCCTCATAAATCTGAAACTTACATGTATAGCCTGTTGCCCTCTCACAGGTCTTATACATCTTGACCCCATATCTGGCACGCTTGCTGGGGAGAAACTGTTTGATTACAAGGCAGCCAGAAAATTGAATGAGGGACTCATCAATGCAGATGTTTTTATGGGGAGTATACATATCTGCAAATTTTTGGTTAAAGTGATTTACGAGGGGCCGAATTTTGTGGAGCCGGTCAAATTCAGGGTCACCCCGAGGACGACTGAGTGTGTTGTCGTAGAAGTGCATAAAACGCATTATCGTCTCATATCTATGCCTGGCCATGGCAGTAGAGAACACGGACATATGAACAAGCGGGCCTGTGGACCAATACAACCGCAATTGATATTTTTTATTAATGCCCATGTTGCAGGCAATCTGACGCTATCTGGGAGGGGCGCTAACTGGCGCTAACACTATCGGAAGTCACCGGTGACACTAATACAGTGATCAGTAAAAATCTGTTCACTGTAATCAATGACACTGGTGACAGGGCAGTGAGGGCGTTAACTGGGGGGGGGGGAGGCGATCAAGGGGTTAAATGGGATTACTGGTGTACTAGCGGGAAAACTGGCGCTATCTGGGATGGGCGCTAACACTATTGGAAGTCGCCAGGGACACTGATACAGTGATCAGTAAACATGTGTTCACTGATCAATGACACAGGTGACAGGGAATTGAAGGGGTTAACTGGGGGGGGGTGAAGAGAGTGTTAAATGTGTCCTAGGTGTGTTCTATCTGTGGGTTAGTGCTGTTTTACTCACATTTCTTCTGTCTTCTTCTCTGAAAACCTAGCCACTCATGTGTGCTCCGTCCTGTAGTCCAATGCAACGTTGTGTAAGAGTGATGGTTTCAGCCTCATTGTCGAACTCTGGAATAATCCTCAGTCTTCAAAACCTCCTGGCTAACCTATGACAAAAAAAACACAACACCTATATCAATATTACTGTATTGGGAGCAAGTAGTCAATCATCTACTTAACATAAATTACACTAAAAATGGAAAAACATGTTTACACCCACAACCACACACATATTAATATATAAAGTTATACACATGTATGTTTTGAGTCTTAAAATGTGGAAAGAAAACTTAGCCATTTTAGTGTGCTCCGTCCTGTAGTCCAATGCAACGTTGTGCAAGAGTGATGGTTTCAGCCTCATTGTCGAACTTTGGAATAATCCTCAGTCTTTAAAACCTCTTGGCTAACCTATGACAAAAAAGAAAACAACACATATATAAATATTTCTGCATTTGGACCAAGTAACCAATCATCTACTTAACAAAAATTACGCTAAATATGTAAAAACATGCAAAGACCCACAACCACACACATATTAATATATAAAGTTATACACATGTATGTTTTGAGTCTTAAAATGTGGAAGGAAAACTTAGCATCCACCCACTTCTAATGGTGGGCACACATGAAATGTGCCAACAGATATAAAATATGTATGCCGAAGCATAGGGTCCATCCACCGATTGGCCACCCCAGGCCCCCATGCTTTGGCATGTATTCTCTTTTTTTAACTGCGGATGAAAAATCTCATCCAACAGCACTGCCCACATTGATTTATGTCTATTCTGAGAGCAAGTTCCTGTTGCTGTCAGAATAAAACGGTCAGTGTTAGAGCTGAAAACATTCCTACAAACAGAAATGATTAACAATAAAACAGTAACAGTAAAACAGTAAAAGTAGAAGAATCACAAAAAATGACAGCAACAAAAAAAACTAACTATTTTTGATTTTTAAATTTTTTTATTTTTTGGGAAGGATTTGTACTTTTTTTTTTTTTTACTTTTTTTTTCAAACTTTAAACATTTTTAAAACAGATGGTCGGGTCTCTCCAAATGCGATAGCCAGTTTCCTGGCTACCTAACATCTTTTGAGACCCTGTGTAAATGTGCCCTGAACTGTGCCGTGCTGTACCCTATATTAATAGTTCACTAGTGTATGGTAGAGGTGGAAGCAGCGCTGCCCACATTGATTTATGTCTATTCTGAGAGCAAGTTCCTGTTGCTGTCAGAATAAACAGGTCAGTGTTGCAGCTGAAAGCATTCCTACAAACAGAAATGATTAACAATAAAACAGTAACAATAAAACAGTAAAAGTAGAAGAATCACAAAAAATGACAACAAAAAAAACTATTTTTGATTTTTAAATTTTTTTATTTTTTGGGGGGTATTTTTATATTTATTTTTTATTTTTATTTTTATTTTTTGCAGTGCTGGTATGTGAAAGACCAGGATGTACTAGGCCGCTGGTGCTCGCCAGTTCAACAAAAGGTAGTGTGGCACTAGTACTGGTACTCTACTGCATATGAGAGTCATCAAAATTTACCAGCAAGTGCTAACAGAGATCAGGCCTGATTCTGTGAACACTGCGGTTTTGTGTGCAATGTATCAAGTGACAGTGACCAACTGACACTGCACTTGCTGGGGGAGAAGGGAGGGGTAAGCATAGGGGCTAAACGCAAGGTGCTGGCAGGTTCCGGGGCTGATCCCACTAACGCTGCGTTTTTGGGTCACTATACTAATGTGAATGCTGGTATAGTGTTGATCTGATCAAAGATATTGATCCATTCAGACACTATACTAGCAGTGGAGGTTTATTGTGTATGAGCGTGTTCCTGTCAATCAAGGGGTTAAATGTGATTACTGGTGTACTGACGGGCAATCTGATGCTATCTGGGTGGGGCGTGAAAACCGCGGGAGTGTGAATCACGTATATATACACATGATTTTGCGCACCCGTGCCACCCTGTAGCAGTATTTCTGCTATAGGGCGGTCAGGAAGCGGTTACAGAAGCGGTTTGCGTTAAGGCACTGCGTTACTGTAACTGACAATTGCGCAGTCATGCAGCGCTGCACCCAAATGAAATGTCCGTCCTTTTTTTCCCACGAAATGAGCTTTCTTTAAGTGGTATTTGATCGCCGGTGCGTTTTTTATTTTATGTGCTATAAAAAAAAAGACCGACAATTTTGACAAAAAAAACAAAACAACAATATTTTGGATTTTTTGCTATAAAACATGTCCAGTAAAAAATTAAAAAATCTAATTTCATCATAAATTTACGCCAAAATGTATTCTGCGATATGTATAGATACTGATAATAGCGGCGATCAGCGACTTATGGCGGGACTGAGGCAGACATTCTGACGCTGGGGGGGAACTGACTTGGGGTCACTGACATCCCCAGTGTCACCAATACAGTGATCAGTGCTAAAAAAAAAAGCACTGACACTACTAATGGCACTGGGCAGGAAGGGGTTAACAATGAGAGGCAATCAAAGGGTTAACTGTGTAATGGGAGTGTTTTACTAGGGGGCGGGGTGCTTCACTGGGTCCCCTAGTGGTTAAGGTAGGCTATATTTGGCTGTCTTTCTGGGTTTTTTTCCTGCCAGTTCCCGATAATTAGTTTTTCAAAGTCCTTGTAAGGGAATTTCTGTGAGACGGTTGGCTAATAGAAATGCACATGCGCACAGCAATCTCTGCAGAATAGTGACAAGACGTGTGTATGCGCACAGAAATGTGTGATTGGCGCCAGATGGACTATTTAAAGGAATCTTCTGCCTGTGCTTAATGCTGACTGGTCTTCAGCTGTTTCCCTGTATCCTGCTGCATTCTTGTATGATCCTCTTGTTGCTGACCCGACTTGTTCCTGACCTGACTTCGGATTCCACTCTTGCCTTGTTGCTCGTTCCTGACTTTGGTTTGCTTATAATTTGGTGCCTTGCTGCCCCCCCTCCCCCCCCGTTGATGACCTTGCTCCTGTCTCCGATCCCAGCTTCCTGTTCTGCTCCAGTGCCCGTCTGGCTGTCTACAATCCACAAACGAATGGGCAAACTGACAGGACCAAACAGACCCTTGAACAGTATTTACGATGTTTTTCATCTTACTCACAGGATGACTGGATGTCTCTCCTTTCATTGGCGGAATTTGCATACAATAATTCCATCCACTGTTGCTATGAGGTCACTTGTGCAGGCTCGATTTTGACCTGTGCTGTGTGCATCTATTGATACACAGAGCGCAGCTTAGTCCCACCCCGCTGCCTCCTCACTGGACTTGATTGACAGCAGCAGGAGCCTATGGCTCCCTCTGTTGCCTCTGAGCCTGTGAGGAGAAAGGGATAGACCAGCGCTGCTCCTCTCGGGCACAACACTGGATGGAGATTGGGCTCACGTAAGTATTTAGGGGGCTGGAGGGCAGCTGAAGATTTTGAAAATTTTTTTACATTAATGCAGAGAATGCATTAAGGTAAAAAATAGCCTTTAGTATTTTGTAATATTTTACAAATAAGTAATCTTTCTTCATAGATTTAGGTTAAACTGTATTCCACCATATTTCTTTAGTGAAAATAACCCAAATCAGTGTTTATTATTTAGTCTGTAGGAAAGTTCTAGCATCCACAAACTATGGTATATATCTATATCTGAAAAGCAATCAATTCTGATGTACTGACATCTCATTTCTTTCTGATTTACTAACATCTCATCCCAAATGACCGCTTTTCGGAAAGTAGACAGTCCAAGGTATTTATTAAATGGCAAGGTGAGTTTTTTTTTTTTTTTCTTTTTTCACACTGTCACTAATGCAGTACAGCGTCATCATATAACTGGTGATCAGAGACACTGACTGGTGACAATATGTAAAAAAATATATATATTTTAATGTATTTATATATATATATATATATATATATATATATATATATATATATATATATATATAGATACCATATTTGCCGGTGTATAAGACGACTTTTTGACCCTTGAAAATCTTCTCAAAAGTCAGGGGTCGTCTTATACGCCGGTACACATGTTTAGGGGGGCTGCGGCATTAAGTACAGGGGTTTGCAGGGGCTGATGTCTCTTACCTGGATCCAGCCCCACGACGATCCGGTCCAGGAAGCGCGGCGTCTCCTTCAGTTCGGCCACTGGATGTTCGTGCGGCTGCTCGGCTCCGCCTCCTCACCGGTGATTGGCCGCCAGAACTGTAGCTCAGGAAAGGCACACAGGCGGCCAATCACCGGCGAGGGGGCGGAGCCGAGCGGCCCCGCGAAAATTGAGTGCCGGAGCAGCAGGTAAGTGTTCTGTGTAGAGGTGCTGCTGCAACCACATATGCTGGCTGCAGCAGCACCATACGAGAACAGGGTCAGCAAGTCTCAGTGGGAGGAATAGTGCCCCATCATTGGTGTCACCGATACCAATGATGGGGCACTATTCCTCCCACTGACACCAACGATGGGGCACTATTCCTCCCCCCCACTGACACCAATGATGGGGCACTATTCCCCCCCCCCCCACTGACACCAACGATGGGGCACTATTCCACCCCCCACTGACACCAATGATGGGGCACTATTCCACCCCTCACTGACACCAATGATGGGACACCATTCCTCCCACTGACATCAATGATGGGGCACTATTCCTCCCACTGACACCAATGATGGGGCACTATTCCTCCCACTGACACCAATGATGGGGCACTATTCCTCCCACTGACACCAATGATGGGGCGCTATTCCTCCCACTGATACCAATGATGGGGCACTATTCCTCCCACTGACACTAATGATGGAGCACTATTCCTCCACTGATACTAATGATAGGGCACTATTCCTGCCACTAATGCCAATGATGGGGCACTATTCCTGCCACTAATACCAATGATGGGGCACTATTCCTCCCACTGACATCAATGATGGGGCACTATTCCTCCCACTGGTGTGCATTGGAAGAGGGGTAGTCTTATACGGCGAGTATAGCCCAAACGCTACATTTTAGCAGAAAAAGTAGGGGGGTCGTCTTATACGCCGGCAAATACGGTAGATATATTTTTTTTTAACCAAAGTTACATTGTACTGCTCTGGGGAATTTTTTTTAATTGATTAATTCAGTGTTTGCTATTATAGTTTATTTTATTTATTCCAGGTACTTACATAGTGCCATTAATTTACGCAGTGCTTTACATATATATTGTACATTCACATCAGTGCCTAACCCTCAAGGGGCGTACAAATATGGTTAGCTGTGATTGACCACAGCGAATCACAGGGTACAGATGGGCTGTGATTGTCCCTGTCTGTACCATGTGGTAACTCACAGAGATCAACACGATAGTACACAATGGATAATAAATACAATAAAGAATGTTGCGCTACTCCTTAAGATATATATACACATAAATATTAAGTGATGTGTAATCACAAAATTGCATCAATTTAAATAAAAATAATAAAAAAATACAACGTGAAAGTGATATCAATTCATATTAATTATTAATTTGTGCCCATGATTCATTAAATCTATAAAAATAAATTCATATAATGAAAACAAGTAAGAAACACATTTAAATAAATACATAAATATATATATAATACCGTGCATATAAAATCACACGTGCCTCTTGTGTAGTGGGAACACCCCAATACAACTATACATCAAACAGTGCTCACAAAGTCCAATAGGTATTAATAGTGATACAAATAAAACACGTGCTTCCAATGACTACAGTTGGTGACCATAAATAAAGAGAAATCATGCGGATCTTTGGGTGAATGTGAATTCTGTCAATCCGACCACCATCTGGATTAGCCTCTCACCTCATCACTTCGACCCTTGCGGATCAAAGCGCTTTTGTGGATCCCCCTCACAGATCCTCCAAGATAGCTATCACTCCAAATGCTGCTCCTTGTCGCACCCAAATCTCTCAGGATTTAGTATCCCACCAATGGCTCCTCTCCAGGAAATTTGCAGCATCAATCTCTCAAATGAGAAATAAGATAGATCCTCCCATAGTGCAGTATATTTTATTTTCCACAGTAGGGACAAATAGCATATAACCATATAAAAGTTTATAACTCACGTGGCAGCCAATTCAATACCCCATGCTTTCGGATAGGGGCATGTATGTATGGGTGTACAACTCTGCAAACAGGTGTACCAAGATGGCCGCCACGCCGGAAATACGTCACCACGTCCCGCCGACGCGTTGCGTCACAATATCATGTGACTTCCTCAGGGCACTCCAGTGGACACAGCAGGTGACAGATCTCGCCGGGCTGTGAGGCACATTCCGGAAGGATGTCATATGACGTCCACCCAGAAATGGTGAATGAGGTTAAAAAGAAATAATAAGTGATAAGGCTATTTATTAGTGGTCAGTCACATTTAGATGGAGTTTTTAGCCTGTGTTTGTTATGGTCATGTGTGTGTGTCCTCTGTGCCATGATAGGCTATGCAAAAACACAAGCTGCATATTGCTCTGGCTGGCTATTATTCTTAATTGTTTCCCATCCACAGTATATATATTTACATGTCTTGGACTGGAATCAGCTATACCAGGATCATGGCTGCAGCCATGATCCCGGTGTCATTTTTTACGATAAAAGTGATCCGAAAGGGCTTGAAAGGGAGCACCTCCTCCCACCACCATTCCTGGGCGAAAAGGTCTAAAAGTTTAATTTAAAAAAAAATGTAAAAAAATACATTTAAATAAAATAAATATTTAAAAAATTGTGCTTATGTGCAAATGCGGATGAAGACCCCGCATGTATATGTAAACAGTGATTGCACCACACATGTGAGGTATCACATCAGACTGAGAACAATAATTCTAGGGCCATCCTCTATGTTTGACTCTAAACTGGTAATCTGTAAAGGCTTGTCAAGTGTTGCCTGTGGACAAATTTAGGGTCCGTAGTTTGTCGCCATTTCAGAGACATGGACAATTTTTAATGCTGACATGTTTGGTATCTATTTACTTGACTTTTCATCACCTTCTATATTTTACCAAAATATTGGGTAGTCTATTGTGTTCTAAAATTAATGTAATTGTAATGTAATTGTATTTAGTACCTATAAATTTGTGTTTTAAAAATGTCTGTGCATATAATGAGTGTGGCAATGTTGTACTAACAGTGGGAGGGGATTAACAATGACCCTACTCACTGTGTACACGGTAACACATGTCACAGTCCTTGTATCCAGGGGCGGACTGACCATTTGGAAACTCGGGCACTGCCCGAGGTCAGTAGGGGGCCCCGTGAGATGCCCCGGTACCTTTTTCATAGGCTTTTTTGAGTTTGGGCAAGGACACAGGGGCCCCATGATTCCCTATTGCCCGGGGGCCCCATGAGTTGTCAGTCCACTCCTGCTTGTATCCCAAAAATACAAGTGGGAGACTAGCAGACACATACAAATCTCAGCACACTGATTTGTCAAATATGAAACTCTACTCTTACATATGCTTTTCTGCACACAGCCTACCTTGATGAAGAACTTCATTAACAGTGACCACTGAGCAACCAGCATCTGTTGTACATAAAGCATAAACATTGCGGTGGTCAGGAGTATGTCAAATGCAGCCTAGTATATGGAGTCTTCTTTACGCAGAACTCTACTGGTGGCAGCAAATGCCTGTGACATGGTGGCCAAAGGTCTCTCACCACACCGACGCTGCAGATGTCCTCCTGATGGCGATCAATCTCACATACTTTGTCATAGCCATGTGAAGGGTAGCCAGCAATGCTCTGGGCCTCCCTCTCATACATGGCATTCACGTGCTTTGCAGTCCTTCCCCTGATGGTCAATCCTGTAGGCTGGATGGAGGAGGAAGAGCAGGCCACACTATCCCTATAGCACAGTGGAGGGCTGAGGGCCTAACTTACAGTGACTTTCAATAGTCCCTCTGAGCCAAGCTGGTCCAAATGAACGGTTTTCTTTACGAAAAGATGTGAGCGCTGTTAGCATTGTAGAAACTGTATGCAACCTACGCTACATCAAGTATACAGTGCCATGTTATTGAAGCCAGGCTGAGCGCTGCTCAACCATTCACAGAAGTCTTGAGTTTTATCAACGGATACAAGGCTTCCTCTGATTGGCTGAGGAGGAGATCATGACATTATTGGCCCGCCTCAGTCAATCAGAGAAAGTCTTGTATTGGTTGATAAAATGCAAGGCTTCCTGTGCATGGCTGTCCCCAGGTTCTGCTGCTCCTTCCAGTGCTTTGTGTTTTCCCTGAACAGATCCCCCCCATCCCCCAGCATATTCCTTATGTATCACCCAGGCTTGTACAAGGAAGAAAGCAAACAGATGGTGCAGACACCTACAGTAGTGCATTATCCAGGGTTTATTGTAAAGTATAAAAAGACAAAAAATATATTCACAAACATAGCACATGTATAAAGCCAATAAGGCCATAGAAATGGCCGACTGATGGTGCGGTCGGCCTACTGACGCCTTTCGGGTAGGAATCCCTTTCCTCAGAGCTATCAAGGCTCTCTGTGGGCTCCCGTCAGCATTCTCTGTCTCCACTTTCTCTAACTGCTTTCCCCCCCCCCACACTTGTCAGTGGATGGGGCCAAATCAGTTCTCCTCTCCCTCCACACTGTCCTATCAGAAAAGCCACCATTAGAAATCATGAGGCCTTGTACAGACTAGCTGGTGAGGCAGAAAAAAAACAGGCCTCCAGGGGGTGACAGGACAGCCTCCTGAACGCCTGACAGCAGCCACTTATCCGCACTCTGAAAAGCGATCCACTACAGATCACTCTTCAGTGTTTGCCTAGTGTGGACCAAGCCTAACAAGTCATTGTAATGTCACCCATAGTCCTGTCCTTACAACATGGCCACTGGAAGCTGACACCTATACTGCAAAGGTTGTTGTCACAGGACAGGGGGACACAGGCCATGCACTGTACAGACACTTCTTCATCCTCCACGTCTCCTTCATTTCTACTGGGAAAAACAGTGTGTGCCCATTGGCAGATGAGGACGGAGGAGGCGGTACAGGCTGCTCCGCCCCCTCAATCATTAAGCCGAAGCTCCACCTCCCTCATGACATCACGTGTGATCTCCAAGTCAGACTCCGCCTCCTATACACATTTCATGAAGATCGGTATTCCTTGAAGGGGGTGTGTCGGTAATTGAGGGGGTGAGGCCTGTCTGTGGAAAGTGAGGTAAGTGAATCAGTGCTTTATGTATTACAAGTAGTTGATGGCAGATGAGCGACAATTGAATGGTTCGGTCTGCGCAGGCGCTCCGCTTCTGAGAAATTCTGTATCCGCTCCACACCCCCCTCCCGATCACAGAGGTGACATGTCGCCCAATCTTCCGCCGCCCATGAAATCCTCCCCACCGTGTGTTCCGGATGATCGGCTCTGCAGCGATCCGGAATGTCATGTGCTGCACATTATCCTACCCGGGGAAGAGCTGTGTTATAATGAGGAAATGTGAGGCTGTGCGGCTCCCGGAGATGAACGGCTACAATATCCTAGCTGCAGAGCCATGGGCGGCCCTCCCTGAGGCCGCCTCCCATACGTATTCCACTGCACTGCCGGACACTACAACTGCACGTCTTATCTCCTCGGAGAACACTCCCAGAATGACGGAGCGGCGCGGTTGCTAGGCTACAGGGACGCTATGTGCGTGCCTTGAGTGACGTTGACGTGACGGCGCGGTTGCTAGGCGACAGGGACGCTATGTGCGTGCCTTGTGAGTGACGTGTACGTGGTGGGCGGGCTCTGTGCTGGAGACCGGGAAGCCGTACACAGATACATTACTAAAACGAATCCTTTGGGTTCGCCGGCTCCATCTACTGGTCAATGTGCGGTATAGCATTCTGAAATACCTTCCTGAGATAAATTACCGCATTTTGGCCACTAGATGGGGATAATAAGCACAGGGACTGTATACACCAATGTGTTGGCCATTCAGGCAAAGAAAGCTTTCTAAATGTATTTATTTATTTCAGGTACTTCTACAGCGCTGTCAGTTTACGCAGTGCTTTACATATATATATTGTCACATCAGTCCCTAACCCTCAAGGGGTGTACAATCTAAGGTGCCTAACTCACATTCATACACATACTAGGACCAATTTAGATAGGAGCTAATTCACCTACCAGCATGTCTTTGGAGTGTGGGAGGAAACCGGAGTACCCTGAGGAAACCCACGCATGCACAGGGAGAACATGCAAACTCCAGGCAGGAGGTGCAGTGGCTGGGAGTCGAACCAAGGACCCTAGTACTTCCAGGCGGAAGTGCTAACCATTTAGCTACTGTGCTGCCCGATAGATCCCATAGTGAGGGAGGATGGCGGCCCATAGAGATTCATTAGATTAGAGTCCATAGTATGGAAGGTGGGAGGGGAGGCTATGCACAGCGGTGGAACTACCCGGGTCGAACTTGTGACAGGGCCCTGGCATTCCACCACCGTGGGGGGCCCTGAGCTTCCCCCAGCATAAGCCAGCTTAGGCCCTCTGTGAAGCCCGGAGCCCATTGGTGGAACAAGTTCAGTCACTGCGCTCCGGTTACTTGCCTAACAGGGCACACCAGTGTGGGCACCCGGGATACCTGCCCTGCTTCTCTTGCAGCGTCCCCACGGTCCCACACATGGCGATTTCCCCCTGTGGCAGTCTGCACGTCTCCCCACCGACACCCTGCACAGTGCACCCCTCACAGAACTCACGCTGGCTCCTCCTCGGCTCTGATGTTCTCCTGTACAGACATGAGGAGCCGGGGAGGAACATTGAACTGCAAGAGCTGCGCTGATGATCTTAGGTCTGTGTTTACTGCTGTATACAGAGGAGGGGGGAAGGGTAACTAATTAGTATACATACCTGGAGGAGTGATGGGGGGGGGGCTGGTAAGAGGATATGTGCTGTGGGGTGCTTAGGGAGGGCAGTGGACCTGTGCTTTGGGGGAGTCAGATTTGAAATCCCCCACCACCCCTTCTAGTACAAGTCCTCTCCCCTCTCAAAGCACCCCCCCCCCAACACACACATATCCTCTTACCCCCCTCCCAATCAGAGATTGGCACAGAGGGGGCACTTGCAGCATCTAGGGCCCCTGGCACCCTGTAAGCGGTGCAGACATGTACCCCAGGTGCCCGCTGTGGTGCCCCCCTGTCAAGACAAGTTACTGGAGCCAAGTGCCAGAACCTTTTCCAGGTTCACAGGACACCAACACCGGTACAGTTGGGAGATAGGAGATGTGGATTTGTATTAGAAGGATTTGTGTTAGTACTGGGAGAGGGTTTGGCTGGGAGGATTTGTGATGGAACTATGTAGGAGACTTGTGCGGTGGGGGGCATTTAAGGGGAAGTACGGGTGCTGCAGAATTTGTGGGCTGCCAATCGGGATTTGCAAGCACATCCGGAAGGATACTAGGGGCTCTACGGGCCTATGTGCGAATTCTTGGTGGTTGCGGGACAATACTTGTGCTCGCCACCGCACCAGCTTGTACTGCACTTATGGGACTCGCCACGTCACCAAGTGATACTGCAGTGCTGGTATGTGAAAGACCAGGATGTACTAGGCCGCTGGTGCTCGCCAGTTCAACAAAAGGTAGTGTGGCACTAGTACTGGTACTCTGCTGCATTTGAGAGTCATCAAAATTTACCAGCAAGTGCTAACAGAGATCAGGCCTGATTCTGTGAACACTGCGGTTTTGTGTGCAATGTATCAAGTGACAGTGACCAACTGACACTGCACTTGCTGGGGGAGAAGGGAGGGGTAAGCATAGGGGCTAAACGCAAGGTGCTGGCAGGTTCCGGGGCTGATCCCACTAACGCTGCGTTTTTGGGTCACTATACTAATGTGAATGCTGGTATAGTGTTGATCTGATCAAAGATATTGATCCATTCAGACACTATACTAGCAGTGGAGGTTTATTGTGTATGAGCGTGTTCCTGTCAATCAAGGGGTTAAATGTGATTACTGGTGTACTGACGGGCAATCTGATGCTATCTGGGTGGGGCGTGAAAACCGCGGGAGTGTGAATCACGTATATATACACATGATTTTGCGCACCCGTGCCACCCTGTAGCAGTATTTCTGCTATAGGGCGGTCAGGAAGCGGTTACAGAAGCGGTTTGCGTTAAGGCACTGCGTTACTGTAACTGACAATTGCGCAGTCATGCAGCGCTGCACCCAAATGAAATGTCCGTCCTTTTTTTCCCACGAAATGAGCTTTCTTTAAGTGGTATTTGATCGCCGGTGCGTTTTTTATTTTATGTGCTATAAAAAAAAAGACCGACAATTTTGACAAAAAAAACTAAACAACAATATTTTGGATTTTTTGCTATAAAACATGTCCAGTAAAAAATTAAAAAATCTAATTTCATCATAAATTTACGCCAAAATGTATTCTGCGATATGTATAGATACTGATAATAGCGGCGATCAGCGACTTATGGCGGGACTGAGGCAGACATTCTGACGCTGGGGGGGAACTGACTTGGGGTCACTGACATCCCCAGTGTCACCAATACAGTGATCAGTGCTAAAAAAAAAGCACTGACACTACTAATGGCACTGGGCAGGAAGGGGTTAACAATGAGAGGCAATCAAAGGGTTAACTGTGTAATGGGAGTGTTTTACTAGGGGGCGGGGTGCTTCACTGGGTCCCCTAGTGGTTAAGGTAGCCTATATTTGGCTGTCTTTCTGGGTTTTTTTCCTGCCAGTTCCCGATAATTAGTTTTTCAAAGTCCTTGTAAGGGAATTTCTGTGAGACGGTTGGCTAATAGAAATGCACATGCGCACAGCAATCTCTGCAGAATAGTGACAAGACGTGTGTATGCGCACAGAAATGTGTGATTGGCGCCAGATGGACTATTTAAAGGAATCTTCTGCCTGTGCTTAATGCTGACTGGTCTTCAGCTGTTTCCCTGTATCCTGCTGCATTCTTGTATGATCCTCTTGTTGCTGACCCGACTTGTTCCTGACCTGACTTCGGATTCCACTCTTGCCTTGTTGCTCTTTCCTGACTTTGGTTTGCTTATAATTTGGTGCCTTGCTGCCCCCCCTCCCCCCCGTTGATGACCTTGCTCCTGTCTCCGATCCCAGCTTCCTGTTCTGCTCCAGTGCCCGTCTGGCTGTCTACAATCCACAAACGAATGGGCAAACTGACAGGACCAAACAGACCCTTGAACAGTATTTACGATGTTTTTCATCTTACTCACAGGATGACTGGATGTCTCTCCTTTCATTGGCGGAATTTGCATACAATAATTCCATCCACTGTTGCTATGAGGTCACTTGTGCAGGCTCGATTTTGACCTGTGCTGTGTGCATCTATTGATACACAGAGCGCAGCTTAGTCCCACCCCGCTGCCTCCTCACTGGACTTGATTGACAGCAGCAGGAGCCTATGGCTCCCTCTGTTGCCTCTGAGCCTGTGAGGAGAAAGGGATAGACCAGCGCTGCTCCTCTCGGGCACAACACTGGATGGAGATTGGGCTCACGTAAGTATTTAGGGGGCTGGAGGGCAGCTGAAGATTTTGAAAATTTTTTTACATTAATGCAGAGAATGCATTAAGGTAAAAAATAGCCTTTAGTATTTTGTAATATTTTACAAATAAGTAATCTTTCTTCATAGATTTAGGTTAAACTGTATTCCACCATATTTCTTTAGTGAAAATAACCCAAATCAGTGTTTATTATTTAGTCTGTAGGAAAGTTCTAGCATCCACAAACTATGGTATATATCTATATCTGAAAAGCAATCAATTCTGATGTACTGACATCTCATTTCTTTCTGATTTACTAACATCTCATCCCAAATGACCGCTTTTCGGAAAGTAGACAGTCCAAGGTATTTATTAAATGGCAAGGTGAGTTTTTTTTTTTTTTTCTTTTTTCACACTGTCACTAATGCAGTACAGCGTCATCATATAACTGGTGATCAGAGACACTGACTGGTGACAATATGTAAAAAAATATATATATTTTAATGTATTTATATATATATATATATATATATATAGATACCATATTTGCTGGCATATAAGACGACTTTTTGACCCTTGAAAATCTTCTCAAAAGTCAGGGGTCGTCTTATACGCCGGTACACATGTTTAGGGGGGCTGCGGCATTAAGTACAGGGGTTTGCAGGGGCTGATGTCTCTTACCTGGATCCAGCCCCACGACGATCCGGTCCAGGAAGCGCGGCGTCTCCTTCAGTTCGGCCACTGGATGTTCGTGCGGCTGCTCGGCTCCGCCTCCTCACCGGTGATTGGCCGCCAGAACTGTAGCTCAGGAAAGGCACACAGGCGGCCAATCACCGGCGAGGGGGCGGAGCCGAGCGGCCCCGCGAAAATTGAGTGCCGGAGCAGCAGGTAAGTGTTCTGTGTAGAGGTGCTGCTGCAACCACATATGCTGGCTGCAGCAGCACCATACGAGAACAGGGTCAGCAAGTCTCAGTGGGAGGAATAGTGCCCCATCATTGGTGTCACCGATACCAATGATGGGGCACTATTCCTCCCACTGACACCAACGATGGGGCACTATTCCTCCCCCCCACTGACACCAATGATGGGGCACTATTCCCCCCCCCCCACTGACACCAACGATGGGGCACTATTCCACCCCCCACTGACACCAATGATGGGGCACTATTCCACCCCTCACTGACACCAATGATGGGACACCATTCCTCCCACTGACATCAATGATGGGGCACTATTCCTCCCACTGACACCAATGATGGGGCACTATTCCTCCCACTGACACCAATGATGGGGCACTATTCCTCCCACTGACACCAATGATGGGGCGCTATTCCTCCCACTGATACCAATGATGGGGCACTATTCCTCCCACTGACACTAATGATGGAGCACTATTCCTCCACTGATACTAATGATAGGGCACTATTCCTGCCACTAATGCCAATGATGGGGCACTATTCCTGCCACTAATACCAATGATGGGGCACTATTCCTCCCACTGACATCAATGATGGGGCACTATTCCTCCCACTGGTGTGCATTGGAAGAGGGGTAGTCTTATACGGCGAGTATAGCCCAAACGCTACATTTTAGCAGAAAAAGTAGGGGGGTTGTCTTATACGCCGGCAAATACGGTAGATATATTTTTTTTTAACCAAAGTTACATTGTACTGCTCTGGGGAATTTTTTTTAATTGATTAATTCAGTGTTTGCTATTATAGTTTATTTTATTTATTCCAGGTACTTACATAGTGCCATTAATTTACGCAGTGCTTTACATATATATTGTACATTCACATCAGTGCCTAACCCTCAAGGGGCGTACAAATATGGTTAGCTGTGATTGACCACAGCGAATCACAGGGTACAGATGGGCTGTGATTGTCCCTGTCTGTACCATGTGGTAACTCACAGAGATCAACACGATAGTACACAATGGATAATAAATACAATAAAGAATGTTGCGCTACTCCTTAAGATATATATACACATAAATATTAAGTGATGTGTAATCACAAAATTGCATCAATTTAAATAAAAATAATAAAAAAATACAACGTGAAAGTGATATCAATTCATATTAATTATTAATTTGTGCCCATGATTCATTAAATCTATAAAAATAAATTCATATAATGAAAACAAGTAAGAAACACATTTAAATAAATACATAAATATATATATAATACCGTGCATATAAAATCACACGTGCCTCTTGTGTAGTGGGAACACCCCAATACAACTATACATCAAACAGTGCTCACAAAGTCCAATAGGTATTAATAGTGATACAAATAAAACACGTGCTTCCAATGACTACAGTTGGTGACCATAAATAAAGAGAAATCATGCGGATCTTTGGGTGAATGTGAATTCTGTCAATCCGACCACCATCTGGATTAGCCTCTCACCTCATCACTTCGACCCTTGCGGATCAAAGCGCTTTTGTGGATCCCCCTCACAGATCCTCCAAGATAGCTATCACTCCAAATGCTGCTCCTTGTCGCACCCAAATCTCTCAGGATTTAGTATCCCACCAATGGCTCCTCTCCAGGAAATTTGCAGCATCAATCTCTCAAATGAGAAATAAGATAGATCCTCCCATAGTGCAGTATATTTTATTTTCCACAGTAGGGACAAATAGCATATAACCATATAAAAGTTTATAACTCACGTGGCAGCCAATTCAATACCCCATGCTTTCGGATAGGGGCATGTATGTATGGGTGTACAACTCTGCAAACAGGTGTACCAAGATGGCCGCCACGCCGGAAATACGTCACCACGTCCCGCCGACGCGTTGCGTCACAATATCATGTGACTTCCTCAGGGCACTCCAGTGGACACAGCAGGTGACAGATCTCGCCGGGCTGTGAGGCACATTCCGGAAGGATGTCATATGACGTCCACCCAGAAATGGTGAATGAGGTTAAAAAGAAATAATAAGTGATAAGGCTATTTATTAGTGGTCAGTCACATTTAGATGGAGTTTTTAGCCTGTGTTTGTTATGGTCATGTGTGTGTGTGTCCTCTGTGCCATGATAGGCTATGCAAAAACACAAGCTGCATATTGCTCTGGCTGGCTATTATTCTTAATTGTTTCCCATCCACAGTATATATATTTACATGTCTTGGACTGGAATCAGCTATACCAGGATCATGGCTGCAGCCATGATCCCGGTGTCATTTTTTACGATAAAAGTGATCCGAAAGGGCTTGAAAGGGAGCACCTCCTCCCACCACCATTCCTGGGCGAAAAGGTCTAAAAGTTTAATTTAAAAAAAAATGTAAAAAAATACATTTAAATAAAATAAATATTTAAAAAATTGTGCTTATGTGCAAATGCGGATGAAGACCCCGCATGTATATGTAAACAGTGATTGCACCACACATGTGAGGTATCACATCAGACTGAGAACAATAATTCTAGGGCCATCCTCTATGTTTGACTCTAAACTGGTAATCTGTAAAGGCTTGTCAAGTGTTGCCTGTGGACAAATTTAGGGTCCGTAGTTTGTCGCCACTTCAGAGACATGGACAATTTTTAATGCTGACATGTTTGGTATCTATTTACTTGACTTTTCATCACCTTCTATATTTTACCAAAATATTGGGTAGTCTATTGTGTTCTAAAATTAATGTAATTGTAATGTAATTGTATTTAGTACCTATAAATTTGTGTTTTAAAAATGTCTGTGCATATAATGAGTGTGGCAATGTTGTACTAACAGTGGGAGGGGATTAACAATGACCCTACTCACTGTGTACACGGTAACACATGTCACAGTCCTTGTATCCAGGGGCGGACTGACCATTTGGAAACTCGGGCACTGCCCGAGGTCAGTAGGGGGCCCCGTGAGATGCCCCGGTACCTTTTTCATAGGCTTTTTTGAGTTTGGGCAAGGACACAGGGGCCCCATGATTCCCTATTGCCCGGGGGCCCCATGAGTTGTCAGTCCACTCCTGCCTGTATCCCAAAAATACAAGTGGGAGACTAGCAGACACATACAAATCTCAGCACACTGATTTGTCAAATATGAAACTCTACTCTTACATATGCTTTTCTGCACACAGCCTACCTTGATGAAGAACTTCATTAACAGTGACCACTGAGCAACCAGCATCTGTTGTACATAAAGCATAAACATTGCGGAGGTCAGGAGTATGTCAAATGCAGCCTAGTATATGGAGTCTTCTTTACGCAGAACTCTACTGGTGGCAGCAAATGCCTGTGACATGGTGGCCAAAGGTCTCTCACCACACCGACGCTGCAGATGTCCTCCTGATGGCGATCAATCTCACATACTTTGTCATAGCCATGTGAAGGGTAGCCAGCAATGCTCTGGGCCTCCCTCTCATACATGGCATTCACGTGCTTTGCAGTCCTTCCCCTGATGGTCAATCCTGTAGGCTGGATGGAGGAGGAAGAGCAGGCCACACTATCCCTATAGCACAGTGGAGGGCTGAGGGCCTAACTTACAGTGACTTTCAATAGTCCCTCTGAGCCAAGCTGGTCCAAATGAACGGTTTTCTTTACGAAAAGATGTGAGCGCTGTTAGCATTGTAGAAACTGTATGCAACCTACGCTACATCAAGTATACAGTGCCATGTTCTTGAAGCCAGGCTGAGCGCTGCTCAACCATTCACAGAAGTCTTGAGTTTTATCAACGGATACAAGGCTTCCTCTGATTGGCTGAGGAGGAGATCATGACATTATTGGCCCGCCTCAGTCAATCAGAGAAAGTCTTGTATTGGTTGATAAAATGCAAGGCTTCCTGTGCATGGCTGTCCCCAGGTTCTGCTGCTCCTTCCAGTGCTTTGTGTTTTCCCTGAACAGATCCCCCCCATCCCCCAGCATATTCCTTATGTATCACCCAGGCTTGTACAAGGAAGAAAGCAAACAGATGGTGCAGACACCTACAGTAGTGCATTATCCAGGGTTTATTGTAAAGTATAAAAAGACAAAAAATATATTCACAAACATAGCACATGTATAAAGCCAATAAGGCCATAGAAATGGCCGACTGATGGTGCGGTCGGCCTACTGACGCCTTTCGGGTAGGAATCCCTTTCCTCAGAGCTATCAAGGCTCTCTGTGGGCTCCCGTCAGCATTCTCTGTCTCCACTTTCTCTAACTGCTTTCCCCCCCCCCCACTTGTCAGTGGATGGGGCCAAATCAGTTCTCCTCTCCCTCCACACTGTCCTATCAGAAAAGCCACCATTAGAAATCATGAGGCCTTGTACAGACTAGCTGGTGAGGCAGAAAAAAAACAGGCCTCCAGGGGGTGACAGGACAGCCTCCTGAACGCCTGACAGCAGCCACTTATCCGCACTCTGAAAAGCGATCCACTACAGATCACTCTTCAGTGTTTGCCTAGTGTGGACCAAGCCTAACAAGTCATTGTAATGTCACCCATAGTCCTGTCCTTACAACATGGCCACTGGAAGCTGACACCTATACTGCAAAGGTTGTTGTCACAGGACAGGGGGACACAGGCCATGCACTGTACAGACACTTCTTCATCCTCCACGTCTCCTTCCTTTCTACTTGGAAAAACACTGTGTGCCCATTGGCAGATGAGGACGGAGGAGGCGGTACAGGCTGCTCCGCCCCCTCAATCATTAAGCCGAAGCTCCACCTCCCTCATGACATCACGTGTGATCTCCAAGTCAGACTCCGCCTCCTATACACATTTCATGAAGATCGGTATTCCTTGAAGGGGGTGTGTCGGTAATTGAGGGGGTGAGGCCTGTCTGTGGAAAGTGAGGTAAGTGAATCAGTGCTTTATGTATTACAAGTAGTTGATGGCAGATGAGCGGCAATTGAATGGTTCGGTCTGCGCAGGCGCTCCGCTTCTGAGAAATTCTGTATCCGCTCCACACCCCCCTCCCGATCACAGAGGTGACATGTCGCTGTCACCGCTCTGCCCGATCTTCCGCCGCCCATGAAATCCTCCCCACCGTGTGTTCCGGATGATCGGCGCTGCAGCGATCCGGAATGTCATGTGCTGCACATTCTCCTACCCGGGGAAGAGCTGTGTTATAATGAGGAAATGTGAGGCTGTGCGGCTCCCGGAGATGAACGGCTACAATATCCTAGCTGCAGAGCCATGGGCGGCCCTCCCTGAGGCCGCCTCCCATACGTATTCCACTGCACTGCCGGACACTACAACTGCACGTCTTATCTCCTCGGAGAACACTCCCAGAATGACGGAGCGGCGCGGTTGCTAGGCTACAGGGACGCTATGTGCGTGCCTTGAGTGACGTTGACGTGACGGCGCGGTTGCTAGGCGACAGGGACGCTATGTGCGTGCCTTGTGAGTGACGTGTACGTGGTGGGCGGGCTCTGTGCTGGAGACCGGGAAGCCGTACACAGATACATTACTAAAACGAATCCTTTGGGTTCGCCGGCTCCATCTACTGGTCAATGTGCGGTATAGCATTCTGAAATACCTTCCTGAGATAAATTACCGCATTTTGGCCACTAGATGGGGATAATAAGCACAGGGACTGTATACACCAATGTGTTGGCCATTCAGGCAAAGAAAGCTTTCTAAATGTATTTATTTATTTCAGGTACTTCTACAGCGCTGTCAGTTTACGCAGTGCTTTACATATATATATTGTCACATCAGTCCCTAACCCTCAAGGGGTGTACAATCTAAGGTGCCTAACTCACATTCATACACATACTAGGACCAATTTAGATAGGAGCTAATTCACCTACCAGCATGTCTTTGGAGTGTGGGAGGAAACCGGAGTACCCTGAGGAAACCCACGCATGCACAGGGAGAACATGCAAACTCCAGGCAGGAGGTGCAGTGGCTGGGAGTCGAACCAAGGACCCTAGTACTTCCAGGCGGAAGTGCTAATCATTTAGCTACTGTGCTGCCCGATAGATCCCATAGTGAGGGAGGATGGCGGCCCATAGAGATTCATTAGATTAGAGTCCATAGTATGGAAGGTGGGAGGGGAGGCTATGCACAGCGGTGGAACTACCCGGGTCGAACTTGTGACAGGGCCCTGGCATTCCACCACCGTGGGGGGCCCTGAGCTTCCCCCAGCATAAGCCAGCTTAGGCCCTCTGTGAAGCCCGGAGCCCATTGGTGGAACAAGTTCAGTCACTGCGCTCCGGTTACTTGCCTAACAGGGCACACCAGTGTGGGCACCCGGGATACCTGCCCTGCTTCTCTTGCAGCGTCCCCACGGTCCCACACATGGCGATTTCCCCCTGTGGCAGTCTGCACGTCTCCCCACCGACACCCTGCACAGTGCACCCCTCACAGAACTCACGCTGGCTCCTCCTCCTCGGCTCTGATGTTCTCCTGTACAGACATGAGGAGCCGGGGAGGAACATTGAACTGCAAGAGCTGCGCTGATGATCTTAGGTCTGTGTTTACTGCTGTATACAGAGGAGGGGGGAAGGGTAACTAATTAGTATACATACCTGGAGGAGTGATGGGGGGGGGGGGGCTGGTAAGAGGATATGTGCTGTGGGGTGCTTAGGGAGGGCAGTGGACCTGTGCTTTGGGGGAGTCAGATTTGAAATCCCCCACCACCCCTTCTAGTACAAGTCCTCTCCCCTCCCAAAGCACCCCCCCCCCAACACACACATATCCTCTTACCCCCCTCCCAATCAGAGATTGGCACAGAGGGGGCACTTGCAGCATCTAGGGCCCCTGGCACCCTGTAAGCGGTGCAGACATGTACCCCAGGTGCCCGCTGTGGTGCCCCCCTGTCAAGACAAGTTACTGGAGCCAAGTGCCAGAACCTTTTCCAGGTTCACAGGACACCAACACCGGTACAGTTGGGAGATAGGAGATGTGGATTTGTATTAGAAGGATTTGTGTTAGTACTGGGAGAGGGTTTGGCTGGGAGGATTTGTGATGGAACTATGTAGGAGACTTGTGCGGTGGGGGGCATTTAAGGGGAAGTACGGGTGCTGCAGAATTTGTGGGCTGCCAATCGGGATTTGCAAGCACATCCGGAAGGATACTAGGGGCTCTACGGGCCTATGTGCGAATTCTTGGTGGTTGCGGGACAATACTTGTGCTCGCCACCGCACCAGCTTGTACTGCACTTATGGGACTCGCCACGTCACCAAGTGATACTGCAGTGCTGGTATGTGAAAGACCAGGATGTACTAGGCCGCTGGTGCTCGCCAGTTCAACAAAAGGTAGTGTGGCACTAGTACTGGTACTCTGCTGCATTTGAGAGTCATCAAAATTTACCAGCAAGTGCTAACAGAGATCAGGCCTGATTCTGTGAACACTGCGGTTTTGTGTGCAATGTATCAAGTGACAGTGACCAACTGACACTGCACTTGCTGGGGGAGAAGGGAGGGGTAAGCATAGGGGCTAAACGCAAGGTGCTGGCAGGTTCCGGGGCTGATCCCACTAACGCTGCGTTTTTGGGTCACTATACTAATGTGAATGCTGGTATAGTGTTGATCTGATCAAAGATATTGATCCATTCAGACACTATACTAGCAGTGGAGGTTTATTGTGTATGAGCGTGTTCCTGTCAATCAAGGGGTTAAATGTGATTACTGGTGTACTGACGGGCAATCTGATGCTATCTGGGTGGGGCGTGAAAACCGCGGGAGTGTGAATCACGTATATATACACATGATTTTGCGCACCCGTGCCACCCTGTAGCAGTATTTCTGCTATAGGGCGGTCAGGAAGCGGTTACAGAAGCGGTTTGCGTTAAGGCACTGCGTTACTGTAACTGACAATTGCGCAGTCATGCAGCGCTGCACCCAAATGAAATGTCCGTCCTTTTTTTCCCACGAAATGAGCTTTCTTTAAGTGGTATTTGATCGCCGGTGCGTTTTTTATTTTATGTGCTATAAAAAAAAAGACCGACAATTTTGACAAAAAAAACTAAACAACAATATTTTGGATTTTTTGCTATAAAACATGTCCAGTAAAAAATTAAAAAATCTAATTTCATCATAAATTTACGCCAAAATGTATTCTGCGATATGTATAGATACTGATAATAGCGGCGATCAGCGACTTATGGCGGGACTGAGGCAGACATTCTGACGCTGGGGGGGAACTGACTTGGGGTCACTGACATCCCCAGTGTCACCAATACAGTGATCAGTGCTAAAAAAAAAAGCACTGACACTACTAATGGCACTGGGCAGGAAGGGGTTAACAATGAGAGGCAATCAAAGGGTTAACTGTGTAATGGGAGTGTTTTACTAGGGGGCGGGGTGCTTCACTGGGTCCCCTAGTGGTTAAGGTAGCCTATATTTGGCTGTCTTTCTGGGTTTTTTTCCTGCCAGTTCCCGATAATTAGTTTTTCAAAGTCCTTGTAAGGGAATTTCTGTGAGACGGTTGGCTAATAGAAATGCACATGCGCACAGCAATCTCTGCAGAATAGTGACAAGACGTGTGTATGCGCACAGAAATGTGTGATTGGCGCCAGATGGACTATTTAAAGGAATCTTCTGCCTGTGCTTAATGCTGACTGGTCTTCAGCTGTTTCCCTGTATCCTGCTGCATTCTTGTATGATCCTCTTGTTGCTGACCCGACTTGTTCCTGACCTGACTTCGGATTCCACTCTTGCCTTGTTGCTCGTTCCTGACTTTGGTTTGCTTATAATTTGGTGCCTTGCTGCCCCCCCTCCCCCCCGTTGATGACCTTGCTCCTGTCTCCGATCCCAGCTTCCTGTTCTGCTCCAGTGCCCGTCTGGCTGTCTACAATCCACAAACGAATGGGCAAACTGACAGGACCAAACAGACCCTTGAACAGTATTTACGATGTTTTTCATCTTACTCACAGGATGACTGGATGTCTCTCCTTTCATTGGCGGAATTTGCATACAATAATTCCATCCACTGTTGCTATGAGGTCACTTGTGCAGGCTCGATTTTGACCTGTGCTGTGTGCATCTATTGATACACAGAGCGCAGCTTAGTCCCACCCCGCTGCCTCCTCACTGGACTTGATTGACAGCAGCAGGAGCCTATGGCTCCCTCTGTTGCCTCTGAGCCTGTGAGGAGAAAGGGATAGACCAGCGCTGCTCCTCTCGGGCACAACACTGGATGGAGATTGGGCTCACGTAAGTATTTAGGGGGCTGAAGGGCAGCTGAAGATTTTGAAAATTTTTTTACATTAATGCAGAGAATGCATTAAGGTAAAAAATAGCCTTTAGTATTTTGTAATATTTTACAAATAAGTAATCTTTCTTCATAGATTTAGGTTAAACTGTATTCCACCACATTTCTTTAGTGAAAATAACCCAAATCAGTGTTTATTATTTAGTCTGTAGGAAAGTTCTAGCATCCACAAACTATGGTATATATCTATATCTGAAAAGCAATCAATTCTGATGTACTGACATCTCATTTCTTTCTGATTTACTAACATCTCATCCCAAATGACCGCTTTTCGGAAAGTAGACAGTCCAAGGTATTTATTAAATGGCAAGGTGTTTTTTTTTTTTTTCTTTTTTCACACTGTCACTAATGCAGTACAGCGTCATCATATAACTGGTGATCAGAGACACTGACTGGTGACAATATGTAAAAAAAAATATATATTTTAATGTATTTATATATATATATATATATATATATATATATATATATAGATACCATATTTGCCGGCGTATAAGACGACTTTTTGACCCTTGAAAATCTTCTCAAAAGTCAGGGGTCGTCTTATACGCCGGTACACATGTTTAGGGGGGCTGCGGCATTAAGTACAGGGGTTTGCAGGGGCTGATGTCTCTTACCTGGATCCAGCCCCACGACGATCCGGTCCAGGAAGCGCGGCGTCTCCTTCAGTTCGGCCACTGGATGTTCGTGCGGCTGCTCGGCTCCGCCTCCTCACCGGTGATTGGCCGCCAGAACTGTAGCTCAGGAAAGGCACACAGGCGGCCAATCACCGGCGAGGGGGCGGAGCCGAGCGGCCCCGCGAAAATTGAGTGCCGGAGCAGCAGGTAAGTGTTCTGTGTAGAGGTGCTGCTGCAACCACATATGCTGGCTGCAGCAGCACCATACGAGAACAGGGTCAGCAAGTCTCAGTGGGAGGAATAGTGCCCCATCATTGGTGTCACCGATACCAATGATGGGGCACTATTCCTCCCACTGACACCAACGATGGGGCACTATTCCTCCCCCCCACTGACACCAATGATGGGGCACTATTCCCCCCCCCCCACTGACACCAACGATGGGGCACTATTCCACCCCCCACTGACACCAATGATGGGGCACTATTCCACCCCTCACTGACACCAATGATGGGACACCATTCCTCCCACTGACATCAATGATGGGGCACTATTCCTCCCACTGACACCAATGATGGGGCACTATTCCTCCCACTGACACCAATGATGGGGCACTATTCCTCCCACTGACACCAATGATGGGGCGCTATTCCTCCCACTGATACCAATGATGGGGCACTATTCCTCCCACTGACACTAATGATGGAGCACTATTCCTCCACTGATACTAATGATAGGGCACTATTCCTGCCACTAATGCCAATGATGGGGCACTATTCCTGCCACGAATACCAATGATGGGGCACTATTCCTTCCACTGACATCAATGATGGGGCACTATTCCTCCCACTGGTGTGCATTGGAAGAGGGGTAGTCTTATACGGCGAGTATAGCCCAAACGCTACATTTTAGCAGAAAAAGTAGGGGGGTCGTCTTATACGCCGGCAAATACGGTAGATATATTTTTTTTTAACCAAAGTTACATTGTACTGCTCTGGGGAATTTTTTTTAATTGATTAATTCAGTGTTTGCTATTATAGTTTATTTTATTTATTCCAGGTACTTACATAGTGCCATTAATTTACGCAGTGCTTTACATATATATTGTACATTCACATCAGTGCCTAACCCTCAAGGGGCGTACAAATATGGTTAGCTGTGATTGACCACAGCGAATCACAGGGTACAGATGGGCTGTGATTGTCCCTGTCTGTACCATGTGGTAACTCACAGAGATCAACACGATAGTACACAATGGATAATAAATACAATAAAGAATGTTGCGCTACTCCTTAAGATATATATACACATAAATATTAAGTGATGTGTAATCACAAAATTGCATCAATTTAAATAAAAATAATAAAAAAATACAACGTGAAAGTGATATCAATTCATATTAATTATTAATTTGTGCCCATGATTCATTAAATCTATAAAAATAAATTCATATAATGAAAACAAGTAAGAAACACATTTAAATAAATACATAAATATATATATAATACCGTGCATATAAAATCACACGTGCCTCTTGTGTAGTGGGAACACCCCAATACAACTATACATCAAACAGTGCTCACAAAGTCCAATAGGTATTAATAGTGATACAAATAAAACACGTGCTTCCAATGACTACAGTTGGTGACCATAAATAAAGAGAAATCATGCGGATCTTTGGGTGAATGTGAATTCTGTCAATCCGACCACCATCTGGATTAGCCTCTCACCTCATCACTTCGACCCTTGCGGATCAAAGCGCTTTTGTGGATCCCCCTCACAGATCCTCCAAGATAGCTATCACTCCAAATGCTGCTCCTTGTCGCACCCAAATCTCTCAGGATTTAGTATCCCACCAATGGCTCCTCTCCAGGAAATTTGCAGCATCAATCTCTCAAATGAGAAATAAGATAGATCCTCCCATAGTGCAGTATATTTTATTTTCCACAGTAGGGACAAATAGCATATAACCATATAAAAGTTTATAACTCACGTGGCAGCCAATTCAATACCCCATGCTTTCGGATAGGGGCATGTATGTATGGGTGTACAACTCTGCAAACAGGTGTACCAAGATGGCCGCCACGCCGGAAATACGTCACCACGTCCCGCCGACGCGTTGCGTCACAATATCATGTGACTTCCTCAGGGCACTCCAGTGGACACAGCAGGTGACAGATCTCGCCGGGCTGTGAGGCACATTCCGGAAGGATGTCATATGACGTCCACCCAGAAATGGTGAATGAGGTTAAAAAGAAATAATAAGTGATAAGGCTATTTATTAGTGGTCAGTCACATTTAGATGGAGTTTTTAGCCTGTGTTTGTTATGGTCATGTGTGTGTGTGTCCTCTGTGCCATGATAGGCTATGCAAAAACACAAGCTGCATATTGCTCTGGCTGGCTATTATTCTTAATTGTTTCCCATCCACAGTATATATATTTACATGTCTTGGACTGGAATCAGCTATACCAGGATCATGGCTGCAGCCATGATCCCGGTGTCATTTTTTACGATAAAAGTGATCCGAAAGGGCTTGAAAGGGAGCACCTCCTCCCACCACCATTCCTGGGCGAAAAGGTCTAAAAGTTTAATTTAAAAAAAAATGTAAAAAAATACATTTAAATAAAATAAATATTTAAAAAATTGTGCTTATGTGCAAATGCGGATGAAGACCCCGCATGTATATGTAAACAGTGATTGCACCACACATGTGAGGTATCATGTGAGGTATCACATCAGACTGAGAACAATAATTCTAGGGCCATCCTCTATGTTTGACTCTAAACTGGTAATCTGTAAAGGCTTGTCAAGTGTTGCCTGTGGACAAATTTAGGGTCCGTAGTTTGTCGCCATTTCAGAGACATGGACAATTTTTAATGCTGACATGTTTGGTATCTATTTACTTGACTTTTCATCACCTTCTATATTTTACCAAAATATTGGGTAGTCTATTGTGTTCTAAAATTAATGTAATTGTAATGTAATTGTATTTAGTACCTATAAATTTGTGTTTTAAAAATGTCTGTGCATATAATGAGTGTGGCAATGTTGTACTAACAGTGGGAGGGGATTAACAATGACCCTACTCACTGTGTACACGGTAACACATGTCACAGTCCTTGTATCCAGGGGCGGACTGACCATTTGGAAACTCGGGCACTGCCCGAGGTCAGTAGGGGGCCCCGTGAGATGCCCCGGTACCTTTTTCATAGGCTTTTTTGAGTTTGGGCAAGGACACAGGGGCCCCATGATTCCCTATTGCCCGGGGGCCCCATGAGTTGTCAGTCCACTCCTGCCTGTATCCCAAAAATACAAGTGGGAGACTAGCAGACACATACAAATCTCAGCACACTGATTTGTCAAATATGAAACTCTACTCTTACATATGCTTTTCTGCACACAGCCTACCTTGATGAAGAACTTCATTAACAGTGACCACTGAGCAACCAGCATCTGTTGTACATAAAGCATAAACATTGCGGTGGTCAGGAGTATGTCAAATGCAGCCTAGTATATGGAGTCTTCTTTACGCAGAACTCTACTGGTGGCAGCAAATGCCTGTGACAT
The DNA here is from genome assembly GCF_062004578.1 of Staurois parvus. Lineage (NCBI taxonomy): Eukaryota > Metazoa > Chordata > Amphibia > Anura > Ranidae > Staurois > Staurois parvus. The sequence goes on along the minus strand of NW_028319601.1, from coordinate 3,597,511 downwards.
GGTGGCCAAAGGTCTCTCACCACACCGACGCTGCAGATGTCCTCCTGATGGCGATCAATCTCACATACTTTGTCATAGCCATGTGAAGGGTAGCCAGCAATGCTCTGGGCCTCCCTCTCATACATGGCATTCACGTGCTTTGCAGTCCTTCCCCTGATGGTCAATCCTGTAGGCTGGATGGAGGAGGAAGAGCAGGCCACACTATCCCTATAGCACAGTGGAGGGCTGAGGGCCTAACTTACAGTGACTTTCAATAGTCCCTCTGAGCCAAGCTGGTCCAAATGAACGGTTTTCTTTACGAAAAGATGTGAGCGCTGTTAGCATTGTAGAAACTGTATGCAACCTACGCTACATCAAGTATACAGTGCCATGTTCTTGAAGCCAGGCTGAGCGCTGCTCAACCATTCACAGAAGTCTTGAGTTTTATCAACGGATACAAGGCTTCCTCTGATTGGCTGAGGAGGAGATCATGACATTATTGGCCCGCCTCAGTCAATCAGAGAAAGTCTTGTATTGGTTGATAAAATGCAAGGCTTCCTGTGCATGGCTGTCCCCAGGTTCTGCTGCTCCTTCCAGTGCTTTGTGTTTTCCCTGAACAGATCCCCCCCATCCCCCAGCATATTCCTTATGTATCACCCAGGCTTGTACAAGGAAGAAAGCAAACAGATGGTGCAGACACCTACAGTAGTGCATTATCCAGGGTTTATTGTAAAGTATAAAAAGACAAAAAATATATTCACAAACATAGCACATGTATAAAGCCAATAAGGCCATAGAAATGGCCGACTGATGGTGCGGTCGGCCTACTGACGCCTTTCGGGTAGGAATCCCTTTCCTCAGAGCTATCAAGGCTCTCTGTGGGCTCCCGTCAGCATTCTCTGTCTCCACTTTCTCTAACTGCTTTCCCCCCCCCCCCACTTGTCAGTGGATGGGGCCAAATCAGTTCTCCTCTCCCTCCACACTGTCCTATCAGAAAAGCCACCATTAGAAATCATGAGGCCTTGTACAGACTAGCTGGTGAGGCAGAAAAAAAACAGGCCTCCAGGGGGTGACAGGACAGCCTCCTGAACGCCTGACAGCAGCCACTTATCCGCACTCTGAAAAGCGATCCACTACAGATCACTCTTCAGTGTTTGCCTAGTGTGGACCAAGCCTAACAAGTCATTGTAATGTCACCCATAGTCCTGTCCTTACAACATGGCCACTGGAAGCTGACACCTATACTGCAAAGGTTGTTGTCACAGGACAGGGGGACACAGGCCATGCACTGTACAGACACTTCTTCATCCTCCACGTCTCCTTCCTTTCTACTTGGAAAAACACTGTGTGCCCATTGGCAGATGAGGACGGAGGAGGCGGTACAGGCTGCTCCGCCCCCTCAATCATTAAGCCGAAGCTCCACCTCCCTCATGACATCACGTGTGATCTCCAAGTCAGACTCCGCCTCCTATACACATTTCATGAAGATCGGTATTCCTTGAAGGGGGTGTGTCGGTAATTGAGGGGGTGAGGCCTGTCTGTGGAAAGTGAGGTAAGTGAATCAGTGCTTTATGTATTACAAGTAGTTGATGGCAGATGAGCGGCAATTGAATGGTTCGGTCTGCGCAGGCGCTCCGCTTCTGAGAAATTCTGTATCCGCTCCACACCCCCCTCCCGATCACAGAGGTGACATGTCGCTGTCACCGCTCTGCCCGATCTTCCGCCGCCCATGAAATCCTCCCCACCGTGTGTTCCGGATGATCGGCGCTGCAGCGATCCGGAATGTCATGTGCTGCACATTCTCCTACCCGGGGAAGAGCTGTGTTATAATGAGGAAATGTGAGGCTGTGCGGCTCCCGGAGATGAACGGCTACAATATCCTAGCTGCAGAGCCATGGGCGGCCCTCCCTGAGGCCGCCTCCCATACGTATTCCACTGCACTGCCGGACACTACAACTGCACGTCTTATCTCCTCGGAGAACACTCCCAGAATGACGGAGCGGCGCGGTTGCTAGGCTACAGGGACGCTATATGCGTGCCTTGAGTGACGTTGACGTGACGGCGCGGTTGCTAGGCGACAGGGACGCTATGTGCGTGCCTTGTGAGTGACGTGTACGTGGTGGGCGGGCTCTGTGCTGGAGACCGGGAAGCCGTACACAGATACATTACTAAAACGAATCCTTTGGGTTCGCCGGCTCCATCTACTGGTCAATGTGCGGTATAGCATTCTGAAATACCTTCCTGAGATAAATTACCGCATTTTGGCCACTAGATGGGGATAATAAGCACAGGGACTGTATACACCAATGTGTTGGCCATTCAGGCAAAGAAAGCTTTCTAAATGTATTTATTTATTTCAGGTACTTCTACAGCGCTGTCAGTTTACGCAGTGCTTTACATATATATATTGTCACATCAGTCCCTAACCCTCAAGGGGTGTACAATCTAAGATGCCTAACTCACATTCATACACATACTAGGACCAATTTAGATAGGAGCTAATTCACCTACCAGCATGTCTTTGGAGTGTGGGAGGAAACCGGAGTACCCTGAGGAAACCCACGCATGCACAGGGAGAACATGCAAACTCCAGGCAGGAGGTGCAGTGGCTGGGAGTCGAACCAAGGACCCTAGTACTTCCAGGCGGAAGTGCTAACCATTTAGCTACTGTGCTGCCCGATAGATCCCATAGTGAGGGAGGATGGCGGCCCATAGAGATTCATTAGATTAGAGTCCATAGTATGGAAGGTGGGAGGGGAGGCTATGCACAGCGGTGGAACTACCCGGGTCGAACTTGTGACAGGGCCCTGGCATTCCACCACCGTGGGGGGCCCTGAGCTTCCCCCAGCATAAGCCAGCTTAGGCCCTCTGTGAAGCCCGGAGCCCATTGGTGGAACAAGTTCAGTCACTGCGCTCCGGTTACTTGCCTAACAGGGCACACCAGTGTGGGCACCCGGGATACCTGCCCTGCTTCTCTTGCAGCGTCCCCACGGTCCCACACATGGCGATTTCCCCCTGTGGCAGTCTGCACGTCTCCCCACCGACACCCTGCACAGTGCACCCCTCACAGAACTCACGCTGGCTCCTCCTCCTCGGCTCTGATGTTCTCCTGTACAGACATGAGGAGCCGGGGAGGAACATTGAACTGCAAGAGCTGCGCTGATGATCTTAGGTCTGTGTTTACTGCTGTATACAGAGGAGGGGGGAAGGGTAACTAATTAGTATACATACCTGGAGGAGTGATGGGGGGGGGGGGGCTGGTAAGAGGATATGTGCTGTGGGGTGCTTAGGGAGGGCAGTGGACCTGTGCTTTGGGGGAGTCAGATTTGAAATCCCCCACCACCCCTTCTAGTACAAGTCCTCTCCCCTCCCAAAGCACCCCCCCCCCCAACACACACATATCCTCTTACCCCCCTCCCAATCAGAGATTGGCACAGAGGGGGCACTTGCAGCATCTAGGGCCCCTGGCACCCTGTAAGCGGTGCAGACATGTACCCCAGGTGCCCGCTGTGGTGCCCCCCTGTCAAGACAAGTTACTGGAGCCAAGTGCCAGAACCTTTTCCAGGTTCACAGGACACCAACACCGGTACAGTTGGGAGATAGGAGATGTGGATTTGTATTAGAAGGATTTGTGTTAGTACTGGGAGAGGGTTTGGCTGGGAGGATTTGTGATGGAACTATGTAGGAGACTTGTGCGGTGGGGGGCATTTAAGGGGAAGTACGGGTGCTGCAGAATTTGTGGGCTGCCAATCGGGATTTGCAAGCACATCCGGAAGGATACTAGGGGCTCTACGGGCCTATGTGCGAATTCTTGGTGGTTGCGGGACAATACTTGTGCTCGCCACCGCACCAGCTTGTACTGCACTTATGGGACTCGCCACGTCACCAAGTGATACTGCAGTGCTGGTATGTGAAAGACCAGGATGTACTAGGCCGCTGGTGCTCGCCAGTTCAACAAAAGGTAGTGTGGCACTAGTACTGGTACTCTGCTGCATTTGAGAGTCATCAAAATTTACCAGCAAGTGCTAACAGAGATCAGGCCTGATTCTGTGAACACTGCGGTTTTGTGTGCAATGTATCAAGTGACAGTGACCAACTGACACTGCACTTGCTGGGGGAGAAGGGAGGGGTAAGCATAGGGGCTAAACGCAAGGTGCTGGCAGGTTCCGGGGCTGATCCCACTAACGCTGCGTTTTTGGGTCACTATACTAATGTGAATGCTGGTATAGTGTTGATCTGATCAAAGATATTGATCCATTCAGACACTATACTAGCAGTGGAGGTTTATTGTGTATGAGCGTGTTCCTGTCAATCAAGGGGTTAAATGTGATTACTGGTGTACTGACGGGCAATCTGATGCTATCTGGGTGGGGCGTGAAAACCGCGGGAGTGTGAATCACGTATATATACACATGATTTTGCGCACCCGTGCCACCCTGTAGCAGTATTTCTGCTATAGGGCGGTCAGGAAGCGGTTACAGAAGCGGTTTGCGTTAAGGCACTGCGTTACTGTAACTGACAATTGCGCAGTCATGCAGCGCTGCACCCAAATGAAATGTCCGTCCTTTTTTTCCCACGAAATGAGCTTTCTTTAAGTGGTATTTGATCGCCGGTGCGTTTTTTATTTTATGTGCTATAAAAAAAAAGACCGACAATTTTGACAAAAAAAACTAAACAACAATATTTTGGATTTTTTGCTATAAAACATGTCCAGTAAAAAATTAAAAAATCTAATTTCATCATAAATTTACGCCAAAATGTATTCTGCGATATGTATAGATACTGATAATAGCGGCGATCAGCGACTTATGGCGGGACTGAGGCAGACATTCTGACGCTGGGGGGGAACTGACTTGGGGTCACTGACATCCCCAGTGTCACCAATACAGTGATCAGTGCTAAAAAAAAAGCACTGACACTACTAATGGCACTGGGCAGGAAGGGGTTAACAATGAGAGGCAATCAAAGGGTTAACTGTGTAATGGGAGTGTTTTACTAGGGGGCGGGGTGCTTCACTGGGTCCCCTAGTGGTTAAGGTAGCCTATATTTGGCTGTCTTTCTGGGTTTTTTTCCTGCCAGTTCCCGATAATTAGTTTTTCAAAGTCCTTGTAAGGGAATTTCTGTGAGACGGTTGGCTAATAGAAATGCACATGCGCACAGCAATCTCTGCAGAATAGTGACAAGACGTGTGTATGCGCACAGAAATGTGTGATTGGCGCCAGATGGACTATTTAAAGGAATCTTCTGCCTGTGCTTAATGCTGACTGGTCTTCAGCTGTTTCCCTGTATCCTGCTGCATTCTTGTATGATCCTCTTGTTGCTGACCCGACTTGTTCCTGACCTGACTTCGGATTCCACTCTTGCCTTGTTGCTCTTTCCTGACTTTGGTTTGCTTATAATTTGGTGCCTTGCTGCCCCCCCTCCCCCCCGTTGATGACCTTGCTCCTGTCTCCGATCCCAGCTTCCTGTTCTGCTCCAGTGCCCGTCTGGCTGTCTACAATCCACAAACGAATGGGCAAACTGACAGGACCAAACAGACCCTTGAACAGTATTTACGATGTTTTTCATCTTACTCACAGGATGACTGGATGTCTCTCCTTTCATTGGCGGAATTTGCATACAATAATTCCATCCACTGTTGCTATGAGGTCACTTGTGCAGGCTCGATTTTGACCTGTGCTGTGTGCATCTATTGATACACAGAGCGCAGCTTAGTCCCACCCCGCTGCCTCCTCACTGGACTTGATTGACAGCAGCAGGAGCCTATGGCTCCCTCTGTTGCCTCTGAGCCTGTGAGGAGAAAGGGATAGACCAGCGCTGCTCCTCTCGGGCACAACACTGGATGGAGATTGGGCTCACGTAAGTATTTAGGGGGCTGGAGGGCAGCTGAAGATTTTGAAAATTTTTTTACATTAATGCAGAGAATGCATTAAGGTAAAAAATAGCCTTTAGTATTTTGTAATATTTTACAAATAAGTAATCTTTCTTCATAGATTTAGGTTAAACTGTATTCCACCACATTTCTTTAGTGAAAATAACCCAAATCAGTGTTTATTATTTAGTCTGTAGGAAAGTTCTAGCATCCACAAACTATGGTATATATCTATATCTGAAAAGCAATCAATTCTGATGTACTGACATCTCATTTCTTTCTGATTTACTAACATCTCATCCCAAATGACCGCTTTTCGGAAAGTAGACAGTCCAAGGTATTTATTAAATGGCAAGGTGTTTTTTTTTTTTTTCTTTTTTCACACTGTCACTAATGCAGTACAGCGTCATCATATAACTGGTGATCAGAGACACTGACTGGTGACAATATGTAAAAAAATATATATATTTTAATGTATTTATATATATATATACATATATATATATATATATATATAGATACCATATTTGCCGGCGTATAAGACGACTTTTTGACCCTTGAAAATCTTCTCAAAAGTCAGGGGTCGTCTTATACGCCGGTACACATGTTTAGGGGGGCTGCGGCATTAAGTACAGGGGTTTGCAGGGGCTGATGTCTCTTACCTGGATCCAGCCCCACGACGATCCGGTCCAGGAAGCGCGGCGTCTCCTTCAGTTCGGCCACTGGATGTTCGTGCGGCTGCTCGGCTCCGCCTCCTCACCGGTGATTGGCCGCCAGAACTGTAGCTCAGGAAAGGCACACAGGCGGCCAATCACCGGCGAGGGGGCGGAGCCGAGCGGCCCCGCGAAAATTGAGTGCCGGAGCAGCAGGTAAGTGTTCTGTGTAGAGGTGCTGCTGCAACCACATATGCTGGCTGCAGCAGCACCATACGAGAACAGGGTCAGCAAGTCTCAGTGGGAGGAATAGTGCCCCATCATTGGTGTCACCGATACCAATGATGGGGCACTATTCCTCCCACTGACACCAACGATGGGGCACTATTCCTCCCCCCCACTGACACCAATGATGGGGCACTATTCCCCCCCCCCCACTGACACCAACGATGGGGCACTATTCCACCCCCCACTGACACCAATGATGGGGCACTATTCCACCCCTCACTGACACCAATGATGGGACACCATTCCTCCCACTGACATCAATGATGGGGCACTATTCCTCCCACTGACACCAATGATGGGGCACTATTCCTCCCACTGACACCAATGATGGGGCACTATTCCTCCCACTGACACCAATGATGGGGCGCTATTCCTCCCACTGATACCAATGATGGGGCACTATTCCTCCCACTGACACTAATGATGGAGCACTATTCCTCCACTGATACTAATGATAGGGCACTATTCCTGCCACTAATGCCAATGATGGGGCACTATTCCTGCCACTAATACCAATGATGGGGCACTATTCCTCCCACTGACATCAATGATGGGGCACTATTCCTCCCACTGGTGTGCATTGGAAGAGGGGTAGTCTTATACGGCGAGTATAGCCCAAACGCTACATTTTAGCAGAAAAAGTAGGGGGGTCGTCTTATACGCCGGCAAATACGGTAGATATATTTTTTTTTAACCAAAGTTACATTGTACTGCTCTGGGGAATTTTTTTTAATTGATTAATTCAGTGTTTGCTATTATAGTTTATTTTATTTATTCCAGGTACTTACATAGTGCCATTAATTTACGCAGTGCTTTACATATATATTGTACATTCACATCAGTGCCTAACCCTCAAGGGGCGTACAAATATGGTTAGCTGTGATTGACCACAGCGAATCACAGGGTACAGATGGGCTGTGATTGTCCCTGTCTGTACCCTGTGGTAACTCACAGAGATCAACACGATAGTACACAATGGATAATAAATACAATAAAGAATGTTGCGCTACTCCTTAAGATATATATACACATAAATATTAAGTGATGTGTAATCACAAAATTGCATCAATTTAAATAAAAATAATAAAAAAATACAACGTGAAAGTGATATCAATTCATATTAATTATTAATTTGTGCCCATGATTCATTAAATCTATAAAAATAAATTCATATAATGAAAACAAGTAAGAAACACATTTAAATAAATACATAAATATATATATAATACCGTGCATATAAAATCACACGTGCCTCTTGTGTAGTGGGAACACCCCAATACAACTATACATCAAACAGTGCTCACAAAGTCCAATAGGTATTAATAGTGATACAAATAAAACACGTGCTTCCAATGACTACAGTTGGTGACCATAAATAAAGAGAAATCATGCGGATCTTTGGGTGAATGTGAATTCTGACAATCCGACCACCATCTGGATTAGCCTCTCACCTCATCACTTCGACCCTTGCGGATCAAAGCGCTTTTGTGGATCCCCCTCACAGATCCTCCAAGATAGCTATCACTCCAAATGCTGCTCCTTGTCGCACCCAAATCTCTCAGGATTTAGTATCCCACCAATGGCTCCTCTCCAGGAAATTTGCAGCATCAATCTCTCAAATGAGAAATAAGATAGATCCTCCCATAGTGCAGTATATTTTATTTTCCACAGTAGGGACAAATAGCATATAACCATATAAAAGTTTATAACTCACGTGGCAGCCAATTCAATACCCCATGCTTTCGGATAGGGGCATGTATGTATGGGTGTACAACTCTGCAAACAGGTGTACCAAGATGGCCGCCACGCCGGAAATACGTCACCACGTCCCGCCGACGCGTTGCGTCACAATATCATGTGACTTCCTCAGGGCACTCCAGTGGACACAGCAGGTGACAGATCTCGCCGGGCTGTGAGGCACATTCCGGAAGGATGTCATATGACGTCCACCCAGAAATGGTGAATGAGGTTAAAAAGAAATAATAAGTGATAAGGCTATTTATTAGTGGTCAGTCACATTTAGATGGAGTTTTTAGCCTGTGTTTGTTATGGTCATGTGTGTGTGTGTCCTCTGTGCCATGATAGGCTATGCAAAAACACAAGCTGCATATTGCTCTGGCTGGCTATTATTCTTAATTGTTTCCCATCCACAGTATATATATTTACATGTCTTGGACTGGAATCAGCTATACCAGGATCATGGCTGCAGCCATGATCCCGGTGTCATTTTTTACGATAAAAGTGATCCGAAAGGGCTTGAAAGGGAGCACCTCCTCCCACCACCATTCCTGGGCGAAAAGGTCTAAAAGTTTAATTTAAAAAAAAATGTAAAAAAATACATTTAAATAAAATAAATATTTAAAAAATTGTGCTTATGTGCAAATGCGGATGAAGACCCCGCATGTATATGTAAACAGTGATTGCACCACACATGTGAGGTATCACATCAGACTGAGAACAATAATTCTAGGGCCATCCTCTATGTTTGACTCTAAACTGGTAATCTGTAAAGGCTTGTCAAGTGTTGCCTGTGGACAAATTTAGGGTCCGTAGTTTGTCGCCATTTCAGAGACATGGACAATTTTTAATGCTGACATGTTTGGTATCTATTTACTTGACTTTTCATCACCTTCTATATTTTACCAAAATATTGGGTAGTCTATTGTGTTCTAAAATTAATGTAATTGTAATGTAATTGTATTTAGTACCTATAAATTTGTGTTTTAAAAATGTCTGTGCATATAATGAGTGTGGCAATGTTGTACTAACAGTGGGAGGGGATTAACAATGACCCTACTCACTGTGTACACGGTAACACATGTCACAGTCCTTGTATCCAGGGGCGGACTGACCATTTGGAAACTCGGGCACTGCCCGAGGTCAGTAGGGGGCCCCGTGAGATGCCCCGGTACCTTTTTCATAGGCTTTTTTGAGTTTGGGCAAGGACACAGGGGCCCCATGATTCCCTATTGCCCGGGGGCCCCATGAGTTGTCAGTCCACTCCTGCTTGTATCCCAAAAATACAAGTGGGAGACTAGCAGACACATACAAATCTCAGCACACTGATTTGTCAAATATGAAACTCTACTCTTACATATGCTTTTCTGCACACAGCCTACCTTGATGAAGAACTTCATTAACAGTGACCACTGAGCAACCAGCATCTGTTGTACATAAAGCATAAACATTGCGGTGGTCAGGAGTATGTCAAATGCAGCCTAGTATATGGAGTCTTCTTTACGCAGAACTCTACTGGTGGCAGCAAATGCCTGTGACATGGTGGCCAAAGGTCTCTCACCACACCGACGCTGCAGATGTCCTCCTGATGGCGATCAATCTCACATACTTTGTCATAGCCATGTGAAGGGTAGCCAGCAATGCTCTGGGCCTCCCTCTCATACATGGCATTCACGTGCTTTGCAGTCCTTCCCCTGATGGTCAATCCTGTAGGCTGGATGGAGGAGGAAGAGCAGGCCACACTATCCCTATAGCACAGTGGAGGGCTGAGGGCCTAACTTACAGTGACTTTCAATAGTCCCTCTGAGCCAAGCTGGTCCAAATGAACGGTTTTCTTTACGAAAAGATGTGAGCGCTGTTAGCATTGTAGAAACTGTATGCAACCTACGCTACATCAAGTATACAGTGCCATGTTCTTGAAGCCAGGCTGAGCGCTGCTCAACCATTCACAGAAGTCTTGAGTTTTATCAACGGATACAAGGCTTCCTCTGATTGGCTGAGGAGGAGATCATGACATTATTGGCCCGCCTCAGTCAATCAGAGAAAGTCTTGTATTGGTTGATAAAATGCAAGGCTTCCTGTGCATGGCTGTCCCCAGGTTCTGCTGCTCCTTCCAGTGCTTTGTGTTTTCCCTGAACAGATCCCCCCCATCCCCCAGCATATTCCTTATGTATCACCCAGGCTTGTACAAGGAAGAAAGCAAACAGATGGTGCAGACACCTACAGTAGTGCATTATCCAGGGTTTATTGTAAAGTATAAAAAGACAAAAAATATATTCACAAACATAGCACATGTATAAAGCCTATAAGGCCATAGAAATGGCCGACTGATGGTGCGGTCGGCCTACTGACGCCTTTCGGGTAGGAATCCCTTTCCTCAGAGCTATCAAGGCTCTCTGTGGGCTCCCGTCAGCATTCTCTGTCTCCACTTTCTCTAACTGCTTTCCCCCCCCCCCCCCCCACTTGTCAGTGGATGGGGCCAAATCAGTTCTCCTCTCCCTCCACACTGTCCTATCAGAAAAGCCACCATTAGAAATCATGAGGCCTTGTACAGACTAGCTGGTGAGGCAGAAAAAAAACAGGCCTCCAGGGGGTGACAGGACAGCCTCCTGAACGCCTGACAGCAGCCACTTATCCGCACTCTGAAAAGCGATCCACTACAGATCACTCTTCAGTGTTTGCCTAGTGTGGACCAAGCCTAACAAGTCATTGTAATGTCACCCATAGTCCTGTCCTTACATGGCCACTGGAAGCTGACACCTATACTGCAAAGGTTGTTGTCACAGGACAGGGGGACACAGGCCATGCACTGTACAGACACTTCTTCATCCTCCACGTCTCCTTCATTTCTACTGGGAAAAACAGTGTGTGCCCATTGGCAGATGAGGACGGAGGAGGCGGTACAGGCTGCTCCGCCCCCTCAATCATTAAGCCGAAGCTCCACCTCCCTCATGACATCACGTGTGATCTCCAAGTCAGACTCCGCCTCCTATACACATTTCATGAAGATCGGTATTCCTTGAAGGGGGTGTGTCGGTAATTGAGGGGGTGAGGCCTGTCTGTGGAAAGTGAGGTAAGTGAATCAGTGCTTTATGTATTACAAGTAGTTGATGGCAGATGAGCGGCAATTGAATGGTTCGGTCTGCGCAGGCGCTCCGCTTGAGAAATTCTGTATCCGCTCCACACCCCCCTCCCGATCACAGAGGTGACATGTCGCTGTCACCGCTCTGCCCGATCTTCCGCCGCCCATGAAATCCTCCCCACCGTGTGTTCCGGATGATCGGCGCTGCAGCGATCCGGAATGTCATGTGCTGCACATTCTCCTACCCGGGGAAGAGCTGTGTTATAATGAGGAAATGTGAGGCTGTGCGGCTCCCGGAGATGAACGGCTACAATATCCTAGCTGCAGAGCCATGGGCGGCCCTCCCTGAGGCCGCCTCCCATACGTATTCCACTGCACTGCCGGACACTACAACTGCACGTCTTATCTCCTCGGAGAACACTCCCAGAATGACGGAGCGGCGCGGTTGCTAGGCTACAGGGACGCTATGTGCGTGCCTTGAGTGACGTTGACGTGACGGCGCGGTTGCTAGGCGACAGGGACGCTATGTGCGTGCCTTGTGAGTGACGTGTACGTGGTGGGCGGGCTCTGTGCTGGAGACCGGGAAGCCGTACACAGATACATTACTAAAACGAATCCTTTGGGTTCGCCGGCTCCATCTACTGGTCAATGTGCGGTATAGCATTCTGAAATACCTTCCTGAGATAAATTACCGCATTTTGGCCACTAGATGGGGATAATAAGCACAGGGACTGTATACACCAATGTGTTGGCCATTCAGGCAAAGAAAGCTTTCTAAATGTATTTATTTATTTCAGGTACTTCTACAGCGCTGTCAGTTTACGCAGTGCTTTACATATATATATTGTCACATCAGTCCCTAACCCTCAAGGGGTGTACAATCTAAGGTGCCTAACTCACATTCATACACATACTAGGACCAATTTAGATAGGAGCTAATTCACCTACCAGCATGTCTTTGGAGTGTGGGAGGAAACCGGAGTACCCTGAGGAAACCCACGCATGCACAGGGAGAACATGCAAACTCCAGGCAGGAGGTGCAGTGGCTGGGAGTCGAACCAAGGACCCTAGTACTTCCAGGCGGAAGTGCTAACCATTTAGCTACTGTGCTGCCCGATAGATCCCATAGTGAGGGAGGATGGCGGCCCATAGAGATTCATTAGATTAGAGTCCATAGTATGGAAGGTGGGAGGGGAGGCTATGCACAGCGGTGGAACTACCCGGGTCGAACTTGTGACAGGGCCCTGGCATTCCACCACCGTGGGGGGCCCTGAGCTTCCCCCAGCATAAGCCAGCTTAGGCCCTCTGTGAAGCCCGGAGCCCATTGGTGGAACAAGTTCAGTCACTGCGCTCCGGTTACTTGCCTAACAGGGCACACCAGTGTGGGCACCCGGGATACCTGCCCTGCTTCTCTTGCAGCGTCCCCACGGTCCCACACATGGCGATTTCCCCCTGTGGCAGTCTGCACGTCTCCCCACCGACACCCTGCACAGTGCACCCCTCACAGAACTCACGCTGGCTCCTCCTCCTCGGCTCTGATGTTCTCCTGTACAGACATGAGGAGCCGGGGAGGAACATTGAACTGCAAGAGCTGCGCTGATGATCTTAGGTCTGTGTTTACTGCTGTATACAGAGGAGGGGGGAAGGGTAACTAATTAGTATACATACCTGGAGGAGTGATGGGGGGGGGGGGGCTGGTAAGAGGATATGTGCTGTGGGGTGCTTAGGGAGGGCAGTGGACCTGTGCTTTGGGGGAGTCAGATTTGAAATCCCCCACCACCCCTTCTAGTACAAGTCCTCTCCCCTCCCAAAGCACCCCCCCCCCCAACACACACATATCCTCTTACCCCCCTCCCAATCAGAGATTGGCACAGAGGGGGCACTTGCAGCATCTAGGGCCCCTGGCACCCTGTAAGCGGTGCAGACATGTACCCCAGGTGCCCGCTGTGGTGCCCCCCTGTCAAGACAAGTTACTGGAGCCAAGTGCCAGAACCTTTTCCAGGTTCACAGGACACCAACACCGGTACAGTTGGGAGATAGGAGATGTGGATTTGTATTAGAAGGATTTGTGTTAGTACTGGGAGAGGGTTTGGCTGGGAGGATTTGTGATGGAACTATGTAGGAGACTTGTGCGGTGGGGGGCATTTAAGGGGAAGTACGGGTGCTGCAGAATTTGTGGGCTGCCAATCGGGATTTGCAAGCACATCCGGAAGGATACTAGGGGCTCTACGGGCCTATGTGCGAATTCTTGGTGGTTGCGGGACAATACTTGTGCTCGCCACCGCACCAGCTTGTACTGCACTTATGGGACTCGCCACGTCACCAAGTGATACTGCAGTGCTGGTATGTGAAAGACCAGGATGTACTAGGCCGCTGGTGCTCGCCAGTTCAACAAAAGGTAGTGTGGCACTAGTACTGGTACTCTGCTGCATTTGAGAGTCATCAAAATTTACCAGCAAGTGCTAACAGAGATCAGGCCTGATTCTGTGAACACTGCGGTTTTGTGTGCAATGTATCAAGTGACAGTGACCAACTGACACTGCACTTGCTGGGGGAGAAGGGAGGGGTAAGCATAGGGGCTAAACGCAAGGTGCTGGCAGGTTCCGGGGCTGATCCCACTAACGCTGCGTTTTTGGGTCACTATACTAATGTGAATGCTGGTATAGTGTTGATCTGATCAAAGATATTGATCCATTCAGACACTATACTAGCAGTGGAGGTTTATTGTGTATGAGCGTGTTCCTGTCAATCAAGGGGTTAAATGTGATTACTGGTGTACTGACGGGCAATCTGATGCTATCTGGGTGGGGCGTGAAAACCGCGGGAGTGTGAATCACGTATATATACACATGATTTTGCGCACCCGTGCCACCCTGTAGCAGTATTTCTGCTATAGGGCGGTCAGGAAGCGGTTACAGAAGCGGTTTGCGTTAAGGCACTGCGTTACTGTAACTGACAATTGCGCAGTCATGCAGCGCTGCACCCAAATGAAATGTCCGTCCTTTTTTTCCCACGAAATGAGCTTTCTTTAAGTGGTATTTGATCGCCGGTGCGTTTTTTATTTTATGTGCTATAAAAAAAAAGACCGACAATTTTGACAAAAAAAACTAAACAACAATATTTTGGATTTTTTGCTATAAAACATGTCCAGTAAAAAATTAAAAAATCTAATTTCATCATAAATTTACGCCAAAATGTATTCTGCGATATGTATAGATACTGATAATAGCGGCGATCAGCGACTTATGGCGGGACTGAGGCAGACATTCTGACGCTGGGGGGGAACTGACTTGGGGTCACTGACATCCCCAGTGTTACCAATACAGTGATCAGTGCTAAAAAAAAAAGCACTGACACTACTAATGGCACTGGGCAGGAAGGGGTTAACAATGAGAGGCAATCAAAGGGTTAACTGTGTAATGGGAGTGTTTTACTAGGGGGCGGGGTGCTTCACTGGGTCCCCTAGTGGTTAAGGTAGCCTATATTTGGCTGTCTTTCTGGGTTTTTTTCCTGCCAGTTCCCGATAATTAGTTTTTCAAAGTCCTTGTAAGGGAATTTCTGTGAGACGGTTGGCTAATAGAAATGCACATGCGCACAGCAATCTCTGCAGAATAGTGACAAGACGTGTGTATGCGCACAGAAATGTGTGATCGCGCACAAGCATGCGCACATTGAATTGGCGCCAGATGGACTATTTAAAGGATTCTTCTGCCTGTGCTTAATGCTGACTGGTCTTCAGCTGTTTCCCTGTATCCTGCTGCATTCTTGTATGATCCTCTTGTTGCTGACCCGACTTGTTCCTGACCTGACTTCGGATTCCACTCTTGCCTTGTTGCTCGTTCCTGACTTTGGTTTGCTTATAATTTGGTGCCTTGCTGCCAACCCCCCCCCCCCCCCCCCCCCCCGTTGATGACCTTGCTCCTGTCTCCGATCCCAGCTTCCTGTTCTGCTCCAGTGCCCGTCTGGCTGTCTAATATACCAGCTCTGCACACCATAAACTGTTCCTGCCGGGTTTTTTCTGCCTACAATCCACAAACGAATGGGCAAACTGACAGGACCAAACAGACCCTTGAACAGTATTTACGATGTTTTTCATCTTACTCACAGGATGACTGGATGTCTCTCCTTTCATTGGCGGAATTTGCATACAATAATTCCATCCACTGTTGCTATGAGGTCACTTGTGCAGGCTCGATTTTGACCTGTGCTGTGTGCATCTATTGATACACAGAGCGCAGCTTAGTCCCACCCCGCTGCCTCCTCACTGGACTTGATTGACAGCAGCAGGAGCCTATGGCTCCCTCTGTTGCCTCTGAGCCTGTGAGGAGAAAGGGATAGACCAGCGCTGCTCCTCTCGGGCACAACACTGGATGGAGATTGGGCTCACGTAAGTATTTAGGGGGCTGGAGGGCAGCTGAAGATTTTGAAAATTTTTTTACATTAATGCAGAGAATGCATTAAGGTAAAAAATAGCCTTTAGTATTTTGTAATATTTTACAAATAAGTAATCTTTCTTCATAGATTTAGGTTAAACTGTATTCCACCATATTTCTTTAGTGAAAATAACCCAAATCAGTGTTTATTATTTAGTCTGTAGGAAAGTTCTAGCATCCACAAACTATGGTATATATCTATATCTGAAAAGCAATCAATTCTGATGTACTGACATCTCATTTCTTTCTGATTTACTAACATCTCATCCCAAATGACCGCTTTTCGGAAAGTAGACAGTCCAAGGTATTTATTAAATGGCAAGGTGAGTTTTTTTTTTTTTTCTTTTTTCACACTGTCACTAATGCAGTACAGCGTCATCATATAACTGGTGATCAGAGACACTGACTGGTGACAATATGTAAAAAAATATATATATTTTAATGTATTTATATATATATATATATATATATATAGATACCATATTTGCTGGCGTATAAGACGACTTTTTGACCCTTGAAAATCTTCTCAAAAGTCAGGGGTCGTCTTATACGCCGGTACACATGTTTAGGGGGGCTGCGGCATTAAGTACAGGGGTTTGCAGGGGCTGATGTCTCTTACCTGGATCCAGCCCCACGACGATCCGGTCCAGGAAGCGCGGCGTCTCCTTCAGTTCGGCCACTGGATGTTCGTGCGGCTGCTCGGCTCCGCCTCCTCACCGGTGATTGGCCGCCAGAACTGTAGCTCAGGAAAGGCACACAGGCGGCCAATCACCGGCGAGGGGGCGGAGCCGAGCGGCCCCGCGAAAATTGAGTGCCGGAGCAGCAGGTAAGTGTTCTGTGTAGAGGTGCTGCTGCAACCACATATGCTGGCTGCAGCAGCACCATACGAGAACAGGGTCAGCAAGTCTCAGTGGGAGGAATAGTGCCCCATCATTGGTGTCACCGATACCAATGATGGGGCACTATTCCTCCCACTGACACCAACGATGGGGCACTATTCCTCCCCCCCACTGACACCAATGATGGGGCACTATTCCCCCCCCCCCACTGACACCAACGATGGGGCACTATTCCACCCCCCACTGACACCAATGATGGGGCACTATTCCACCCCTCACTGACACCAATGATGGGACACCATTCCTCCCACTGACATCAATGATGGGGCACTATTCCTCCCACTGACACCAATGATGGGGCACTATTCCTCCCACTGACACCAATGATGGGGCACTATTCCTCCCACTGACACCAATGATGGGGCGCTATTCCTCCCACTGATACCAATGATGGGGCACTATTCCTCCCACTGACACTAATGATGGAGCACTATTCCTCCACTGATACTAATGATAGGGCACTATTCCTGCCACTAATGCCAATGATGGGGCACTATTCCTGCCACTAATACCAATGATGGGGCACTATTCCTCCCACTGACATCAATGATGGGGCACTATTCCTCCCACTGGTGTGCATTGGAAGAGGGGTAGTCTTATACGGCGAGTATAGCCCAAACGCTACATTTTAGCAGAAAAAGTAGGGGGGTTGTCTTATACGCCGGCAAATACGGTAGATATATTTTTTTTTAACCAAAGTTACATTGTACTGCTCTGGGGAATTTTTTTTAATTGATTAATTCAGTGTTTGCTATTATAGTTTATTTTATTTATTCCAGGTACTTACATAGTGCCATTAATTTACGCAGTGCTTTACATATATATTGTACATTCACATCAGTGCCTAACCCTCAAGGGGCGTACAAATATGGTTAGCTGTGATTGACCACAGCGAATCACAGGGTACAGATGGGCTGTGATTGTCCCTGTCTGTACCATGTGGTAACTCACAGAGATCAACACGATAGTACACAATGGATAATAAATACAATAAAGAATGTTGCGCTACTCCTTAAGATATATATACACATAAATATTAAGTGATGTGTAATCACAAAATTGCATCAATTTAAATAAAAATAATAAAAAAATACAACGTGAAAGTGATATCAATTCATATTAATTATTAATTTGTGCCCATGATTCATTAAATCTATAAAAATAAATTCATATAATGAAAACAAGTAAGAAACACATTTAAATAAATACATAAATATATATATAATACCGTGCATATAAAATCACACGTGCCTCTTGTGTAGTGGGAACACCCCAATACAACTATACATCAAACAGTGCTCACAAAGTCCAATAGGTATTAATAGTGATACAAATAAAACACGTGCTTCCAATGACTACAGTTGGTGACCATAAATAAAGAGAAATCATGCGGATCTTTGGGTGAATGTGAATTCTGTCAATCCGACCACCATCTGGATTAGCCTCTCACCTCATCACTTCGACCCTTGCGGATCAAAGCGCTTTTGTGGATCCCCCTCACAGATCCTCCAAGATAGCTATCACTCCAAATGCTGCTCCTTGTCGCACCCAAATCTCTCAGGATTTAGTATCCCACCAATGGCTCCTCTCCAGGAAATTTGCAGCATCAATCTCTCAAATGAGAAATAAGATAGATCCTCCCATAGTGCAGTATATTTTATTTTCCACAGTAGGGACAAATAGCATATAACCATATAAAAGTTTATAACTCACGTGGCAGCCAATTCAATACCCCATGCTTTCGGATAGGGGCATGTATGTATGGGTGTACAACTCTGCAAACAGGTGTACCAAGATGGCCGCCACGCCGGAAATACGTCACCACGTCCCGCCGACGCGTTGCGTCACAATATCATGTGACTTCCTCAGGGCACTCCAGTGGACACAGCAGGTGACAGATCTCGCCGGGCTGTGAGGCACATTCCGGAAGGATGTCATATGACGTCCACCCAGAAATGGTGAATGAGGTTAAAAAGAAATAATAAGTGATAAGGCTATTTATTAGTGGTCAGTCACATTTAGATGGAGTTTTTAGCCTGTGTTTGTTATGGTCATGTGTGTGTGTGTCCTCTGTGCCATGATAGGCTATGCAAAAACACAAGCTGCATATTGCTCTGGCTGGCTATTATTCTTAATTGTTTCCCATCCACAGTATATATATTTACATGTCTTGGACTGGAATCAGCTATACCAGGATCATGGCTGCAGCCATGATCCCGGTGTCATTTTTTACGATAAAAGTGATCCGAAAGGGCTTGAAAGGGAGCACCTCCTCCCACCACCATTCCTGGGCGAAAAGGTCTAAAAGTTTAATTTAAAAAAAAATGTAAAAAAATACATTTAAATAAAATAAATATTTAAAAAATTGTGCTTATGTGCAAATGCGGATGAAGACCCCGCATGTATATGTAAACAGTGATTGCACCACACATGTGAGGTATCACATCAGACTGAGAACAATAATTCTAGGGCCATCCTCTATGTTTGACTCTAAACTGGTAATCTGTAAAGGCTTGTCAAGTGTTGCCTGTGGACAAATTTAGGGTCCGTAGTTTGTCGCCATTTCAGAGACATGGACAATTTTTAATGCTGACATGTTTGGTATCTATTTACTTGACTTTTCATCACCTTCTATATTTTACCAAAATATTGGGTAGTCTATTGTGTTCTAAAATTAATGTAATTGTAATGTAATTGTATTTAGTACCTATAAATTTGTGTTTTAAAAATGTCTGTGCATATAATGAGTGTGGCAATGTTGTACTAACAGTGGGAGGGGATTAACAATGACCCTACTCACTGTGTACACGGTAACACATGTCACAGTCCTTGTATCCAGGGGCGGACTGACCATTTGGAAACTCGGGCACTGCCCGAGGTCAGTAGGGGGCCCCGTGAGATGCCCCGGTACCTTTTTCATAGGCTTTTTTGAGTTTGGGCAAGGACACAGGGGCCCCATGATTCCCTATTGCCCGGGGGCCCCATGAGTTGTCAGTCCACTCCTGCCTGTATCCCAAAAATACAAGTGGGAGACTAGCAGACACATACAAATCTCAGCACACTGATTTGTCAAATATGAAACTCTACTCTTACATATGCTTTTCTGCACACAGCCTACCTTGATGAAGAACTTCATTAACAGTGACCACTGAGCAACCAGCATCTGTTGTACATAAAGCATAAACATTGCGGAGGTCAGGAGTATGTCAAATGCAGCCTAGTATATGGAGTCTTCTTTACGCAGAACTCTACTGGTGGCAGCAAATGCCTGTGACATGGTGGCCAAAGGTCTCTCACCACACCGACGCTGCAGATGTCCTCCTGATGGCGATCAATCTCACATACTTTGTCATAGCCATGTGAAGGGTAGCCAGCAATGCTCTGGGCCTCCCTCTCATACATGGCATTCACGTGCTTTGCAGTCCTTCCCCTGATGGTCAATCCTGTAGGCTGGATGGAGGAGGAAGAGCAGGCCACACTATCCCTATAGCACAGTGGAGGGCTGAGGGCCTAACTTACAGTGACTTTCAATAGTCCCTCTGAGCCAAGCTGGTCCAAATGAACGGTTTTCTTTACGAAAAGATGTGAGCGCTGTTAGCATTGTAGAAACTGTATGCAACCTACGCTACATCAAGTATACAGTGCCATGTTCTTGAAGCCAGGCTGAGCGCTGCTCAACCATTCACAGAAGTCTTGAGTTTTATCAACGGATACAAGGCTTCCTCTGATTGGCTGAGGAGGAGATCATGACATTATTGGCCCGCCTCAGTCAATCAGAGAAAGTCTTGTATTGGTTGATAAAATGCAAGGCTTCCTGTGCATGGCTGTCCCCAGGTTCTGCTGCTCCTTCCAGTGCTTTGTGTTTTCCCTGAACAGATCCCCCCCATCCCCCAGCATATTCCTTATGTATCACCCAGGCTTGTACAAGGAAGAAAGCAAACAGATGGTGCAGACACCTACAGTAGTGCATTATCCAGGGTTTATTGTAAAGTATAAAAAGACAAAAAATATATTCACAAACATAGCACATGTATAAAGCCAATAAGGCCATAGAAATGGCCGACTGATGGTGCGGTCGGCCTACTGACGCCTTTCGGGTAGGAATCCCTTTCCTCAGAGCTATCAAGGCTCTCTGTGGGCTCCCGTCAGCATTCTCTGTCTCCACTTTCTCTAACTGCTTTCCCCCCCCCCCACTTGTCAGTGGATGGGGCCAAATCAGTTCTCCTCTCCCTCCACACTGTCCTATCAGAAAAGCCACCATTAGAAATCATGAGGCCTTGTACAGACTAGCTGGTGAGGCAGAAAAAAAACAGGCCTCCAGGGGGTGACAGGACAGCCTCCTGAACGCCTGACAGCAGCCACTTATCCGCACTCTGAAAAGCGATCCACTACAGATCACTCTTCAGTGTTTGCCTAGTGTGGACCAAGCCTAACAAGTCATTGTAATGTCACCCATAGTCCTGTCCTTACAACATGGCCACTGGAAGCTGACACCTATACTGCAAAGGTTGTTGTCACAGGACAGGGGGACACAGGCCATGCACTGTACAGACACTTCTTCATCCTCCACGTCTCCTTCCTTTCTACTTGGAAAAACACTGTGTGCCCATTGGCAGATGAGGACGGAGGAGGCGGTACAGGCTGCTCCGCCCCCTCAATCATTAAGCCGAAGCTCCACCTCCCTCATGACATCACGTGTGATCTCCAAGTCAGACTCCGCCTCCTATACACATTTCATGAAGATCGGTATTCCTTGAAGGGGGTGTGTCGGTAATTGAGGGGGTGAGGCCTGTCTGTGGAAAGTGAGGTAAGTGAATCAGTGCTTTATGTATTACAAGTAGTTGATGGCAGATGAGCGGCAATTGAATGGTTCGGTCTGCGCAGGCGCTCCGCTTCTGAGAAATTCTGTATCCGCTCCACACCCCCCTCCCGATCACAGAGGTGACATGTCGCTGTCACCGCTCTGCCCGATCTTCCGCCGCCCATGAAATCCTCCCCACCGTGTGTTCCGGATGATCGGCGCTGCAGCGATCCGGAATGTCA
Organism: Staurois parvus; assembly: GCF_062004578.1. Lineage (NCBI taxonomy): Eukaryota > Metazoa > Chordata > Amphibia > Anura > Ranidae > Staurois > Staurois parvus. The sequence goes on along the minus strand of NW_028319601.1, from coordinate 3,575,525 downwards.
TGTGCTGCACATTCTCCTACCCGGGGAAGAGCTGTGTTATAATGAGGAAATGTGAGGCTGTGCGGCTCCCGGAGATGAACGGCTACAATATCCTAGCTGCAGAGCCATGGGCGGCCCTCCCTGAGGCCGCCTCCCATACGTATTCCACTGCACTGCCGGACACTACAACTGCACGTCTTATCTCCTCGGAGAACACTCCCAGAATGACGGAGCGGCGCGGTTGCTAGGCTACAGGGACGCTATGTGCGTGCCTTGAGTGACGTTGACGTGACGGCGCGGTTGCTAGGCGACAGGGACGCTATGTGCGTGCCTTGTGAGTGACGTGTACGTGGTGGGCGGGCTCTGTGCTGGAGACCGGGAAGCCGTACACAGATACATTACTAAAACGAATCCTTTGGGTTCGCCGGCTCCATCTACTGGTCAATGTGCGGTATAGCATTCTGAAATACCTTCCTGAGATAAATTACCGCATTTTGGCCACTAGATGGGGATAATAAGCACAGGGACTGTATACACCAATGTGTTGGCCATTCAGGCAAAGAAAGCTTTCTAAATGTATTTATTTATTTCAGGTACTTCTACAGCGCTGTCAGTTTACGCAGTGCTTTACATATATATATTGTCACATCAGTCCCTAACCCTCAAGGGGTGTACAATCTAAGGTGCCTAACTCACATTCATACACATACTAGGACCAATTTAGATAGGAGCTAATTCACCTACCAGCATGTCTTTGGAGTGTGGGAGGAAACCGGAGTACCCTGAGGAAACCCACGCATGCACAGGGAGAACATGCAAACTCCAGGCAGGAGGTGCAGTGGCTGGGAGTCGAACCAAGGACCCTAGTACTTCCAGGCGGAAGTGCTAATCATTTAGCTACTGTGCTGCCCGATAGATCCCATAGTGAGGGAGGATGGCGGCCCATAGAGATTCATTAGATTAGAGTCCATAGTATGGAAGGTGGGAGGGGAGGCTATGCACAGCGGTGGAACTACCCGGGTCGAACTTGTGACAGGGCCCTGGCATTCCACCACCGTGGGGGGCCCTGAGCTTCCCCCAGCATAAGCCAGCTTAGGCCCTCTGTGAAGCCCGGAGCCCATTGGTGGAACAAGTTCAGTCACTGCGCTCCGGTTACTTGCCTAACAGGGCACACCAGTGTGGGCACCCGGGATACCTGCCCTGCTTCTCTTGCAGCGTCCCCACGGTCCCACACATGGCGATTTCCCCCTGTGGCAGTCTGCACGTCTCCCCACCGACACCCTGCACAGTGCACCCCTCACAGAACTCACGCTGGCTCCTCCTCCTCGGCTCTGATGTTCTCCTGTACAGACATGAGGAGCCGGGGAGGAACATTGAACTGCAAGAGCTGCGCTGATGATCTTAGGTCTGTGTTTACTGCTGTATACAGAGGAGGGGGGAAGGGTAACTAATTAGTATACATACCTGGAGGAGTGATGGGGGGGGGGGGGGCTGGTAAGAGGATATGTGCTGTGGGGTGCTTAGGGAGGGCAGTGGACCTGTGCTTTGGGGGAGTCAGATTTGAAATCCCCCACCACCCCTTCTAGTACAAGTCCTCTCCCCTCCCAAAGCACCCCCCCCCCAACACACACATATCCTCTTACCCCCCTCCCAATCAGAGATTGGCACAGAGGGGGCACTTGCAGCATCTAGGGCCCCTGGCACCCTGTAAGCGGTGCAGACATGTACCCCAGGTGCCCGCTGTGGTGCCCCCCTGTCAAGACAAGTTACTGGAGCCAAGTGCCAGAACCTTTTCCAGGTTCACAGGACACCAACACCGGTACAGTTGGGAGATAGGAGATGTGGATTTGTATTAGAAGGATTTGTGTTAGTACTGGGAGAGGGTTTGGCTGGGAGGATTTGTGATGGAACTATGTAGGAGACTTGTGCGGTGGGGGGCATTTAAGGGGAAGTACGGGTGCTGCAGAATTTGTGGGCTGCCAATCGGGATTTGCAAGCACATCCGGAAGGATACTAGGGGCTCTACGGGCCTATGTGCGAATTCTTGGTGGTTGCGGGACAATACTTGTGCTCGCCACCGCACCAGCTTGTACTGCACTTATGGGACTCGCCACGTCACCAAGTGATACTGCAGTGCTGGTATGTGAAAGACCAGGATGTACTAGGCCGCTGGTGCTCGCCAGTTCAACAAAAGGTAGTGTGGCACTAGTACTGGTACTCTGCTGCATTTGAGAGTCATCAAAATTTACCAGCAAGTGCTAACAGAGATCAGGCCTGATTCTGTGAACACTGCGGTTTTGTGTGCAATGTATCAAGTGACAGTGACCAACTGACACTGCACTTGCTGGGGGAGAAGGGAGGGGTAAGCATAGGGGCTAAACGCAAGGTGCTGGCAGGTTCCGGGGCTGATCCCACTAACGCTGCGTTTTTGGGTCACTATACTAATGTGAATGCTGGTATAGTGTTGATCTGATCAAAGATATTGATCCATTCAGACACTATACTAGCAGTGGAGGTTTATTGTGTATGAGCGTGTTCCTGTCAATCAAGGGGTTAAATGTGATTACTGGTGTACTGACGGGCAATCTGATGCTATCTGGGTGGGGCGTGAAAACCGCGGGAGTGTGAATCACGTATATATACACATGATTTTGCGCACCCGTGCCACCCTGTAGCAGTATTTCTGCTATAGGGCGGTCAGGAAGCGGTTACAGAAGCGGTTTGCGTTAAGGCACTGCGTTACTGTAACTGACAATTGCGCAGTCATGCAGCGCTGCACCCAAATGAAATGTCCGTCCTTTTTTTCCCACGAAATGAGCTTTCTTTAAGTGGTATTTGATCGCCGGTGCGTTTTTTATTTTATGTGCTATAAAAAAAAAGACCGACAATTTTGACAAAAAAAACTAAACAACAATATTTTGGATTTTTTGCTATAAAACATGTCCAGTAAAAAATTAAAAAATCTAATTTCATCATAAATTTACGCCAAAATGTATTCTGCGATATGTATAGATACTGATAATAGCGGCGATCAGCGACTTATGGCGGGACTGAGGCAGACATTCTGACGCTGGGGGGGAACTGACTTGGGGTCACTGACATCCCCAGTGTCACCAATACAGTGATCAGTGCTAAAAAAAAAAGCACTGACACTACTAATGGCACTGGGCAGGAAGGGGTTAACAATGAGAGGCAATCAAAGGGTTAACTGTGTAATGGGAGTGTTTTACTAGGGGGCGGGGTGCTTCACTGGGTCCCCTAGTGGTTAAGGTAGCCTATATTTGGCTGTCTTTCTGGGTTTTTTTCCTGCCAGTTCCCGATAATTAGTTTTTCAAAGTCCTTGTAAGGGAATTTCTGTGAGACGGTTGGCTAATAGAAATGCACATGCGCACAGCAATCTCTGCAGAATAGTGACAAGACGTGTGTATGCGCACAGAAATGTGTGATTGGCGCCAGATGGACTATTTAAAGGAATCTTCTGCCTGTGCTTAATGCTGACTGGTCTTCAGCTGTTTCCCTGTATCCTGCTGCATTCTTGTATGATCCTCTTGTTGCTGACCCGACTTGTTCCTGACCTGACTTCGGATTCCACTCTTGCCTTGTTGCTCGTTCCTGACTTTGGTTTGCTTATAATTTGGTGCCTTGCTGCCCCCCCTCCCCCCCGTTGATGACCTTGCTCCTGTCTCCGATCCCAGCTTCCTGTTCTGCTCCAGTGCCCGTCTGGCTGTCTACAATCCACAAACGAATGGGCAAACTGACAGGACCAAACAGACCCTTGAACAGTATTTACGATGTTTTTCATCTTACTCACAGGATGACTGGATGTCTCTCCTTTCATTGGCGGAATTTGCATACAATAATTCCATCCACTGTTGCTATGAGGTCACTTGTGCAGGCTCGATTTTGACCTGTGCTGTGTGCATCTATTGATACACAGAGCGCAGCTTAGTCCCACCCCGCTGCCTCCTCACTGGACTTGATTGACAGCAGCAGGAGCCTATGGCTCCCTCTGTTGCCTCTGAGCCTGTGAGGAGAAAGGGATAGACCAGCGCTGCTCCTCTCGGGCACAACACTGGATGGAGATTGGGCTCACGTAAGTATTTAGGGGGCTGAAGGGCAGCTGAAGATTTTGAAAATTTTTTTACATTAATGCAGAGAATGCATTAAGGTAAAAAATAGCCTTTAGTATTTTGTAATATTTTACAAATAAGTAATCTTTCTTCATAGATTTAGGTTAAACTGTATTCCACCACATTTCTTTAGTGAAAATAACCCAAATCAGTGTTTATTATTTAGTCTGTAGGAAAGTTCTAGCATCCACAAACTATGGTATATATCTATATCTGAAAAGCAATCAATTCTGATGTACTGACATCTCATTTCTTTCTGATTTACTAACATCTCATCCCAAATGACCGCTTTTCGGAAAGTAGACAGTCCAAGGTATTTATTAAATGGCAAGGTGTTTTTTTTTTTTTTCTTTTTTCACACTGTCACTAATGCAGTACAGCGTCATCATATAACTGGTGATCAGAGACACTGACTGGTGACAATATGTAAAAAAATATATATATTTTAATGTATTTATATATATATATATATATATATATATATATATATATAGATACCATATTTGCCGGCGTATAAGACGACTTTTTGACCCTTGAAAATCTTCTCAAAAGTCAGGGGTCGTCTTATACGCCGGTACACATGTTTAGGGGGGCTGCGGCATTAAGTACAGGGGTTTGCAGGGGCTGATGTCTCTTACCTGGATCCAGCCCCACGACGATCCGGTCCAGGAAGCGCGGCGTCTCCTTCAGTTCGGCCACTGGATGTTCGTGCGGCTGCTCGGCTCCGCCTCCTCACCGGTGATTGGCCGCCAGAACTGTAGCTCAGGAAAGGCACACAGGCGGCCAATCACCGGCGAGGGGGCGGAGCCGAGCGGCCCCGCGAAAATTGAGTGCCGGAGCAGCAGGTAAGTGTTCTGTGTAGAGGTGCTGCTGCAACCACATATGCTGGCTGCAGCAGCACCATACGAGAACAGGGTCAGCAAGTCTCAGTGGGAGGAATAGTGCCCCATCATTGGTGTCACCGATACCAATGATGGGGCACTATTCCTCCCACTGACACCAACGATGGGGCACTATTCCTCCCCCCCACTGACACCAATGATGGGGCACTATTCCCCCCCCCCCACTGACACCAACGATGGGGCACTATTCCACCCCCCACTGACACCAATGATGGGGCACTATTCCACCCCTCACTGACACCAATGATGGGACACCATTCCTCCCACTGACATCAATGATGGGGCACTATTCCTCCCACTGACACCAATGATGGGGCACTATTCCTCCCACTGACACCAATGATGGGGCACTATTCCTCCCACTGACACCAATGATGGGGCGCTATTCCTCCCACTGATACCAATGATGGGGCACTATTCCTCCCACTGACACTAATGATGGAGCACTATTCCTCCACTGATACTAATGATAGGGCACTATTCCTGCCACTAATGCCAATGATGGGGCACTATTCCTGCCACGAATACCAATGATGGGGCACTATTCCTTCCACTGACATCAATGATGGGGCACTATTCCTCCCACTGGTGTGCATTGGAAGAGGGGTAGTCTTATACGGCGAGTATAGCCCAAACGCTACATTTTAGCAGAAAAAGTAGGGGGGTCGTCTTATACGCCGGCAAATACGGTAGATATATTTTTTTTTAACCAAAGTTACATTGTACTGCTCTGGGGAATTTTTTTTAATTGATTAATTCAGTGTTTGCTATTATAGTTTATTTTATTTATTCCAGGTACTTACATAGTGCCATTAATTTACGCAGTGCTTTACATATATATTGTACATTCACATCAGTGCCTAACCCTCAAGGGGCGTACAAATATGGTTAGCTGTGATTGACCACAGCGAATCACAGGGTACAGATGGGCTGTGATTGTCCCTGTCTGTACCATGTGGTAACTCACAGAGATCAACACGATAGTACACAATGGATAATAAATACAATAAAGAATGTTGCGCTACTCCTTAAGATATATATACACATAAATATTAAGTGATGTGTAATCACAAAATTGCATCAATTTAAATAAAAATAATAAAAAAATACAACGTGAAAGTGATATCAATTCATATTAATTATTAATTTGTGCCCATGATTCATTAAATCTATAAAAATAAATTCATATAATGAAAACAAGTAAGAAACACATTTAAATAAATACATAAATATATATATAATACCGTGCATATAAAATCACACGTGCCTCTTGTGTAGTGGGAACACCCCAATACAACTATACATCAAACAGTGCTCACAAAGTCCAATAGGTATTAATAGTGATACAAATAAAACACGTGCTTCCAATGACTACAGTTGGTGACCATAAATAAAGAGAAATCATGCGGATCTTTGGGTGAATGTGAATTCTGTCAATCCGACCACCATCTGGATTAGCCTCTCACCTCATCACTTCGACCCTTGCGGATCAAAGCGCTTTTGTGGATCCCCCTCACAGATCCTCCAAGATAGCTATCACTCCAAATGCTGCTCCTTGTCGCACCCAAATCTCTCAGGATTTAGTATCCCACCAATGGCTCCTCTCCAGGAAATTTGCAGCATCAATCTCTCAAATGAGAAATAAGATAGATCCTCCCATAGTGCAGTATATTTTATTTTCCACAGTAGGGACAAATAGCATATAACCATATAAAAGTTTATAACTCACGTGGCAGCCAATTCAATACCCCATGCTTTCGGATAGGGGCATGTATGTATGGGTGTACAACTCTGCAAACAGGTGTACCAAGATGGCCGCCACGCCGGAAATACGTCACCACGTCCCGCCGACGCGTTGCGTCACAATATCATGTGACTTCCTCAGGGCACTCCAGTGGACACAGCAGGTGACAGATCTCGCCGGGCTGTGAGGCACATTCCGGAAGGATGTCATATGACGTCCACCCAGAAATGGTGAATGAGGTTAAAAAGAAATAATAAGTGATAAGGCTATTTATTAGTGGTCAGTCACATTTAGATGGAGTTTTTAGCCTGTGTTTGTTATGGTCATGTGTGTGTGTGTGTCCTCTGTGCCATGATAGGCTATGCAAAAACACAAGCTGCATATTGCTCTGGCTGGCTATTATTCTTAATTGTTTCCCATCCACAGTATATATATTTACATGTCTTGGACTGGAATCAGCTATACCAGGATCATGGCTGCAGCCATGATCCCGGTGTCATTTTTTACGATAAAAGTGATCCGAAAGGGCTTGAAAGGGAGCACCTCCTCCCACCACCATTCCTGGGCGAAAAGGTCTAAAAGTTTAATTTAAAAAAAAATGTAAAAAAATACATTTAAATAAAATAAATATTTAAAAAATTGTGCTTATGTGCAAATGCGGATGAAGACCCCGCATGTATATGTAAACAGTGATTGCACCACACATGTGAGGTATCATGTGAGGTATCACATCAGACTGAGAACAATAATTCTAGGGCCATCCTCTATGTTTGACTCTAAACTGGTAATCTGTAAAGGCTTGTCAAGTGTTGCCTGTGGACAAATTTAGGGTCCGTAGTTTGTCGCCATTTCAGAGACATGGACAATTTTTAATGCTGACATGTTTGGTATCTATTTACTTGACTTTTCATCACCTTCTATATTTTACCAAAATATTGGGTAGTCTATTGTGTTCTAAAATTAATGTAATTGTAATGTAATTGTATTTAGTACCTATAAATTTGTGTTTTAAAAATGTCTGTGCATATAATGAGTGTGGCAATGTTGTACTAACAGTGGGAGGGGATTAACAATGACCCTACTCACTGTGTACACGGTAACACATGTCACAGTCCTTGTATCCAGGGGCGGACTGACCATTTGGAAACTCGGGCACTGCCCGAGGTCAGTAGGGGGCCCCGTGAGATGCCCCGGTACCTTTTTCATAGGCTTTTTTGAGTTTGGGCAAGGACACAGGGGCCCCATGATTCCCTATTGCCCGGGGGCCCCATGAGTTGTCAGTCCACTCCTGCCTGTATCCCAAAAATACAAGTGGGAGACTAGCAGACACATACAAATCTCAGCACACTGATTTGTCAAATATGAAACTCTACTCTTACATATGCTTTTCTGCACACAGCCTACCTTGATGAAGAACTTCATTAACAGTGACCACTGAGCAACCAGCATCTGTTGTACATAAAGCATAAACATTGCGGTGGTCAGGAGTATGTCAAATGCAGCCTAGTATATGGAGTCTTCTTTACGCAGAACTCTACTGGTGGCAGCAAATGCCTGTGACATGGTGGCCAAAGGTCTCTCACCACACCGACGCTGCAGATGTCCTCCTGATGGCGATCAATCTCACATACTTTGTCATAGCCATGTGAAGGGTAGCCAGCAATGCTCTGGGCCTCCCTCTCATACATGGCATTCACGTGCTTTGCAGTCCTTCCCCTGATGGTCAATCCTGTAGGCTGGATGGAGGAGGAAGAGCAGGCCACACTATCCCTATAGCACAGTGGAGGGCTGAGGGCCTAACTTACAGTGACTTTCAATAGTCCCTCTGAGCCAAGCTGGTCCAAATGAACGGTTTTCTTTACGAAAAGATGTGAGCGCTGTTAGCATTGTAGAAACTGTATGCAACCTACGCTACATCAAGTATACAGTGCCATGTTCTTGAAGCCAGGCTGAGCGCTGCTCAACCATTCACAGAAGTCTTGAGTTTTATCAACGGATACAAGGCTTCCTCTGATTGGCTGAGGAGGAGATCATGACATTATTGGCCCGCCTCAGTCAATCAGAGAAAGTCTTGTATTGGTTGATAAAATGCAAGGCTTCCTGTGCATGGCTGTCCCCAGGTTCTGCTGCTCCTTCCAGTGCTTTGTGTTTTCCCTGAACAGATCCCCCCCATCCCCCAGCATATTCCTTATGTATCACCCAGGCTTGTACAAGGAAGAAAGCAAACAGATGGTGCAGACACCTACAGTAGTGCATTATCCAGGGTTTATTGTAAAGTATAAAAAGACAAAAAATATATTCACAAACATAGCACATGTATAAAGCCAATAAGGCCATAGAAATGGCCGACTGATGGTGCGGTCGGCCTACTGACGCCTTTCGGGTAGGAATCCCTTTCCTCAGAGCTATCAAGGCTCTCTGTGGGCTCCCGTCAGCATTCTCTGTCTCCACTTTCTCTAACTGCTTTCCCCCCCCCCCACTTGTCAGTGGATGGGGCCAAATCAGTTCTCCTCTCCCTCCACACTGTCCTATCAGAAAAGCCACCATTAGAAATCATGAGGCCTTGTACAGACTAGCTGGTGAGGCAGAAAAAAAACAGGCCTCCAGGGGGTGACAGGACAGCCTCCTGAACGCCTGACAGCAGCCACTTATCCGCACTCTGAAAAGCGATCCACTACAGATCACTCTTCAGTGTTTGCCTAGTGTGGACCAAGCCTAACAAGTCATTGTAATGTCACCCATAGTCCTGTCCTTACAACATGGCCACTGGAAGCTGACACCTATACTGCAAAGGTTGTTGTCACAGGACAGGGGGACACAGGCCATGCACTGTACAGACACTTCTTCATCCTCCACGTCTCCTTCCTTTCTACTTGGAAAAACACTGTGTGCCCATTGGCAGATGAGGACGGAGGAGGCGGTACAGGCTGCTCCGCCCCCTCAATCATTAAGCCGAAGCTCCACCTCCCTCATGACATCACGTGTGATCTCCAAGTCAGACTCCGCCTCCTATACACATTTCATGAAGATCGGTATTCCTTGAAGGGGGTGTGTCGGTAATTGAGGGGGTGAGGCCTGTCTGTGGAAAGTGAGGTAAGTGAATCAGTGCTTTATGTATTACAAGTAGTTGATGGCAGATGAGCGGCAATTGAATGGTTCGGTCTGCGCAGGCGCTCCGCTTCTGAGAAATTCTGTATCCGCTCCACACCCCCCTCCCGATCACAGAGGTGACATGTCGCTGTCACCGCTCTGCCCGATCTTCCGCCGCCCATGAAATCCTCCCCACCGTGTGTTCCGGATGATCGGCGCTGCAGCGATCCGGAATGTCATGTGCTGCACATTCTCCTACCCGGGGAAGAGCTGTGTTATAATGAGGAAATGTGAGGCTGTGCGGCTCCCGGAGATGAACGGCTACAATATCCTAGCTGCAGAGCCATGGGCGGCCCTCCCTGAGGCCGCCTCCCATACGTATTCCACTGCACTGCCGGACACTACAACTGCACGTCTTATCTCCTCGGAGAACACTCCCAGAATGACGGAGCGGCGCGGTTGCTAGGCTACAGGGACGCTATGTGCGTGCCTTGAGTGACGTTGACGTGACGGCGCGGTTGCTAGGCGACAGGGACGCTATGTGCGTGCCTTGTGAGTGACGTGTACGTGGTGGGCGGGCTCTGTGCTGGAGACCGGGAAGCCGTACACAGATACATTACTAAAACGAATCCTTTGGGTTCGCCGGCTCCATCTACTGGTCAATGTGCGGTATAGCATTCTGAAATACCTTCCTGAGATAAATTACCGCATTTTGGCCACTAGATGGGGATAATAAGCACAGGGACTGTATACACCAATGTGTTGGCCATTCAGGCAAAGAAAGCTTTCTAAATGTATTTATTTATTTCAGGTACTTCTACAGCGCTGTCAGTTTACGCAGTGCTTTACATATATATATTGTCACATCAGTCCCTAACCCTCAAGGGGTGTACAATCTAAGGTGCCTAACTCACATTCATACACATACTAGGACCAATTTAGATAGGAGCTAATTCACCTACCAGCATGTCTTTGGAGTGTGGGAGGAAACCGGAGTACCCTGAGGAAACCCACGCATGCACAGGGAGAACATGCAAACTCCAGGCAGGAGGTGCAGTGGCTGGGAGTCGAACCAAGGACCCTAGTACTTCCAGGCGGAAGTGCTAACCATTTAGCTACTGTGCTGCCCGATAGATCCCATAGTGAGGGAGGATGGCGGCCCATAGAGATTCATTAGATTAGAGTCCATAGTATGGAAGGTGGGAGGGGAGGCTATGCACAGCGGTGGAACTACCCGGGTCGAACTTGTGACAGGGCCCTGGCATTCCACCACCGTGGGGGGCCCTGAGCTTCCCCCAGCATAAGCCAGCTTAGGCCCTCTGTGAAGCCCGGAGCCCATTGGTGGAACAAGTTCAGTCACTGCGCTCCGGTTACTTGCCTAACAGGGCACACCAGTGTGGGCACCCGGGATACCTGCCCTGCTTCTCTTGCAGCGTCCCCACGGTCCCACACATGGCGATTTCCCCCTGTGGCAGTCTGCACGTCTCCCCACCGACACCCTGCACAGTGCACCCCTCACAGAACTCACGCTGGCTCCTCCTCCTCGGCTCTGATGTTCTCCTGTACAGACATGAGGAGCCGGGGAGGAACATTGAACTGCAAGAGCTGCGCTGATGATCTTAGGTCTGTGTTTACTGCTGTATACAGAGGAGGGGGGAAGGGTAACTAATTAGTATACATACCTGGAGGAGTGATGGGGGGGGGGGGGCTGGTAAGAGGATATGTGCTGTGGGGTGCTTAGGGAGGGCAGTGGACCTGTGCTTTGGGGGAGTCAGATTTGAAATCCCCCACCACCCCTTCTAGTACAAGTCCTCTCCCCTCCCAAAGCACCCCCCCCCCAACACACACATATCCTCTTACCCCCCTCCCAATCAGAGATTGGCACAGAGGGGGCACTTGCAGCATCTAGGGCCCCTGGCACCCTGTAAGCGGTGCAGACATGTACCCCAGGTGCCCGCTGTGGTGCCCCCCTGTCAAGACAAGTTACTGGAGCCAAGTGCCAGAACCTTTTCCAGGTTCACAGGACACCAACACCGGTACAGTTGGGAGATAGGAGATGTGGATTTGTATTAGAAGGATTTGTGTTAGTACTGGGAGAGGGTTTGGCTGGGAGGATTTGTGATGGAACTATGTAGGAGACTTGTGCGGTGGGGGGCATTTAAGGGGAAGTACGGGTGCTGCAGAATTTGTGGGCTGCCAATCGGGATTTGCAAGCACATCCGGAAGGATACTAGGGGCTCTACGGGCCTATGTGCGAATTCTTGGTGGTTGCGGGACAATACTTGTGCTCGCCACCGCACCAGCTTGTACTGCACTTATGGGACTCGCCACGTCACCAAGTGATACTGCAGTGCTGGTATGTGAAAGACCAGGATGTACTAGGCCGCTGGTGCTCGCCAGTTCAACAAAAGGTAGTGTGGCACTAGTACTGGTACTCTGCTGCATTTGAGAGTCATCAAAATTTACCAGCAAGTGCTAACAGAGATCAGGCCTGATTCTGTGAACACTGCGGTTTTGTGTGCAATGTATCAAGTGACAGTGACCAACTGACACTGCACTTGCTGGGGGAGAAGGGAGGGGTAAGCATAGGGGCTAAACGCAAGGTGCTGGCAGGTTCCGGGGCTGATCCCACTAACGCTGCGTTTTTGGGTCACTATACTAATGTGAATGCTGGTATAGTGTTGATCTGATCAAAGATATTGATCCATTCAGACACTATACTAGCAGTGGAGGTTTATTGTGTATGAGCGTGTTCCTGTCAATCAAGGGGTTAAATGTGATTACTGGTGTACTGACGGGCAATCTGATGCTATCTGGGTGGGGCGTGAAAACCGCGGGAGTGTGAATCACGTATATATACACATGATTTTGCGCACCCGTGCCACCCTGTAGCAGTATTTCTGCTATAGGGCGGTCAGGAAGCGGTTACAGAAGCGGTTTGCGTTAAGGCACTGCGTTACTGTAACTGACAATTGCGCAGTCATGCAGCGCTGCACCCAAATGAAATGTCCGTCCTTTTTTTCCCACGAAATGAGCTTTCTTTAAGTGGTATTTGATCGCCGGTGCGTTTTTTATTTTATGTGCTATAAAAAAAAAGACCGACAATTTTGACAAAAAAAACTAAACAACAATATTTTGGATTTTTTGCTATAAAACATGTCCAGTAAAAAATTAAAAAATCTAATTTCATCATAAATTTACGCCAAAATGTATTCTGCGATATGTATAGATACTGATAATAGCGGCGATCAGCGACTTATGGCGGGACTGAGGCAGACATTCTGACGCTGGGGGGGAACTGACTTGGGGTCACTGACATCCCCAGTGTCACCAATACAGTGATCAGTGCTAAAAAAAAAAGCACTGACACTACTAATGGCACTGGGCAGGAAGGGGTTAACAATGAGAGGCAATCAAAGGGTTAACTGTGTAATGGGAGTGTTTTACTAGGGGGCGGGGTGCTTCACTGGGTCCCCTAGTGGTTAAGGTAGCCTATATTTGGCTGTCTTTCTGGGTTTTTTTCCTGCCAGTTCCCGATAATTAGTTTTTCAAAGTCCTTGTAAGGGAATTTCTGTGAGACGGTTGGCTAATAGAAATGCACATGCGCACAGCAATCTCTGCAGAATAGTGACAAGACGTGTGTATGCGCACAGAAATGTGTGATTGGCGCCAGATGGACTATTTAAAGGAATCTTCTGCCTGTGCTTAATGCTGACTGGTCTTCAGCTGTTTCCCTGTATCCTGCTGCATTCTTGTATGATCCTCTTGTTGCTGACCCGACTTGTTCCTGACCTGACTTCGGATTCCACTCTTGCCTTGTTGCTCGTTCCTGACTTTGGTTTGCTTATAATTTGGTGCCTTGCTGCCCCCCCTCCCCCCCGTTGATGACCTTGCTCCTGTCTCCGATCCCAGCTTCCTGTTCTGCTCCAGTGCCCGTCTGGCTGTCTACAATCCACAAACGAATGGGCAAACTGACAGGACCAAACAGACCCTTGAACAGTATTTACGATGTTTTTCATCTTACTCACAGGATGACTGGATGTCTCTCCTTTCATTGGCGGAATTTGCATACAATAATTCCATCCACTGTTGCTATGAGGTCACTTGTGCAGGCTCGATTTTGACCTGTGCTGTGTGCATCTATTGATACACAGAGCGCAGCTTAGTCCCACCCCGCTGCCTCCTCACTGGACTTGATTGACAGCAGCAGGAGCCTATGGCTCCCTCTGTTGCCTCTGAGCCTGTGAGGAGAAAGGGATAGACCAGCGCTGCTCCTCTCGGGCACAACACTGGATGGAGATTGGGCTCACGTAAGTATTTAGGGGGCTGAAGGGCAGCTGAAGATTTTGAAAATTTTTTTACATTAATGCAGAGAATGCATTAAGGTAAAAAATAGCCTTTAGTATTTTGTAATATTTTACAAATAAGTAATCTTTCTTCATAGATTTAGGTTAAACTGTATTCCACCACATTTCTTTAGTGAAAATAACCCAAATCAGTGTTTATTATTTAGTCTGTAGGAAAGTTCTAGCATCCACAAACTATGGTATATATCTATATCTGAAAAGCAATCAATTCTGATGTACTGACATCTCATTTCTTTCTGATTTACTAACATCTCATCCCAAATGACCGCTTTTCGGAAAGTAGACAGTCCAAGGTATTTATTAAATGGCAAGGTGTTTTTTTTTTTTTTCTTTTTTCACACTGTCACTAATGCAGTACAGCGTCATCATATAACTGGTGATCAGAGACACTGACTGGTGACAATATGTAAAAAAATATATATATTTTAATGTATTTATATATATATATATATATATATATATATATATACAGTCATGGCCGAAATTGTTGGCACCCTTGATATTTTTCCTGAAAATCAAGTATTTCACACAAAAAAGGTATTGCATTAACACATGTTTTGCTATACACATGTTTATTCCCTTTGTATGTATTGGAACAAATATAAAACAGAGGCAGAAAAGCAAATATGACATAATGTCACACAAAACCCCAAAAATGGGCTGGACAAAAGTATTGGCACCCTTAACTTAATATTTGGTTGCACACCCTTTGGAAAACATAACTGAAATCAGTCGCTTCCTATAACCATCAATAAGCTTCTGACACCTCTCACCCGGAATTTTGGACCACTCTTCCTTTGCAAACAGCTCCAGGTCTCTCTTATTGGAAGGACACCTTTTCCCAACAGCAATTTTAAGATCTCTCCACAGGTGTTCAATGGGATTTAGATCTGGGCTCATTGCTGGCCACTTCAGAACTCTCCAGCGCTTCTTTGCCATCCATTTCTGAGTGCTTTTTGACGTATGTTTGGGGTCATTGTCCTGCTGGAAGACCCAGGATCTTGGACGCAAACCCAGCTTTCTGACACTGGGCCCTACAGTGCGACCCAAAATCCTTTGGTAATCCTCAGATTTCATGATGCCTTGCACACAGTCAAGGCACCCAGTGCCAGAGGCAGCAAAACAACCCCAAAACATCATTGAACCTCCACCATATTTTACCGTAGGTACTGTGTTTTGTTCTTTGTAGGCCTCATTCCGTTTTCGGTAAACAGTAGAATGATGTGCTTTACCGAAAAGCTCTATCTTGGTCTCATCTGTCCACAAGACGTTTTCCCAGAAGGCTTTTGGCTTACTCAAGTACATTTTGGCAAACTGTAGTCTTGCTTTTTTATGTCTCTGTGTCAGCAGTGGGGTCCTCCTGGGTCTCCTGCCATAGCGTTTCATTTCATTTAAATGTCGACGGATAGTTCGCGCTGACACTGATGCTCCCTGAGCCTGCAGGACAGCTTGAATGTCTTTGGAACATGTTTGGGGCTGCTTATCCACCATCCGGACTATTCTGCGTTGCAATCTTTCATCAATTTTCCTCATCCGTCCACGACCAGGGAGATTAGCTACAGTGCCATGGGTTGCAAACTTCTTGATAATGTTGCGCACTGTGGACAAAGGCAAATCTAGTTCTCTGGAGATGGACTTGTAACCTTGAGATTGTTGATATTTTGCCACAATTTTGGTTCTCAGGTCCTCAGACAGTTCTCGTCTCCTCTTTCTGTTGTCCATGCTTAGTGTGGCACAGACAGACACACAATGCAAAGGTTAAGTGAACGTCTCTCCTTTTTATCTGCTTTCAGGTGTGATTTCTATATTGCCCACACCTGTTACTTGCCCCAGGTGAGTTTACAGGAGCATCACATGCTTGTAACATTCTTATTTATCCGCAGTTGTGAAAGGGTGCCAATACTTTTGTCCAGCCCATTTTTGGAGGTTTGTGTGACATTATGTCGAATTTGCTTTCTTTCCTCCCTTTTTTTGTTTTGTCCCAATACACACAAAGGGAATAAACATGTGTATAGCAAAACATGTGTTAATGCAATACGTTTCGTGAGAAATACATGATTTCCTGGAGAAATATCAAGGGTGCCAACAATTTCGGCCATGACTGTATATAGATACCATATTTGCCGGCGTATAAGACGACTTTTTGACCCTTGAAAATCTTCTCAAAAGTCAGGGGTCGTCTTATACGCCGGTACACATGTTTAGGGGGGCTGCGGCATTAAGTACAGGGGTTTGCAGGGGCTGATGTCTCTTACCTGGATCCAGCCCCACGACGATCCGGTCCAGGAAGCGCGGCGTCTCCTTCAGTTCGGCCACTGGATGTTCGTGCGGCTGCTCGGCTCCGCCTCCTCACCGGTGATTGGCCGCCAGAACTGTAGCTCAGGAAAGGCACACAGGCGGCCAATCACCGGCGAGGGGGCGGAGCCGAGCGGCCCCGCGAAAATTGAGTGCCGGAGCAGCAGGTAAGTGTTCTGTGTAGAGGTGCTGCTGCAACCACATATGCTGGCTGCAGCAGCACCATACGAGAACAGGGTCAGCAAGTCTCAGTGGGAGGAATAGTGCCCCATCATTGGTGTCACCGATACCAATGATGGGGCACTATTCCTCCCACTGACACCAACGATGGGGCACTATTCCTCCCCCCCACTGACACCAATGATGGGGCACTATTCCCCCCCCCCCCACTGACACCAACGATGGGGCACTATTCCACCCCCCACTGACACCAATGATGGGGCACTATTCCACCCCTCACTGACACCAATGATGGGACACCATTCCTCCCACTGACATCAATGATGGGGCACTATTCCTCCCACTGACACCAATGATGGGGCACTATTCCTCCCACTGACACCAATGATGGGGCACTATTCCTCCCACTGACACCAATGATGGGGCGCTATTCCTCCCACTGATACCAATGATGGGGCACTATTCCTCCCACTGACACTAATGATGGAGCACTATTCCTCCACTGATACTAATGATAGGGCACTATTCCTGCCACTAATGCCAATGATGGGGCACTATTCCTGCCACGAATACCAATGATGGGGCACTATTCCTTCCACTGACATCAATGATGGGGCACTATTCCTCCCACTGGTGTGCATTGGAAGAGGGGTAGTCTTATACGGCGAGTATAGCCCAAACGCTACATTTTAGCAGAAAAAGTAGGGGGGTCGTCTTATACGCCGGCAAATACGGTAGATATATTTTTTTTTAACCAAAGTTACATTGTACTGCTCTGGGGAATTTTTTTTAATTGATTAATTCAGTGTTTGCTATTATAGTTTATTTTATTTATTCCAGGTACTTACATAGTGCCATTAATTTACGCAGTGCTTTACATATATATTGTACATTCACATCAGTGCCTAACCCTCAAGGGGCGTACAAATATGGTTAGCTGTGATTGACCACAGCGAATCACAGGGTACAGATGGGCTGTGATTGTCCCTGTCTGTACCATGTGGTAACTCACAGAGATCAACACGATAGTACACAATGGATAATAAATACAATAAAGAATGTTGCGCTACTCCTTAAGATATATATACACATAAATATTAAGTGATGTGTAATCACAAAATTGCATCAATTTAAATAAAAATAATAAAAAAATACAACGTGAAAGTGATATCAATTCATATTAATTATTAATTTGTGCCCATGATTCATTAAATCTATAAAAATAAATTCATATAATGAAAACAAGTAAGAAACACATTTAAATAAATACATAAATATATATATAATACCGTGCATATAAAATCACACGTGCCTCTTGTGTAGTGGGAACACCCCAATACAACTATACATCAAACAGTGCTCACAAAGTCCAATAGGTATTAATAGTGATACAAATAAAACACGTGCTTCCAATGACTACAGTTGGTGACCATAAATAAAGAGAAATCATGCGGATCTTTGGGTGAATGTGAATTCTGTCAATCCGACCACCATCTGGATTAGCCTCTCACCTCATCACTTCGACCCTTGCGGATCAAAGCGCTTTTGTGGATCCCCCTCACAGATCCTCCAAGATAGCTATCACTCCAAATGCTGCTCCTTGTCGCACCCAAATCTCTCAGGATTTAGTATCCCACCAATGGCTCCTCTCCAGGAAATTTGCAGCATCAATCTCTCAAATGAGAAATAAGATAGATCCTCCCATAGTGCAGTATATTTTATTTTCCACAGTAGGGACAAATAGCATATAACCATATAAAAGTTTATAACTCACGTGGCAGCCAATTCAATACCCCATGCTTTCGGATAGGGGCATGTATGTATGGGTGTACAACTCTGCAAACAGGTGTACCAAGATGGCCGCCACGCCGGAAATACGTCACCACGTCCCGCCGACGCGTTGCGTCACAATATCATGTGACTTCCTCAGGGCACTCCAGTGGACACAGCAGGTGACAGATCTCGCCGGGCTGTGAGGCACATTCCGGAAGGATGTCATATGACGTCCACCCAGAAATGGTGAATGAGGTTAAAAAGAAATAATAAGTGATAAGGCTATTTATTAGTGGTCAGTCACATTTAGATGGAGTTTTTAGCCTGTGTTTGTTATGGTCATGTGTGTGTGTGTGTCCTCTGTGCCATGATAGGCTATGCAAAAACACAAGCTGCATATTGCTCTGGCTGGCTATTATTCTTAATTGTTTCCCATCCACAGTATATATATTTACATGTCTTGGACTGGAATCAGCTATACCAGGATCATGGCTGCAGCCATGATCCCGGTGTCATTTTTTACGATAAAAGTGATCCGAAAGGGCTTGAAAGGGAGCACCTCCTCCCACCACCATTCCTGGGCGAAAAGGTCTAAAAGTTTAATTTAAAAAAAAATGTAAAAAAATACATTTAAATAAAATAAATATTTAAAAAATTGTGCTTATGTGCAAATGCGGATGAAGACCCCGCATGTATATGTAAACAGTGATTGCACCACACATGTGAGGTATCATGTGAGGTATCACATCAGACTGAGAACAATAATTCTAGGGCCATCCTCTATGTTTGACTCTAAACTGGTAATCTGTAAAGGCTTGTCAAGTGTTGCCTGTGGACAAATTTAGGGTCCGTAGTTTGTCGCCATTTCAGAGACATGGACAATTTTTAATGCTGACATGTTTGGTATCTATTTACTTGACTTTTCATCACCTTCTATATTTTACCAAAATATTGGGTAGTCTATTGTGTTCTAAAATTAATGTAATTGTAATGTAATTGTATTTAGTACCTATAAATTTGTGTTTTAAAAATGTCTGTGCATATAATGAGTGTGGCAATGTTGTACTAACAGTGGGAGGGGATTAACAATGACCCTACTCACTGTGTACACGGTAACACATGTCACAGTCCTTGTATCCAGGGGCGGACTGACCATTTGGAAACTCGGGCACTGCCCGAGGTCAGTAGGGGGCCCCGTGAGATGCCCCGGTACCTTTTTCATAGGCTTTTTTGAGTTTGGGCAAGGACACAGGGGCCCCATGATTCCCTATTGCCCGGGGGCCCCATGAGTTGTCAGTCCACTCCTGCCTGTATCCCAAAAATACAAGTGGGAGACTAGCAGACACATACAAATCTCAGCACACTGATTTGTCAAATATGAAACTCTACTCTTACATATGCTTTTCTGCACACAGCCTACCTTGATGAAGAACTTCATTAACAGTGACCACTGAGCAACCAGCATCTGTTGTACATAAAGCATAAACATTGCGGTGGTCAGGAGTATGTCAAATGCAGCCTAGTATATGGAGTCTTCTTTACGCAGAACTCTACTGGTGGCAGCAAATGCCTGTGACATGGTGGCCAAAGGTCTCTCACCACACCGACGCTGCAGATGTCCTCCTGATGGCGATCAATCTCACATACTTTGTCATAGCCATGTGAAGGGTAGCCAGCAATGCTCTGGGCCTCCCTCTCATACATGGCATTCACGTGCTTTGCAGTCCTTCCCCTGATGGTCAATCCTGTAGGCTGGATGGAGGAGGAAGAGCAGGCCACACTATCCCTATAGCACAGTGGAGGGCTGAGGGCCTAACTTACAGTGACTTTCAATAGTCCCTCTGAGCCAAGCTGGTCCAAATGAACGGTTTTCTTTACGAAAAGATGTGAGCGCTGTTAGCATTGTAGAAACTGTATGCAACCTACGCTACATCAAGTATACAGTGCCATGTTCTTGAAGCCAGGCTGAGCGCTGCTCAACCATTCACAGAAGTCTTGAGTTTTATCAACGGATACAAGGCTTCCTCTGATTGGCTGAGGAGGAGATCATGACATTATTGGCCCGCCTCAGTCAATCAGAGAAAGTCTTGTATTGGTTGATAAAATGCAAGGCTTCCTGTGCATGGCTGTCCCCAGGTTCTGCTGCTCCTTCCAGTGCTTTGTGTTTTCCCTGAACAGATCCCCCCCATCCCCCAGCATATTCCTTATGTATCACCCAGGCTTGTACAAGGAAGAAAGCAAACAGATGGTGCAGACACCTACAGTAGTGCATTATCCAGGGTTTATTGTAAAGTATAAAAAGACAAAAAATATATTCACAAACATAGCACATGTATAAAGCCAATAAGGCCATAGAAATGGCCGACTGATGGTGCGGTCGGCCTACTGACGCCTTTCGGGTAGGAATCCCTTTCCTCAGAGCTATCAAGGCTCTCTGTGGGCTCCCGTCAGCATTCTCTGTCTCCACTTTCTCTGCTTTCCCCCCCCCCCACTTGTCAGTGGATGGGGCCAAATCAGTTCTCCTCTCCCTCCACACTGTCCTATCAGAAAAGCCACCATTAGAAATCATGAGGCCTTGTACAGACTAGCTGGTGAGGCAGAAAAAAAACAGGCCTCCAGGGGGTGACAGGACAGCCTCCTGAACGCCTGACAGCAGCCACTTATCCGCACTCTGAAAAGCGATCCACTACAGATCACTCTTCAGTGTTTGCCTAGTGTGGACCAAGCCTAACAAGTCATTGTAATGTCACCCATAGTCCTGTCCTTACAACATGGCCACTGGAAGCTGACACCTATACTGCAAAGGTTGTTGTCACAGGACAGGGGGACACAGGCCATGCACTGTACAGACACTTCTTCATCCTCCACGTCTCCTTCCTTTCTACTTGGAAAAACACTGTGTGCCCATTGGCAGATGAGGACGGAGGAGGCGGTACAGGCTGCTCCGCCCCCTCAATCATTAAGCCGAAGCTCCACCTCCCTCATGACATCACGTGTGATCTCCAAGTCAGACTCCGCCTCCTATACACATTTCATGAAGATCGGTATTCCTTGAAGGGGGTGTGTCGGTAATTGAGGGGGTGAGGCCTGTCTGTGGAAAGTGAGGTAAGTGAATCAGTGCTTTATGTATTACAAGTAGTTGATGGCAGATGAGCGGCAATTGAATGGTTCGGTCTGCGCAGGCGCTCCGCTTCTGAGAAATTCTGTATCCGCTCCACACCCCCCTCCCGATCACAGAGGTGACATGTCGCTGTCACCGCTCTGCCCGATCTTCCGCCGCCCATGAAATCCTCCCCACCGTGTGTTCCGGATGATCGGCGCTGCAGCGATCCGGAATGTCATGTGCTGCACATTCTCCTACCCGGGGAAGAGCTGTGTTATAATGAGGAAATGTGAGGCTGTGCGGCTCCCGGAGATGAACGGCTACAATATCCTAGCTGCAGAGCCATGGGCGGCCCTCCCTGAGGCCGCCTCCCATACGTATTCCACTGCACTGCCGGACACTACAACTGCACGTCTTATCTCCTCGGAGAACACTCCCAGAATGACGGAGCGGCGCGGTTGCTAGGCTACAGGGACGCTATGTGCGTGCCTTGAGTGACGTTGACGTGACGGCGCGGTTGCTAGGCGACAGGGACGCTATGTGCGTGCCTTGTGAGTGACGTGTACGTGGTGGGCGGGCTCTGTGCTGGAGACCGGGAAGCCGTACACAGATACATTACTAAAACGAATCCTTTGGGTTCGCCGGCTCCATCTACTGGTCAATGTGCGGTATAGCATTCTGAAATACCTTCCTGAGATAAATTACCGCATTTTGGCCACTAGATGGGGATAATAAGCACAGGGACTGTATACACCAATGTGTTGGCCATTCAGGCAAAGAAAGCTTTCTAAATGTATTTATTTATTTCAGGTACTTCTACAGCGCTGTCAGTTTACGCAGTGCTTTACATATATATATTGTCACATCAGTCCCTAACCCTCAAGGGGTGTACAATCTAAGGTGCCTAACTCACATTCATACACATACTAGGACCAATTTAGATAGGAGCTAATTCACCTACCAGCATGTCTTTGGAGTGTGGGAGGAAACCGGAGTACCCTGAGGAAACCCACGCATGCACAGGGAGAACATGCAAACTCCAGGCAGGAGGTGCAGTGGCTGGGAGTCGAACCAAGGACCCTAGTACTTCCAGGCGGAAGTGCTAACCATTTAGCTACTGTGCTGCCCGATAGATCCCATAGTGAGGGAGGATGGCGGCCCATAGAGATTCATTAGATTAGAGTCCATAGTATGGAAGGTGGGAGGGGAGGCTATGCACAGCGGTGGAACTACCCGGGTCGAACTTGTGACAGGGCCCTGGCATTCCACCACCGTGGGGGGCCCTGAGCTTCCCCCAGCATAAGCCAGCTTAGGCCCTCTGTGAAGCCCGGAGCCCATTGGTGGAACAAGTTCAGTCACTGCGCTCCGGTTACTTGCCTAACAGGGCACACCAGTGTGGGCACCCGGGATACCTGCCCTGCTTCTCTTGCAGCGTCCCCACGGTCCCACACATGGCGATTTCCCCCTGTGGCAGTCTGCACGTCTCCCCACCGACACCCTGCACAGTGCACCCCTCACAGAACTCACGCTGGCTCCTCCTCCTCGGCTCTGATGTTCTCCTGTACAGACATGAGGAGCCGGGGAGGAACATTGAACTGCAAGAGCTGCGCTGATGATCTTAGGTCTGTGTTTACTGCTGTATACAGAGGAGGGGGGAAGGGTAACTAATTAGTATACATACCTGGAGGAGTGATGGGGGGGGGGGGCTGGTAAGAGGATATGTGCTGTGGGGTGCTTAGGGAGGGCAGTGGACCTGTGCTTTGGGGGAGTCAGATTTGAAATCCCCCACCACCCCTTCTAGTACAAGTCCTCTCCCCTCCCAAAGCACCCCCCCCCCAACACACACATATCCTCTTACCCCCCTCCCAATCAGAGATTGGCACAGAGGGGGCACTTGCAGCATCTAGGGCCCCTGGCACCCTGTAAGCGGTGCAGACATGTACCCCAGGTGCCCGCTGTGGTGCCCCCCTGTCAAGACAAGTTACTGGAGCCAAGTGCCAGAACCTTTTCCAGGTTCACAGGACACCAACACCGGTACAGTTGGGAGATAGGAGATGTGGATTTGTATTAGAAGGATTTGTGTTAGTACTGGGAGAGGGTTTGGCTGGGAGGATTTGTGATGGAACTATGTAGGAGACTTGTGCGGTGGGGGGCATTTAAGGGGAAGTACGGGTGCTGCAGAATTTGTGGGCTGCCAATCGGGATTTGCAAGCACATCCGGAAGGATACTAGGGGCTCTACGGGCCTATGTGCGAATTCTTGGTGGTTGCGGGACAATACTTGTGCTCGCCACCGCACCAGCTTGTACTGCACTTATGGGACTCGCCACGTCACCAAGTGATACTGCAGTGCTGGTATGTGAAAGACCAGGATGTACTAGGCCGCTGGTGCTCGCCAGTTCAACAAAAGGTAGTGTGGCACTAGTACTGGTACTCTGCTGCATTTGAGAGTCATCAAAATTTACCAGCAAGTGCTAACAGAGATCAGGCCTGATTCTGTGAACACTGCGGTTTTGTGTGCAATGTATCAAGTGACAGTGACCAACTGACACTGCACTTGCTGGGGGAGAAGGGAGGGGTAAGCATAGGGGCTAAACGCAAGGTGCTGGCAGGTTCCGGGGCTGATCCCACTAACGCTGCGTTTTTGGGTCACTATACTAATGTGAATGCTGGTATAGTGTTGATCTGATCAAAGATATTGATCCATTCAGACACTATACTAGCAGTGGAGGTTTATTGTGTATGAGCGTGTTCCTGTCAATCAAGGGGTTAAATGTGATTACTGGTGTACTGACGGGCAATCTGATGCTATCTGGGTGGGGCGTGAAAACCGCGGGAGTGTGAATCACGTATATATACACATGATTTTGCGCACCCGTGCCACCCTGTAGCAGTATTTCTGCTATAGGGCGGTCAGGAAGCGGTTACAGAAGCGGTTTGCGTTAAGGCACTGCGTTACTGTAACTGACAATTGCGCAGTCATGCAGCGCTGCACCCAAATGAAATGTCCGTCCTTTTTTTCCCACGAAATGAGCTTTCTTTAAGTGGTATTTGATCGCCGGTGCGTTTTTTATTTTATGTGCTATAAAAAAAAAGACCGACAATTTTGACAAAAAAAACTAAACAACAATATTTTGGATTTTTTGCTATAAAACATGTCCAGTAAAAAATTAAAAAATCTAATTTCATCATAAATTTACGCCAAAATGTATTCTGCGATATGTATAGATACTGATAATAGCGGCGATCAGCGACTTATGGCGGGACTGAGGCAGACATTCTGACGCTGGGGGGGAACTGACTTGGGGTCACTGACATCCCCAGTGTCACCAATACAGTGATCAGTGCTAAAAAAAAAAGCACTGACACTACTAATGGCACTGGGCAGGAAGGGGTTAACAATGAGAGGCAATCAAAGGGTTAACTGTGTAATGGGAGTGTTTTACTAGGGGGCGGGGTGCTTCACTGGGTCCCCTAGTGGTTAAGGTAGCCTATATTTGGCTGTCTTTCTGGGTTTTTTTCCTGCCAGTTCCCGATAATTAGTTTTTCAAAGTCCTTGTAAGGGAATTTCTGTGAGACGGTTGGCTAATAGAAATGCACATGCGCACAGCAATCTCTGCAGAATAGTGACAAGACGTGTGTATGCGCACAGAAATGTGTGATTGGCGCCAGATGGACTATTTAAAGGAATCTTCTGCCTGTGCTTAATGCTGACTGGTCTTCAGCTGTTTCCCTGTATCCTGCTGCATTCTTGTATGATCCTCTTGTTGCTGACCCGACTTGTTCCTGACCTGACTTCGGATTCCACTCTTGCCTTGTTGCTCGTTCCTGACTTTGGTTTGCTTATAATTTGGTGCCTTGCTGCCCCCCCTCCCCCCCGTTGATGACCTTGCTCCTGTCTCCGATCCCAGCTTCCTGTTCTGCTCCAGTGCCCGTCTGGCTGTCTACAATCCACAAACGAATGGGCAAACTGACAGGACCAAACAGACCCTTGAACAGTATTTACGATGTTTTTCATCTTACTCACAGGATGACTGGATGTCTCTCCTTTCATTGGCGGAATTTGCATACAATAATTCCATCCACTGTTGCTATGAGGTCACTTGTGCAGGCTCGATTTTGACCTGTGCTGTGTGCATCTATTGATACACAGAGCGCAGCTTAGTCCCACCCCGCTGCCTCCTCACTGGACTTGATTGACAGCAGCAGGAGCCTATGGCTCCCTCTGTTGCCTCTGAGCCTGTGAGGAGAAAGGGATAGACCAGCGCTGCTCCTCTCGGGCACAACACTGGATGGAGATTGGGCTCACGTAAGTATTTAGGGGGCTGAAGGGCAGCTGAAGATTTTGAAAATTTTTTTACATTAATGCAGAGAATGCATTAAGGTAAAAAATAGCCTTTAGTATTTTGTAATATTTTACAAATAAGTAATCTTTCTTCATAGATTTAGGTTAAACTGTATTCCACCACATTTCTTTAGTGAAAATAACCCAAATCAGTGTTTATTATTTAGTCTGTAGGAAAGTTCTAGCATCCACAAACTATGGTATATATCTATATCTGAAAAGCAATCAATTCTGATGTACTGACATCTCATTTCTTTCTGATTTACTAACATCTCATCCCAAATGACCGCTTTTCGGAAAGTAGACAGTCCAAGGTATTTATTAAATGGCAAGGTGTTTTTTTTTTTTTTCTTTTTTCACACTGTCACTAATGCAGTACAGCGTCATCATATAACTGGTGATCAGAGACACTGACTGGTGACAATATGTAAAAAAATATATATATTTTAATGTATTTATATATATATATATATATATATATATATATATACAGTCATGGCCGAAATTGTTGGCACCCTTGATATTTTTCCTGAAAATCAAGTATTTCACACAAAAAAGGTATTGCATTAACACATGTTTTGCTATACACATGTTTATTCCCTTTGTATGTATTGGAACAAATATAAAACAGAGGCAGAAAAGCAAATATGACATAATGTCACACAAAACCCCAAAAATGGGCTGGACAAAAGTATTGGCACCCTTAACTTAATATTTGGTTGCACACCCTTTGGAAAACATAACTGAAATCAGTCGCTTCCTATAACCATCAATAAGCTTCTGACACCTCTCACCCGGAATTTTGGACCACTCTTCCTTTGCAAACAGCTCCAGGTCTCTCTTATTGGAAGGACACCTTTTCCCAACAGCAATTTTAAGATCTCTCCACAGGTGTTCAATGGGATTTAGATCTGGGCTCATTGCTGGCCACTTCAGAACTCTCCAGCGCTTCTTTGCCATCCATTTCTGAGTGCTTTTTGACGTATGTTTGGGGTCATTGTCCTGCTGGAAGACCCAGGATCTTGGACGCAAACCCAGCTTTCTGACACTGGGCCCTACAGTGCGACCCAAAATCCTTTGGTAATCCTCAGATTTCATGATGCCTTGCACACAGTCAAGGCACCCAGTGCCAGAGGCAGCAAAACAACCCCAAAACATCATTGAACCTCCACCATATTTTACCGTAGGTACTGTGTTTTGTTCTTTGTAGGCCTCATTCCGTTTTCGGTAAACAGTAGAATGATGTGCTTTACCGAAAAGCTCTATCTTGGTCTCATCTGTCCACAAGACGTTTTCCCAGAAGGCTTTTGGCTTACTCAAGTACATTTTGGCAAACTGTAGTCTTGCTTTTTTATGTCTCTGTGTCAGCAGTGGGGTCCTCCTGGGTCTCCTGCCATAGCGTTTCATTTCATTTAAATGTCGACGGATAGTTCGCGCTGACACTGATGCTCCCTGAGCCTGCAGGACAGCTTGAATGTCTTTGGAACATGTTTGGGGCTGCTTATCCACCATCCGGACTATTCTGCGTTGCAATCTTTCATCAATTTTCCTCATCCGTCCACGACCAGGGAGATTAGCTACAGTGCCATGGGTTGCAAACTTCTTGATAATGTTGCGCACTGTGGACAAAGGCAAATCTAGTTCTCTGGAGATGGACTTGTAACCTTGAGATTGTTGATATTTTGCCACAATTTTGGTTCTCAGGTCCTCAGACAGTTCTCGTCTCCTCTTTCTGTTGTCCATGCTTAGTGTGGCACAGACAGACACACAATGCAAAGGTTAAGTGAACGTCTCTCCTTTTTATCTGCTTTCAGGTGTGATTTCTATATTGCCCACACCTGTTACTTGCCCCAGGTGAGTTTACAGGAGCATCACATGCTTGTAACATTCTTATTTATCCGCAGTTGTGAAAGGGTGCCAATACTTTTGTCCAGCCCATTTTTGGAGGTTTGTGTGACATTATGTCGAATTTGCTTTCTTTCCTCCCTTTTTTTGTTTTGTCCCAATACACACAAAGGGAATAAACATGTGTATAGCAAAACATGTGTTAATGCAATACGTTTCGTGAGAAATACATGATTTCCTGGAGAAATATCAAGGGTGCCAACAATTTCGGCCATGACTGTATATAGATACCATATTTGCCGGCGTATAAGACGACTTTTTGACCCTTGAAAATCTTCTCAAAAGTCAGGGGTCGTCTTATACGCCGGTACACATGTTTAGGGGGGCTGCGGCATTAAGTACAGGGGTTTGCAGGGGCTGATGTCTCTTACCTGGATCCAGCCCCACGACGATCCGGTCCAGGAAGCGCGGCGTCTCCTTCAGTTCGGCCACTGGATGTTCGTGCGGCTGCTCGGCTCCGCCTCCTCACCGGTGATTGGCCGCCAGAACTGTAGCTCAGGAAAGGCACACAGGCGGCCAATCACCGGCGAGGGGGCGGAGCCGAGCGGCCCCGCGAAAATTGAGTGCCGGAGCAGCAGGTAAGTGTTCTGTGTAGAGGTGCTGCTGCAACCACATATGCTGGCTGCAGCAGCACCATACGAGAACAGGGTCAGCAAGTCTCAGTGGGAGGAATAGTGCCCCATCATTGGTGTCACCGATACCAATGATGGGGCACTATTCCTCCCACTGACACCAACGATGGGGCACTATTCCTCCCCCCCACTGACACCAATGATGGGGCACTATTCCCCCCCCCCCCACTGACACCAACGATGGGGCACTATTCCACCCCCCACTGACACCAATGATGGGGCACTATTCCACCCCTCACTGACACCAATGATGGGACACCATTCCTCCCACTGACATCAATGATGGGGCACTATTCCTCCCACTGACACCAATGATGGGGCACTATTCCTCCCACTGACACCAATGATGGGGCACTATTCCTCCCACTGACACCAATGATGGGGCGCTATTCCTCCCACTGATACCAATGATGGGGCACTATTCCTCCCACTGACACTAATGATGGAGCACTATTCCTCCACTGATACTAATGATAGGGCACTATTCCTGCCACTAATGCCAATGATGGGGCACTATTCCTGCCACGAATACCAATGATGGGGCACTATTCCTTCCACTGACATCAATGATGGGGCACTATTCCTCCCACTGGTGTGCATTGGAAGAGGGGTAGTCTTATACGGCGAGTATAGCCCAAACGCTACATTTTAGCAGAAAAAGTAGGGGGGTCGTCTTATACGCCGGCAAATACGGTAGATATATTTTTTTTTAACCAAAGTTACATTGTACTGCTCTGGGGAATTTTTTTTAATTGATTAATTCAGTGTTTGCTATTATAGTTTATTTTATTTATTCCAGGTACTTACATAGTGCCATTAATTTACGCAGTGCTTTACATATATATTGTACATTCACATCAGTGCCTAACCCTCAAGGGGCGTACAAATATGGTTAGCTGTGATTGACCACAGCGAATCACAGGGTACAGATGGGCTGTGATTGTCCCTGTCTGTACCATGTGGTAACTCACAGAGATCAACACGATAGTACACAATGGATAATAAATACAATAAAGAATGTTGCGCTACTCCTTAAGATATATATACACATAAATATTAAGTGATGTGTAATCACAAAATTGCATCAATTTAAATAAAAATAATAAAAAAATACAACGTGAAAGTGATATCAATTCATATTAATTATTAATTTGTGCCCATGATTCATTAAATCTATAAAAATAAATTCATATAATGAAAACAAGTAAGAAACACATTTAAATAAATACATAAATATATATATAATACCGTGCATATAAAATCACACGTGCCTCTTGTGTAGTGGGAACACCCCAATACAACTATACATCAAACAGTGCTCACAAAGTCCAATAGGTATTAATAGTGATACAAATAAAACACGTGCTTCCAATGACTACAGTTGGTGACCATAAATAAAGAGAAATCATGCGGATCTTTGGGTGAATGTGAATTCTGTCAATCCGACCACCATCTGGATTAGCCTCTCACCTCATCACTTCGACCCTTGCGGATCAAAGCGCTTTTGTGGATCCCCCTCACAGATCCTCCAAGATAGCTATCACTCCAAATGCTGCTCCTTGTCGCACCCAAATCTCTCAGGATTTAGTATCCCACCAATGGCTCCTCTCCAGGAAATTTGCAGCATCAATCTCTCAAATGAGAAATAAGATAGATCCTCCCATAGTGCAGTATATTTTATTTTCCACAGTAGGGACAAATAGCATATAACCATATAAAAGTTTATAACTCACGTGGCAGCCAATTCAATACCCCATGCTTTCGGATAGGGGCATGTATGTATGGGTGTACAACTCTGCAAACAGGTGTACCAAGATGGCCGCCACGCCGGAAATACGTCACCACGTCCCGCCGACGCGTTGCGTCACAATATCATGTGACTTCCTCAGGGCACTCCAGTGGACACAGCAGGTGACAGATCTCGCCGGGCTGTGAGGCACATTCCGGAAGGATGTCATATGACGTCCACCCAGAAATGGTGAATGAGGTTAAAAAGAAATAATAAGTGATAAGGCTATTTATTAGTGGTCAGTCACATTTAGATGGAGTTTTTAGCCTGTGTTTGTTATGGTCATGTGTGTGTGTGTGTCCTCTGTGCCATGATAGGCTATGCAAAAACACAAGCTGCATATTGCTCTGGCTGGCTATTATTCTTAATTGTTTCCCATCCACAGTATATATATTTACATGTCTTGGACTGGAATCAGCTATACCAGGATCATGGCTGCAGCCATGATCCCGGTGTCATTTTTTACGATAAAAGTGATCCGAAAGGGCTTGAAAGGGAGCACCTCCTCCCACCACCATTCCTGGGCGAAAAGGTCTAAAAGTTTAATTTAAAAAAAAATGTAAAAAAATACATTTAAATAAAATAAATATTTAAAAAATTGTGCTTATGTGCAAATGCGGATGAAGACCCCGCATGTATATGTAAACAGTGATTGCACCACACATGTGAGGTATCATGTGAGGTATCACATCAGACTGAGAACAATAATTCTAGGGCCATCCTCTATGTTTGACTCTAAACTGGTAATCTGTAAAGGCTTGTCAAGTGTTGCCTGTGGACAAATTTAGGGTCCGTAGTTTGTCGCCATTTCAGAGACATGGACAATTTTTAATGCTGACATGTTTGGTATCTATTTACTTGACTTTTCATCACCTTCTATATTTTACCAAAATATTGGGTAGTCTATTGTGTTCTAAAATTAATGTAATTGTAATGTAATTGTATTTAGTACCTATAAATTTGTGTTTTAAAAATGTCTGTGCATATAATGAGTGTGGCAATGTTGTACTAACAGTGGGAGGGGATTAACAATGACCCTACTCACTGTGTACACGGTAACACATGTCACAGTCCTTGTATCCAGGGGCGGACTGACCATTTGGAAACTCGGGCACTGCCCGAGGTCAGTAGGGGGCCCCGTGAGATGCCCCGGTACCTTTTTCATAGGCTTTTTTGAGTTTGGGCAAGGACACAGGGGCCCCATGATTCCCTATTGCCCGGGGGCCCCATGAGTTGTCAGTCCACTCCTGCCTGTATCCCAAAAATACAAGTGGGAGACTAGCAGACACATACAAATCTCAGCACACTGATTTGTCAAATATGAAACTCTACTCTTACATATGCTTTTCTGCACACAGCCTACCTTGATGAAGAACTTCATTAACAGTGACCACTGAGCAACCAGCATCTGTTGTACATAAAGCATAAACATTGCGGTGGTCAGGAGTATGTCAAATGCAGCCTAGTATATGGAGTCTTCTTTACGCAGAACTCTACTGGTGGCAGCAAATGCCTGTGACATGGTGGCCAAAGGTCTCTCACCACACCGACGCTGCAGATGTCCTCCTGATGGCGATCAATCTCACATACTTTGTCATAGCCATGTGAAGGGTAGCCAGCAATGCTCTGGGCCTCCCTCTCATACATGGCATTCACGTGCTTTGCAGTCCTTCCCCTGATGGTCAATCCTGTAGGCTGGATGGAGGAGGAAGAGCAGGCCACACTATCCCTATAGCACAGTGGAGGGCTGAGGGCCTAACTTACAGTGACTTTCAATAGTCCCTCTGAGCCAAGCTGGTCCAAATGAACGGTTTTCTTTACGAAAAGATGTGAGCGCTGTTAGCATTGTAGAAACTGTATGCAACCTACGCTACATCAAGTATACAGTGCCATGTTCTTGAAGCCAGGCTGAGCGCTGCTCAACCATTCACAGAAGTCTTGAGTTTTATCAACGGATACAAGGCTTCCTCTGATTGGCTGAGGAGGAGATCATGACATTATTGGCCCGCCTCAGTCAATCAGAGAAAGTCTTGTATTGGTTGATAAAATGCAAGGCTTCCTGTGCATGGCTGTCCCCAGGTTCTGCTGCTCCTTCCAGTGCTTTGTGTTTTCCCTGAACAGATCCCCCCCATCCCCCAGCATATTCCTTATGTATCACCCAGGCTTGTACAAGGAAGAAAGCAAACAGATGGTGCAGACACCTACAGTAGTGCATTATCCAGGGTTTATTGTAAAGTATAAAAAGACAAAAAATATATTCACAAACATAGCACATGTATAAAGCCTATAAGGCCATAGAAATGGCCGACTGATGGTGCGGTCGGCCTACTGACGCCTTTCGGGTAGGAATCCCTTTCCTCAGAGCTATCAAGGCTCTCTGTGGGCTCCCGTCAGCATTCTCTGTCTCCACTTTCTCTAACTGCTTTCCCCCCCCCCCCCACTTGTCAGTGGATGGGGCCAAATCAGTTCTCCTCTCCCTCCACACTGTCCTATCAGAAAAGCCACCATTAGAAATCATGAGGCCTTGTACAGACTAGCTGGTGAGGCAGAAAAAAAACAGGCCTCCAGGGGGTGACAGGACAGCCTCCTGAACGCCTGACAGCAGCCACTTATCCGCACTCTGAAAAGCGATCCACTACAGATCACTCTTCAGTGTTTGCCTAGTGTGGACCAAGCCTAACAAGTCATTGTAATGTCACCCATAGTCCTGTCCTTACAACATGGCCACTGGAAGCTGACACCTATACTGCAAAGGTTGTTGTCACAGGACAGGGGGACACAGGCCATGCACTGTACAGACACTTCTTCATCCTCCACGTCTCCTTCATTTCTACTGGGAAAAACACTGTGTGCCCATTGGCAGATGAGGACGGAGGAGGCGGTACAGGCTGCTCCGCCCCCTCAATCATTAAGCCGAAGCTCCACCTCCCTCATGACATCACGTGTGATCTCCAAGTCAGACTCCGCCTCCTATACACATTTCATGAAGATCGGTATTCCTTGAAGGGGGTGTGTCGGTAATTGAGGGGGTGAGGCCTGTCTGTGGAAAGTGAGGTAAGTGAATCAGTGCTTTATGTATTACAAGTAGTTGATGGCAGATGAGCGGCAATTGAATGGTTCGGTCTGCGCAGGCGCTCCGCTTCTGAGAAATTCTGTATCCGCTCCACACCCCCCTCCCGATCACAGAGGTGACATGTCGCTGTCACCGCTCTGCCCGATCTTCCGCCGCCCATGAAATCCTCCCCACCGTGTGTTCCGGATGATCGGCGCTGCAGCGATCCGGAATGTCATGTGCTGCACATTCTCCTACCCGGGGAAGAGCTGTGTTATAATGAGGAAATGTGAGGCTGTGCGGCTCCCGGAGATGAACGGCTACAATATCCTAGCTGCAGAGCCATGGGCGGCCCTCCCTGAGGCCGCCTCCCATACGTATTCCACTGCACTGCCGGACACTACAACTGCACGTCTTATCTCCTCGGAGAACACTCCCAGAATGACGGAGCGGCGCGGTTGCTAGGCGACAGGGACGCTATGTGCGTGCCTTGAGTGACGTTGACGTGACGGCGCGGTTGCTAGGCGACAGGGACGCTATGTGCGTGCCTTGTGAGTGACGTGTACGTGGTGGGCGGGCTCTGTGCTGGAGACCGGGAAGCCGTACACAGATACATTACTAAAACGAATCCTTTGGGTTCGCCGGCTCCATCTACTGGTCAATGTGCGGTATAGCATTCTGAAATACCTTCCTGAGATAAATTACCGCATTTTGGCCACTAGATGGGGATAATAAGCACAGGGACTGTATACACCAATGTGTTGGCCATTCAGGCAAAGAAAGCTTTCTAAATGTATTTATTTATTTCAGGTACTTCTACAGCGCTGTCAGTTTACGCAGTGCTTTACATATATATATTGTCACATCAGTCCCTAACCCTCAAGGGGTGTACAATCTAAGATGCCTAACTCACATTCATACACATACTAGGACCAATTTAGATAGGAGCTAATTCACCTACCAGCATGTCTTTGGAGTGTGGGAGGAAACCGGAGTACCCTGAGGAAACCCACGCATGCACAGGGAGAACATGCAAACTCCAGGCAGGAGGTGCAGTGGCTGGGAGTCGAACCAAGGACCCTAGTACTTCCAGGCGGAAGTGCTAACCATTTAGCTACTGTGCTGCCCGATAGATCCCATAGTGAGGGAGGATGGCGGCCCATAGAGATTCATTAGATTAGAGTCCATAGTATGGAAGGTGGGAGGGGAGGCTATGCACAGCGGTGGAACTACCCGGGTCGAACTTGTGACAGGGCCCTGGCATTCCACCACCGTGGGGGGCCCTGAGCTTCCCCCAGCATAAGCCAGCTTAGGCCCTCTGTGAAGCCCGGAGCCCATTGGTGGAACAAGTTCAGTCACTGCGCTCCGGTTACTTGCCTAACAGGGCACACCAGTGTGGGCACCCGGGATACCTGCCCTGCTTCTCTTGCAGCGTCCCCACGGTCCCACACATGGCGATTTCCCCCTGTGGCAGTCTGCACGTCTCCCCACCGACACCCTGCACAGTGCACCCCTCACAGAACTCACGCTGGCTCCTCCTCCTCGGCTCTGATGTTCTCCTGTACAGACATGAGGAGCCGGGGAGGAACATTGAACTGCAAGAGCTGCGCTGATGATCTTAGGTCTGTGTTTACTGCTGTATACAGAGGAGGGGGGAAGGGTAACTAATTAGTATACATACCTGGAGGAGTGATGGGGGGGGGGGGCTGGTAAGAGGATATGTGCTGTGGGGTGCTTAGGGAGGGCAGTGGACCTGTGCTTTGGGGGAGTCAGATTTGAAATCCCCCACCACCCCTTCTAGTACAAGTCCTCTCCCCTCCCAAAGCACCCCCCCCCCCAACACACACATATCCTCTTACCCCCCTCCCAATCAGAGATTGGCACAGAGGGGGCACTTGCAGCATCTAGGGCCCCTGGCACCCTGTAAGCGGTGCAGACATGTACCCCAGGTGCCCGCTCTGGTGCCCCCCTGTCAAGACAAGTTACTGGAGCCAAGTGCCAGAACCTTTTCCAGGTTCACAGGACACCAACACCGGTACAGTTGGGAGATAGGAGATGTGGATTTGTATTAGAAGGATTTGTGTTAGTACTGGGAGAGGGTTTGGCTGGGAGGATTTGTGATGGAACTATGTAGGAGACTTGTGCGGTGGGGGGCATTTAAGGGGAAGTACGGGTGCTGCAGAATTTGTGGGCTGCCAATCGGGATTTGCAAGCACATCCGGAAGGATACTAGGGGCTCTACGGGCCTATGTGCGAATTCTTGGTGGTTGCGGGACAATACTTGTGCTCGCCACCGCACCAGCTTGTACTGCACTTATGGGACTCGCCACGTCACCAAGTGATACTGCAGTGCTGGTATGTGAAAGACCAGGATGTACTAGGCCGCTGGTGCTCGCCAGTTCAACAAAAGGTAGTGTGGCACTAGTACTGGTACTCTGCTGCATATGAGAGTCATCAAAATTTACCAGCAAGTGCTAACAGAGATCAGGCCTGATTCTGTGAACACTGCGGTTTTGTGTGCAATGTATCAAGTGACAGTGACCAACTGACACTGCACTTGCTGGGGGAGAAGGGAGGGGTAAGCATAGGGGCTAAACGCAAGGTGCTGGCAGGTTCCGGGGCTGATCCCACTAACGCTGCGTTTTTGGGTCACTATACTAATGTGAATGCTGGTATAGTGTTGATCTGATCAAAGATATTGATCCATTCAGACACTATACTAGCAGTGGAGGTTTATTGTGTATGAGCGTGTTCCTGTCAATCAAGGGGTTAAATGTGATTACTGGTGTACTGACGGGCAATCTGATGCTATCTGGGTGGGGCGTGAAAACCGCGGGAGTGTGAATCACGTATATATACACATGATTTTGCGCACCCGTGCCACCCTGTAGCAGTATTTCTGCTATAGGGCGGTCAGGAAGCGGTTACAGAAGCGGTTTGCGTTAAGGCACTGCGTTACTGTAACTGACAATTGCGCAGTCATGCAGCGCTGCACCCAAATGAAATGTCCGTCCTTTTTTTCCCACGAAATGAGCTTTCTTTAAGTGGTATTTGATCGCCGGTGCGTTTTTTATTTTATGTGCTATAAAAAAAAAGACCGACAATTTTGACAAAAAAAACTAAACAACAATATTTTGGATTTTTTGCTATAAAACATGTCCAGTAAAAAATTTAAAAATCTAATTTCATCATAAATTTACGCCAAAATGTATTCTGCGATATGTATAGATACTGATAATAGCGG
Organism: Staurois parvus; assembly: GCF_062004578.1. Taxonomy (NCBI): domain Eukaryota; kingdom Metazoa; phylum Chordata; class Amphibia; order Anura; family Ranidae; genus Staurois; species Staurois parvus. Next base: position 3,538,996 of record NW_028319601.1, on the reverse strand, counting down.
CGATCAGCGACTTATGGCGGGACTGAGGCAGACATTCTGACGCTGGGGGGGAACTGACTTGGGGTCACTGACATCCCCAGTGTTACCAATACAGTGATCAGTGCTAAAAAAAAAAAGCACTGACACTACTAATGGCACTGGGCAGGAAGGGGTTAACAATGAGAGGCAATCAAAGGGTTAACTGTGTAATGGGAGTGTTTTACTAGGGGGCGGGGTGCTTCACTGGGTCCCCTAGTGGTTAAGGTAGCCTATATTTGGCTGTCTTTCTGGGTTTTTTTCCTGCCAGTTCCCGATAATTAGTTTTTCAAAGTCCTTGTAAGGGAATTTCTGTGAGACGGTTGGCTAATAGAAATGCACATGCGCACAGCAATCTCTGCAGAATAGTGACAAGACGTGTGTATGCGCACAGAAATGTGTGATTGGCGCCAGATGGACTATTTAAAGGATTCTTCTGCCTGTGCTTAATGCTGACTGGTCTTCAGCTGTTTCCCTGTATCCTGCTGCATTCTTGTATGATCCTCTTGTTGCTGACCCGACTTGTTCCTGACCTGACTTCGGATTCCACTCTTGCCTTGTTGCTCGTTCCTGACTTTGGTTTGCTTATAATTTGGTGCCTTGCTGCCCCCCCTCCCCCCCGTTGATGACCTTGCTCCTGTCTCCGATCCCAGCTTCCTATTCTGCTCCAGTGCCCGTCTGGCTGTCTACAATCCACAAACGAATGGGCAAACTGACAGGACCAAACAGACCCTTGAACAGTATTTACGATGTTTTTCATCTTACTCACAGGATGACTGGATGTCTCTCCTTTCATTGGCGGAATTTGCATACAATAATTCCATCCACTGTTGCTATGAGGTCACTTGTGCAGGCTCGATTTTGACCTGTGCTGTGTGCATCTATTGATACACAGAGCGCAGCTTAGTCCCACCCCGCTGCCTCCTCACTGGACTTGATTGACAGCAGCAGGAGCCTATGGCTCCCTCTGTTGCCTCTGAGCCTGTGAGGAGAAAGGGATAGACCAGCGCTGCTCCTCTCTGGCACAACACTGGATGGAGATTGGGCTCACGTAAGTATTTAGGGGGCTGGAGGGCAGCTGAAGATTTTGAAAATTTTTTTACATTAATGCAGAGAATGCATTAAGGTAAAAAATAGCCTTTAGTATTTTGTAATATTTTACAAATAAGTAATCTTTCTTCATAGATTTAGGTTAAACTGTATTCCACCACATTTCTTTAGTGAAAATAACCCAAATCAGTGTTTATTATTTAGTCTGTAGGAAAGTTCTAGCATCCACAAACTATGGTATATATCTATATCTGAAAAGCAATCAATTCTGATGTACTGACATCTCATTTCTTTCTGATTTACTAACATCTCATCCCAAATGACCGCTTTTCGGAAAGTAGACAGTCCAAGGTATTTATTAAATGGCAAGGTGAGTTTTTTTTTTTTTTTCTTTTTTCACACTGTCACTAATACAGTACAGCGTCATCATATAACTGGTGATCAGAGACACTGACTGGTGACAATATGTAAAAAAATATATATATTTTAATGTATATATATATATATATATATATATATATATATATATATATATAGATACCATATTTGCCGGCGTATAAGATGACTTTTTGACCCTTGAAAATCTTCTCAAAAGTCGGGGGTCGTCTTATACGCCGGTACACATGTTTAGGGGGGCTGCGGCATTAAGTACAGGGGTTTGCAGGGGCTGATGTCTCTTACCTGGATCCAGCCCCATGACGATCCGGTCCAGGAAGCGCGGCGTCTCCTTCAGTTCGGCCACTGGATGTTCGTGCGGCTGCTCGGCTCCGCCTCCTCACCGGTGATTGGCCGCCAGAACTGTAGCTCAGGAAAGGCACACAGGCGGCCAATCACCGGCGAGGGGGCGGAGTCGAGCAGCCCCGCGAAAATTGAGTGCCGGAGCAGCAGGTAAGTGTTCTGTGTAGAGGTGCTGCTGCAACCACATATGCTGGTTGCAGCAGCACCATACGAGAACAGGGTCAGCAAGTCTCAGTGGGAGGAATAGTGCCCCGTCATTGGTGTCACTGATACCAATGATGGGGCACTATTCCTCCCACTGACACCAACGATGGGGCACTATTCCTCCCCCCCACTGACACCAATGATGGGGCACTATTCCCCCCCCCCACTTACACCAATGATGGGGCACTATTCCACCCCCCACTGACACCAATGATGGGGCACTATTCCACCCCTCACTGACACCAATGATGGGACACCATTCCTCCCACTGACATCAATGATGGGGCACTATTCCTCCCACTGACACCAATGATGGGGCACTATTCCTCCCACTGACACCAATGATGGGGCACTATTCCTCCCACTGACACCAATGATGGGGCGCTATTCCTCCCACTGATACCAATGATGGGGCACTATTCCTCCCACTGACACCAATGATGGAGCACTATTCCTCCACTGATACTAATGAGAGGGCACTATTCCTGCCACTAATGCCAATGATGGGGCACTATTCCTGCCACTAATACCAATGATGGGGCACTATTCCTCCCACTGACATCAATGATGGGGCACTATTCCTCCCACTGGTGTGCATTGGAAGAGGGGTAGTCTTATATGGCGAGTATAGCCCAAACGCTACATTTTAGCAGAAAAAGTAGGGGGGTCGTCTTATACGCCGGCAAATACGGTAGATATATTTTTTTTTAACCAAAGTTACATTGTACTGCTCTGGGGAATTTTTTTTAATTGATTAATTCAGTGTTTGCTATTATAGTTTATTTTATTTATTCCAGGTACTTACATAGTGCCATTAATTTACGCAGTGCTTTACATATATATTGTACATTCACATCAGTGCCTAACCCTCAAGGGGCGTACAAATATGGTTAGCTGTGATTGACCACAGCGAATCACAGGGTACAGATGGGCTGTGATTGTCCCTGTCTGTACCATGTGGTAACTCACAGAGATCAACACGATAGTACACAATGGATAATAAATACAATAAAGAATGTTGCGCTACTCCTTAAGATATATATACACATAAATATTAAGTGATGTGTAATCACAAAATTGCATCAATTTAAATAAAAATAATAAAAAAATACAACGTGAAAGTGATATCAATTCATATTAATTATTAATTTGTGCCCATGATTCATTAAATCTATAAAAATAAATTCATATAATGAAAACAAGTAAGAAACACATTTAAATAAATACATAAATATATATATAATACCGTGCATATAAAATCACACGTGCCTCTTGTGTAGTGGGAACACCCCAATACAACTATACATCAAACAGTGCTCACAAAGTCCAATAGGTATTAATAGTGATACAAATAAAACACGTGCTTCCAATGACTACAGTTGGTGACCATAAATAAAGAGAAATCATGCGGATCTTTGGGTGAATGTGAATTCTGACAATCCGACCACCATCTGGATTAGCCTCTCACCTCATCACTTCGACCCTTGCGGATCAAAGCGCTTTTGTGGATCCCCCTCACAGATCCTCCAAGATAGCTATCACTCCAAATGCTGCTCCTTGTCGCACCCAAATCTCTCAGGATTTAGTATCCCACCAATGGCTCCTCTCCAGGAAATTTGCAGCATCAATCTCTCAAATGAGAAATAAGATAGATCCTCCCATAGTGCAGTATATTTTATTTTCCACAGTAGGGACAAATAGCATATAACCATATAAAAGTTTATAACTCACGTGGCAGCCAATTCAATACCCCATGCTTTCGGATAGGGGCATGTATGTATGGGTGTACAACTCTGCAAACAGGTGTACCAAGATGGCCGCCACGCCGGAAATACGTCACCACGTCCCGCCGACGCGTTGCGTCACAATATCATGTGACTTCCTCAGGGCACTCCAGTGGACACAGCAGGTGACAGATCTCGCCGGGCTGTGAGGCACATTCCGGAAGGATGTCATATGACGTCCACCCAGAAATGGTGAATGAGGTTAAAAAGAAATAATAAGTGATAAGGCTATTTATTAGTGGTCAGTCACATTTAGATGGAGTTTTTAGCCTGTGTTTGTTATGGTCATGTGTGTGTGTGTGTCCTCTGTGCCATGATAGGCTATGCAAAAACACAAGCTGCATATTGCTCTGGCTGGCTATTATTCTTAATTGTTTCCCATCCACAGTATATATATTTACATGTCTTGGACTGGAATCAGCTATACCAGGATCATGGCTGCAGCCATGATCCCGGTGTCATTTTTTACGATAAAAGTGATCCGAAAGGGCTTGAAAGGGAGCACCTCCTCCCACCACCATTCCTGGGCGAAAAGGTCTAAAAGTTTAATTTAAAAAAAAATGTAAAAAAATACATTTAAATAAAATAAATATTTAAAAAATTGTGCTTATGTGCAAATGCGGATGAAGACCCCGCATGTATATGTAAACAGTGATTGCACCACACATGTGAGGTATCACATCAGACTGAGAACAAATAATTCTAGGGCCATCCTCTATGTTTGACTCTAAACTGGTAATCTGTAAAGGCTTGTCAAGTGTTGCCTGTGGACAAATTTAGGGTCCGTAGTTTGTCGCCATTTCAGAGACATGGACAATTTTTAATGCTGACATGTTTGGTATCTATTTACTTGACTTTTCATCACCTTCTATATTTTACCAAAATATTGGGTAGTCTATTGTGTTCTAAAATTAATGTAATTGTAATGTAATTGTATTTAGTACCTATAAATTTGTGTTTTAAAAATGTCTGTGCATATAATGAGTGTGGCAATGTTGTACTAACAGTGGGAGGGGATTAACAATGACCCTACTCACTGTGTACACGGTAACACATGTCACAGTCCTTGTATCCAGGGGCGGACTGACCATTTGGAAACTCGGGCACTGCCCGAGGTCAGTAGGGGGCCCCGTGAGATGCCCCGGTACCTTTTTCATAGGCTTTTTTGAGTTTGGGCAAGGACACAGGGGCCCCATGATTCCCTATTGCCCGGGGGCCCCATGAGTTGTCAGTCCACCCCTGCTTGTATCCCAAAAATACAAGTGGGAGACTAGCAGACACATACAAATCTCAGCACACTGATTTGTCAAATATGAAACTCTACTCTTACATATGCTTTTCTGCACACAGCCTACCTTGATGAAGAACTTCATTAACAGTGACCACTGAGCAACCAGCATCTGTTGTACATAAAGCATAAACATTGCGGTGGTCAGGAGTATGTCAAATGCAGCCTAGTATATGGAGTCTTCTTTACGCAGAACTCTACTGGTGGCAGCAAATGCCTGTGACATGGTGGCCAAAGGTCTCTCACCACACCGACGCTGCAGATGTCCTCCTGATGGCGATCAATCTCACATACTTTGTCATAGCCATGTGAAGGGTAGCCAGCAATGCTCTGGGCCTCCCTCTCATACATGGCATTCACGTGCTTTGCAGTCCTTCCCCTGATGGTCAATCCTGTAGGCTGGATGGAGGAGGAAGAGCAGGCCACACTATCCCTATAGCACAGTGGAGGGCTGAGGGCCTAACTTACAGTGACTTTCAATAGTCCCTCTGAGCCAAGCTGGTCCAAATGAACGGTTTTCTTTACGAAAAGATGTGAGCGCTGTTAGCATTGTAGAAACTGTATGCAACCTACGCTACATCAAGTATACAGTGCCATGTTCTTGAAGCCAGGCTGAGCGCTGCTCAACCATTCACAGAAGTCTTGAGTTTTATCAACGGATACAAGGCTTCCTCTGATTGGCTGAGGAGGAGATCTATATCCTTTATTTCTTGTATTACATGCTTTGTATCCCTTAAGTAAGCCCTGGTTTTAATTACCAGTGGTTGCAGATAATGATCTACATATTCACCCAATCTTGCTGTAAGCGAATCTATTCCATTTATAATGGGTCTTCCCGGCGGGTGGGTACTGTTTTTATGGATTTTGGGAACTGAATACATTATTGGTAGTCTACATACTGATGGTGTTAAGTATTCATATTCTTTCTCATTTATCACTCCCTTCTTTTTGCCATATGAAACCAACTTTATCAGTTCTTTCTTATATTCCTTAGTAGGATTATTTATCAGCACAGCATATGTTTCTTTATCATTAAGCATTTCTGTCATAATTGATTCGTAATATGTCTTAGATTGTATCACTATTCCCCCTCCCTTGTCTGCTGGACGTATTACGATATCATTCCTCTTTTTCAATGTGTCTAGGCCTCTCTTTAATTTGGTTGCCATATAAGTTTTTTTAACCTGGAGAGATTCCAGATCTTGCAATACCATATGTTTAAACGTATCTATGTACTTATTATCTCCAATTTGTGGGTTGAACACTGACTTGTTCCTCAATTGACTAAATGTAGTATGTTCCATTGTTCCATTATTGTGTGTGATGGGATTGCTAGCATAATATTTTTTCAAATTCAATTTCCTAATTAGTTTCTGTATGCTCACATACGTATCAAATTTATTTAACCCTTTTTGCGGTGCATACTTAAGACCCTTACTTAACGCATAGGTTTCCTCCTCTGTTAGGGGTAATCCACTAATATTAAAAATTCCTTCATTTTTTAATTCCTTCTTCTTTTTTTGTTGTGACCTTCTTCCTCCTCTTTTCCCTCTCTTTCTTGCATATATTGTTTTTCTTCTTCCCTCTCCCCTTGGTGGTTCAGATCCCATCCTAAAAAAGGATTCGGGATGGGTGAATTTGATGTTTCTCTTGCTAAAGGTGAGTATCTGTTATGTGTGGGTACTGGGTATGGTTGGTTCATTACTGGGTATTGTGCTTGGTATTGTGGGCTTCACAAAGATGGCGGCCGAGTAATATATATATGGGCAATACTAGTCGTGGCATCCAATCATTATCCCCCTGATGAAGTCACGTGACCCTGTGACGCAACGCGTAGGGGAGGGGCTCTGACGTCACGACGTGGTAGCGGTGAGGCTCGGTAATTCCGACTACAGACAGAGGCAGGCAGGGAGGGAGAGCAGAGATAGAGGTTTGCTCACCCAGGATTTGTATATGATGTATTTGCCGCCCTGTACCACCAAGGAAATGTATCTAGCTGCATAATACCGCCACAGGCAGAAATAAACTTCCATCATTCTAAAGGATAAGGCACCATCGTTTTGTTTTATTTTCTCTATATCTGACCCCCAAATTGCATATGGGTGAGAGGAGGAAATGAGAAGGAGATGACCCCTGGAGGGGAATAAGGAGATAAAGCTGGTCTCACAATCGATATATGAGCAGTGGAATAAAGGAGAAAGAGGAGAGCACAGGAGTACCTACATCCACACCTTGGCACATCTATAACACAAAGCTTTTATCCATCGATCCTGGCAGGATCAAAAAGCGTATTTGCCTGAATTCTTTCAGGCAAACTTAAAGGTGAGCGCATAGGAAGACCATAAGGCACCTGGCGAGAGGAAACAAGGAATCACCCTCACTTTTGCACTTTTTTACAAAGACTTTTATTTAATTTATTTATTTATTACACTCATGCACGCGCACATGGGAGTGTATAGCTGCACAATTATTACTGGATTGATTGTATATAATTAGAAAGCTACTAATTATATGTATCACAAATATTCACCTAATACTCACATTATATTAAGGTTTCACATCTTTCATCACACACATCTAATCTATGATGTGTGTAATTCACTGGTAATAATTTTATCGTATTGATTAATTTATGGAATATTACTCATGATTATGATTATGGTTTACACTTGATTTATATATTCATTGATTGAGTTTACAAGTATAGAGTGTATTTAGAGATATACATGCACAATATTAGGAGCGCGGCACTTTAAATACCATTTATATTGATTTGACACTACCAAGTGAGTTTGTGTAAGTGCCAGCGCACCATATATTAAAGACTAGTGTATAATTAGTATTTTAAACACCTATTGGATTCATAATAGCTCACAAGGATTCACACCACATAGCTTACTTATTAATACTCATTTACACCTTGTTTGTAGAAATTATGGAGGTGTTCACATTTTTGGAAAGTAGGGAACTTGACATTAATGTCTTGTAATGACATGACATGTCATTAATGTCATGACATGTCTTTGTAAAAAAGTGCAAAAGTGAGGGTGATTCCTTGTTTCCTCTCGCCAGGTGCCTTATGGTCTTCCTATGCGCTCACCTTTAAGTTTGCCTGAAAGAATTCAGGCAAATACGCTTTTTGATCCTGCCAGGATCGATGGATAAAAGCTTTGTGTTATAGATGTGCCAAGGTGTGGATGTAGGTACTCCTGTGCTCTCCTCTTTCTCCTTTATTCCACTGCTCATATATCGATTGTGAGACCAGCTTTATCTCCTTATTCCCCTCCAGGGGTCATCTCCTTCTCATTTCCTCCTCTCACCCATATGCAATTTGGGGGTCAGATATAGAGAAAATAAAACAAAACGATGGTGCCTTATCCTTTAGAATGATGGAAGTTTATTTCTGCCTGTGGCGGTATTATGCAGCTAGATACATTTCCTTGGTGGTACAGGGCGGCAAATACATCATATACAAATCCTGGGTGAGCAAACCTCTATCTCTGCTCTCCCTCCCTGCCTGCCTCTGTCTGTAGTCGGAATTACCGAGCCTCACCGCTACCACGTCGTGACGTCAGAGCCCCTCCCCTACGCGTTGCGTCACAGGGTCACGTGACTTCATCAGGGGGATAATGATTGGATGCCACGACTAGTATTGCCCATATATATATTACTCTGCCGCCATCTTTGTGAAGCCCACATGGGCGCGGCCATTTTCTAGTTGATTTTTGTGCCTTTACTGCAACTCAGTGTCTGTCCGTAAAAATCCACTTGAGTGCAGGGATAGATCTGTCTGTCAGACGTGGCTACTCGGGTCAGCTGCAATCCATCTCTCCTATTGCTAATCACGGATTACTTTGTATAAAGCTGTGTGTATATCCTGCTGCAGGTCAACCTTACAAATATTTACAATCTTTAATACATCTCAAAACATAAATAAGTATAAAACCCCCTGATATTTATGCTAGTACAACAAATATAAAATAATTTATATACATTCATATTGATGTTGATGCCAACACTTATATCAAAGCCCCTAACCTGTCATTTAACAACCATCCTAATCTAAGGTAATGTGTATAACTCTCACTTCACTCTCAACTTGTTTAATAATTATAGGGTTAGTTGTGCACCCTATCTAAACTTATTACAGATACTAAATATTATCTACTCGTACGTCTATAGTAGTAGAAAGTTATTAAGAAATATTAAAAAATATATAAAGAATATATTAAAATGTATATATTAAAAAATTAAAAATTAAGTATAAATATTAAATGTAGATATACTTTATTAAAATTGGAAAGTGATAATTAGATTGAAAGCAATCCTCATCCTATATTGATTTGGTAGGCTTCAGATCAAATATAGTGGCTTCTACATACTCATGCTTATTTATTACTAATGAAACATGTCAGATCGAATTCTTTGCTCAACCCATTAGGAGCTAGACAACCCATTTCGTATATCCACTTGGATTCCTTCTTACTTATTTCTCTTGTTAAGTTGTCTCCCCTCCAGTGTTGTACATGTTTTTCTACACCCCAAAACTCCAAAAGTCTTGCATCTTTATTGTGATATTTCTTAAAGTGCTGGGATAAATGGTGGTATTTATACCCTCTATTGATGTTGTATACATGTTCTTTTATTCTTTCTCTTAGCATTCTTTTCGTGCGACCAATGTATATCAGGTTACACGGACATTTTAAGGCATATATAACCCCTCTTGTGTCACATGATATAAATTGCTTGATGCTATACTCTTTTCCGCTGATGGGGTTCTGAAATGTATATCTTCTTCTGGGGTTATTTACCACTCTGGTGCAGCTATAGCATCTGCCACAGGTAAAAAACCCCTTTCCCTGGAAAAAACTGAGTTGATGTCTTTTAGTGGGTGGTTCTAGTATGTTTTTGACCACATTGTCTCTAATATTGGGAGCTTTTTTGTATATAAACCTAGGTATTTCCGGAATATTGTTCTTCAGATGTTTATCTAATGTTAGAATCTTCCAATGCTTCTTTATTATATTCTGTACTGATTTGTACTGTGTGTTATATTGTAGTACTACTGATAATTCTTTTTCAGTGTTCTCTTTCTGTTTATCTACTACCAACTTATTACGATCCATGAACCCTACTTTCTCCCTTTCTTCTTGTATGGTTTCTTTTTTGTACCCTTTTTGTATAAATCTTTCTGATAGTATTCTACTTTGTTCTACATAGTCCTTCATTTGAGTACAGTTCCTTTTGATCCTAATAAACTGGCCTCTGGGGATATTTGTTAACCACGCTTTGTGATGGCAGCTATCTATAGGGATGTATGCATTTCTGTCTACTGATTTAAAATAATTTTTAGTGCATAATTGTGTTTCTTCTTTAAAAATCTGAATATCTAAAAAATTTATAAAACTGTCATGTATAACATAACTCAATTGTATATTAGCTTCATTCCTATTTAGATCTTCATAGAATTTAGTCAATTCTTCTTTCTCTCCATTCCATATAATCAATAGGTCATCAATATACCTTTTGTATACTAATATTCCCGTTTGCATATTTTGAAATACACTATCATCTTCCCATTTCGCCATATATAGATTAGCAATGCTAGGGGCGAATTTAGCGCCCATAGCAACTCCCCTACTCTGGGAATAATAAGTGTTACCATACCAAAAATAATTATGAGTGAGACAGAATTTTAGGCATTTTATAATGAATTTTTTGTGCTTACTAGGGATATTTCCATATTTGTTAAGCGCCCATTTAGCTGCTTCTATGGCTCCCTGATGGTCTATATTAGTATATAATGCTGCTACATCCGCTGAACTCAAAAGCGTGTTGTTGTTAATCTGTATATCCTTTATTTCTTGTATTACATGCTTTGTATCCCTTAAGTAAGCCCTGGTTTTAATTACCAGTGGTTGCAGATAATGATCTACATATTCACCCAATCTTGCTGTAAGCGAATCTATTCCATTTATAATGGGTCTTCCCGGCGGGTGGGTACTGTTTTTATGGATTTTGGGAACTGAATACATTATTGGTAGTCTACATACTGATGGTGTTAAGTATTCATATTCTTTCTCATTTATCACTCCCTTCTTTTTGCCATATGAAACCAACTTTATCAGTTCTTTCTTATATTCCTTAGTAGGATTATTTATCAGCACAGCATATGTTTCTTTATCATTAAGCATTTCTGTCATAATTGATTCGTAATATGTCTTAGATTGTATCACTATTCCCCCTCCCTTGTCTGCTGGACGTATTACGATATCATTCCTCTTTTTCAATGTGTCTAGGCCTCTCTTTAATTTGGTTGCCATATAAGTTTTTTTAACCTGGAGAGATTCCAGATCTTGCAATACCATATGTTTAAACGTATCTATGTACTTATTATCTCCAATTTGTGGGTTGAACACTGACTTGTTCCTCAATTGACTAAATGTAGTATGTTCCATTGTTCCATTATTGTGTGTGATGGGATTGCTAGCATAATATTTTTTCAAATTCAATTTCCTAATTAGTTTCTGTATGCTCACATACGTATCAAATTTATTTAACCCTTTTTGCGGTGCATACTTAAGACCCTTACTTAACGCATAGGTTTCCTCCTCTGTTAGGGGTAATCCACTAATATTAAAAATTCCTTCATTTTTTAATTCCTTCTTCTTTTTTTGTTGTGACCTTCTTCCTCCTCTTTTCCCTCTCTTTCTTGCATATATTGTTTTTCTTCTTCCCTCTCCCCTTGGTGGTTCAGATCCCATCCTAAAAAAGGATTCGGGATGGGTGAATTTGATGTTTCTCTTGCTAAAGGTGAGTATCTGTTATGTGTGGGTACTGGGTATGGTTGGTTCATTACTGGGTATTGTGCTTGGTATTGTGGGCTTCACAAAGATGGCGGCCGAGTAATATATATATGGGCAATACTAGTCGTGGCATCCAATCATTATCCCCCTGATGAAGTCACGTGACCCTGTGACGCAACGCGTAGGGGAGGGGCTCTGACGTCACGACGTGGTAGCGGTGAGGCTCGGTAATTCCGACTACAGACAGAGGCAGGCAGGGAGGGAGAGCAGAGATAGAGGTTTGCTCACCCAGGATTTGTATATGATGTATTTGCCGCCCTGTACCACCAAGGAAATGTATCTAGCTGCATAATACCGCCACAGGCAGAAATAAACTTCCATCATTCTAAAGGATAAGGCACCATCGTTTTGTTTTATTTTCTCTATATCTGACCCCCAAATTGCATATGGGTGAGAGGAGGAAATGAGAAGGAGATGACCCCTGGAGGGGAATAAGGAGATAAAGCTGGTCTCACAATCGATATATGAGCAGTGGAATAAAGGAGAAAGAGGAGAGCACAGGAGTACCTACATCCACACCTTGGCACATCTATAACACAAAGCTTTTATCCATCGATCCTGGCAGGATCAAAAAGCGTATTTGCCTGAATTCTTTCAGGCAAACTTAAAGGTGAGCGCATAGGAAGACCATAAGGCACCTGGCGAGAGGAAACAAGGAATCACCCTCACTTTTGCACTTTTTTACAAAGACTTTTATTTAATTTATTTATTTATTACACTCATGCACGAGCACATGGGAGTGTATAGCTGCACAATTATTACTGGATTGATTGTATATAATTAGAAAGCTACTAATTATATGTATCACAAATATTCACCTAATACTCACATTATATTAAGGTTTCACATCTTTCATCACACACATCTAATCTATGATGTGTGTAATTCACTGGTAATAATTTTATCGTATTGATTAATTTATGGAATATTACTCATGATTATGATTATGGTTTACACTTGATTTATATATTCATTGATTGAGTTTACAAGTATAGAGTGTATTTAGAGATATACATGCACAATATTAGGAGCGCGGCACTTTAAATACCATTTATATTGATTTGACACTACCAAGTGAGTTTGTGTAAGTGCCAGCGCACCATATATTAAAGACTAGTGTATAATTAGTATTTTAAACACCTATTGGATTCATAATAGCTCACAAGGATTCACACCACATAGACACAGAATTGTTACTCAGGGACACAGAATTGTTACTGAGGGCCACAGAACCGTTACTTAGGGCCACAGAAACGTTACTCAGGGACACAGAATTGTTACTGAGGGCCACAGAACCTTTACTTAGGGCCACAGAAACGTTACTCAGGGACACAGAATTGTTACTGAGGGCCACAGAACCGTTACTTAGGGCCAAAGAATTGTTACTCAGGGACACAGAATTGTTACTGAGGGCCACAGAACCGTTACTTAGGGCCACAGAATTGTTACTCAGGGACAGACACAGAATTGTTACTCAGGGACACAGAATTGTTACTGAGGGCCACAGAACCGTTACTTAGGGCCACAGAATTGTTACTCAGGGACACAGAATTGTTACTGAGGGCCACAGAACCGTTACTTAGGGCCACAGAATTGTTACTCAGGGACAGACACAGAATTGTTACTCAGGGACACAGAATTGTTACTGAGGGCCACAGAACCGTTACTTAGGGCCACAGAATTGTTACTCAGGGACACAGAATTGTTACTGAGGGCCACAGAACCGTTACTTAGGGCCACAGAATTGTTACTCAGGGACAGACACAGAATTGTTACTCAGGGACACAGAATTGTTACTGAGGGCCACAGAACCGTTACTTAGGGCCACAGAAACGTTACTCAGGGACACAGAATTGTTACTGAGGGCCACAGAACCGTTACTTAGGGCCACAGAATTGTTACTCAGGGACAGACACAGAATTCTTACTCAGGGACAGACACAGAATTGTTACTCAGGGACACAGAATTGTTACTGAGGGACAGACACAGAATTGTTACTCAGGGACAGACAGAATTGTTACTGAGGGCCACAGAACTGTTACTTAGGGCCACAGAAACATTACTCAGGGACACAGAATTGTTACTCAGGGACAGACACAAAATTGTTACTCAGGGACAGACACAGAATTTTTACTGAGGGACACAGAATTGTTACTGAGGGACACAGAATTGTTACTGAGGGACACAGAATTGTTACTGAGGGCCACAGAACTGTTACTTAGGGCCACAGAAACGTTACTCAGGGACACAGAATTGTTACTCAGGGACACAGAATCGTTTAATTAAAGAGTATGTCAGACAACATGCAGAGGAGTGGCAGAGGAGGCAATGTTTTAGGAGCGAGCAGACGTGGCAGCAGAGGAAGGGGTCGAGGCAGCACTATTCGCAGCCAGAGGCTAGTGCTCCCGGTGTCATCCAGTACAGTGAGGAAGAGCTAACAGAGGGCGGTCAGGAACGGGGGGAGACATCCGCCTCTTCAGCAGCCAGGCGAAGAAGTAGTGGCGAGGAGAGTGGCTCGGTAGCCGGTCTAGAGACAGGTCTGTCTCCTGACCCACACGCAGCCGAGGGGGCTAGTAGTGAGGCGGAGACCCTAATTGATGATGATGAGGCTGATCGCACTTGGCAGCCTCGTCGTCATCAGGCTATTGCTTCCGCATCATCAGGAGAAGAGGGTGGCAGCTTGGCAGCGAGCAAAACAGTCGGTGGGTTGTCTCCATCGCCACACTCTGCCATGTGCCACTTTCAGGTCTCCTCACACACTGCTGGTGTGTTCCATTTTTTGTCATAGGGTGCTGGCAGATTACGGGCCTCCCATAGCTGCTGCCAGGCCCCTAATCTGCCATGGGCCCCTATACCGCCTCCTCATGCTGCTGCCAAGTCCAGAGTCTCTCATGGGTCCCTGTACGGCCTCCCATTGCTGCTGTCTCCATCGCCACACTCTGCCATGTGCCACTTTCAGGTCTCCTCACACACTGCTGGTGTGTTCAATTTTTTGACATAGGGTGCTGGCAGATTACGGGCCTCCCATAGCTGCTGCCAGGCCCCTAATCTGCCATGGGCCCCTATACCGCCTCCTCATGCTGCTGCCAAGTCCAGAGTCTCTCATGGGTCCCTGTACGGCCTCCCATTGCTGCTGTCTCCATCGCCACACTCTGCCATGTGCCACTTTCAGGTCTCCTCACACACTGCTGGTGTGTTGAATTTTTTGACATAGGGTGCTGGCAGATTACGGGCCTCCCATAGCTGCTGCCAGGCCCCTAATCTGCCATGGGCCCCTATACCGCCTCCTCATGCTGCTGCCAAGTCCAGAGTCTCTCATGGGTCCCTGTACGGCCTCCCATTGCTGCTGTCTCCATCGCCACACTCTGCCATGTGCCACTTTCAGGTCTCCTCACACTGCTGGTGTGTTCCATTTTTTGTCATAGGGTGCTGGCAGATTACGGGCCTCCCATAGCTGCTGCCAGGCCCCTAATCTGCCATGGGCCCCTATACCGCCTCCTCATGCTGCTGCCAGGTCCACAGTGTCTCATGCCATGTGCCACTTTCAGGTCTCCTCACACTGCTGGTGTGTTGAATTTTTTGACATAGGGTGCTGGCAGATTACGGGCCTCCCATAGCTGCTGCCAGGCCCCTAATCTGCCATGGGCCCCTATACCGCCTCCTCATGCTGCTGCCAAGTCCAGAGTCTCTCATGGGTCCCTGTACGGCCTCCCATTGCTGCTGTCTCCATCGCCACACTCTGCCATGTGCCACTTTCAGGTCTCCTCACACACTGCTGGTGTGTTCAATTTTTTGACATAGGGTGCTGGCAGATTACGGGCCTCCCATAGCTGCTGCCAGGCCCCTAATCTGCCATGGGCCCCTATACCGCCTCCTCATGCTGCTGCCAAGTCCAGAGTCTCTCATGGGTCCCTGTACGGCCTCCCATTGCTGCTGTCTCCATCGCCACACTCTGCCATGTGCCACTTTCAGGTCTCCTCACACACTGCTGGTGTGTTCAATTTTTTGACATAGGGTGCTGGCAGATTACGGGCCTCCCATAGCTGCTGCCAGGCCCCTAATCTGCCATGGGCCCCTATACCGCCTCCTCATGCTGCTGCCAAGTCCAGAGTCTCTCATGGGTCCCTGTACGGCCTCCCATTGCTGCTGTCTCCATCGCCACACTCTGCCATGTGCCACTTTCAGGTCTCCTCACACTGCTGGTGTGTTCCATTTTTTGTCATAGGGTGCTGGCAGATTACGGGCCTCCCATAGCTGCTGCCAGGCCCCTAATCTGCCATGGGCCCCTATACCGCCTCCTCATGCTGCTGCCAGGTCCACAGTGTCTCATGACATGTGCCACTTTCAGGTCTCCTCACACTGCTGGTGTGTTCAATTTTTTGACATAGGGTGCTGGCAGATTACGGGCCTCCCATAGCTGCTGCCAGGCCCCTAATCTGCCATGGGCCCCTATACCGCCTCCTCATGCTGCTGCCAAGTCCAGAGTCTGTCATGGGTCCCTGTACGGCCTCCCATTGCTGCTGTCTCCATCGCCACACTCTGCCATGTGCAACTTTCAGGTCTCCTCACACTGCTGGTGTGTTCCATTTTTTGTCATAGGGTGCTGGCAGATTACGGGCCTCCCATGGCTGCTGCCAGGCCCCTAATCTGCCATGGGCCCCTATACCGCCTCCTCATGCTGCTGCCAGGTCCACAGTGTCTCATGCCATGTGCCACTTTCAGGTCTCCTCACACTGCTGGTGTGTTCAATTTTTTGACATAGGGTGCTGGCAGATTACGGGCCTCCCATAGCTGCTGCCAGGCCCCTAATCTGCCATGGGCCCCTATACCGCCTCCTCATGCTGCTGCCAAGTCCAGAGTCTCTCATGGGTCCCTGTACGGCCTCCCATTGCTGCTGTCTCCATCGCCTCACTCTGCCATGTGCCACTTTCGGGTCTCCTCACACTGCTGGTGTGTTCCATTTTTTGTCATAGGGTGCTGGCAGATTACGGGCCTCCCATAGCTGCTGCCAGGCCCCTAATCTGCCATGGGCCCCTATACCGCCTCCTCATGCTGCTGCCAGGTCCACAGTGTCTCATGCCATGTGCCACTTTCAGGTCTCCTCACACTGCTGGTGTGTTGAATTTTTTGACATAGGGTGCTGGCAGATTACGGGCCTCCCATAGCTGCTGCCAGGCCCCTAATCTGCCATGGGCCCCTATACCGCCTCCTCATGCTGCTGCCAAGTCCAGAGTCTCTCATGGGTCCCTGTACGGCCTCCCATTGCTGCTGTCTCCATCGCCACACTCTGCCATGTGCCACTTTCAGGTCTCCTCACACTGCTGGTGTGTTCCATTTTTTGTCATAGGGTGCTGGCAGATTACGGGCCTCCCATAGTTGCTGCCAGGCCCCTAATCTGCCATGGGCCCCTATACCGCCTCCTCATGCTGCTGCCAGGTCCACAGTGTCTCATGCCATGTGCCACTTTCAGGTCTCCTCACACTGCTGGTGTGTTCAATTTTTTGACATAGGGTGCTGGCAGATTACGGGCCTCCCATAGCTGCTGCCAGGCCCCTAATCTGCCATGGGCCCCTATACCGCCTCCTCATGCTGCTGCCAAGTCCAGAGTCTCTCATGGGTCCCTGTACGGCCTCCCATTGCTGCTGTCTCCATCGCCACACTCTGCCATGTGCCACTTTCAGGTCTCCTCACACACTGCTGGTGTGTTGAATTTTTTGACATAGGGTGCTGGCAGATTACGGGCCTCCCATAGCTGCTGCCAGGCCCCTAATCTGCCATGGGCCCCTATACCGCCTCCTCATGCTGCTGCCAAGTCCAGAGTCTCTCATGGGTCCCTGTACGGCCTCCCATTGCTGCTGTCTCCATCGCCACACTCTGCCATGTGCCACTTTCAGGTCTCCTCACACTGCTGGTGTGTTCCATTTTTTGTCATAGGGTGCTGGCAGATTACGGGCCTCCCATAGCTGCTGCCAGGCCCCTAATCTGCCATGGGCCCCTATACCGCCTCCTCATGCTGCTGCCAAGTCCAGAATCTCTCATGGGTCCCTGTACGGCCTCCCATTGCTGCTGTCTCCATCGCCACACTCTGCCATGTGCCACTTTCAGGTCTCCTCACACTGCTGGTGTGTTCCATTTTTTGTCATAGGGTGCTGGCAGATTACGGGCCTCCCATAGCTGCTGCCAGGCCCCTAATCTGCCATGGGCCCCTATACCGCCTCCTCATGCTGCTGCCAGGTCCACAGTGTCTCATGCCATGTGCCACTTTCAGGTCTCCTCACACTGCTGGTGTGTTCAATTTTTTGACATAGGGTGCTGGCAGATTACGGGCCTCCCATAGCTGCTGCCAGGCCCCTAATCTGCCATGGGCCCCTATACCGCCTCCTCATGCTGCTGCCAAGTCCAGAGTCTCTCATGGGTCCCTGTACGGCCTCCCATTGCTGCTGTCTCCATCGCCACACTCTGCCATGTGCAACTTTCAGGTCTCCTCACACTGCTGGTGTGTTCCATTTTTTGTCATAGGGTGCTGGCAGATTACGGGCCTCCCATAGCTGCTGCCAGGCCCCTAATCTGCCATGGGCCCCTATACCGCCTCCTCATGCTGCTGCCAGGTCCACAGTGTCTCATGCCATGTGCCACTTTCAGGTCTCCTCACACTGCTGGTGTGTTCAATTTTTTGACATAGGGTGCTGGCAAATTACGGGCCTCCCATAGCTGCTGCCAGGCCCCTAATCTGCCATGGGCCCCTATACCGCCTCCTCATGCTGCTGCCAAGTTCAGAGTCTCTCATGGGTCCCTGTACGGCCTCCCATTGCTGCTGTCTCCATCGCCTCACTCTGCCATGTGCCACTTTCAGGTCTCCTCACACTGCTGGTGTGTTCCATTTTTTGTCATAGGGTGCTGGCAGATTACGGGCCTCCCATAGCTGCTGCCAGGCCCCTAATCTGCCATGGGCCCCTATACCACCTCCTCATGCTGCTGCCAGGTCCACAGTGTCTCATGCCATGTGCCACTTTCAGGTCTCCTCACACTGCTGGTGTGTTCAATTTTTTGACATAGGGTGCTGGCAGATTACGGGCCTCCCATAGCTGCTGCCAGGCCCCTAATCTGCCATGGGCCCCTATACCGCCTCCTCATGCTGCTGCCAAGTCCAGAGTCTCTCATGGGTCCCTGTACGGCCTCCCATTGCTGCTGTCTCCATCGCCACACTCTGCCATGTGCCACTTTCAGGTCTCCTCACACTGCTGGTGTGTTCCATTTTTTGTCATAGGGTGCTGGCAGATTACGGGCCTCCCATAGCTGCTGCCAGGCCCCTAATCTGCCATGGGCCCCTATACCGCCTCCTCATGCTGCTGCCAGGTCCACAGTGTCTCATGCCATGTGCCACTTTCAGGTCTCCTCACACTGCTGGTGTGTTCAATTTTTTGACATAGGGTGCTGGCAGATTACGGGCCTCCCATAGCTGCTGCCAGGCCCCTAATCTGCCATGGGCCCCTATACCGCCTCCTCATGCTGCTGCCAAGTCCAGAGTCTGTCATGGGTCCCTGTACGGCCTCCCATTGCTGCTGTCTCCATCGCCACACTCTGCCATGTGCCACTTTCAGGTCTCCTCACACACTGCTGGTGTGTTCAATTTTTTGACATAGGGTGCTGGCAGATTACGGGCCTCCCATAGCTGCTGCCAGGCCCCTAATCTGCCATGGGCCCCTATACCGCCTCCTCATGCTGCTGCCAAGTCCAGAGTCTCTCATGGGTGCCTGTACGGCCTCCCATTGCTGCTGTCTCCATCGCCACACTCTGCCATGTGCCACTTTCAGGTCTCCTCACACACTGCTGGTGTGTTGAATTTTTTGACATAGGGTGCTGGCAGATTACGGGCCTCCCATAGCTGCTGCCAGGCCCCTAATCTGCCATGGGCCCCTATACCGCCTCCTCATGCTGCTGCCAAGTCCAGAGTCTCTCATGGGTCCCTGTACGGCCTCCCATTGCTGCTGTCTCCATCGCCACACTCTGCCATGTGCCACTTTCAGGTCTCCTCACACTGCTGGTGTGTTCCATTTTTTGTCATAGGGTGCTGGCAGATTACGGGCCTCCCATAGCTGCTACCAGGCCCCTTATCTGCCATGGGCCCCTATACCGCCTCCTCATGCTGCTGCCAGGTCCACAGTGTCTCATGCCATGTGCCACTTTCAGGTCTCCTCACACTGCTGGTGTGTTCAATTTTTTGACATAGGGTGCTGGCAGATTACGGGCCTCCCATAGCTGCTGCCAGGCCCCTAATCTGCCATGGGCCCCTATACCGCCTCCTCATGCTGCTGCCAAGTCCAGAGTCTCTCATGGGTCCCTGTACGGCCTCCCATTGCTGCTGTCTCCATCGCCACACTCTGCCATGTGCCACTTTCAGGTCTCCTCACACACTGCTGGTGTGTTGAATTTTTTGACATAGGGTGCTGGCAGATTACGGGCCTCCCATAGCTGCTGCCAGGCCCCTAATCTGCCATGGGCCCCTATACCGCCTCCTCATGCTGCTGCCAAGTCCAGAGTCTCTCATGGGTCCCTGTACGGCCTCCCATTGCTGCTGTCTCCATCGCCACACTCTGCCATGTGCCACTTTCAGGTCTCCTCACACACTGCTGGTGTGTTCAATTTTTTGACATAGGGTGCTGGCAGATTACGGGCCTCCCATAGCTGCTGCCAGGCCCCTAATCTGCCATGGGCCCCTATACCGCCTCCTCATGCTGCTGCCAAGTCCAGAGTCTGTCATGGGTCCCTGTACGGCCTCCCATTGCTGCTGTCTCCATCGCCACACTCTGCCATGTGCCACTTTCAGGTCTCCTCACACTGCTGGTGTGTTGAATTTTTGGACATAGGGTGCTGGCAGATTACGGGCCTCCCATAGCTGCTGCCAGGCCCCTAATCTGCCATGGGCCCCTATATACCGCCTCCTCATGCTGCTGCCAGGTCCAGAGTCTCTCATGGGTCCCTGTACGGCCTCCCATTGCTGCTGTCTCCATCGCCACACTCTGCCATGTGCCACTTTCAGGTCTCCTCACACACTGCTGGTGTGTTGAATTTTTGAACATAGGGTGCTGGCAGATTACGGGCCTCCCATAGCTGCTGCCAGGCCCCTAATCTGCCATGGGCCCCTATACCGCCTCCTCATGCTGCTGCCAAGTCCAGAGTCTGTCATGGGTCCCTGTACGGCCTCCCATTGCTGCTGTCTCCATCGCCACACTCTGCCATGTGCCACTTTCAGGTCTCCTCACACACTGCTGGTGTGTTCCATTTTTTGTCATAGGGTGCTGGCAGATTACGGGCCTCCCATTGCTGCTGCCAGGCCCGTAATCTGCCATGGGCCCCTGTACCGCCTCTTCATGCTGCTGCCAGGTCCAGAGTGTGTCATGGGTCCCTGTACGGCCTCCCATTGCTGCTGCCAGGAGGCAGCAGGGTCGCAGCAGTGTCAGTGGAGGCAAACGGCCACGGAGTAGAGCACCAGCTCCACTGCAGCCTACCACCACGGCTAGTAGCGATGCCGGTGTGCACGGAGGAAGTAGCAGTCAGCCAGTGAGGAGTAGCGGGGGCAAAGTTTCCTACTCGGGGGTGTGGCAATCTTTCGTCAAGCCGCCCGAGGAAGTAAACGTAGCCGTATGTCGACTATGTGGCCAGAAAGTCAAGCGTGGCCAGGGGGCCCATGTTGGGACTACAGCGTTGCGTCAGCATATGCAGCATCGCCATTCGGTGGCCTGGGAAAACCGTGATAAAGATACGGCGGTTCTGCCTGCCCCAGCCCAGGGTTCCATTTTGTCATAGGGTGCTGGCAGATTACGGGCATCCCATTGCTGTTGCCAGGCCTTAATCTGCCATGGGCCCCTGTACCGCCTCCTCATGCTGCTGCCAGGTCCAGAGTCTGTCATGGGTCCCTGTACGGCCTCCCATTGCTGCTGTCTCCATCGCCACACTCTGCCATGTGCCACTTTCAGGTCTCTTCACACTGCTGGTGTGTTGAATTTTTTGACATAGGGTGCTGGCAGATTACGGGCCTCCCATAGCTGCTGCCAGGCCCCTAATCTGCCATGGGCCCCTGTACCGCCTCCTCATGCTGCTGCCAGGTCCACAGTGTCTCATGCCATGTGCCACTTTCAGGTCTCCTCACACTGCTGGTGTGTTGAATTTTTTGACATAGGGTGCTGGCAGATTACGGGCCTCCTATAGCTGCTGCCAGGCCCCTAATCTGCCATGGGCCCCATACCGCCTCCTCATGCTGCTGCCAGGTCCAGAGTCTCTCATGGGTCCCTGTACGGCCTCCTATTGCTGCTGTCTCCATCGCCACACTCTGCCATGTGCCACTTTCAGGTCTCCTCACACACTGCTGGTGTGTTGAATTTTTTGACATAGGGTGCTGGCAGATTACGGGCCTCCCATAGCTGCTGCCACGCCCCTAATCTGCCATGGGCCCCTATATACCGCCTCCTCATGCTGCTGCCAGGTCCAGAGTCTCTCATGGGTCCCTGTACAGCCTCCCATTGCTGCTGTCTCCATCGCCACACTCTGCCATGTGCCACTTTCAGGTCTCCTCACACACTGCTGGTGTGTTGAATTTTTTGACATAGGGTGCTGGCAGATTACGGGCCTCCCATAGCTGCTGCCAGGCCCCTAATCTGCCATGGGCCCCTATACCGCCTCCTCATGCTGCTGCCAAGTCCAGAGTCTGTCATGGGTCCCTGTACAGCCTCCCATTGCTGCTGTCTCCATCGCCACACTCTGCCATGTGCCACTTTCAGGTCTCCTCACACACTGCTGGTGTGTTGAATTTTTGGACATAGGGTGCTGGCAGATTACGGGCCTCCCATAGCTGCTGCCAGGCCCCTAATCTGCCATGGGCCCCTATATACCGCCTCCTCATGCTGCTGCCAGGTCCAGAGTCTCTCATGGGTCCCTGTACGGCCTCCCATTGCTGCTGTCTCCATCGCCACACTCTGCCATGTGCCACTTTCAGGTCTCCTCACACACTGCTGGTGTGTTGAATTTTTGGACATAGGGTGCTGGCAGATTACGGGCCTCCCATAGCTGCTGCCAGGCCCCTAATCTGCCATGGGCCCCTATACCGCCTCCTCATGCTGCTGCCAAGTCCAGAGTCTGTCATGGGTCCCTGTACGGCCTCCCATTGCTGCTGTCTCCATCGCCACACTCTGCCATGTGCCACTTTCAGGTCTCCTCACACACTGCTGGTGTGTTGAATTTTTTGACATAGGGTGCTGGCAGATTAAGGGCCTCCCATAGCTGCTGCCAGGCCCCTAATCTGCCATGGGCCCCTATATACCGCCTCCTCATGCTGCTGCCAGGTCCAGAGTCTCTCATGGGTCCCTGTACGGCCTCCCATTGCTGCTGTCTCCATCGTCACACTCTGCCATGTGCCACTTTCAGGTCTCCTCACACACTGCTGGTGTGTTCCATTTTTTGTCATAGGGTGCTGGCAGATTACGGGCCTCCCATTGCTGCTTCCAGGCCCGTAATCTGCCATGGGCCCCTGTACCGCCTCTTCATGCTGCTGCCAGGTCCAGAGTGTGTCATGGGTCCCTGTACGGCCTCCCATTGCTGCTGCCAGGAGGCAGCAGGGTCGCAGCAGTGTCAGTGGAGGCAAACGGCCACGGAGTAGAGCACCAGCTCCACTGCAGCCTACCACCACGGCCAGTAGCGATGCCGGTGTGCACGGAGGAAGTAGCAGTCAGCCAGTGAGGAGTAGCGGGGGCAAAGTTTCCTACTCGGGGGTGTGGCAATCTTTCGTCAAGCCGCCCGAGGAAGTAAACGTAGCCGTATGTCGACTATGTGGCCAGAAAGTCAAGCGTGGCCAGGGGGCCCATGTTGGGACTACAGCGTTGCGTCAGCATATGCAGCGTCGCCATTTGGTGGCCTGGGAAAACCGTGATAAAGATACGGCGGTTCTGCCTGCCCCAGCCCAGGGTTCCATTTTGTCATAGGGTGCTGGCAGATTACGGGCATCCCATTGCTGTTGCCAGGCCTTAATCTGCCATGGGCCCCTGTACCGCCTCCTCATGCTGCTGCCAGGTCCAGAGTCTGTCATGGGTCCCTGTACGGCCTCCCATTGCTGCTGTCTCCATCGCCACACTCTGCCATGTGCCACTTTCAGGTCTCCTCACACACTGCTGGTGTGTTGAATTTTTTGACATAGGGTGCTGGCAGATTACGGGCCTCCCATAGCTGCTGCCAGGCCCCTAATCTGCCATGGGCCCCTATACCGCCTCCTCATGCTGCTGCCAGGTCCACAGTCTCTCATGCCATGTGCCACTTTCAGGTCTCCTCACACTGCTGGTGTGTTGAATTTTTTGACATAGGGTGCTGGCAGATTACGGGCCTCCCATAGCTGCTGCCAGGCCCCTAATCTGCCATGGGCCCCTATATACCGCCTCCTCATGCTGCTGCCAGGTCCAGAGTCTCTCATGGGTCCCTGTACGGCCTCCCATTGCTGCTGTCTCCATCGCCACACTCTGCCATGTGCCACTTTCAGGTCTCCTCACACACTGCTGGTGTGTTGAATTTTTTGACATAGGGTGCTGGCAGATTACGGGCCTCCCATAGCTGCTGCCAGGCCCCTAATCTGCCATGGGCCCCTATACCGCCTCCTCATGCTGCTGCCAAGTCCAGAGTCTGTCATGGGTCCCTGTACGGCCTCCCATTGCTGCTGTCTCCATCGCCACACTCTGCCATGTGCCACTTTCAGGTCTCCTCACACACTGCTGGTGTGTTGAATTTTTTGACATAGGGTGCTGGCAGATTACGGGCCTCCCATAGCTGCTGCCAGGCCCCTAATCTGCCATGGGCCCCTATATACCGCCTCCTCATGCTGCTGCCAGGTCCAGAGTCTCTCATGGGTCCCTGTACGGCCTCCCATTGCTGCTGTCTCCATCGCCACACTCTGCCATGTGCCACTTTCAGGTCTCCTCACACACTGCTGGTGTGTTGAATTTTTTGACATAGGGTGCTGGCAGATTACGGGCCTCCCATAGCTGCTGCCAGGCCCCTAATCTGCCATGGGCCCCTATACCGCCTCCTCATGCTGCTGCCAAGTCCAGAGTCTGTCATGGGTCCCTGTACGGCCTCCCATTGCTGCTGTCTCCATCGCCACACTCTGCCATGTGCCACTTTCAGGTCTCCTCACACACTGCTGGTGTGTTGAATTTTTTGACATAGGGTGCTGGCAGATTACGGGCCTCCCATAGCTGCTGCCAGGCCCCTAATCTGCCATGGGCCCCTATACCGCCTCCTCATGCTGCTGCCAGGTCCAAAGTCTCTCATGGGTCCCTGTACGGCCTCCCATTGCTGCTGTCTCCATCACCACACTCTGCCATGTGCCACTTTCAGGTCTCCTCACACACTGCTGGTGTGTTGAATTTTTTGACATAGGGTGCTGGCAGATTACGGGCCTCCCATAGCTGCTCCCAGGCCCCTAATCTGCCATGGGCCCCTATATACCGCCTCCTCATGCTGCTGCCAGGTCCAGAGTCTCTCATGGGTCCCTGTACGGCCTCCCATTGCTGCTGTCTCCATCGTCACACTCTGCCATGTGCCACTTTCAGGTCTCCTCACACACTGCTGGTGTGTTCCATTTTTTGTCATAGGGTGCTGGCAGATTACGGGCCTCCCATTGCTGCTTCCAGGCCCGTAATCTGCCATGGGCCCCTGTACCGCCTCTTCATGCTGCTGCCAGGTCCAGAGTGTGTCATGGGTCCCTGTACGGCCTCCCATTGCTGTTGCCAGGAGGCAGCAGGGTCGCAGCAGTGTCAGTGGAGGCAAACGGCCATGGAGTAGAGCACCAGCTCCACTGCAGCCTACCACCACGGCCAGTAGCGATGCCGGTGTGCACGGAGGAAGTAGCAGTCAGCCAGTGAGGAGTAGCGGGGGCAAAGTTTCCTACTCGGGGGTGTGGCAATCTTTCGTCAAGCCGCCCGAGGAAGTAAACGTAGCCGTATGTCGACTATGTGGCCAGAAAGTCAAGCGTGGCCAGGGGGCCCATGTTGGGACTACAGCGTTGCGTCAGCATATGCAGCGTCGCCATTTGGTGGCCTGGGAAAACCGTGATAAAGATACGGCGGTTCTGCCTGCCCCAGCCCAGGGTTCCATTTTGTCATAGGGTGCTGGCAGATTACGGGCATCCCATTGCTGTTGCCAGGCCTTAATCTGCCATGGGCCCCTGTACCGCCTCCTCATGCTGCTGCCAGGTCCAGAGTCTGTCATGGGTCCCTGTACGGCCTCCCATTGCTGCTGTCTCCATCGCCACACTCTGCCATGTGCCACTTTCAGGTCTCCTCACACACTGCTGGTGTGTTGAATTTTTTGACATAGGGTGCTGGCAGATTACGGGCCTCCCATAGCTGCTGCCAGGCCCCTAATCTGCCTTGGGCCCCTATACCGCCTCCTCATGCTGCTGCCAGGTCCACAGTGTCTCATGCCATGTGCCACTTTCAGGTCTCCTCACACTGCTGGTGTGTTGAATTTTTTGACATAGGGTGCTGGCAGATTACGGGCCTCCTATAGCTGCTGCCAGGCCCCTAATCTGCCATGGGCCCCTATACCGCCTCCTCATGCTGCTGCCAGGTCCAGAGTCTCTCATGGGTCCCTGTACGGCCTCCCATTGCTGCTGTCTCCATCGCCACACTCTGCCATGTGCCACTTTCAGGTCTCCTCACACACTGCTGGTGTGTTGAATTTTTTGACATAGGGTGCTGGCAGATTACGGGCCTCCCATAGCTGCTGCCACGCCCCTAATCTGCCATGGGCCCCTATATACCGCCTCCTCATGCTGCTGCCAGGTCCAGAGTCTCTCATGGGTCCCTGTACGGCCTCCCATTGCTGCTGTCTCCATCGCCACACTCTGCCATGTGCCACTTTCAGGTCTCCTCACACACTGCTGGTGTGTTGAATTTTTTGACATAGGGTGCTGGCAGATTACGGGCCTCCCATAGCTGCTGCCAGGCCCCTAATCTGCCATGGGCCCCTATACCGCCTCCTCATGCTGCTGCCAGGTCCAGAGTCTGTCATGGGTCCCTGTACGGCCTCCCATTGCTGCTGTCTCCATCGCCACACTCTGCCATGTGCCACTTTCAGGTCTCCTCACACACTGCTGGTGTGTTGAATTTTTTGACATAGGGTGCTGGCAGATTACGGGCCTCCCATAGCTGCTGCCAGGCCCCTAATCTGCCATGGGCCCCTATATACCGCCTCCTCATGCTGCTGCCAGGTCCAGAGTCTCTCATGGGTCCCTGTACGGCCTCCCATTGCTGCTGTCTCCATCGCCACACTCTGCCATGTGCCACTTTCAGGTCTCCTCACACACTGCTGGTGTGTTGAATTTTTTGACATAGGGTGCTGGCAGATTACGGGCCTCCCATAGCTGCTGCCAGGCCCCTAATCTGCCATGGGCCCCTATACCGCCTCCTCATGCTGCTGCCAAGTCCAGAGTCTGTCATGGGTCCCTGTACGGCCTCCCATTGCTGCTGTCTCCATCGCCACACTCTGCCATGTGCCACTTTCAGGTCTCCTCACACACTGCTGGTGTGTTGAATTTTTTGACATAGGGTGCTGGCAGATTACGGGCCTCCCATAGCTGCTGCCAGGCCCCTAATCTGCCATGGGCCCCTATACCGCCTCCTCATGCTGCTGCCAAGTCCCGAGTCTGTCATGGGTCCCTGTACGGCCTCCCATTGCTGCTGTCTCCATCGCCACACTCTGCCATGTGCCACTTTCAGGTCTCTTCACACTGCTGGTGTGTTGAATTTTTTGACATAGGGTGCTGGCAGATTACGGGCCTCCCATAGCTGCTGCCAGGCCCCTAATCTGCCATGGGCCCCTGTACCGCCTCCTCATGCTGCTGCCAGGTCCACAGTGTCTCATGCCATGTGCCACTTTCAGGTCTCCTCACACTGCTGGTGTGTTGAATTTTTTGACATAGGGTGCTGGCAGATTACGGGCCTCCTATAGCTGCTGCCAGGCCCCTAATCTGCCATGGGCCCCTATACCGCCTCCTCATGCTGCTGCCAGGTCCAGAGTCTCTCATGGGTCCCTGTACGGCCTCCCATTGCTGCTGTCTCCATCGCCACACTCTGCCATGTGCCACTTTCAGGTCTCCTCACACACTGCTGGTGTGTTGAATTTTTTGACATAGGGTGCTGGCAGATTACGGGCCTCCCATAGCTGCTGCCACGCCCCTAATCTGCCATGGGCCCCTATATACCGCCTCCTCATGCTGCTGCCAGGTCCAGAGTCTCTCATGGGTCCCTGTACGGCCTCCCATTGCTGCTGTCTCCATCGCCACACTCTGCCATGTGCCACTTTCAGGTCTCCTCACACACTGCTGGTGTGTTGAATTTTTTGACATAGGGTGCTGGCAGATTACGGGCCTCCCATAGCTGCTGCCAGGCCCCTAATCTGCCATGGGCCCCTATACCGCCTCCTCATGCTGCTGCCAAATCCAGAGTCTGTCATGGGTCCCTGTACGGCCTCCCATTGCTGCTGTCTCCATCGCCACACTCTGCCATGTGCCACTTTCAGGTCTCCTCACACACTGCTGGTGTGTTGAATTTTTTGACATAGGGTGCTGGCAGATTACGGGCCTCCCATAGCTGCTGCCAGGCCCCTAATCTGCCATGGGCCCCTATATACCGCCTCCTCATGCTGCTGCCAGGTCCAAAGTCTCTCATGGGTCCCTGTACGGCCTC
Organism: Staurois parvus; assembly: GCF_062004578.1. Classification (NCBI taxonomy): domain Eukaryota; kingdom Metazoa; phylum Chordata; class Amphibia; order Anura; family Ranidae; genus Staurois; species Staurois parvus. The sequence goes on along the minus strand of NW_028319601.1, from coordinate 3,510,321 downwards.
CCATTGCTGCTGTCTCCATCACCACACTCTGCCATGTGCCACTTTCAGGTCTCCTCACACACTGCTGGTGTGTTGAATTTTTGGACATAGGGTGCTGGCAGATTACGGGCCTCCCATAGCTGCTGCCAGGCCCCTAATCTGCCATGGGCCCTTATATACCGCCTCCTCATGCTGCTGCCAGGTCCAGAGTCTCTCATGGGTCCCTGTACGGCCTCCCATTGCTGCTGTCTCCATCGCCACACTCTGCCATGTGCCACTTTCAGGTCTCCTCACACACTGCTGGTGTGTTCAATTTTTTGACATAGGGTGCTGGCAGATTACGGGCCTCCCATAGCTGCTGCCAGGCCCCTAATCTGCCATGGGCCCCTATACCGCCTCCTCATGCTGCTGCCAAGTCCAGAGTCTGTCATGGGTCCCTGTACGGCCTCCCATTGCTGCTGTTTCCATCGCCACACTCTGCCATGTGCCACTTTCAGGTCTCCTCACACACTGCTGGTGTGTTGAATTTTTTGACATAGGGTGCTGGCAGATTACGGGCCTCCCATAGCTGCTGCCAGGCCCCTAATCTGCCATGGGCCCCTATACCGCCTCCTCATGCTGCTGCCAAGTCCAGAGTCTGTCATGGGTCCCTGTACGGCCTCCCATTGCTGCTGTCTCCATCGCCACACTCTGCCATGTGCCACTTTCAGGTCTCTTCACACTGCTGGTGTGTTGAATTTTTGGACATAGGGTGCTGGCAGATTACGGGCCTCCCATAGCTGCTGCCAGGCCCCTAATCTGCCATGGGCCCCTGTACCGCCTCTTCATGCTGCTGCCAGGTCCACAGTGTCTCATGCCATGTGCCACTTTCAGGTCTCCTCACACTGCTGGTGTGTTGAATTTTTTGACATAGGGTGCTGGCAGATTACGGGCCTCCTATAGCTGCTGCCAGGCCCTTAATCTGCCATGGGCCCCTATACCGCCTCCTCATGCTACTGCCAGGTCCAGAGTCTCTCATGGGTCCCTGTACGGCCTCCCATTGCTGCTGTCTCCATCGCCACACTCTGCCATGTGCCACTTTCAGGTCTCCTCACACACTGCTGGTGTGTTGAATTTTTTGACATAGGGTGCTGGCAGATTACGGGCCTCCCATTGCTGCTGCCAGGCCCGTAATCTGCCATGGGCCCCCGTACCGACTCCTCATGCTGTGACGTTGCAACAAGGTGGAATTCAACCCTACATATGTTAGACCGCCTTTACGAACAGCAAAAGGCCATCACAGATTTCCTGATGTTAAAAGCGGATAAAGGTACTCCCTGTGTAACTTAGATGTCAGCCATTGGCAGCTCATGCGTGACACCTGCGCTTGCTCAGGCCCTTTGAGGAGGCCACGCTATTCGTGAGTCGGCAGCACTATGGGATGAACGACGTCATTCCTCTGTTGCAGGTCCTGGGACAAATGCTGTTAATAATGGCTGGTCAGGGTGCGGTAGACGTGGCGCACAGATCTCAACGCCACATGACCCCTGTGGGGGCAGGACAGGAAGAAGAGGAGGAGGTAGAGGAGGACATTGGTGCTCAGGAATTATTGAGTGAAATGGGTGGTTTTTCCACTCAGCGGACAGGAGTGGAGGAGCAGGAGCATCTGGTAGAGGAGGAGGAAGAGGAGACAGAGGACCCAGACGCACCGTGGCAGTATGCTGTGGAGATGGAGGCAGGGAGTCCCTCGCATTCCTTGGCACAAATGGCCCATAGCATGCTCGCTTGCTTTGCGTACCGACAGCCGAATAATAACCATCAGACAGAGGGATGACTTTTGGCTGTCCACCTTGTTGGACCCTCGCTACCGTTCCAAAATGGTGGCCTTTTTCACACCTGCTGAGAGGGAGGCCAAAATAACGTACTATAAAAACCACCTATGTAGTCAGCTGGTCTCTGCCTGTCTGCGCCAACGTCCATCCTCAGACACTGTGGGCCCTGTGCGCTCGCGTTACGCTGCCATGGCAGCAGGGGAGGGGTGGGGTGGTAGGAGCAGTGGCAGCTCCACCAGCAGCAGCTGCCTCAGTCTGCAGTCGATGATGAGTAGCTTTCTTCACCAGCGCAGTGAGGAAACTAATAACCAGCCGCAGCAGCAGCAGCATCAGGTGGACCTGGAGCAGGACCTCAAACAACAGGCTTAGGCCTACTTGGACAGCACCCTGCCAACCGAGGTAGACAATCCCCTTGACTACTGGGCAACGAAACTTGACCTTTGGCCCCAACTAGCTGAATTTGCCCTTGAAAGGCTGTCATGCCCGGCCAGTAGCGTGGCATCGGAGCGCGTGTTTAGTGCGGCAGGAGGTATTGCAACTCCGCGGAGGACACGACTGTCCACCCAAAGTGTGGAGAGACTCACGTTTGTGAAAATGAATCAGGCGTGGATTAGTCTGGATTTCAAACCACCAGTTCCTGACACAACTGACTAAATCCGCCATGAATCATGCCTCAAACATGTGCCACTTTCAGGTCTCCTCACACTGCTGGTGTGTTCCATTTTTTGTCATAGGGTGCTGGCAGATTACGGGCCTCCCATAGCTGCTGCCAGGCCCCTAATCTGCCATGGGCCCCTATATCGCCTCCTCATGCTGCTGCCAAGTCCAGAGTCTGTCATGGGTCCCTGTACGGCCTCCCATTGCTGCTGTCTCCATCGCCACACTCTGCCATGTGCCACTTTCAGGTCTCCTCACACTGCTGGTGTGTTCAATTTTTTGACATAGGGTGCTGGCAGATTACGGGCCTCCTATAGCTGCTGCCAGGCCCCTAATCTGCCATGGGCCCCTATACCGCCTCCTCATGCTGCTGCCAGGTCCAGAGTCTCTCATGGGTCCCTGTACGGCCTCCCATTGCTGCTGTCTCCATCGCCACACTCTGCCATGTGCCACTTTCAGGTCTCCTCACACACTGCTGGTGTGTTCAATTTTTTGTCATAGGGTGCTGGCAGATTACGGGCCTCCTATAGCTGCTGCCAGGCCCCTAATCTGCCATGGGCCCCTATACCGCCTCCTCATGCTGCTGCCAGGTCCAGAGTCTCTCATGGGTCCCTGTACGGCCTCCCATTGCTGCTGTCTCCATCGCCACACTCTGCCATGTGCCACTTTCAGGTCTCCTCACACACTGCTGGTGTGTTCCATTTTTTGTCATAGGGTGCTGGCAGATTACGGGCCTCCCATTGCTGCTGCCAGGCCTGTAATCTGCCATGGGCCCCCGTACCGCCTGGTCACGCTGCTGCTGGGTCCACAGTGTGACATGGGTCCCTGTATCGCCTCCCATTGCTCCCACTCTGCCATGTGCCACTTTCAGGTCTCCTCACACTCCTGCTGGTTTCCATTTTGTCATAGGTTGCTGGCAGATTACAGGCCTCCCATAGGTGCTGCCAGGCCCCAAATCTGCCATGGGCCCCCGTACCGCCTCGTCACGCTGCTGCTGGGTCCACAGTGTGACATGGGTCCCTGTACCGCCTCCCATTGCTCCCACTCTGCCATGTGCCACTTTGAGGTCTCCTCACACTCCTGCTGGTTTCCATTTTGTCATAGGTTGCTGTATGGCCTCCCATTGCTGCTGCCTCCACCGCCACACTGTGGCTCCAAACACTGGTTTTGGCCCCGTGACTGGCCAAATGAGTGAAGTGTGCGGTGATTCTAAGATCGACGGCACTCATCTGCATGTCATACTGACTGACAGTATTATTTCTCTTCCCCAGCAGACTCCAAGGGCATTTAAATTAAAGGTACAGTGTTCTGCACTAATATTAAGTCTCTCTGAAGCCTAGAAACACCCTTTTTTAAGTTTAATTCACAGCGAATATATTCAACTCGAATCGAATATTGTCCACGAATTCGCCGAATCAGTCGAATCGAATTTTTGAATACTTCGCTCATCTCTAGTACAGAACATGGTCTTGTCGTGCAATAGGGGGCTTTTGGTTTGTTATTTTGGACATACTTGCACATGTGCGCTCTAACAAGGAAGATTTGGACATATTATATAGCTAGCAAAAATAAGTGTTAGGGGTGCTAGTACATTTCAGATACTTATATAGCGCTGTCAATTTACACAGCGCTTTACATATAGATGTGGTAAATACACATCAGTCCCTAACCCTCAAGGGGCATACTAAGAGCCCTAACTTACGTTCATACATATACTAGGGCCAATTTTGACAGGATCCAATTAACCTACCAGCATGTCTTTAGAGTGTGGGAGGAAACCTGAGTACCTGGAGGAAACACAGGCACAGGGAGAACATGCAAACTCCAGGCAGGAGGTGCCGTGGCTGGGATTCAAACCAACGACCCTAATACAGCCAGGTGGAAGTGCTAACCATTTAGCCACTGTGCAACATTCAACTAGAACATGAAATAATCCCCCCAAAAAATACATAGTACAAATGTTTATTGATCAAATACACATTCCACATTTATTTGGACAGCAACAAAAAGCTACATTCAATATCTTGGTGTGAAAAAAAAAACCCACAGGATTGATGTTGCTAAAATAGAACAGTCCTGCTCATAAGAGCTTACAATCTAAAAGATTATACTTATAATGAACTGTGCTTTCACAGGTTACAGCAGGAAACAAACGGTTAATATCACTTGGGCTTATTCACAAAACAAGCTGCAGATCGAAATATCAATATAAAAAATCGGAAAAACACTCAGGAAATCAAACATAAAAAGGCCTTACACTGCAGTCACATCAAAGCCGGTTTAGAAATTGTGCGACGTACAGTGAAGATGCTGATTTCCTTACGATTTGCAAGACATCTGACACAGATATCTATGCAAATCGTCACAAAAGTAGTACATGTACTTCTTTAGAAATCAGTGTCGGAAACGCACCCATGTGACTGCTCTAATAGCAGACAATAGGGTGCATGCCAAGTCGCATCCAGGGTGCACGATTTCAGGTGCAATTTAAGAATTGAAATTGTACCTAATATCCGATCTAATGAATGTGGATGTGAGTGTCTTAACGTAAGCAATTTGCTGCAGCACAATTTCAAAAGTAGTTCTCATCTAACTTTTTCAGCATTTTGTAGTGATTTCACATATAGACTACAATAGAAATCGTAATGCAAAACACAATTGAAAATGCAATAACTCATTGGTAAATCTACAGAAAACACGGTGAAATTGCCAACAAAAAGCACAATTTTAAATCACATCTAGTGTAAACCAAGCAGGCAATTCAACCAGGGAAATAAATCTTTGAAGGCATGCGGTATCTGCATGCTCAGATAAGGGTCTGTTATGGATTTGGGGGGGGGGGCGACTCCATGCCATTATTTAATTTTTTTTTTTTAATCCATTTCTTTCGCTCACTCTTCCCATGGTTTGACAGACTTTCCCAAAAGGAGGTGGAGTGCAAACCAGCATTATCCAATCAATCATTAGTCCAGGCCCTTATCTCATCCCATCATTTGACATTCACATAAGGTGCTACTTTAAAGGTGTTTGAACAGACAAGGCCTCATTCTAATTCACATTCTAGGGATCATTTAAACAGAAAGCAAAGATGCTGCCACCAGCACATGTATGTTGGGGTAGTCACACAGAGATCATGCAAATTCATTGCTGTGGTTGGGATTCAAACCAACAACCCTAGTGTTGGGAGACAGTAGTGCTGCCTGTATTTCTGTGGTGTGAATCAATCCTAAATCCCTGGGCAACGTCAGTGTAACTAGCCAGATATCTCAAATGTGACACAAATGTTGTGCTATGTTGCCAATTCAGATGTATGTTGGTTCTATGTAAACCAATACAAAGGATTGCAATACTAATACAGGCGTACCTCGGTTTACCAACGCCTCGGTTAACGTAATTTTCGGTTTACGAATGAAAATCCATTGAAAATAATGCCTCAGTTTACACAATTGTTAATAATTTTTTTCGCAATACAAAGTGTATGTCGGCGCTGATTTTCAAATGCAAATGTCAGCCTTTTTTTTTTTCTTTACTATAGTTCACAAGCTTAGAAGTCACTTTCCCCGAAGTTACAGAAAACTTTGTATCTTTTAATAAACTCAAAGTAAACATTGTTTCCTTTAGGGATATAAATTCCAAGAAAACTTTCTCTTTTAGCTGGGGGAAGTGACAGGTGAATTTCTGAGCTATAGTGAAGGAAAAAAAGGGAAAATTACATTTAAAAACCAGCACCATAATAAATAAAAAATGGCATGGGGTCCCCCCTCCCATCCACACCAAGCCCTTTGGGTCTGGTATGGATATTAAGGGGTAACTCCACGCTGAAATTAAATAAAAAACAGCTTGGGGATCCCCCCAAAATCCATACCAGACCCTTATCCGAGCATGCAGCCCGGCAGGTCAGGAAAGAGGGGGGGACGAGTGAGCGCCCCCCCCCTCCTGAACCATACCAGGCCACATGCCCTCAACATGGGGGTGCTTTGGGGCAGGGGGGCTCCCCCCCAAAGCACCTTGTCCCCATGTTAATGGGGACAAGGGCCTCTTCCGTTAGTGGGATAATTGGTCATTTTTGGGATTTTAGCATATTTTGTTTATCAGTAAAGTTGGAAATTTTTTTTCCAAATTTACTGATAAAAAAAATGTGCCAAAATCCCGAAAAATGGCCGACCAATTAACCCACTAACGGCCCGAAAATCGTTCAATTTTTTTTCGGCAGAAAAATTGGTCAATTTTAGACCCATCTATGGCCTGCTTTAGATGGGTCTAAAATCGGCCGGAAAAAAAATCGGCTGATTTTCGGGCCATTAGTGGGTTAATTGGTTAGCCATTTTTTGGGATTTTGCCAATTTTTTTAATGAGTAAATTTGGATAAAAATCGGCTGATTTTGCAGATCGGCCGATTTTAGCGGCAATGATCGGCAAAGTGGCTGATCTTTATACAGATAAAAAATCTGCGCATGAGCCATGACCTGCAAGAAAAAGAAGAAGAAAATGAAAAAGAAGAAGAAAAAAAAGAATACGAAAAAGAAAAATGCAGGCCATAGATGGGGCGAAAACTGACCGTTTAAAAAAAAACCCATAAAAAACCCCCAAAAATCGGTTGTGCAGTGGGCCGACGTTACCACCAGCGGTAAAAAAAATTGTCCGATTTTCGCCCTGTCTACGGCCGGCAAATATAATAGCGAAGTAATTACTTCTGTCCCTGCAGAGAGCTGCGCTATTATATTTGACATTAAAAAGTATAAAGGTTGCAACATTGTATCTATAGGTAAGGGGCGGGGCCAGCCGGGAACAGCAAGCATGTTGCATGGGGCTGGGTCACTCGGATGATGTCCCCGGCTGGCCCCGCCCCATACCTATATAAGAACTGTCAGACTGTCTCCTGCATTCAGCTAGTTAGACTCAGTGGAGAGACAGGGTGACAGTTCTTAAATAGGTAAGGGGCGGGGCCAGCCAGGGACATCATCCGAGAAACCCCGCCCCATGTGACATCAATGATGTTACATGGGGCAGGGTTTCTCGGGTGATGTCCCCAGCTGGCCCTGCCCCTAACCTAATTAAGAACTGTCAGCTAGCCTTTTTTTCACAAGGCTGGAAGCCTCCGAAGGGAGCGGAACTTTTTTTTTTCTTTTTTCGGGTCGCCGCCGCCGCCGTGATTGATGTTGGATCTACTTCGGGGGACATTGTTTTAATAAAGGACTTGTCAAAGACCCTGTACTGTGTTTTTTTTATACCACACTTTGTTTTTTTGTGAATGAGTCGCAGGACCATGTACCGCAGACTCATTCACGTAGGGGGGGCAGGGATCTGGGGGTCCCCTTGTTAAAGGGGGCTTCCAGATTCTGATAAGCCCCCCGCCCCCCGTGGATTTCCCCCTTAATATCCATACCAGACCTGAAGGGCTTGGTATGGATGAGAAGGGGGACCCACACTGTTTTTTTTTTTTATTGCGGACCTTTATTTTTACATTCAGCTGTCAAAATAAATATTATCTAGACCAGTGGTGGGCAACCTTTTTTTTCAACTGAGCCAAATCTCGCCAAAACCATGATTGAAATTTATTTTGAGAGCCACATTTTTAAAACTGAAAATACATCTCCCATATAGTAATTCATCCCCCATAGTAATTCATCCCCCATATAGTAATTCATCCCCCATAGTGTAATTCATCCCCCATAGTAATTCATCCCCCATATAGTAATTCATCCCCCATCGTAATTCATCCCCCATAGTAATTCATCCCCCATAGTAATTCATCCCCCATATAGTAATTCATCCTCCATATAGTAATTCATCCCCCATAGTAATTCATCCCCCATATAGTAATTCATCCCCCATAGTAATTCATCCCCCATATAGTAATTCATCCCCCATAGTAATTCATCCCCCATATAGTAATTCATCCCCCATAGCAATTCATCCCCCGTATAGTATTTCATCCCTTGTATAGTATTTCATCCCCCGTATAGTATTTCATCCCTCATATAGTATTTCATCCCCCATATAGTAATTCATCCCTCATATAGTATTTCATCCCTCATATAGTATTTCATCCCCCCATATAGTATTTCATCCCCCCATATAGTATTTCATCCCTCATATAGTAATTCATCCCTCATATAGTATTTCATCCCTCATATAGTATTTCATCCCCCCATATAGTATTTCATCCCTCATATAGTATTTCATCCCTCATATAGTAATTCATCCCTCATATAGTATTTCATCCCTCATATAGTATTTCATCCCCCCATATAGTATTTCATCCCTCATATAGTATTTCATCCCTCATATAGTATTTCATCCCTCATATAGTAATTCATCCCCCATATAGTATTTCATCCCCCCATATAGTATTTCATCCCTCATATAGTAATTCATCCCTCATATAGTATTTCATCCCTCATATAGTATTTCATCCCCCCATATAGTAATTCATCCCTCATATAGTATTTCATCCCTCATATAGTAATTCATCCCTCATATAGTAATTCATCCCCCATATAGTAATTCATCCCTCTTATAGTAATTCATCCCTCATATAGTATTTCATCCCCCCATATAGTATTTCATCCCCCATATAGTAATTCATCCCTCATAAAGTAATTCATCCCTCATAAAGTAATTCATCCCTCATATAGTATTTCATCCCCCCATATAGTAATTCATCCCTCATATAGTATTTCATCCCCCCATATAGTAATTCATCCCTCATAAAGTAATTCATCCCTCATATAGTATTTCATCCCCCACAGTACTATCCCCCCCCCTTCTAGTAAGCCAAGTCCCCCGTGTCAATTCACTTACCTTTTGCGTTCCTCTCGCTGTCTTCCCGCGCCGTTCGGGTCTTCAGGGCGGACTGTGAGAGGAGCCTAGCTCCCCTCCCCTCACGTTCGGCACGCTGCCCCGCCTACACACATCCTGACAGCCACATCCGCGGGCCGGATTAAAAGGTCCGCGCGGACTTTTGGGGCTGCCAACCGAGAGGAGGCAGGGGAGCGGCCGACCGAGAGGAGGGAGGGGAGCAGGCGCCCGGCACACAGAAGAGCCGCATTAGAGTGGGTAAAGAGCCGCATGTGGCTCGCGAGCCGCGGCTTGCCGACCACTGATCTAGACCTTTGAAATAAGTAAAATCATTACAGAAATAATTATAAAGGATAACAAACAAAAATAGAATCACTAGAACTAAGGAAATCAAATTAGAATACATAAAGATATGCTTAGTGCTGTTTTTTAAACACGGTAGACGCGACCGAGTGCCGGCTGTCAGAGGACTCCACACTGAGATTTGCTATTGAGCAGTGGCTAAAAAGCAAGCGCCCACAGAGGACGTCTAAAATGTGTTCTGCACATGCTCAGTTATATCCGGCCATAGACACTGCACGGGCGTCTAGTTTTTTACTGTGTTGATTTGCTTTAAAAAAACTATTTTTAACACATTCTTAATTTTTTTTGAAATGGCAGATATTGTTTAAAGTGAAGTCCTGATATTTGGCAAAGCAAATTTCAAAGTGAACATGTCTCTGCAGTGATTTTTCATGGTGTTAGACATGCCTCTTAGCAAGTCTGCTTTGTGAGTCTGATTCCTGGTGTGTGTCTCATTAGTAAATTCGATTGGGCGTCTACTTATGGACGCTGCTCAATAGTAAATCTCGTTGCGGGGTAAAAGTAGACGGTCGCTCATAAAAAGTAGATGTTCGCCCACGGAAATGCGCCCAGGCACAATAGTAAATCAGGGCCAATATGTCTCTCAGCAGATAGCTTAGGGTGTCTACTTTCCGAAAAGGGGTCATTTGGGGGTGGGTGTACTATCCTGGTATTTTAGCACCTCAAGAGATGTGATGGGCGGTCAGAAAGTAAAAGCTGTGTAAATTTCAAATTATCTATACCATAGTTTGTAGACGCTATAACTTTCACAAAAAGCAATCAATATACACTTATTGGGATTTTTTTTACCAAAAACATGTAGCAGAATACATTTTGGCCTAAATTTATGACTAACTTTGAGATTACGATATATTTTTTATAGCTGAATGTAGAAAATATTGTTTTTTTTCAAAATTTTCGTGATTTTTTTGTTTATAGCGCAAAAAATAGAAAGCGCCCAGGTGATAAAATACCACCAAAAGAAACCTCTATTTGTGTGAAAAAAAGGACGTAAATTTTGTTTGGGTACAGCATTGCATGATCGCGCAATTATCATTTGAATTAGTGCAGCGCTGTATAGCAAAAAAAGGCATAAATTACAGTATCTATACCATACTTTGTAGACGCTATAACTTTCACACAAAGCAATCAATATACACTTATTGGGATTTTTTTACCAAAAACATGTAGCAGAATACATTTTGGCCTAAATTTATGGCTTACTTTGAGTTTTACGATATATTTTTTATAGCTGAAAGTAGAAAATATTGTTTTTTTTCAACATTTTCGTGATTTTTTTGTTTTTAGGGCAAAAAATAAAATGCGCACAGGTGATAAAATACCACCAAAAGCAAGCTCTATTTGTGTGAAAAAAAGGACATAAATTTTGTTTGGGTACAACATTGCATGACCGCGCAATGATCATTTGAATTAGTGCAGCGCTGTATAGCAAAAAAAAGGCATAAATTACAGTATCTATACCATAGTTTGTAGACGCTATAACTTTCACACAAAGCAATCAATATACACTTATTGGGATTTTTTTTACCAAAAACATGTAGCAGAATACATTTTGGATTAAATTTACGACTAACTTTAAGTTTACGATTAGAGATGAGCGAATCGAACTAGGCGAACCGGAATTCGAGTCGAATTTCAGGAAATATTCGATTCGTGTCGAAACCGAAATTTTGCCTACTTCGGGTGCGCGAATCGAACATTTCCCGATCAGCCGGCAAAAGTGTCCCTGCAGTGAGCTCCGCTATTTCTGACAGTTCTCTGACAGAAGGAACACATGTTTAGCGGTTGAAACATTGTATCTATTAGTTTACATTTAGGATACAGATGTTTCAACCACTGTACATGTGAAGAAGTTGTGAGAGAACTGTCAGAAATAGAGGAACTCTGCACATACACTTTTTGCCGGCTTGGAATTATTCTTCTTTTCATCCTACTTCTTCTTCTTCTTCATCCTCAGAAGAAGAGGATGAGGATGAGGATGAAGAAGAAGAAGAAGAAGAAGAAGAAGAAGAAGAAGTAGGATGAAAAGAAGAATAATTCCAAGCCGGCAAAAAGTGTATGTGCAGAGTTCCTCTATTTCTGACAGTTCTCTCACAGCTTCTTCACATGTACAGCGGTTGAAACATCTGTATCCTAAATGGAAACTAATAGATACAATTTGTATCTATTAGTTTCCATTTAGGATACAGATATTTCAACCGCTGTACATGTGAAGAAGCTGTGAGAGAACTGTCAGAAATAGAGGAACTCTGCACATACACTTTTTGCCGGCTTGGAATTATTCTTCTTTTCATTCTTCTTCTTCTTCCTCATCCTCATCCTCATCCTCATCCTCTTCTTCTGAGGATGAGGATGAAGAAGAAGAAGAAGAAGAAGTAGGATGAAAAGAAGAATAATTCCAAGCCGGCAAAAAGTGTATGTGCAGAGTTCCTCTATTCTGCAGATACACTTAGAGGAGCTCTGCAGATACACTTAGAGGAGCTCTGCACATACACTTTTTGCCGGCTTGGAATTAATCTTATTTTCATCCTACTTCTTCTTCTTCTTCTTCTTCTTCTTCATCCTCATCCTCAGAAGAAGAAGAGGATGAGGATGAGGATGAAGAAGAAGAAGAAGAAGTAGGATGAAAATAAGAATAATTCCAAACCGGAAAAAAGTGTATGTGCAGAGCTCCTCTAAGTGTATCTGCAGAGCTCCTCTAAGTGTATCGGCAGAATAGAGGAACTCTGCACATACACTTTTTGCCGGAAACCGCTGTATGGAGTGAATGTCCCAGAACTGTCAGAAATAGACTATTTATGACAGTTCTGGGACATTCACTGCATACAGCTGTTTTAACCGCTGTATGGAGGGAATGTCATGGAACTGTCAGAAATAGACTATTAATGACAGTTCTGGGACTGTCCTTCAATGCAGCGGTTGAAACATTGTATGTATTTGTTTCCATAAATGGATCCATTTATGGAAACAAATACATACAATGTTTCAACCGCTGCATGGAAGGACAGTCCCAGAACTGTCATTAATAGTCTATTTCTGACAGTTCCATGACATTCCCTCCATACAGCGGTTAAAACAGCTGTATGGAGTGAATGTCCCAGATCTATCAGAAATAGACTATTTATGACAGTTCTGGGACATTCACTGCATACAGCTGTTTTAACCGCTGTATGGAGGGAATGTCATGGAACTGTCAGAAATAGACTATTAATGACAGTTGTGGGACTGTCCTTCCATGCAGCGGTTGAAACATTGTATGTATTTGTTTCCATAAATGGATCCATTTATGGAAACAAATACATACAATGTTTCAACCGCTGTATGGAAGGACAGTCCCACAACTGTCATTAATAGTCTATTTCTGACAGTTCCATGACATTCCCTCCATACAGCGGTTAAAACAGCTGTATGGAGTGAATGTCCCAGATCTATCAGAAATAGACTATTTATGACAGTTCTGGGACATTCACTGCATACAGCTGTTTTAACCGCTGTATGGAGGGAATGTCATGGAACTGTCAGAAATAGACTATTAATGACAGTTCTGGGACTGTCCTTCAATGCAGCGGTTGAAACATTGTATGTATTTGTTTCCATAAATGGATCCATTTATGGAAACAAATACATACAATGTTTCAACCGCTGCATGGAAGGACAGTCCCAGAACTGTCATTAATAGTCTATTTCTGACAGTTCCATGACATTCCCTCCATACAGCGGTTAAAACAGCTGTATGCAGTGAATGTCCCAGATCTATCAGAAATAGACTATTTATGACAGTTCTGGGACATTCACTGCATTCAGCTGTTTTAACCGCTGTATGGAGGGAATGTCATGGAACTGTCAGAAATAGACTATTAATGACAGTTCTGGGACTGTCCTTCAATGCAGCGGTTGAAACATTGTATGTATTTGTTTCCATAAATGGATCCATTTATGGAAACAAATACATACAATGTTTCAACCGCTGCATGGAATGACAGTCCCAGAACTGTCATTAATAGTCTATTTCTGACAGTTCCATGACATTCCCTCCATACAGCGGTTAAAACAGCTGTATGGAGTGAATGTCCCAGATCTATCAGAAATAGACTATTTATGACAGTTCTGGGACATTCACTGCATACAGCTGTTTTAACCGCTGTATGGAGGGAATGTCATGGAACTGTCAGAAATAGACTATTAATGACAGTTCTGGGACTGTCCTTCCATGCAGCGGTTGAAACATTGTATGTATTTGTTTCCATAAATGGATCCATTTATGGAAACAAATACATACAATGTTTCAACCGCTGCATGGAAGGACAGTCCCAGAACTGTCATTAATAGTCTATTTCTGACAGTTCCATGACATTCCCTCCATACAGCGGTTAAAACAGCTGTATGCAGTGAATGTCCCAGATCTATCAGAAATAGACTATTTATGACAGTTCTGGGACATTCACTGCATACAGCTGTTTTAACCGCTGTATGGAGGGAATGTCATGGAACTGTCAGAAATAGACTATTAATGACAGTTCTGGGACTGTCCTTCAATGCAGCGGTTGAAACATTGTATGTATTTGTTTCCATAAATGGATCCATTTATGGAAACAAATACATACAATGTTTCAACCGCTGCATGGAAGGACAGTCCCAGAACTGTCATTAATAGTCTATTTCTGACAGTTCCATGACATTCCCTCCATACAGCGGTTAAAACAGCTGTATGGAGTGAATGTCCCAGATCTATCAGAAATAGACTATTTATGACAGTTCTGGGACATTCACTGCATACAGCTGTTTTAACCGCTGTATGGAGGGAATGTCATGGAACTGTCAGAAATAGACTATTAATGACAGTTCTGGGACTGTCCTTCCATGCAGCGGTTGAAACATTGTATGTATTTGTTTCCATAAATGGATCCATTTATGGAAACAAATACATACAATGTTTCAACCGCTGCATGGAAGGACAGTCCCAGAACTGTCATTAATAGTCTATTAATGACAGTTCTGGGACTGTCCTTCCATGCAGCGGTTGAAACATTGTATGTATTTGTTTCCATAAATGGATCCATTTATGGAAACAAATACATACAATGTTTCAACCGCTGCATGGAAGGACAGTCCCAGAACTGTCATTAATAGTCTATTTCTGACAGTTCCATGACATTCCCTCCATACAGCGGTTAAAACAGCTGTATGGAGTGAATGTCCCAGATCTATCAGAAATAGACTATTTATGACAGTTCTGGGACATTCACTGCATACAGCTGTTTTAACCGCTGTATGGAGGGAATGTCATGGAACTGTCAGAAATAGACTATTAATGACAGTTCTGGGACTGTCCTTCCATGCAGCGGTTGAAACATTGTATGTATTTGTTTCCATAAATGGATCCATTTATGGAAACAAATACATACAATGTTTCAACCGCTGCATGGAAGGACAGTCCCAGAACTGTCATTAATAGTCTATTTCTGACAGTTCCATGACATTCCCTCCATACAGCGGTTGAAACCGCTGTATGGAGTGAATGTCCCAGAACTGTCAGAAATAGACAGAAACTGTCACAGAACTGTCCTTCTTCTCATC
The DNA here is from genome assembly GCF_062004578.1 of Staurois parvus. Taxonomy (NCBI): domain Eukaryota; kingdom Metazoa; phylum Chordata; class Amphibia; order Anura; family Ranidae; genus Staurois; species Staurois parvus. Next base: position 3,495,133 of record NW_028319601.1, on the reverse strand, counting down.
CTTCTCCTTCTTCTCATCCTTCTTCTCATCCTTCTTCTCATCCTTCTCCTTCTTCTCATCCTTCTCCTTCTTCTCATCCTTCTCCTTCTGCTCATCCTTCTTCTCATCCTTCTCCTTCTTCTCATCCTTCTCCTTCTCCTTCTTCTCATCCTTCTCCTTCTCCTTCTTCTCATCCTTCTCCTTCTCATCCTTCTCCTTCTCCTTCTCATCCTTCTCCTTCTTCTCATCCTTCTCCTTCTTCTCATCCTTCTCCTTCTTCTCATCCTTCTCCTTCTCCTTCTCATCCTTCTCCTTCTTCTCATCCTTCTCCTTCTCCTCATCCTTTTTCTTCTCATCCTTCTCCTTCTCCTTCTTCTCATCCTTCTCCTTCTTCTCATCCTTCTCCTTCTTCTCATCCTTCTCCTTCTTCTCATCCTTCTCCTTCTTCTCCTTCTTCTCATCATTCTCCTTCTTCTCATCCTTCTCCTTCTTCTCATCCTTCTCATCCTTCTTCTCATCCTTCTTCTTCTCATCCTTCTCCTTCTTCTCATCCTTCTCCTTCTCCTTCTTCTCATCCTTCTCCTTCTTCTCATCCTTCTCCTTCTTCTCATCCTTCTCCTTCTCATCCTTCTCCTTCTCCTTCTTCTCTTCCTTCTCCTTCTTCTCATCCTTCTCCTTCTTCTCATCCTTCTTCTTCTCATCCTTCTCCTCCTTCTTCTCATCCTTCTTCTCATCCTTCTTCTTCTCATCCTTCTCCTTCTTCTCATCCTTCTCCTTCTCCTTCTTCTCATCCTTCTCCTTCTTCTCATCCTTCTCCTTCTTCTCATCCTTCTCCTTCTTCTCATCCTTCTCCTTCTTCTCATCCTTCTCCTTCTCCTTCTTCTCTTCCTTCTCCTTCTTATCATCCTTCTCCTTCTTCTCATCATTCTCCTTCTTCTCATCCTTCTCCTTCTTCTCATCCTTCTTCTTCTCATCCTTTTCCTTCTTCTCATCCTTCTTCTTCTCATCCTTCTTCTTCTCATCCTTCTCCTTCTCATCCTTCTCTTTCTTCTCATCCTTCTCCTTCTCCTTCTTCTCATCCTTCTCCTTCTCCTTCTTCTCATCCTTCTCCTTATTCTCAGCCTTCTTCTTCTCATCCTTCTCCTTCTCATCCTTCTCCTTCTCATCCTTCTCCTTCTTCTCATCCTTCTCCTTCTTCTCATCCTTCTCCTTCTCCTTCTTCTCATCCTTCTCCTTCTCCTTCTTCTCATCCTTCTCCTTCTCCTTCTTCTCATCCTTCTCCTTCTTCTCATCCTTCTCCTTCTTCTCATCCTTCTCCTTCTCCTTCTTCTCATCCTTCTCCTTCTCCTCATCCTTTTTCTTCTCATCCTTCTCCTTCTCCTTCTTCTCATCCTTCTCCTTCTTCTCATCCTTCTCCTTCTTCTCATCCTTCTCCTTCTTCTCATCCTTCTCCTTCTTCTCATCCTTCTCCTTCTCCTTCTTCTCTTCCTTCTCCTTCTTATCATCCTTCTCCTTCTTCTCATCATTCTCCTTCTTCTCATCCTTCTTCTTCTTCTCATCCTTCTTCTTCTCATCCTTTTCCTTCTTCTCATCCTTCTTCTTCTCATCCTTCTTCTTCTCATCCTTCTCCTTCTCATCCTTCTCTTTCTTCTCATCCTTCTCCTTCTCCTTCTTCTCATCCTTCTCCTTCTTCTCATCCTTCTCCTTCTTCTCATCCTTCTCCTTATTCTCAGCCTTCTTCTTCTCATCCTTCTCCTTCTCATCCTTCTCCTTCTCATCCTTCTCCTTCTTCTCATCCTTCTCCTTCTTCTCATCCTTCTCCTTCTCCTTCTTCTCATCCTTCTCCTTCTCCTTCTTCTCATCCTTCTCCTTCTCCTTCTTCTCATCCTTCTCCTTCTTCTCATCCTTCTCCTTCTTCTCATCCTTCTCCTTCTCCTTCTTCTCATCCTTCTCCTTCTCCTCATCCTTTTTCTTCTCATCCTTCTCCTTCTCCTTCTTCTCATCCTTCTCCTTCTTCTCATCCTTCTCCTTCTTCTCATCCTTCTCCTTCTTCTCATCCTTCTCCTTCTTCTCCTTCTTCTCATCATTCTCCTTCTTCTCATCCTTCTCCTTCTTCTCATCCTTCTCATCCTTCTTCTCATCCTTCTTCTTCTCATCCTTCTCCTTCTTCTCATCCTTCTCCTTCTCCTTCTTCTCATCCTTCTCCTTCTTCTCATCCTTCTCCTTCTCATCCTTCTCCTTCTCCTTCTTCTCTTCCTTCTCCTTCTTCTCATCCTTCTCCTTCTTCTCATCCTTCTTCTTCTCATCCTTCTCCTCCTTCTTCTCATCCTTCTTCTCATCCTTCTTCTTCTCATCCTTCTCCTTCTTCTCATCCTTCTCCTTCTCCTTCTTCTCATCCTTCTCCTTCTTCTCATCCTTCTCCTTCTTCTCATCCTTCTCCTTCTTCTCATCCTTCTCCTTCTTCTCATCCTTCTCCTTCTCCTTCTTCTCTTCCTTGTCCTTCTTATCATCCTTCTCCTTCTTCTCATCATTCTCCTTCTTCTCATCCTTCTCCTTCTTCTCATCCTTCTTCTTCTCATCCTTTTCCTTCTTCTCATCCTTCTTCTTCTCATCCTTCTTCTTCTCATCCTTCTCCTTCTCATCCTTCTCTTTCTTCTCATCCTTCTCCTTCTCCTTCTTCTCATCCTTCTCCTTCTTCTCATCCTTCTCCTTCTCCTTCTTCTCATCCTTCTCCTTATTCTCAGCCTTCTTCTTATCATCCTTCTCCTTCTTCTCATCATTCTCCTTCTTCTCATCCTTCTCCTTCTTCTCATCCTTCTCCTTCTTCTCATCCTTCTCCTTCTCCTTCTTCTCATCCTTCTCCTTCTCCTTCTTCTCATCCTTCTCCTTCTCCTTCTTCTCATCCTTCTCCTTCTTCTCATCCTTCTCCTTCTTCTCACCCTTCTCCTTCTCCTTCTTCTCATCCTTCTCCTTCTCCTTCTTCTCATCCTTCTCCTTCTCCTTCTCCTTCCTCATCTCCAAGGGCATTTAAATTAAAGGTACAGTGTTCTGCACTAATTTAAAGGCTCTCTGAAGCCTAGAAACCCTTTAAATAAGTCATCTTCGTAGCGGAGAAATTCGCATCGAATCGAATTTCACACTGGAATTCGCCGAATCAGCCGAATCGAATTTTTCATTTCTTCGCTCATCTCTATTTACGATATATTTTTTATAGCTGAAAGTAGAAAATATTGTTTTTTTTTTTTAATTTTCATGATTTTTTTGTTTATAGCGCAAAAAATAAAAAGCGCACAGGTGATAAAATACCACCAAAAGAAAGCTCTATTTGTGTGAAAAAAGGACGTAAATTTTGTTTGGGTACAGCATTGCATGACCGCGCAATTATCATTTGAATTAGTGAAGCGCCGAGTAGCAAAAAAAGGCCTGGTCATTAAGGGGGGTAAATCCTCAGGAGCTCAAGTGGTTAATATGTGTGTGTTTGTGGGTGTAGGCATGTTTTTCCATATTTGGGGTAATTTTTGTTAAGTAGATGATTGGTTACTTGGTCCCAATGCAGAAATATGTATATATGTGTTTTTTGTTTTTTTTTGTCATAGGTTAGCCAGGAGGTTTTGAAGACTGAGGATTATTCCAAAGTCCGACAATGAGGCTGAAACCATCATTCTTACACAACATTGCATTGGACTACAGGACACACATATATATGTGTATGTGTGTGTGTGTCTTTTTTTTTTGTTGTAGGTGAACCAGGAGGTCTTGAAGTCAAATTATTATTCTCAAGTTCGACAAGGAAGCTGAAGCTAACACTCTTAGACTACGTTGCATTGGACTACAGGATGGAGCTTGCTAAATTTTTATTTAATATTTTAATGAATCAAGACATAAAAATATATACTTTTATATAAAAAATACGTGTGTGTGATTGTGGGTGTATGTGTGTTTGTTTGCATTTAGAACCATCATTGATAAATAGATTGTCGCCTTGGTCCCAATATAGTCATATATATATATATATATATATATATGTGTGTATGTGTGTCTTTTTTTGCTGTAGGTGAGCCAGGAGGTCTTGAAGACTAAGTATTATTCTCAAGTTCGACAACGTAGCTTGAACTATCACTCTAAGACTACGTTGCATTGGACAACAGGACGGATCACACTAAAATGGCTAAGTTTTCATCTTACACTGTGAAAACTCAAAACATAAATACATTTACATTTATACATGTATATGTGTGTGTGTGGGTATATGCGTGTTTGTTGATATTCAGGGTCATCATTGTTAAGTAAATGATTGATTTTTGTCCCAATGCAGTAATACGTATATATGTTTTTTTTTTTGTTGTAGGTGAGCCAGGGGGTCTTAACCTCCCTTGCAGTTTTCCCGAGCCTGGCTTGGGGTTAAATGTAGCTGTGAAAAGTGGTAACCCCGAGCCAGACTCAGAGTCGCCGCAAAATACATACCTGGTCCTGCGATCCGTGTCCTGGGTCCTGCAGCCGCCTCGAACCACCCCCTCCGACCGTCCCCTGTCTCATTCCCGGCTATCTCACGCTGATCTGTGTAATCAGCATGAGACAGCTGTGCTGTGCCAGCGGAAGGAAGGGGCTTGCGGGAGGCGGGAGTTTTAAAAACAGACCTGTGTAAAAATAAAATGTTACTCTAGTGAATACATTGTAACATTACCTCAGATATATCCATAGTGCAGTTTTTCAGTTTCTGTGACTAAAAACGGTTTTGCACTCATGGCTTCCAAAAAGCGTCTCGCTAGCACCAAAGCTGTTTATGATAAGCTAGCAAACAGCAACAGTGAGGAGCTACTTGAATTGAGCAATAGTGACTCATGTGGAGGTTTGTCTTCAGACACCGACAGTGAAGACAGCTCCAAATCTGAAATTGACGTGAGTGATCTGTGAACATGGTACACTATTGATTGCGGTACGCCAGCGCCGCCAAGATTCCCATTTACCGGCACACCTGGTTTGAAATTCCACGTTGAAGGTGACAACCCCTTGGTGTACTTAGAATTGTTTCTGACTGATGAGGTTATTGGAATAATCATGATGTAGACAAACAGATACGCAGCTCAAAAATTAGCTGCTCCATACAGCAGGTTTTCACGAAGCAGAAAGTGGAAAGCTGTGACCAAAGAGGACATTTGGCTGTTTCTCGGCCTAATTACTCCGTTCTTTGGCACAGTCATGTCGGAGTACTGCTTTTCACTAATCATGAACTTTTTTCACTTCGCAAACGATGATTTTGATGAATTGACTAATCTGGCTAAAGATAATTTGAGAAGTCTCCCAAATAATTCTCAGGAATTTCCAGCAGAGCTATGTGCCAGAGAGAGACATTAGTATAGACGAAAGTCTAATGGCCTACAAAGGAAGGCTCAGCTGGGTACAGTACATCGTATCCAAGAGAGCACGATTTGGTGTCATATCCTACCTGCTTTGCGAATCCTCTACTGGCTACATCTGTAACACAAATATTTACACCGGCAAAGGAACAAAATTTGATCCCAAATACAGCAAATATGGAATGGCAACATCATCTGTCCTGTCACTGATTGAGCCTCTGCTAAACCAAGGCTACTGTGTAACAATCAAAAGGTGGAAAAAACATTCTGAAGCCGCAGGTAGTTATTGACTACAATAGCACCATGGGAGGTGACGACAGAGCTGACCAAGCTATGACTTTCTATCTGGCAATGAGAAAGCAGCAGAGGAAATACTACAAAAAGATTTTCCGGCATCTTCGGGAACAGTGCTTGTGGAATGCCTACATTCTGTTCTGCAAAAACAGTGACAAGCCTGTGCTTCATGCGGACTTTATCTGGAAAGTTGCGGAATCCATCTTCCTCAAACACCAAACGCCATCAATGTCTGTAGGTAGATCCAGACGATGTGCTGTGGGAGTTGTCAACCCAGAACGCCTGACTGGACGTCACTTTATGGACCACATCCCACCAACCCAAAAAAATGCAGCACCTACACGGATGTGCGTGTTATGTTGCTCTCAGCGAGATGAGAGTGGAAAGAAAATCTGCAAAGAAACGAGGTTCTACTGTCCTGATTGCGAAGTTGGATTTTGTGCAGTCCCGTGTTTCAAAATATACCACACCCGTGATGTTTTCTAGAATAAAATGCAGTGTCTATATAATATTGTTTGGACAAAGTTCCGTGTTTGATTTGATTACAATTTTTAATTTACAGTATGTGATTTTGCATTTCCGGGTAGGGGGGCGCGCGAGGTGTCGCAGCTGCGGGTGTCAATCACTGGGTCCCGACCGGTGATTACCTGCTGGAGCCTAGTGACTACCGGCAAACACTGACAGGGAGGAGGGCTGCCTTGTATACAAGGCAGCTCTCCTCCCTGTTAGTTTGGGCAAACTGATCGAGATGGCTGAGCTCAGCCATCCCGATCAGTGTGCTTACAGTGAAGCACACACCCCTGCCCCCTAGTAATACACTCCCAGCACACAGTTAACCCTTTGATTGCTTCCAAATGTTAACCCCTTCCTCCCCAGTGCCATTAGTACAATGTCGTTGCTTTTTTTTTTGCACTGATTACTGTATTGGTGTTGCTGAGGATGTCAGTGACCCCAAGTCATTTCCCCCCAGTGTCAGAATGTCCGCCGCAGTCCCGCCATAAGTTGTTGATCGCCGCCATAAGACGATGATTGCTGCCATTCTTAATATAAAAAAAGAAAAAATTCCAGTATCTATACATCCATTTGTAGACGCTATAACTTTCACGTAGACCAATTTATATACACGTAATTGGGAGTTTTTTTTAGCAAAGACATGTCGCAGAATACATTTTGGCCTAAATTTATGATGAAATTTGATTTTTTAATTTTTTTACTGGACATGTTTTATAGACAAAAAATTCCAAACTATTGTTTGTTTCTCAAAATTGTACTTTTTTTTATAGCGCAAAAAATAAAAAACGCACAGGTAATCAAATACCACCGAAAGAAAGCTCAAGTCATGGGAAAAAGGACATAAATTTAATTTGGGTGCAGGGTTGCATGAGCGTGCAGTTTCAGTTAAAGTAACGCAGCGCCGTAATGCAAACCGCTTCTGTAACCACTTCCTGACTGACCTATTACCAGAAATACCGCTACAAGGCGGGATGGGTGCGAAAAATCACGTATATATACGTGATTCATACTCCCACGGTTTTCACACGCCTCCCAGATAGCATCAGATTGCGGGTCAGTACACCAGTAATCACATTTAGCCCCTTGATTGCCAGGAACAGGCTGATACACAATAAACCTCCATTGCTAGTGTAGTGTCTGAATGGATCAATATCTTTGATCATACCAGCACTGTACCAGCGTTCACATTAGTATAGTGTCCCCAAAAACACAGCGTTAGCAGGATCATCCTGGGCACCTGCCAGCATCTGCGTTTAGCCCCTACGCTTACCCCCCCTTCTCCCCCAGCAAGTGCAGTGTCAGTAGGTCACTATCACTTGATGCATTACACACAAAACCGCAGTGTTCGCAGAATCAGCACCCGTACTTCTCCCATTTACTACCCAACCCGGAATTCAGGTGGAAACAGCAAATTTAACTACTCCCCTTTATATGCACAACAATTTATCACCACCAACCCAAATTCAAACCTTGCCAGACCATTCACATAGAAACCCATTGCGGTTTCCAAATTTAAATTTTTTTGGGGCCTTACCCTCAACACGGGCATTACTAAAAAAAACGAATTGCGGTTGTATTGGTCCACAGACCCAATTCATCATATGCCGTGTTCTCTGTTGCCATGGCCTGGCATAGATATGAGTATAATGTGTTTTATGCATTTCAACGACAACACACTCTGGGTGACCCTGAATTTGACCAGCTCTACAAAATTCAGCCCCTTGTAAATCACCTTAACCAAAAATTTGCAGATGTCTATACTCCCCAGCAAAAAATCTGTGTTGATGAGTCCCTCATTAATTTTTCTGGCCGCCTTGCACTCAAACAATTTCTCCCCAGCAAGCATGCCAGATATGGGGTCAATATGTATAAGACCTGTGAGAGGGCAACAGGCTATACATATAAGTTTCGGATTTACGAGTCACGTAGACCCCCCCGGATGCCCAGACTACATGGGGATTAGTGGCCAGATAGTTTGGGACTTGGTGTAATCCTTTTTCCATATGGGGTGCCACTTATACATGGACAATTTTTATTCAAGCGTGCCACTATTTAGATATTTGTACAATCTTGGAACTAGCGCATGTGGCACCGTGCGACCTAATGTTTGCCCACCATTACAAGTAGGTGGATGCAGGGCGGTATATTCTAATGGTGGGCATACCACACACTTTTTCTGGCAGAGATTTCTTCTCTTTTTTTCATTCAACCCACAGGCTGCATACGAAAAAAAAAAGAACATAGCATATATACCCAACAAGGATCAGAAACGTACTGGTACATCACTGGACTTTGAATGGTTTTACCAGGATGATGCCTACAGCTGCAGGCATCATCCTGGTATAGTTTTTTTCAGCCAGCAATGGGCTTTCATGTAAAAGCAATTCTAGTGGATAATTAGCTGCAGGATTGCTTTTACAAGCAGTGGAAAATGATCCCCCCCCCTCCCCTGCTGCCCTTCACAGCCTTCTTGGGCAGTCCTGTGCCATCGGGGGAACCTGAGAATGCAGACGGTATTTCTACCAGCTGACCATAGAGCTGATTGGAGACCGGAATGGTGCCAATCATCTCTATAGTCTAAGAAATCAGAAGTTACAAGTGTTTTATCACTTCAGTTTTGCAGGATATAAACAGCGCCATTTGTAAATTGGGAAAGCATATGATCACACCGATCTTGGTTTGATTAGATAATGTAAGGGCAGAGGAGTTATCTGGAGTCTGATAGACCTCAGATTTCTCAAAAAAGAATATATGACAATGCCCATTGAAGTTATAGGGGATATTTGCATTCCATGTGATAGCATTAAAAGTGATAAAAAAATAAATAAATAAAAGGGACAGTGTAAAAATAATTTAAAAAATCAAAATAACTTAAAAAAAAAAAGCACCCTCGCCCATCCACCCCCCCCCCTGCGCACGCATACCTGTGTGGGCGAGCGTTGACCCTGTGTCGGTATGTAAACAGCGGTTGCACCATGCATGTGAGGTATCGCCATGAATGTCAGATCAAGAGCAGTAATTCTAACACTAGACCTTCTCTGTAAATCTAAAATGGTAGCTTGTAAAGGTTTTTAAAACGTTGCATATTAAAAATGAATGCAGTTTGTTGCTATTGCACGGGGCATGCGCAGTTTTAAAGCATGTCATGTTTGGTATCTATTTACTCAGCATACCATCATCTTTTATATTTTACTAAATATTTGGCCAATATATTGTGTTTTTGTGCATTACAAGTAAAAAAGGTGTATTTTTTTTAAAATTGCGTTTGAAAAATTGCTGGGTGAGAACTATGTAACATAAAAAATTGTAGTACCCACCATTTTATTCACTAGGGTGTTTGCTTTAAAAAAATATATAATGTTTGGGGGTTTAAATTAATTTCCTAGCAAAAAATACTGATTTTTTTTTCATGTGAACAAAAAGGCCCTGATTTACTATTGTGCCTGGGCGCATTTCCGTGGGCGAACGTCTACTTTTTACGAGCGACCGTCTATTTTTACCCTGCAATGAGATTTACTATTGAGCAGCGTCCATAAGTAGACGCCCAATCGAATTTACTAACGAGACACACGCCTGGAATCAGACTCACAAAGCAGACTTGCTAAGAGGCATGTCTAACACCATGAAAAATCACTGCAGAGACATGTTCACTTTGAAATTTGCTTTGCCAAATATCAGGACTTCAATTTAAACAATATCTGCCATTTCAAAAAAAATTAAGAATGTGCTAAAAATAGTTTTTTTAAAGCAAATCAACACAGTAAAAAACTAGACGCCCGTGCAGTGTCTTTGGCCAATATAAATGCGCATGTGCAGAACACATTTTAGACGTCCTCTGTGGGCGCTTGCTCTTTAGCCACTGCTCAATAGTAAATCTCTGTGTGGAATCCTCTGACAGCCGACATTCGGTTGCATCTACCGTGTTTAACCACTTGAGCCCCAGAGGATTTACCCCCCTTAATGACCAGGCCTTTTTTTTCTGTTTGGCGCTGCACTAATTCAAATGATAATTGCGCGGTCATGCAATGCTGTACCCAAACAAAATTTACATCCTTTTTTTCACGCAAATAGAGATTTCTTTTGGTGGTATTTTATCACCTGTGCGCTTTTTATTTTTTGCGCTATAAACAAAAAAACCACAAAACCTTTGAAAAAAAACAATATTTTCTACTTTCAGCTATAAAAAATATATCGTAAACTCAAAGTTAGTCATAAATTTAAGCCAAAATGTATTCTGCTACATGTTTTTGGTAAATAAAATCCCAATAAGTGTATATTGATTGCTTTGTGTGAAAGTTATAGCGTCTACAAACTATGGTATAGATACTGTAATTTATGCATTTTTTTGCTATACAGCGCTGCACTAATTCAAATGATAATTGCGCGGTCATGCAATGTTGCACCCAAACAAAATTTACGTCCTTTTTTTCACACAAATAGAGCTTTCTTTTGGTGGTATTTGATCACCTGTGCGCTTTTTATTTTTTGCGCTATAATCAAAAAAATTACGAAAATTTTGAAAAAAAAACAATATTTTCTACTTTCAGCTATAAAAAATATATCGTAAACTCAAAGTTAGTCATACATTTAAGCCAAAATGTATTCTGCTACATGTTTTTGGTAAAAAAAAATTTCGTGCATTAGCGGGCAAACTGGCGCTATCTGGGAGGGGCGCTAACACTATCGGAAGTCGCCAACAACACTGATACAGTGATCAGTAAAAATCTGTTCACTGATCAATGACACTGGTGACAGGGCAGTGAAGGGGTCAACTCAGGGGGGGGGCGATCAAGGGGTTAGACGGGATTATTTGTGTATTAGCGGGCAATCTGGCGCTATCTGGGAGGGGCGCTAACACTATCGGAAGTCGCCAGCGACACTGATACAGTGATCGGTAAAAATTGGTTCACTGATCAGTGACACTGGTGACAGGGCAGTGAAGGGGTTAACTGGGGGGGCGATCAAGGGGTTAAACTGGATTACTGGTGTACTGGCGGGCAATCTGGCGCTATCTGGGAGGGGCGCTAACACTATCGGAAGTTGCCAGCGACACTGATACAGTGATCAGTAAAAATTGGTTCACTGATCAGTGACACTGGTGACAGGGCAGTGAAGGGGTTAACTGGGGGGGGTGATCAAGGAGTTAGACGGGACTACTGGTGTATTAGCGGGCAAACTGGCGCTATCTGGGAGGGGCGCTAACTCTATCGGAAGTCGCCAGCGACACTGATCAGTAAAAATCGCTTCACTGATCAGTTACACTGGTGACAGGGCAGTGAAGGGGTTAACTGGGGGGGGGCGATCAGGGGGTTAAGAGTGTTCTAACTGTCAGTGTGTAGTGTTTTACTCACTGTTTGGATGTCTTCTTCTCTGTCTGGAACGGAATGTGTCCAGGCAGAGAAGAATGACATCATATCCTGCCCTATGTAAATGTCAACACAGGACAGGGACCGATCATGTGATTTCAGCCAGAAATCACTGGCTGAAATCTAATGATTGATCCCTCCTGGATCGAATCGTATCACCCGCGGGTCGGCAGGAGCGCGCACGCGCGCCCCCTACCCGCGAATGTGTCGGGAGCGCGGAGCGCGTTCTAAAACGTGCTTTTGCGCTCCACTGTCGCCCTGCACACGTATATACACAGTGGCAGGGCGGCAAGCGGTTAACAAACAGCACTAGGCATATCTTTATGTATTCTAATTTGATTTCCTTAGTTCTAGTGATTCTATTTTTGTTTGTTATCCTTTATAATTATTTCTGTAATGATTTTACTTATTTCGAAGGTCTAGATCAGCGGTTCTCAACCTGGGGGTCGCGACCCCTTTGGGGGTCGAACGACCATTTCCCAGGGGTCGCCTAAGACCATCGGAAAACACATATTTCCGATGGTCTTAGGAACCGAGACACCGCTCCTCTGACTCAGTCGATGTGTGGGCGGGATGATACGCTGCCCTGTCACCTGGCCACACCTCCGGGATCCCTCAACAACTCCGCCTCCTCGCCGCTGATTGGCCACCGGAACTGTAGCTCAGGAGAGGCACACAGGCGGCCAATCACCGGCGAGGAGGTGGAGCTTGGAGAGGAGGAGCCGAGCGGCAGCGCGCGTAGATCTAAGAAGATCGAGGGAACTGCCGGAGTAAGTGAAGAGGAGAGCGGCCAGAGAAGGAAGACAGCTGACAGGTAAGTGAGAGAGCGAGCCCAGGCTGGAGCAGGGGTCAGCAAGGTAAGTATCATTGGTGTCAGTGGGAGGAATAGTGCCCCATCATTTGTGTGACTAATACCAACAATGGGGCACTATTTCTCCCACTGACACCAATGATGGGGCACTATTTCCTCCCCCCCCCGCACTGACACCAATGATGGGGCACTATTCCTCCCCCCCACTGACACCAACGATGGGGCACTATTCCTCCCCCCCCCACTGACACCAACGATGGGGCACTATTCCTCCCCCCACCGACACCAAGAATGGGGCACTATTCCTCCCCCCACCGACACCAACGATGGGGCACTATTCCCCCCCCCTCCCACTGACACCAATGATGGGGCACTATTCCCCCCCCTGACCCCAAAGATGGGGCACTATTTCCCCCTCCACCACACTGACATCAATGATGGGGCACTATTCCTCCCACTGACACCAATGATGGGGCACTATTCCCCCCCACTGACACCAATGATGGGGCACTATTCCCCCCACTGACACCAATGATGGGGCACTATTCCCCCACTGACACCAATGATGGGGCACTATTCCCCCCACTGACACCAATGATGGGGCACTATTCCCCCCACTGACACCAATGATGGGGCACTATTCCCCCCACTGACACCAATGATGGGGCTCTATTCCCCCCACTGACACCAATGATGGGGCTCTATTCCCCCCACTGACACCAATGATGGGGCTCTATTCCCCCCACTGACACCAATGATGGGGCTCTATTCCCCCCACTGACACCAATGATGGGGCTCTATTCCCCCCACTGACACCAATGATGGGGCTCTATTCCCCCCACTGACACCAATGATGGGGCTCTATTCCCCCCACTGACACCAATGATGGGGCTCTATTCCCCCCACTGACACCAATGATGGGGCACTATTCCCCCCACTGACACCAATGATGGGGCACTATTCCCCCCACTGACACCAATGATGGGGCACTATTCCCCCCACTGACACCAATGATGGGGCACTATTCCCCCCACTGACACCAATGATGGGGCACTATTCCCCCCACTGACACCAATGATGGGGCACTATTCCCCCCACTGACACCAATGATGGGGCACTATTCCCCCCACTGACACCAATGATGGGGCACTATTCCCCCCACTGACACCAATGATGGGGCACTATTCCCCCCACTGACACCAATGATGGGGCACTATTCCTCCCACTGACACCAACAATGGGGCACTATTCCCCCCACTGACACCAACGATGGGGCACTATTCCCCCCACTGACACCAACGATGGGGCACTATTCCCCCCACTGACACCAACGATGGGGCACTATTCCCCCCACTGACACCAACGATGGGGCACTATTCCCCCCACTGACACCAACGATGGGGCACTATTCCCCCCACTGACACCAACGATGGGGCACTATTCCTCCCACTGACACCAACGATGGGGCACTATTCCTCCCACTGACACCAACGATGGGGCACTATTCCTCCCACTGACACCAACGATGGGGCACTATTCCTCCCACTGACACCAACGATGGGGCACTATTCCTCCCACTGACACCAACGATGGGGCACTATTCCTCCCACTGACACCAACGATGGGGCACTATTCCTCCCACTGACACCAACGATGGGGCACTATTCCTCCCACTGACACCAACGATGGGGCACTATTCCTCCCACTGACACCAACGATGGGGCACTATTCCTCCCACTGACACCAACGATGGGGCACTATTCCTCCCACTGACACCAACGATGGGGCACTATTCCTCCCACTGACACCAACGATGGGGCACTATTCCTCCCACTGACACCAACGATGGGGCACTATTCCTCCCACTGACACCAACGATGGGGCACTATTCCTCCCACTGACACCAACGATGGGGCACTACTCCTTCCACTGACACCAATGATGTGGCACTAGTCCTCCCACTGCAAAATTACAGTTATGAAGTAGCAACGAAAATAATTTTATGGTTGGGGGTCACCACAACATGAGGAACTGTATTAAGGGGTCGCGGCATTAGAAAGGTTGAGAACCACTGGTCTAGATAATATTTATTTTGACAGCTGAATGTAAAAATAAAGGTCTGCAATAAAAGAAAAAAAAAAAACAGCGTGGGTCCCCCTTCTCATCCATACCAAGCCCTTCAGGTCTGGTATGGATTAGAGATGAGCGAATCGAACCAGGCAAACCGGAATTCGAGTCGAATTTCAGGAAATATTCGATTCGCAACCGAAATTTTGCCTACTTCGGGTGCACGAATCGAACATTTCCCGATCAGCCGGCAAAAGTGTCCCTGCAGTGAGCTCCGCTATTTCTGACAGTTCTCTGACAGAAGGAACACATGTTTAGCGGTTGAAACATTGTATCTATTAGTTTACATTTAGGATACAGATGTTTCAACCACTGTTCATGTGAAGAAGCTGTGAGAGAACTGTCAGAAATAGAGGAACTCTGCACATACACTTTTTGCCGGCTTGGAATTATTCTTCTTTTCATCCTACTTCTTCTTCTTCTTCATCTTCATCCTCAGAAGAAGAGGATGAGGATGAGGATGAAGAAGAAGAAGAAGAAGTAGGATGAAAAGAAGAATAATTCCAAGCCGGCAAAAAGTGTATGTGCAGAGTTCCTCTATTTCTGACAGTTCTCTCACAGCTTCTTCACATGTACAGCGGTTGAAACATCTGTATCCTAAATGGAAACTAATAGATACAATTTGTATCTATTAGTTTCCATTTAGGATACAGATGTTTCAACCGCTGTACATGTGAAGAAGCTGTGAGAGAACTGTCAGAAATAGAGGAACTCTGCACATACACTTTTTGCCGGCTTGGAATTATTCTTCTTTTCATCCTACTTCTTCTTCTTCTTCTTCTTCTTCTTCTTCTTCTTCATCCTCATCCTCATCCTCTTCTTCTGAGGATGAGGATGAGGATGAAGAATAAGAAGAAGCAGTAGGATGAAAATAAGAATAATTCCAAGCCGGCAAAAAGTGTATGTGCAGAGTTCCTCTATTCTGCAGATACACTTAGAGGAGCTCTGCACATACACTTTTTGCCTGTTTGGAATTAATCTTATTTTCATCCTACTTCTTCTTCTTCTTCTTTATCCTCATCCTCAGAAGAAGAAGAAGAGGATGAAGAAGAAGAAGAAGAAGAAGAAGAAGAAGAAGTAGGATGAAAATAAGAATAATTGCAAGCCGGCAAAAAGTGTATGTGCAGAGTTCCTCTATTCCATTTCCATAAATGGATCCATTTATGGAAACAAATAGATACAATGTTTCAACCGCTGTATGGAAGGACAGTCCCAGAACTGTCATTAATAGTCTATTTCTGACAGTTCTATGACATTCCCTCCATACAGCGGTTGAAACAGCTGTATGGAGTGAATGTCCCAGAACTGTCAGAAATAGACTATTTATGACAGTTCTGGGACATTCACTCCATACAGCGGTTGAAACATTGTATCTATTTTTTTCCATAAATGACATTCTGCAGATACACTTAGAGGAGCGCTGCAGATACACTTTTTGCCGGCTTGGAATTATTCTTATTTTCATCCTACTTCTTCTTTTTCTTCTTATGAGGATGAGGGTGAAGAAGAAGAAGTAGGATGAAAATAAGATTAATTCCAAGCCGGCAAAAAGTGTATCTGCAGCGCTCCTCTAAGTGTATTTGCAGAATGTCATTTATGGAAAAAAATAGATACAATGTTTCAACCGCTGTATGGAAGGACAGTCCCAGAACTGTCATAAATAGTCTATTTCTGACAGTTCTGGGACATTCACTCCATACAGCTGTTTCAACCGTTGTATGGAGGGAATGTCATAGAACTGTCAGAAATAGACTATTAATGACAGTTCTGGGACTGTCCTTCCATACAGCGGTTGAAACATTGTATGTATTTGTTTCCATAAATGGATCCATTTATGGAAACAAATACATACAATGTTTCAACCGCTGTATGGAAGGACAGTCCCAGAACTGTCATTAATAGTCTATTTCTGACAGTTCCATGACATTTCCTCCATACAGCGGTTGAAACAGCTGTATGGAGTGAATGTCCCAGAACTGTCAGAAATAGACTATTTCTGACAGTTCTGGGACAATCACTCCATACAGCTGTTTCAACCGCTGTATGGAGGGAATGTCATGGAACTGTCAGAAATAGACTATTAATGACAGTTCTGGGACTGTCCTTCCATACAGCGGTTGAAACATTGTATGTATTTGTTTCCATAAATGGATCCATTTATGGAAACAAATACATACAATGTTTCAACCGCTGTATGGAAGGACAGTCCCAGAACTGTCAGAAATAGTCTATTTCTGACAGTTCTGGGACATTCACTCCATACAGCTGTTTCAACCGCTGTATGGAGGGAATGTCATAGAACTGTCAGAAATAGACTATTAATGACAGTTCTGGGACTGTCCTTCCATACAGCGGTTGAAACATTGTATCTATTTGTTTCCATAAATGGATCCATTTATGGAAACAAATAGATACAATGTTTCAACCGCTGTATGGAAGGACAGTCCCAGAACTGTCATTAATAGTCTATTTCTGACAGTTCTATGACACTCCCTCCATACAGCGGTTGAAACAGCTGTATGGAGTGAATGTCCCAGAACTGTCAGAAATAGACTATTTATGGCAGTTCTGGGACATTCACTCCATACAGCGGTTGAAACATTGTATCTATTTTTTTCCATAAATGACATTCTGCAAATACACTTAGAGGAGCGCTGCAGATACACTTTTTGCCGGCTTGGAATTAATCTTATTTTCATCCTACTTCTTCTTCTTCATCCTCATCCTCATCCTCATAAGAAGAAAAAGAAGAAGTAGGATGAAAATAAGAATAATTCCAAGCCGGCAAAAAGTGTATCTGCAGCGCTCCTCTAAGTGTATCTGCAGAATGTCATTTATGGAAAAAAATAGATACAATGTTTCAACCGCTGTATGGAGTGAATGTCCCAGAACTGTCATAAATAGTCTATTTCTGACAGTTCTGGGACATTCACTCCATACAGCTGTTTCAACCGCTGTATGGAGGGAATGTCATGGAACTGTCAGAAATAGA
The DNA here is from genome assembly GCF_062004578.1 of Staurois parvus. NCBI lineage: Eukaryota > Metazoa > Chordata > Amphibia > Anura > Ranidae > Staurois > Staurois parvus. Next base: position 3,477,694 of record NW_028319601.1, on the reverse strand, counting down.
CTATTAATGACAGTTCTGGGACTCTGACAGTTCCATGACATTCCCTCCATACAGCGGTTGAAACAGCTGTATGGAGTGAATGTCCCAGAACTGTCAGAAATAGACTATTTCTGACAGTTCTGGGACAATCACTCCATACAGCTGTTTCAACCGCTGTATGGAGGGAATGTCATGGAACTGTCAGAAATAGACTATTTCTGACAGTTCTGGGACTGTCCTTCCATACAGCGGTTGAAACATTGTATGTATTTGTTTCCATAAATGGATCCATTTATGGAAACAAATACATACAATGTTTCAACCGCTGTATGGAAGGACAGTCCCAGAACTGTCATAAATAGTCTATTTCTGACAGTTCTGGGACATTCACTCCATACAGCTGTTTCAACCGCTGTATGGAGGGAATGTCATAGAACTGTCAGAAATAGACTATTAATGACAGTTCTGGGACTGTCCTTCCATACAGCGGTTGAAACATTGTATGTATTTGTTTCCATAAATGGATCCATTTATGGAAACAAATACATACAATGTTTCAACCGCTGCATGGAAGGACAGTCCCAGAACTGTCATTAATAGTCTATTTCTGACAGTTCCATGACATTCCCTCCATACAGCGGTTGAAACAGCTGTATGGAGTGAATGTCCCAGAACTGTCAGAAATAGACAGAAACTGTCACAGAACTGTCCTTCTTCTCATCCTTCTCCTTCTTCTCATCCTTCTTCTCATCCTTCTTCTCATCCTTCTCCTTCTTCTCATCCTTCTCCTTCTTCTCATCCTTCTCCTTCTTCTCATCCTTCTCCTTCTTCTCATCCTTCTCCTTCTCCTTCTTCTCATCCTTCTCCTTCTTCTCATCCTTCTCCTTCTTCTCATCCTTCTCCTTCTCCTTCTTCTCATCCTTCTCCTTCTCCTTCTTCTCATCCTTCTCCTTCTCCTTCTTCTCATCCTTCTCCTTCTCCTTCTTCTCATCCTTCTCCTTCTCCATCTTCTCATCCTTCTCCTTCTCCTTCTTCTCATCCTTCTCCTTCTCCTTCTTCTCATCCTTCTCCTTCTCCATCTTCTCATCCTTCTCCTTTTCCTTCTTCTCATCCTTCTCCTTCTGCTTCTCCTTCTCCTTCTCCTTCTTCTCATCCTTCTCCTTCTTCTCATCCTTCTCCTTCTTCTCATCCTTCTCCTTCTCCTTCTTCTCATCCTTCTCCTTCTTCTCATCCTTCTCCTTCTTCTCATCCTTCTCCTTCTTCTCATCCTTCTCCTTCTCCTCATCCTTCTCCTTCTTCTCATCCTTCTCCTTCTCCTTCTTCTCATCCTTCTCCTTCTTCTCATCCTTCTCTTTCTCCATCTTCTCATCCTTCTCCTTCTCCTTCTTCTCATCCTTCTCCTTCTTCTCATCCTTCTCCTTCTCCTTCTTCTCATCCTTCTCCTTCTTCTCATCCTTCTCCTTCTCCTCATCCTTCTCCTTCTCCTTCTTCTCATCCTTCTCCTTCTTCTCATCCTTCTCCTTCTCCTTCTTCTCATCCTTCTCCTTCTCCTTCTTCTCATCCTTCTCCTTCTCCTTCTTCTCATCCTTCTCCTTCTTCTCATCCTTCTCCTTCTCCTTCTCTTTCCTCATCTCCAAGGGCATTTAAATTAAAGGTACAGTGTTCTGCACTAATTTAAAGGCTCTCTGAAGCCTAGAAACCCTTTTTATAAGTCATCTTCGTAGCGAAGAAATTCGCATCGAATCGAATTTCACACTGGAATTCGCCGAATCAGCCGAATCGAATTTTTGAGAAATTCGCTCATCTCTAGTATGGATATTAAGGGGGAACTCCACGCAGAAATTTAAAAAAAAAAAACAGCGTGGGTCCCCCTCAATATCCATACCAGACCCTTATCCGAGCATGCAGCCCTGCAGGTCAGGAAAGGGGGGGACAAGCGAGCGCCCCCCCTCCTGAACCATACCAGGCCACATGCCCTCAACATGGGGGGGTGCTTTGGGGCAGGGGGGCACCCCCCCAAAGCACCTTGTCACCATGTCGCTGAAACATTCCTTCTGTCCCTGCAAAGAGCTCCGCTATTATATTTGACATTAAAAAGTGTAGAGACTGCAACATTGTATCTATTTGTATCAATTTCGGATATAGATGTTTTTATTCGGATACATATAGATACAATGTTGCAACCTTTATATTTTTTAATGTCAAATATAACAGCGCAGCTCTCTGCAGGGACAGAAGTAATTACTTCGCTATTATATTTGCCGGCCGTAGACGGGGAGAAGATCAGACAATTTTTTTTACCATTGGTGGTAACGTCGGCAACCTAACAACATGTCTTTTGAGTGTTAGCAGAAACACATCCATACAGGGAAAGCATGCAAACTGGGATGTAGCCATGACTTGGATTAGAACCCATGACCCAAACACTGTAAGTTCTGAGCTCTAACCACTAAACCACTGTGGGAGACACAGTTTGAGATACAATGTAGAATAGTTACATTGTTTAAAAATGATAAAGCGAGCGCTGGTCAAATTATATAAACTACTAAAATGGTATTACACAAGATAAATATAATCACGAACAGTAGTGCATGAACTCGTGAAAGGTCATCCACCCTTGTGACAGTGTACTACACTATTAAGCACCTTTCTGGCTCCTGTGGCTGAGCTAATTCCTCCCCAGGACCATTTGGGCACCCACCCTGATGGATGGATGGCTGGAGCTGGATGACTAACCCATAGCTGCCAGCATACCGCTGCAACCCCAGATATGTGATGTGTATAACCCATGCGCATTAATACTTTTGTTCTGGTGAGTATAGACCAGTCCCAAGGTTGGTTTATCTTTCACGAGTTCATGCACTACTGTCTGTCACGAAGAAACCACACGTGCCATTCATAGGCACTCCCTGAGTTGGTACTCTCACAGGAAGGACATTCCATTATTCAGGAATGATTATATGAACTTATTTTAGCACCATTTACCATTTTACATAATTATTGCAATTATTTGCACTTTTTGGTTTTTACATGCGTTCATTATTGATCACATGCATTTATAGCGCTGCATTTGACTTTAACATAGAATAGTTACATGATTAAAGAAAATGAAGATATATCATTATATTGGGAAATTAGAAGTATCCAAATTATTTGAGATATAAGTGTGAAAATGTTTAACATTTGAAAATAGAATGTATGACATTCATTAGTAAATGCATTAGTTGTCTGATCATTTTGGAGAAACAGCAAAATAAATAAATAAATAAATAACAATTCTAATATAGGTGTACTATTTGTTACATTCTAAATATTCTCTTTTGCTAACACAAAAACGCCAACGCTATAAAGCCCGCGCTTGTGCGCCATCTAGCGAACATATCCGATATTGCACCTAAAAATGTGGCAGACGCGATTCCACATTTACTAATTGCAAAGTAGACGTTCGTCAATGAGATTGCTAGACACCACTCAGAAGACTGACAGGTCTTGATTGATTTAACTGAGTCTGCCTGAATGGTCAGAGTCTTACTAAGACGTGAGTCTACCAGCAATCAGGGCCAAAGTGTCAGAAAAGGCTTGATGTTCAGGTGGTTAGAAGAGTGAGTGATCTGTGGGATCAACTTCTAATGCTGGGCATAAAATGCCTCCACCCCCCAAAACGACCCCTTTTTGGAAAGTGAACACCCCAAACTATTTGCTCAGAGGCATGTTGAATCAATAGAAGAATTTATTTTTTTACCACAAGTTTTTGGAAAATGACAAAACGAAAATATATATATATTTTTACACAAAATTGTCACTTAAATTATTTATTGCTCACACACGCCATGGGTATATGTGGAATTACTCCCCAAAATACATTCTGCTACTTCTCCTGAGTATGGGGGTACCACATGTGAGAGATGTTTTGGCAGTCTAGCCAAGTACAGGACCCGAAAATCCAATAAGCACCTTCAGGCTTTTAAAGGGCTTTATTTCCTCATTACACTTCCTGACTACCTATCACAGAATCAGAGGCCCTGAAATGCCAGGATAGCACCAAACCCCCCCAAATGACCCCTTTTTGGATAGTAGACACCCCAAGAAATTTCATAAGAAGCATGGTGAGTATTTTGCAGATCTCGTTTGTTGCCACAAGTTTTTGGAAAATGAAGAAAGAAAACAAAAACATATTTTTTTTCTATTCTTTTTTTTATATTTCAAAATCTTATGAGAAAAAATACTCACCATGCCTCTTTTTAAAATCCTTGGGGTGTCTACTTTCCAAAAAGGGGTCAATTGGGAGGGGGGGTTGGTGCTATCCTGGCATTTCAGGGCCTCCAAAACTGTGATAGGTAGTGAGGAAGTGAAATGAGGAAGTTACGCTCCTTCAGGCATTCAAAGTGGTCATTGGATTTCAGGCTCCTGTATGTGGCTAGGCTCCCAAAAAGTCTCACACATATGGTATCCTCATACTCGGTAGATGTAGCAGAATGTATTTTGGGGTGTAATTCCACATATACCCATGGCTTGTGCGAGAAATATATTATTAAAATGACAACTTTGTGTAAAAAAAAAATGTTTTGTCATTTTCCAGAAACTTGTGGAAAAAAATAAATCTTCCATGAACTCAATATGCCTCTCAGCAGATAGCTCAGGGTGTCTACTTTCCGAAAAGGGGTCATTTGGGGGTGTTTGCACTATTCTGGTATTTTAGCACCTCAAAAAATGTGAGGAGCAGTCAGAAAGTAAAAGCTGTGTAAATTCCATTATCTATACCATAGTTTGTAGATGCTATAACTTTCACACAAAGCAATCAATGTACACTTATTTGGATTTTTGTTACCAAAAACAGGTAGCAGAATACATTTTGTCCTAAATTTATAACTAACTTTGAGTTTACTATATATTTTTTAAAGCCGAAAGTAAAAAATAGAGTTTTACTTCAAAATTGTCGGTCTTTTTTTGTTTATAACGCAAAAAATAAAAATCGCACAGGTGATCAAATACTACCGAAAGAAAGCTCTATTTGTGTGACAAAAAGGACGTAAATTTTGTTTGGGTACAGCATTGCATGACCGCGCAATTATCAGTTGAATTAGTGCAGCGCCGAGTAGCAAAAAGAGGCCTGGTCATTACGGGGGGTAAATCCTCTGGAGGGCAAATGGTTAAAGCACTTATTCTGCTATTGGAAGAAAATGAACTCAACAATCAAATTGATGACTGGGATATCTGGGATATTGAAAGTCTATTAGAGCAAACAAATGAGGATTTACAGATACAGTAAATTAAATTTCATAAGAAATCTCATATTTTCATAAGAAATCTCATATTTTCCCATCTCTCAATCAGAATCCAGCCATTGCTTTGTTTGTAAGACAGGTCACCAAGGATATTGAATCATCATTGAGATTTGATCATACTCACCAAAATTTAAGTGCAGCTGAAAAAGCCGCACTGAAGTCTTTATCGGCAAATACAAAAATAACCATCAAACTTTCTGATAAAGGAGGTAATATTGTCCTGATTAATAATTTTATTTATTAAAATATGTATTTAAAAATCCTAAGAAATAAAAAATGTTATAGGAGAATTTCTGTTGCATTAGTGAATGAATTCAATTTACAGTTCTATGAGTTGTTAGATTCAGCATTTAGAAATGAAATCATTCAGAAAGATCAATGGGAATACATTAGAATTGGGCACTCTAGGATGCCAACGTTCTGTGCACTTCCCAAAGGTCATAAAGATATGAACAATCCTCCACACAGGCCCATTATTTCAGAGAATGGCTGTATTTCTGAAGGTATTAGCCAAGTCATAGATTATTATCTTAAACACCATGCTGTAAGTTTAGCATCCTAAGTTAAGGACTCTATCCATCTTTTACAAACTATTGAAAATCTTGATGTACCTCCATCTGCCTACTTAGTAACAGTTGATGTGGAATCCCTGTATAATTGCATTCCACACAACAAAGGAATTGCTGCAGTCAAATATGTTCTGCAACAATGTGGAATGCATGAATGGGGATTCAATTAATTTATTTTAACTATGCTTGACCTTATTTTCAATCACAATGTTTTTCTGTTTCAAGGCTCCCATTACCTCCAGGTACAGGGCGTAGCTATGGGGACCTGTTGTGCCCCTTCCTATGCCAATCTGTACCTGGGGGTGTGGGAGCAGGACCCTTTTGTCCAACGAGTCTCTTTCCAGATATACACAACATATTATCATCTGGAAAAGAAATATAGATGATATATTTCCTGTCTGGGATGGCCCTGAAGTGTTGTTGAAACAGTGTCTTGAGGTGATGAATCAAAATGATTCAAACCTTTTCTCTACTATGACCTATGGCAAGGAGAAAATCAATTTTTTTGGACATCAATATTATTATACCAGTCTGCATGCCAGCAGTTTCCATGCAGAACCTTTGAAGAGATCTATTCCATACAGTCAATTTCTACGTATTAAACACAATTGTACAGAATGCATATTTAAAAAAAAGGCAGATGAGCTTACAAAACAATTATTAGCCTGAGGATACACAAAAACAGGTCTCAAAAAGACCTTTAATAGTGTAAGAAATTTGGATATACATGATATTTTATTTAAATCTAAAGATCATCAAAGGACCAACTAGAAGGAAGGAAGGGTCATCTTGAAATATTCTAATGAATATGCAAAAATAAGAAAGATATTACAAAATCATTGGTCTGTTTTGGCAGAAGACCCAATCATTGGCAAATCACCTACAAAAGGACAGGGTCTTTAACCACTTGCCCCCCACAGGATTTACCCCCCTTCCTGCCATTTTTCACGATACAGCACTGGGTTATTTTAACTGACAATTGCGTGGTCATGCAACACTGTACCCAAATGAACTGTATGTCCTTTTTTTCCCATAAATGGAGATTTATTTTGGTGGTATTTGATCGCCTGTGCGTTTTTTATTTTTTGCGCCAAAAAAACCCAACAATTTTGAGGGAAAAAAATAATGTCCGGTAAAATTAAAAAATCGAATTTCATCAAAAATTTAGACCAAAATGTTTTCTGCTACATGTCTTTGCTAACAAAAATCCCAATATTTGTAAATTAATTGGTTTCTGTGAAAGTTATAGCATCTACAAATGGCGTTATATACACTGGAATTTTCTTTTATACTAGTAATGGCAGCGGTCAGCGACTTACTGCGGGACTGCAACAGGCATTCTGACACTGGGGGGAACTAACTGTCACTGAAATCTCCAGTGACACTAAAGGCTCATGTACATTGCAGCTCCTAAACTTATGTTCAGGAGCTGTCCAGCATTTTTTTCAGCAGCCCCTGAATTCTCCCTAATGTTTGTGTCCATGTACATATAGTCGTTTACAGTCGTTTACAGGCAGTTGAGTTTACAGTCATTTTTTTTAACACACCAAACTTGCTTTCAGGAGTAGATTTTACTGGCGTTTCAAATGCCAAACACTTGTAAACGCAGTTACCCACATTTATGAGCGTTTGCATTTAGAAACCTTTTTAACTGTTCTATGTCCAGGTGCTGTCCAGAGCCTTTCTTCATCATCAGAAATGCATGCAAAGCATTTGCCATGTATTCAAATGAACCTAGTACACCAGCACAGTCAGTTCCAGGTTTCACGTGAAGAAGAAAATGGCAGAAAGTGTTGCATTATGCTCATGATGGGATCCATAGTGAATACAACCAGAAAAGGCAGGTCATCTTAACACATACTGCTCTCTCTGCTTCTGCCCTCTTTATTCCTCTCAAAATGTCTGAAATAGTTAATTTTTTACTAGTTTTCAGTGCATTCTGGGCATTTAGGCAAACGCAGTATGCAAACGCAGCTAAACTGATGGTTTTCAACCTACAGTTTCCAGCAGTCAGTTTCCATCATTCAGAGGAGTTTTCCAAACGCCCCGTGTGCATGAGCCCTAATACAGTGATCAGTGCTGATAAAAATCACTGGCACTGTACTAATGACACTGGGAAGGAAGAGGTTAACATCTGGGACAATCAAAGGGTTAACTGTGTGCTGTGTGTGTGTTTCACTGTGTCAGCACATTGCTTTGTATTGCTCTGCTATGCAGAGCAATACAAAGCAATTTGCAGGAGCTGACACTGGAGAGATCTGTATTGTTTACATACAGGTCTCTCCCCCTTTAGTGATACTCGATGATCGCCAGGTGCCTGCGCAGAATCACCAGTGATCGACAGCTGAAGCCACCAACGGTGAATACAAGGGGGATCAGAGATGTGGCACCTTTCTCTGTGGAGAATGTGCACATTGTTCCTATTTGAGTAACAAAAAACTATTTACTCTCCCTAATGGAGAGAAATGTATCTCTAAACATTTTGTCAATTGTCAGACGAAAGAGGCAATATACCTTATGCAATGTGAATGTGGATCTTGACGAGGGCATAGTATTTATAAAAATTGATGAAAATGAATCTCAAAATATTTATATCAATATATGCACCCCTTTATTGAATGTTAAAGGGGGCATGCATTCCAACTAATTGTCTAATTTTCCATCAATTAGTACTACACAGGGAAAAATCAAAAATATTTTAAAGAAATAAAATGTAAGGGCTCAAATATTATACAAAGGGGTGTGTATTTTTATATGAATAGTAAGAGACTTGTCCTTATTAATTTATACATACTATTTGCTGATGTTGATGTAGTTTCCCTGTGTTTCTAGCTCTTTACTATCCATTATTACATATTATACCATATTTATATATACATTTTAATATGACATTGGCTGTGGTATGGCATTTGTGGTCTTTGCACATCAAAATGATGGCCTCATTTTTGGAGGGGATTTATCTCCTGACATATTAAGACATTTTTCTCAGAATATCCATGATGGTTATGTAAGTTTTTTATGTTATATAGTCTGGTTCAGTATTAGCTAGTCATAACAACTTTTGCTAAAATTGGTTATTAATTATCATTCTAGAGTGGTATCATATACCTGAAGAAAAATTTATGATAAGCATTCGAAATGCGTTGGATCCCAGGCTGAATATATCTGTAATCAAATTTTGAGGTTGCAAGATGGAAATCAACTATGGGGGTTACCACCGGACCTATATTGGAGTATATCACAATATTTGAATTCAACAAGTAGTCTGGATTGTTGTGTAATATATCTGGAAATATTTTAATATTCATTTTGTATGTGCTTGGAGAGCAAAAAACTTTTTTATATTGGATGTATAAATAAAATGTTGACTCTTTTCAAAAAAAGTGGTTTCTTTTGTGCAATTTAAGGTTGCCTTACAATCCCCATTAAATGTAATATTTAAATCCTTTGTACTCACAATCAACCATAGTAGAAGTGGAGCCTAGTCCACTAGTCTACCATGGTAAAGGTGGGGCCTGACCCACTTGCCAACCGCAACAGAGTGGGGGCTGATCCACTTGCCAACCACAGCAGGGTGGGAGTCAATCCACTGGCCTACAAAAGCAGGGGTGGTTCTACTGATTATCAATTTAAGGCTGCTTAAAAATTCCCAGTAAATGTAAGATAAAAATCCTTTGTACTATAGAAATAGGGATGATAGTAACCACACCCTGAGCTACACTGAATAATTTTTTTCATGGTCGACTGTATATAGTGACCGGTGATGTTGCCTCCACTCCTTTTGTCTGTGGAGCAGCCTTTTCCATCAGTGGGGGGTGAGGGTTCTTTAACTGCTTCCGCGCCACCCTATAGCAGAAATACTGCTACAGGGTGGCACGGGTGCGCAAAATCACACACACACACACACACACATATATATTTATATATACGTGATTTTGCCGTTCCGGGTAGGGGGCACACCGCCATTTGCGGACTTGGCTGTCAATCACCGGGTACCTGGTGATTACTTGCTGGCACCCAGTGATTACTCGCCAGCACCCAGTGATCACCGAGTATCTCCAATGGGGGAGAGACCTATGTATAAACACAGATCTCTCCCCTGTCAGCTCCTGCACACTGCTTTGTATGGCTCTGCATAGGAGCCAACTTCAAAGGATGGCCCTTTGAAGTTGGCTCAAGTGTGCGTTAGGGGTGTCCTTTGAATCCTCTGCTATAAGCATTCGCAATCGATCCCTTCATTTGGAAATTAGAGAGTGGACCATTGTATGTAGTTCCTTTGGGCATTTCTGGGGAGCCTCCTCTGAGGGTCGTGGACTATCCTGATGACGCGTCTCTTTTTATCTCTGGGACGCAGGAGGTGGTCTCAGTGATGGAACAGTATGCTGAGGCATCTAGCTCAAAGATCAATCAGGATAAGAGTGAGATTTTCTGGATGGGAGAGGAAGGCAAAGGCTTTACCCTTACGGACGCCTTCCCAGAGCCCCAGCAGGAAATTGAAGTTTTAGGCATCAGATTTTGTCCCGGTGATTACGGCCTTGTAAATTGGGTAAGCAGTCTTCAAGATGCCGATGCTAAGGTTGCTTGCTGAAAGGATTGGAAACAGTCAAGGTCCTACCTTTCCTCAGAGCTTGTGCATCTCCATGTGCTGGCATCCATCTTAGGTTTCTGCAAAACATGGTGGGAACCTTTATGCCTTCGGGCTTCTGTGGCTCCTTCTCAGAAGGGTGTGGTTGATCACATTTAAGCCTGCTGTCTGCAAGTGCTCTCTGCATTCGTGTCCTGTATGTTCCCTTGTCGCAAGCTCTTGTGCTGTTCTCATTGCTCTCCTGGTAACTGACTCGGCTTAGACAAGACTATTCGCTGCTTTAACCCTTTACCTGACCTCCCGTTGCTGAACCCGGCCCGTGACCTGAGTATTCTTTGCCTACCGTCTAGTACTGTCTGCTCCGTTGTTATTGACCTGGCCTGTCTGACTATGCTACATGTGTTCCCATCTAGCTTCCACCAGCTGTACGCCATTGGCGGCAGTCGTTACCACAGCTGGGGTTACTCGGGGGCCGCGCCCAGTCTGTGGGTAGTGGCTGTCGTCAGTCGCTGCGTGACCTTACCATAGGCCTGCCTGCCCATTCCATAGTTCCTGCCCTGACAGAAACTCTCTTACAGGGAAAGGATTGACCTGAATAAAAGTTACCTGATCCCGGTATTTCTGTATGTCAGTTTTGTCTGTGTTTTGCCAGTCTCTCTCTATGCGAAGATCTACAGTTGTTTCTTCCAGCTGTTATGGGAGAACAGACTGAATCTCATTAAGAGGTCGGTAACCTACCTTCCCAGGAGGATGGGTAGCATAGGTATGGAAAACCCGGTGGTATTTTCTCTGATGTTTTTGAAAAATAATTTTGGTAGCATGCTGGCAGAGGAACCGGAGAGGAGGATTGTTGAATCCGCCTTAAGTGAGCCACTAGCCTTGAGGGATTGCCCAGGCCCTGTTATGCAGTAGGGTCTTCGTTTGATGAATCTGGAGAGAATCCTTGTAAAGTTTCGGGATTTGGCCTGGCAGTCGTTCCATGGCAGACACTATGTGAAGGGCAACCTGAAGCATCGCTCTGCAGAAAACTATGGTTGTCCAAGAGTGGAGTGTGGTGAGGTAGAGGAGACAAAGGACCATTTCTTGTTTCAGTGCCCCTTCAATATAGAAGTCTACAAGCGTGTGGGTGGGGATATCCCTTTCCTTTCCCGCATGAGTTATGCGGAATGGTCTTACGGAGCCTTTGAAACTCATCAGGACTTTGATTTGGAGACACTTTTTCTAGTTATCCTAGTAGTCCATTACTACACGTGGAATGCACGGGGTGGTGGTGCACAACATTTTGGGTGAGGTTGGGATGATTCGGGGTCTTGAGAAGGACAGGTGGTGGCCGGGGGCCTGTGCAAAGGCGTGGAGGAATGTCAGGTCCCGTAGTTGTTGTCTGTCAGTCTCTGGGTGTGTGGCTTCTCTTTCTGTTCTTTCACGTCCCCTAGATTTTTGAAAGATCAGATTTTTGGAAAAAGGATGCATGCATGGGATAAATGTTTCATCATTTTTTAGCCTGAGGGTGTGTTTAGGTGAAGGTAGGGTTGTGTTTTGTATAGTTTAGTAAGTTTTCGGATAATAAAATTCAGTTTCTTTGTATATAGTTCTATTTATGTTATTTTCAGAAAAAATTCATTTTCTTTCTGTTGTTTGTTGATGTAAGCTTGTTTGGTTTTGTTTATGGTTTTGTTTATTTATATAGATATATATTCATTTTTATTTTTTGTATATATGTATATATGCTTTTATTAAAAAGCTGTATGTTTGCAAGATTTTAAATAAACAAAAATGTACTGAACTGGCCAGCAATAAGTCCAGATCTCAGTCCCAAAGAGCACCTCAAAGAGATCTCAAAACAGCAGTTTGGAAAAGGAATTCTTCCAATCTGAGAGACCTGGAGCAGTTGGCAAAAAGAGTGGTCCAAAATTCCAGTATAGAGGTGTAAGAAACTCATTGATGGTTACAGGAAGTGATTGATTTCAGTTATTTTTTCCAAGGGGTGTGCTACCAAATATTACCAAGGGGTGTGCCAATAATTTTGTCTAGTCCATTTTTGTGTCATACCAATACAAACAAAATAAATAAACATGTGAATGCCTAAACATTTGTAATTGCAACAATTTTCTAGGTGACATGTTGTATTATCTGACAAGAAATGTAGGGGTGCCAATATTTTTGCCCATGATTGTATATTTAAAAAAAATAAAGTCAAAGATTAATAAAAGTGTCAGCTTTTTAATATTGTGGAAGGGGAGGATTAGAATGGGACATAATGTATTTTTGTCCACTTTAACAAGTCAAAGCAATACAAAAGTAAGTAGGTGGGTATCTTTGGTGCTGTGTTTATTTTGTTTCAAGTTTTTATTGTGATCTTATTAGCACAGCAGATGATACATTGTTCAAATACAAAAGATTAACACTGAACATATAGATGTAGTTACAAAATCAAACCATTTCCCTGAGAACTGGTTCGCTCCAGATACAGTGCAGTGCGGTTTTAATCCACATCAAAAATTCATGGACAGGGTTTTTCATGTATTCCAATGGCCCTAGTTCATACCATTGGAGAGCGTTCCAGTGCAATCAAATGTACACCATGCTGCATTTTTTTCTGTATAAAAATGCAATTCATCCTAGATTGTAAGCTCCAAGGAGCAGGGCCTTCCAAACCCTCTTGTATTAAACTGTTTTGTTGTTGTATTGTCTCCCGTTATATTGTAAAGCGCTGAGCAAACGGTTGGCTCTATATAAATCCTGTATAATAATAATAATTTATCTTCCAATAAATTCTTCATATCAGATACTCCATCAAAACAAACAGGGAGGGCGAACCAGCCTCGTGCATTACCATAAAACCATTTATTGTAATGAAACACATTGAAATATACTCACAAACACAAGTAAAAGCATGCACATAAATGATCCAACAATTACAGTCCAATGTGATGTATAGGTGATGTCTATATGCATGGAGTAAGCCTAATGCATTTCCAGGGCAGAACCCTCCTCATTGGAGGCAGGCTCTGATGAAGCCAGGCATTGAACTGTAATATGTTCCCATGTGGCCATTGTCAAATCTGTCCATTTGTACATAAGTCTAACCAGTTCTTTAATAATGATAAATCTAAGGCATTCCAGATACGAAGCTTCATTAACTGCTCCAGTAGTAGAATAATATATATGATAGAATGTCCATGCAAGAAGATATATATAGGAAAAACGAAAAGGAACCTCAGGACTAGGATTGGTGAACACCTGAGAGATATCAGAAATGAAAATAGGAACGTAGGGAAGGGAGAAAAAGAGAACCCACTGGCACAACACTTTAGAGAAGTACATGGGGGTAAAACAGAAGGTTTGAAAGTGCAAGGGATTTTCTTGCTGAATATTTCAGCTCGTCGGGGAGACTTTGACAAAGTCCTCCTACAAAAAGAAAAATTTTGGATCTATACCCTGGGTGCACTTGTCCCATACGGACTAAATACAGAACTCAACTTTAAAGTTTTTTTAAATTGAGTTTTTTGGAACCTTTAACATACCTTGAGCTATAACTTGTACTGGGGTATTTTGTATGGGAAGGAAATATGGACTTATTTGGACAAAGTATGAATCTAACCACGAGGCTCTTTCTTTTCCCATTGTAGATTAAATCTTTATAATGACTAGATTAATATTAAAATTAGGAGTTTGAACCTGGTCTTGATGTCTCCCTTCTTGAATCATAATAATTATTCTTTTCCATTATCCTCTTTAAAGATGATCTGGTTTACTGTAGTATGGTCCCTCTTCTTTATTGCCAGCAGTCAATTTAAATTTAATACATGTGTTTTAATTCACTTTGGATTTTTTGAATGTAGTGATATTTTTTCAACACAAGAGGGCGACGTGGAGACTCTTTGGTATGCAATTAGTGCACCATATAAGGCAAAGGAATGAAGTCCCCTCCCAGTTCTGACGAAGTCTGCGGTGATTGGCGGACGAAACGCGTCAACGTAATGACGTCACTACGCTCGGCGTCTTCATAGGGTGCGGCACCCACGAGGTGGGAAGGAACGGCGGTGTCACAGCTCCTTGCTAGGAAGGCACGAGGCCCTCTGAAAACTACCATAAGGCTACTACTACAGCGGTTCGCAAACGGCAATCCCTTATGGGAATATACCTTGCCGGTGGCAAGTTATTTTAGCTCACTGCTGTCTAGATTCATAGAGCATATATGGAGTTAAGAGGGTATGTCATATGGGCCTAATTTACCCTGTATTTTCAGGGAATTTTTTGGAAATCCTCTTTAGAGGATAATATATATATATATATATATATACGCTATCCTATTTAGGCATTGTATGCTGTGACAAAGCCATATCCTATCAAAACCGCTTCATTTTTCTCAGATTGAGTAATTTTTGGAAACCCTTTATTGGGGATATAGACTCAGGTACTCACGGCCTGCTACATACATAATACATGTGTTTGGAATTTACGTACTGTGACTACCTGGCTTCCCACCCCCATATGCACCATTGAACAAGCATCAAGGACCTGATCCTATTTCAAGTCGACGGGAGTCTTCTTGATCTTTATTGATGGTAATATACCCATATTTTGTCTCTGTTTTCTGGGTTTTACTTGATGCCTGTGATCTATACAATAATTTTTATATATATCCCCAGAATCATTTGGTACTGTGGACTTTGTTTCACTTGGGGTGGTTACCCAGGAAGTCCCCACATTTGAGAAGCGGGTATGACAGTCTTACAACTGAGAAGGTAATGAAAGTGTCCACTAACTACTGTATAGGGAGGTTTGGGTGGTTTAGGTGCGATTCAGCTCCTATATTTTCATGTATATATATTGTTTATTTTTATGTTTCAGTTTCCACACACCAGGAGGCTACTCTACACATCCTGGCTTATATTGAGAACATATCTGCCGAATATATGGTTCACTCTAATACAAGTTGGAAATTCATGGAAACCTAGGATCAAAACCACACCATTACCCTATATTGCCTTATATGGTACTCTACTTGCCAAAATGACCCTGAAATGAAGACGCTAAGTGCTTTTAAAAATGATTTTATTTGTTTGACATGTTCACCGTGCTCATGTTTAACCTCCTTATGATCTATGTGATCAAATAAAATATTGTCTGTAATTTTTGAACCCATATTACTCCGCGTGGATCATTTAGTAACCTCCTTTTTTTAGGTAGGGGTGCTCTCGTCACACTACCATATTGTTTAGTATGCATTTCTTGGGTTTATGGATCCACACTTACATGTTAAGTGAGCCGGAGATATGATTATGACACTAGTTATTCGTGTCATTTTAGGTGGCCTTTTTCTGTTCTATTTTTGTGATTGAACTGTAATAGTTGGATTATTGATGTGCCTGTTTTTACTTACGTTTGTGAATATATTTGAAGGTGTTTCATTCCAATAAATGTTTTTTTTTGTAATGGCCGAGGCTGGTACAGCTTCTCTTGTGTGCATGCATCAAAAACACACCAGAATGCACATCTCGATTTGAGATGAAGAAAAAAAAGAGGGGGAAAATGCATTGTAATGTATCAGAAAAAAACATGCATGCAGAAACACATCCAAAATGCAGAAATTTTGGTGTAAACTGCCCTGAAAACATACATTTCATTTGTTTCTGGGTTGGAAGCCTGTTCACATGAACCCTTGCACCATTTTGCTATGCCATGCATTTTTCAGCATGTGTGCTATGCTACACATCTCAAGGTCACTGTCAAAAACAGACCAGGGGGGGGGGGGGCAGGTGGGACAGCGGCCTTAGACAGAGCACCCTTATGTTGGGGTGGAGGCACATGTGCAGTTCACACTTAATGCTAACCATGGGCAGCAGCATCACAGGTGGTGGAAAACAGGTGCAGGGCGGTATGACCATTCAACATAATGCTTTAGCAGCCGGAGAGGGGTGCAATTCCATATCCTCACCCTGGACACTGGACAACCTAATCCTGGTATTGAGTGCAACTCTATTAGCCCTTTAAAAATATTCAAACACTATTCTAAATCAGCACAGTCTATCCTATCCAATCTATCCTTTATTTGCTTTCATCTCAGCAACAAGAATAATATGGGCTTGTCTGATAAACAGGGAGTCAAGTGACAGTGTACAACAGTGGTCTCCAAACTGTGGCCCTTTGATTGCCTCTATACAGCCCTTGGGACACTATTCCTCTAACTGACACCAATGAAGAGGCACCATCCCTCCCACTGACACCATTAATGGGGCATGATTCCTCCCACTGACACTGTGGATGGGGCACTATTCCTCCCATTGATACCAACCATGGGGCACTATTCCTGCTGTTAAAACAATGGGGAATTATTCCTCCTGTTAAAACCAATGACAGGGTATTGTTTACTCCTACTGAAGCCAGAACATTTTCTACTCACACTGGCCAAAGTCTGGCCCCCTAAAGCCTGAAGGACAGTAAATTGGTCCTTTGAAAGGTTTGGGAGACCCCTGGTCTACAAAACTGAATATGACATTTAACTACCACAGACACCTTATGGTGGGATGAGTTAAAGGGAGGCCAAGATCCACCAATTTATTTAGTGTGAAAAACAAAATGTATTTGCAGATCTAATTTCTATCATGAGAGTAAAAAATATGGGATTTAGTTTTTTTTTAGGATAGTGGGTGGAGCCATGCAAATCATTATTTTCTGCCCCTGTGGTCCACTGCATAACATAGAATAATGATACAGTCTAATGGAGGCCATACACATAACAATCTGATCCAAAGATTCTTCACAGAATCAAACAATATAATCAAATCTTTAAAGTGTTACTAAACCCACACCAGTAAAATCAGTCTGTATATACAGTAAAGCATGCTTGTTATACTCACTGTGGAGCCTAAGGGGTTAATCCTCCACATTTTGTAAAAAGGCTGTTTGATCCTGACTTCTC
This sequence comes from Staurois parvus, assembly GCF_062004578.1. Taxonomy (NCBI): domain Eukaryota; kingdom Metazoa; phylum Chordata; class Amphibia; order Anura; family Ranidae; genus Staurois; species Staurois parvus. The sequence continues at coordinate 3,460,351 of NW_028319601.1, read as the reverse complement.
CTCTTGTTCAAATGTCCACGCTGATAAGACAGACTGAACCCGTAGCCCTTCTGCACATGCTTAGTTTGATGTATATTGCTAGAGAGGTTGTTTTTTTTCTTGGGAGAGTGCATGTAATCAGTACAAGGCCAATCACCACTGTCCAGACACAGGTCAGGGGTTCTGCATCTTCCTAGAGAAAAAAGAAAACCCCTCCTACAAGCTTTAACCAGTGCTCAGCTGAAGTCACAAGACTGCTCTAACTGCTGATGAGAAAAGGTATTTAGCAGTTTATAGTTGTTAAAATAATTGCATTTCCATGTTGTGTGTACTGTGGGAGAGCTGATATACTGACTGCAGGGTCCTGGGTTTAGTAACACTTTAAAATATTGAAAAGATACAGTACATACTGTGTCAGGCTCCATGCACACTAACATTTTTTTAAATTCCTAGAAGCTATTATCAGCATTTTGTTCTGCTCCTAGAAGCTAAATAGTGTTACCCTATGTGTCCATGCACACTAATTTAGGCTATTAACATTTTTTTAGAAAAAAAGCGCGACATGCTCCTATAAGCTGTTAAACGCTACTAAGGAGCTCCTAACAGCTTTTTTCTAGCTTTTTTTTTCCTCTACATGTATTGTAAAAATGCTAATAAAACGCTAACACTTCTAAACGCCTCTAAATGCTACTAAATCACTATTAAAAAGCGCTATTACCAGCGTTTTTTATCCAGGGTTTTTACTAGTTTTTTTTTTATCTTAAAAAAAACCGCTAGTGTGCATGGAGCCTTATCGATTTGGGAAAAAAAAAATCTGATTATATTGAAATTTTTCTGATTAATCTGGACAGAAAATCTGAATGGAGGAAAGTAGATAGATCAATATGATCACCCCACCCCTGTATTTTTCTCCTGGACAGTAAATCAGTCTAAAATACGATCATAAAAGTGAGCACAAAATACGATCATAAAAGTGAGCACAAAAGTAACAGTAAGTGAGAAAAGGGGAACCACAAAAAAGTGCACAGGGTGTACACATGGTCCTCCTCCAAAGATAAAGGACCCCGGCCCAGATTCCCAGGGTGCAAAACTTCTGATGGGGACTGGGGTATTTGTGGTCCATTGGCCGAAAGCAGGTTGTTCTGTCCTCCTTATGTGTGAAGGTACATAGCTTGACAGACAGCTAAACCTTTCTCGGCAATGAGTTGACAAAGAAGCAACGTCCAACTTTGTCTTTATTGCAAAGATATAAGAGGTGAAACTGAGGAACAGAAAATAAGGCGCTTAGTAACACTGTCTGCCATGTGACAAAGCATATTATACATTACAGTAAGGCAATGCACATATAAACACATGTAAGACATGTAGGTTACATAAAACACAGATGCATAAGATATAGACATGTGTGTAGACGTACCGACGATGCTATTGTGAACCTGAATGTGAGGGCTGGATCCTACCAGCATACCACAGGAATGGAGTCTGTGATGAGGAAATGGCTGCTATGAGCATGGCTGATGATGTAATCAGAGTTAATAGGCTACAAGCTATGGAAGCTGAAATGGGTCAAACTTCTACTGTGAAAAGATGCAGTGTATACAAACAGCCACTAGATGGAGCAGTTACACAATGAACAGAGAATTACAAACTGATAAGGCATACTAATAATGCCTAATTAACAAAGAACAAATTGCTGAAGGCATGACACTCCCCGTCTGGTATCTAAAGGATACCACATTAAATCACCCCTGGAGAGAGCAACAAAACCAGTTCAGTAACGGGTCTGAGGAAGAGTTTGGGCTCCTGTTGTCTGCAGACCTTGACCTCCACTTTTCTGACTTTCCCATCTTCACTTGGGAACACCTTGGTTATCAGTCCCAAAGGCCAGTCATTTCTTCTTGACTGAGAGTCTTTGACAAGAACAACATTACCAACCTCCATATTGGGTTTGCTGATTTGCCATTTATTCCGGACTTGTAGAGTAGACATGTATTGTTTTCTCCATTTATCCCAGAAGGTATCTGCTAGAGTCTGCACTCGTCTCCACTGACACTTGTACAAGTCTTTAGCACTAAATTCTCCAGGAGGAGCCGATGCTGTACTGACTTTTTGGGTGAGAAGAGTGGAAGGGGTGAGCAAGAAGGGATCTTCTGGATCACTGGATATTGAAGTCAAAGGTCTGGCGTTCATGATCGCCACTACTTCGGCCATGAAGGTTGAGAGGGTTTCATGGGTGAGCCTCGAAGTTCCCAGCTGTAGAAAAACAGAATCAAGGATCCGGCGAGCTATGCCAATCATACGCTCCCAAGAGCCTCCCATGTGAGACGCATGTGGGGGGTTGAATGTCCATTTACAGTCTTGGGCGGCAAGATATCTCTCTACATGGTCACTGTCAATGTTTGAGGGGATATGCAGTTCTTTGCAGGCCCCAACGAAGTTGGTACCTCTATCAGAGCGGATTAGTTTAACTGGGCCTCTGATGGAGATGAAACGTCTGAGAGCATTTATAAAGCTGGATGTGTCTAAAGACTCGATAACTTCTATATGCACAGCCCTGATACTCATGCATGTAAATATAACTGCCCAGCGTTTGCTGTTTGCCTGGCCTCCTCTAGTGTGCCGTGTGGTGACAGACCAGGGACCAAACACGTCAAGACCAACATTAGTAAAGGGAGGTTCTATACTGAGTCGGTCCGCAGGGAGGTTAGCCATCTTCTGTGACTGAAACATACCACGTAGTTTTTTGCAAGTGACACATTTGAAAATAAGACAACTCACAAGTCTTTTCGCTCCCACCACCCAAAATCCAGCTGTACGTAAAGCTCCTTCAGTGAACAAACGTCCCTGATGTTTAGTCTTCTCATGGTAGTGTTGCACAAGTAAAGATGCAATGTGATTGCTTGGAAGTATTATGGGATTACATTCTTTACTCTCGAACTTTGCATTTGAAATACGTCCCCCAACTCTCAACAGTCCATTAGCATCTATGAAGGGGTCAAGCCTCTTGAGGGAACTGTCTTTAGGAACACTCTTTTGATTTTGGATGAGTTCAAATTCTTGAGTATAAACCTCTTGTTGGATACAACGGATGATAACGTCTCTGGCCTGTGCGAGCTCATCCACTGTATGGGCCTTGTGACAGTAATGCCAACCTTTGCAGTGATCTGATCCTGTAGGTGTGGCTCTAAAGGATCTGGCTATGTGGATCAAGCCGGCTATAGCTCTGTTCAGTGATTTCCACGTAGAAAACTTGTTGAATCGTTTGGATCCAAGCTCTTTGTGAGAAACTCTTGTGGTGAGTACAGAAATATGAGGACGAATCTCTGCATCAGCATTTGGTTCTAATAGCTGAAATGAGTATTTCTCCAGGGTGTCAAGTACAGGTTTGTAGAGGAATGGTGGCCCTGTGAACCACGTAGTATCTTTAAGGTGAGCTGCTGGAACAGCTCTTGTAGCATGGTCTGCTGGGTTGAGGTCAGTTGGTACATAGCACCACTGGGTAGGCTGTGTTGACCTCCTAATTCTTTGAACTCTGTTATGAACATAGACATAGAATCTCCTAGTCTCATTGTAAATGTAGCCCAATACTACTTTGCTATCTGTATGAAACATTGTACTGACAAGTTTTATATCTATTTCTGACACAATGAGATCTGCCAGCTCTACTGCCAGAACAGCGGCACAAAGTTCCAGTCTTGGTATGGTAATCTCAGGGCTTGGTGCCAGTTTTGCCTTGCCCATTACAAAGCCAATTTGGACTTGACCTTTAATGTTTATAGTTTTAAGGTAAGCGACTGCAGCGATTGCTTTTACCGAAGCATCACAAAATATGCACAGCTGCCTAGACTGAACTTCTGCAGGGGAGAAGTGGGCATATGGCCTATAGATATGTAAGTTAGATAATGCCTGTAGAGAGTTTCTCCATGCTATCCATAGTGCTTCTTTCTCTGAGGGAAGTGGCGAATCCCAATCACACGTATCTGTGGTTAACTCTCTGAGCAGAGTCTTACCTTGGATGATCACAGGAGCTGCAAATCCAAGTGGATCATATAGACTGTTAATGGTAGATAACACTCCACGTCGTGTGAAAGGCTTTTGCTCTTGGTTGACCTGAAAGGTAAAGGTGTCAGATTTGAGGTCCCAGCTGAGCCCTAGGCTGCGCTGCATGGGTATCGGGTCTGTCGCTAAGTCTAGATCTTTCAAATCACTGGCATGATCTTGAGTAGAGAAGGCTTCCATAACAACTGTGCTGTTTGAAGCTATCTTATGAAGTCTGAGGTTTGAACAGGAAAGCATACTCTGGGTCCTTTTGAGTAGACTGATTGCAGCCTCTGGTGAGGGAAGCGACTTTAAGCCATCATCTACATAGAAGTCTCTTTCAACAAACTTCTTAACGTCTTTCCCATAGTCTTTTTCACCTTCTTGAGCAGAGAGTCTGAGTCCATAAATAGCGACAGCTGGAGATGGGCTGTTGCCAAAAACATGGACCTTCATGCGATATTCTATGATGTCTTGAGTAGGGTCATTGTCCTTGAACCAAAGAAATCTCAAGAAGTTCCTGTGCTCTTCTTTTACTAGGAAACAATAGAACATTTGTTGTATGTCGGCAACTATAGCGATGGGTTCTTTACGGAATCTGATGAGGACACCGAGAAGTGTGTTATTGAGGTCTGGTCCTGTCAAAAGGACATCATTGAGAGAGACTCCCTCATACTGTGAACTGGAGTCAAATACCACTCGGATTCGTCCTGGCTTCTTAGGGTGGTAAACGCCGAAGATTGGTAGATACCAGCATTCTTCTTTTTCTTTTAGGGGTGGAGCTACTTCTGCATGATTGTTCTCAAACATCTTTTTCATGAATAAGAAGAAATGTTCCATCATCTCTGGTCTTTTCTGAAAGTTGCGTCTAAGTGAACAGAAGCGTTTTAAGGCCTGATACCTGTTGTTGGGAAGATGACGTCTCTGTGTTTTGAAAGGTAGTGGTGCAACCCAGGTGTTTGTTTTATCCTTGAAGAATCCTTGTTCCATTATGCCCAAGAAGGCCTCATCTTCAATAGAGGGAGCTATCTTGTGGTCTTCCTTTGTCCTCTGGAACACCGTGCACCCCAAGTGATCTTGGTCTTCACTGCAAGAGTGGTTCTCGGTTTCTGTAAAGTCAGGATATAGCACACTTGCCGGCTTCTCTCTTAGAAGGAATCTGTTAGGACAAGGCTGAAAGAGGGATGGACGTCCATTCTCCAAGGTATTTGTGTAAAGAGAATTCACTGTGGTTGGCTTGTGAACATTTCCTAGGCAAACATCACCTATGATGACCCACCCCAGGTCAAGCTTCTGAGCATATGGAGAACTATGAGGACCATTTATTTGTTTTCTTACCTTGTGGACTCTTATGATATCTCTCCCAAGGAGAAGTACTATTTGGGCCTTTGGGTCGAGTGCAGGTATGAGATGCGCTATGGTCTTTAAATGTTCATGATGTAATGCTGCCTCAGGTGTAGGAATCTCTTCTCTATTGTTTGGGATCTGATTGCATTCAATCAAGGTAGGTAGTTGCAGGGATGCTTCACTATTTATGGATTCGACTTGGAAACCAGTAGCTCTTCTGCCTTTTTCTTCACTCACACCAGCGCAAGTTTTAAGTGAATATGAAGAGCAGTGTCCTTTAATACTGAAGATATCAAAGAAGGCTGAGTTTGCAAGAGATCTATTGCTTTGGTCATCAAGGATGGCATACAACCTTACCGCTTTCTCTTTATGACCGATGGGGTAAACTGTAACAAGACAAATCTTGGAGCAAGATTTGTTACTAAGACCTTCTCCACAGACTTGGGTGCACTGGGGTGTCACTTCAGGAGGTACTGTGTCTCCCTCCTCCCCGCCGTGCTCTACAGCCTGGTCTGGGGGTGTGAGAGTCCATGGGGCTGGCCCAGGGTGTAAAGCTGTATTGTGCGCTTCACTGTTGCATTCCGAGCATTTGATGTTCGCTGTGTAGTCCTTTGCAAGATGAGAGGTTGAGGCACAACAGCTGTAGCAAATGTGGTTTTCCTTGAGGAAAGTTCTGCAATCCCTGAGAAGTTTTCCTCTAAATCCTCTGCATTTCAACAATGAGTGTGGTTTCTTATGTAGAGGACATTCTCTGCATGGGTCCTTTGTGGAGATCGTCTCAGACTCTGTAGTACTGTAGGTTTTGTTTGAGGAGTCTTTAAGAGACACACTGGTTTTGTGTACTGCAACCGGTGTACCTTTCATGTTACGAAGTGAGATAGGTTTACCTGATTTGGGGTAAGCGGTGTCAAACATCGAGAAGTTAAAGCTGGGATCATTCCTAGTTTTTGCTTGTTGGTGCACGAAGTCCATAAAGAAAGAGAATGGAGGGAACGAGACATCGTACTGTTGCTTGTACCTGGAGCCTTGAGCAATCCACTTCTCTTGCAGGTTGTACGGTAATTTTTGTACTATGGGGTTTACACCACATGCAGTATCTAAGAATGCCAGACCTTGTAAGTCTCCTTCAGTTTTGGCAACTTGTAGCTCTGTTAACAGATCACTCAGTTCTCTTAGCTTCTGGGAATCTTTGTTTTGGATCTTAGGGAAATCCTCAATTCTTTTGAAAAGTGCGTTCTCTATCACTTCTGGTGAGCCGTAACACTCCTCAAGTCTCTCCCATATCATGTTTAACCCTCTGATTGGGTAGTTAATATTAATGTCTCTAATCCGCCTTGCATGCTCTGTCGACTCATTTCCTAGCCACTTGACAAGAAGATCTACTTCTTCACATGCAGACAGATCCAGATCTCTGATATTATTCCTGAATGATGATCGCCATGACCTATAGCTTTCAGGTCTGTCATTAAACTTGGAGAGTCCCTTGGTTATTAACTCACGTCGGGCAAAGAATTTTAGAAAATCTGACATACCTGTATCTCTGTTTGACAGATTGTTGCTGTAATAGGCACCATCTACTTGTTCTTCCTTAAAGGATTTGACCATACTGCGATCATTTGTGGGTTTGAATGCAGGTTGCATTGAGGGTTGATGTCCTATGGAACCGTCGACTTGTTCCATGCAGGGTCTTTGGTTAACTGAGGTCGCTTGTTGTATGACTGGAGTCTGTTGGAGCTCCTTAGCAGGGGTTGATGTCGCTCTTGGACCTGGATTTAGGCCGTCTTCTGACTTAGCATGTTGCAGTACGTAATCTGAAGTGCGTTGTGAGTTATTGTGAAGACTAGGTTCGGGCCTACTTATGTAGCTGAGTCTATCGCTTGTGAAGTTTGTGTGCTTCCTCTAAAGCCTCTGCTTCTGCTACAGCAGCTGCAGCTTCTTTTTCCACAGTTAGCTTTTCTAGAGCTGCTTCCGTGCATGCTTTCTCTATTTTTAATTGTCTTTCTTGTTCGGCAAATGTCGCACGGGTTTTGGCGGCTTCGGCCTTCGCGCGGGCAATGGCGACGGTGGAGCTGCTCAAAGATCTCCCTGAACCTCTGGAGTTAACTGAGATGCGAGACCTTGTCTCGAACTGTCCGGATTCCCTTGCTGACATGATGATGCTGTGAACGGGTTAGCACACTTGCAACCGCTGCGGGTGGCGATGCTGCGTAGTTCCTCTTATCCAGCTTGTGAGAAGCCACCGTTTCGCTGCAGTCAGGACTTCAGGAGTCGCAGTCCTCGTATCCAGCTTGTAAGAAGCCGTCGTTTCACTGCAGTCAGGACTTCAGGAGTCGCAGTCCTCGTATCCAGCTTGTAAGAAGCCGTCGTTTCACTGCAGTCAGGACTTCAGGAGTCGCAGTCCTCGTATCCAGCTTGTAAGAAGCCGTCGTTTCACTGTTCTGTCCTCCTTATGTGTGAAGGTACATAGCTTGACAGACAGCTAAACCTTTCTCGGCAATGAGTTGACAAAGAAGCAACGTCCAACTTTGTCTTTATTGCAAAGATATAAGAGGTGAAACTGAGGAACAGAAAATAAGGCGCTTAGTAACACTGTCTGCCATGTGACAAAGCATATTATACATTACAGTAAGGCAATGCACATATAAACACATGTAAGACATGTAGGTTACATAAAACACAGATGCATAAGATATAGACATGTGTGTAGACGTACCGACGATGCTATTGTGAACCTGAATGTGAGGGCTGGATCCTACCAGCATACCACAGGAATGGAGTCTGTGATGAGGAAATGGCTGCTATGAGCATGGCTGATGATGTAATCAGAGTTAATAGGCTACAAGCTATGGAAGCTGAAATGGGTCAAACTTCTACTGTGAAAAGATGCAGTGTATACAAACAGCCACTAGATGGAGCAGTTACACAATGAACAGAGAATTACAAACTGATAAGGCATACTAATAATGCCTAATTAACAAAGAACAAATTGCTGAAGGCATGACACAGGTGGACCCCATTCTTCAGGGGACCTGCCAAGATCCGCCCAAATACTAGGTGGGGCTCCCCTGAATGGGGACCTCATGGAAGGGGGGAGGAACCTGACCTTCAGACCATGCACCCACCCTTCCAAGACTTTCATATCAAGTCCAAGGACCTACAGCCTGCTAGTCGGCACTGAGTGAAGTATGTCCTGCTGTGCAAAATAAAAGAAGTGCTAGACTATGGTGGGCAAAGATTTCTTCCCATTTCCTCCTGTGGTTATGGGACTAGAAGTGAAGGAAATCTCTCCAATGCGTCATAGATGGCATAAAAAACCTCACGCTTAATGATTCACCTTTACACCAGTGGGCGCCACATGGCAGGGGGGCTCTGCACTGGGGTAGAGTGACACGGATCACGGAAACCTACTCTACCTGGACCTCACCAACTTCCCTGTTCTCTCCCCTTCTGCTACCCCGTCCCAACCCCCCTTTTGTTTTGTTTTTTTCAACTTGGACTGCAACAGACGTACACTGATATAGTATAAAGCTTGACAGGGGGTGCACTTTTTAGGCTGTTTTTGTGCAGTGTGAGGGTTCATGTACACTGCAGCTGATAAACTCACGTTTAGGAGCTGGTCAGCGTTTTTTTTTTAAAAGCCCCTGAACTCACCCTAATGTTTTCCTATGTGTCCATGTACACATCTTCGTTTACAGTCATTTACAGGCATTTGAGTTTACCGGCCTTTTTATGCAACAAACTTGCGTTCAGACGTCAGCGTCTGAAACGCAAAACGCTTGTAAACGCGATTAAACGTGGCAAATCGCGTTTGCATACATTTTTCATGCTGAAAAAAGGCTCTGGACAGTATCGGGAACTGAAAGAGTTAAAAACAAATTGCAAAGTGTTTTCAAGGTGCTCAGATGGACCAAACACTTAACAGGATGTTCCTACCAAGCTTGTCACACATTGTAATGACCAATTCACACCTCAGAGCTCCCCCACCCTTGGAAACAAAACATATGTTAACCAATTCAATACAGGGCACTTTACCCCTTTCCTGCCCAGGCCATTTTTCAGGTTTCAGCGCTCTCACACTTTGAATGACAATTGCGTGGTCATACAACATTGTACCCAAACTAAAATTTTATACATTTCTTCACACAATCAGAGCTTTCTTTTGGTGGTATTTAATCACCACTGGGGTTTTTATTTTTTGCTAAATTAACAAAAAAAGACCAAAAATTTTTAAAAAGCACACGTTTTTCTTTGTTTCTGTTATAAAAGTTTGAAAAATAAATAATTGTTCTTCATAAATTTAGGCCGAGATGTATTCTGCTACATGTCTTTGGTGAAAATAACCCAAATTAGGATGGATTTTTTAGTTTGTAGGAAGGTTAAAGAGTTCACAAACTATGGGATATATCTGAATATTGATCAATCCTGAAGTACTGACAGCCAATCTAATTTCTTGAGGTCCAAGAATGTCAGAATAGTACAGATATCCCCAAATGACCCCTTTTTGCAAAGTAGACAGTCCAACGTACTTCATAAGAGGCATGGCGAGTTTTTTTAAGTATTTTTTTTGTCATAATTTTTCGGAAAATGAAAAAATTTCAAAAATTAGTTTCACAATTTTTTTTTTTTACATATTGTCACCAGTGCAGTACAGCATCATCATATAACTGGCATGGCGGTGATCAGGGACATTGACTGGTGACAGTATGAAAAAAAATCTATATATATATTTTTTTTTAATTTTTTTTTATTAAATTTGTTTTCTTTTTTTAAGATTTTTTTTTCATATTTCACTATGACCAAAGTAGTACAATGTTACCATAGTAACATTGTACTACTTTGAGGAAGTGATCAGTATTTTTTTTTTTTTTACACAATTTGCTTATAGCAAAGAATTACTTTGCTATAAGCAAGCATTTACCTGAATGACATCGATTCATTCAGGGTTTTTTTTTTTGTACATGTACATGTGATTAGCTGTGACCATTCACAGCTAGACACTAGTATACAATGGATTGCATGAATGAAGCCATCCATTCTATACAACTGTCATGTGACCTGCTGTGATTGGTCACAGCAGGTCACATGGTACCGGCAACGGGGGTCGATACTCAGATCTGTCATCAGCCGTGTCCGAGGTACACGGCCGGTGACAGATCGCGCCGCTGCGCGGCTCTGCAGGAGCACAATCGGTGCTTGTGCAGGAGGACGCCATATGGCATCCACCCGGAACGCTGATGACATTTGTCAGCCGCCATTCAGCCATAGGGCGGGCGGCAAATGGTTAATGATCATTCACACCTCAAATTCCTCATGAAGACCCCCTGCCAGGTGGCCTTAATGATTTACTCCACCAGACACCTTTCCCCCCCTTGGAAACAAAAGAAATGTTAATGAGCAACTCACACCTAAGCTAATCTCAACACATACTGCTGTCTCTGCTTCTACTCTCTGTATTTCTCTGAAACAGTCTGAAATAGTTAAGAATTTATTACGTTTCAGTGCATTCTGGGCATTTGGGAGGTTCTCCTGTGCTTATCTTTAAAAAACGCTTCTAAACGCATTATGCAAACGCGGGTAACAGACGTTTTTTAACCTACGTTTTCCAGCAGTCAGTTTCCATCGTTCAGAAACGTCCCGTGTACATGGGGCCTAAAGGAGGGTTATTTCACACTCTATCCTGTTTTATACCCTCTCTGAAGTTTCTTTGTATTTTCTGTCTGCATGCTGTAGGAATAGCTGGCAGGGTGAGTGTTATTCTACTGTATTGTGAAAATCTTAAATAGAGAATTACAAAAAAACTCACGGGGGTTATAGCCTTCGCTTATTCTATCCAAAATGGAAGAAAAAAAGGTCGGGCTTTATTTCTACTTTAATGAAAGCTACAGATTTAAAAATATTGAAAATGACTTTTTAAATAACACTAAGCTCTGGTTCACACTGGTGTGACTTGTCACGCAATCTGAAACTGTCAAATCGCATGACAAGTCGCACCCTATTGTCAGCAATGGAATCGCTCCGATCGGTGGAGTCACACCGCTTTTGAAAGTAGTTCCTGCACTACTTTTTGCGATTTCAGATGCATAGACATCTGTGCATGAAGTCGCACAGATGTCTTCCAAGTCACACCGACATACAACTTTGAAATCGTTTAAGTGAAGTCACTTGATTTCATTCGTATCCAGTGTGAACCAGGGCTAAGATTGACATAACCTTTTCTTTAGTTTTGGAGAGAGTGGAGATGGATTAGAACCCCTGTCAATTTTTGTTGCTGTCTGTGCCCCCGTTAGGGAGACTCACCCTCTCTATTTGTTTCTGTTTACCATAATCGTCCAAAGTGAATGTAAAACAAAATACCAAATTTTAGGTTGACACCCGAACAGGAATAGAGATGAAATCTGCCAATGGTGACCCCGGTGGCACCCCACTTTGGATTTTTGTTCACTTCCTGTTTTGGCTATGGGACAGGAAGTATAGGGAAATTTTCTCAATGGGACACAGATGGCCAAAAAAAATGACAAGGGTTATAACCCTCCCATCCAAAATAAAGAAAAAATGCCTTTCGTTCTACTGTAACATATAAAAGCCTATGTGACATGCTATTGGTTGTCTTTCCACATGTGAGATTCTGATGATTGGGTTTAGGAATCCATGTGTCCTCCCCGAACATACATCCTCATCATTTCACATCATCAGGTGCCAGATCACAAGCTGCATCCATGGTGACAACGCTGGGTGGAGGTGCAGTGGCAGGCAGTACAGGGGTTAAGTGGGGGGGCTGAAGATTGGAGCAGAATCACCTCCTCCCGTGACGTCATCACAGGCTGTATACTGCCAGGCGCTGTCCGCACACACGGTGCTGAGCCATGTCCGCCAGTCCGGGCTACAGCGAGGAGAAGGGGGGCAGCCTCGGGGAGCCCGAGTACGGCCAGGACCCGGCCAGCGGCGGCATCTTCAGCAGCGATTATAAGAGGTGAGAGGCGGCTGTGTGTGATGGGAGGACCGCCATTGTCAGGACATACGAGGATGGAGGGAGGGGGATGGGGTTATCTGTGAGCGGAGGAGGGGGCAGGGAGAGCGCTACATCCAATCGTGGCACACACACATGTCATCTCTTCAAGGGGGACTCCACTCTCCATCATAGGGAGCCTCTGCCTGGTGTTGGAGGGTCCTCACACTGACAGACATGGGCCTGATCAATACAGCAAGGATTACCATTACTACCTCCACTAGAAGTATGAGGATGGCCATAGACAGACATGGCCCTGATCAACGCAGACAAGAGTTACCATTATTGTATGAGGATCTCCATAGACAGACAGTACACGGGCCTGATCAACACAGCAAGGGTTAGTATACTACCCCAGTATGAGGATCTCCATAGACAGACAGTACACGGGGCTGATCAACACAGAAAGGATTACTATACTACCCCAGTATGAGGATCTCCATAGACAGACACAGGCCTGATCAACACAGCAAGGATTACTATACTACCCCAGTATGAGGATCTCCATAGACAGACATGGGCCTGATCAACACAGACAAGAGTTACCATTATTGTATGAGGATCTCCATAGACAGACATGGCCCTGATCAACACAGACAAGAGTTACCATTATTGTATGAGGATCTCCATAGACAGACAGTACGTGGGGCTGATCAACACAGCAAGGATTACTATACTACCCCAGTATGAGGATCTCCATAGACAGACAGTACATGGGCCTGATCAACACAGGCAAGGATTACTATACTACCCCAGTATGAGGATCTCCATAGACAGACATGGGCCCGATCAGCACAGCAAGGATTAGTATACTACCCCAGTATGAGGATCTCCATAGAAAGACACGGGCCCGATCAATACAGCAAGGATTACCATTACTACCTCCACTAGAAGTATGAGGATGGCCATAGACAGACATGGCCCTGATCAGTACAGACAAGAGTTACCATTATTGTATAAGGATCTCCATAGACAGACAGTATATGGGCCTGATCAACACAGCAAGGATTAGTATACTACCCCAGTATGAGGATCTCCATAGACAGACACGGGCCGATCAACACAGCAAGGATTACTATACTACTCCAGTATGAGGACCTCCATAGACAGACATGGGCCTGATCAACACAGGCAAGGATTACTATACTACCCCAGTATGAGGATCTCCATAGACAGAAACGGGCCCGATCAGCACAGCAAAGATTACTATACTACCCCAGTATGAGGATCTCGATAGACAGACAGTACATGGGCCTGATCAACACAGGCAATGATTAGTATACTACCCCAGTATGAGGATCTCCATAGACAGAAAAGGGCCCGATCAGCACAGCAAGGATTAGTATACTACCCCGTATGAGGATCTCCATAGACAGACAGTACATGGGCCTGATCAGTACAGACAAGAGTTACCATTATTGTATGAGGATCTCCATAGACAGACAGTACATGGGACTGATCAACACAGCAAGGAATAGTATACTACCCCAGTATGAGGATCTCCATAGACAGACATGGGCCTGATCAGTATAGACAAGAGTTACCATTATTGTATGGGGATCTCCATAGACAGACATGGGCCTGATCAGTACAGAGAAGAGTTACCATTATTGTATGAGGATCTCCATAAATAGACAGTATATGGGCCTGATCAACACAGCAAGGATTACCCCAGTATGAGGATCTCCATAGACAGACATGGGCCTGAACAATACAGGAAAGGGTTACCATGATTTCCTCCAGTATAAGTTTGAGGATCCCCATAGACAGACAGTACATGAGCCTGATCAATACAGCAAGGATTACTATTACTTTCTCCATTCTACCCCAGTATGAGGATTTCCATAGACATACATGGGCCTGATCAATGCAGAAAAAGGTTACCATTATTACCTCCATTATAAGTATGAGGATCTTCATAGACAGGCATGGGTCTGATCAGCATGGCAAGGATTACCATTCTACACTAGTATGAGGATCTCCATGGGCAGACATGGACCTAGTGGGGGCTGATCCCTGTAACTGTTGGAAAACTAATGAACACCAGATCATTGTTTTCATTTATCAGCAAATACTTTAATAAAAAAATACAACCAAAATGGTAATGTTCACTCATTGTGATTAGGTCCAAACTATATTCTTTCATATATCCTTTAATTGACAATATTTAACAATGCACCATGTTGCTATCTATATACACACACAAACTGCGTAACCCTTCTAGGAACCCTCACTCTCTAGTTATCTCCTCCCAAGCTCACCTCTAGGACTTCTCCAAAGTATCTCCCATCCTCTGGAACTCCTTACCTTAATTGATAATAAAGATATCTCCTACTCTGTCCATCTTTAGGCAATCCCGACAACTTGTCTCATTAGGGAAGCCTATCACACCTCTAGCTAACAGCTGTATTTTTACTTTCTCAGACAATCCATCCCCATACAGTTATTACCTTTTGTTATCACTTGCCCTTCCCTTTTATATTGTATGCTCTCATGAACAGGGCCCTTTTATCCCTCCAGTATTGAATTGTTTAGTAACTGTACTGCCTCGTTTTATTTTGTAAAGCTCTGTGCAAACTGTTGCCTCTATATAAATCCTGTTTTATAATATTAATCCCTTATAATAATAATATTATTGGGCCTCGTACACACTGGACTTTAATGTGTTTAATGTCTCTGCACAGCAGAGAAATACACAGCAGCATGTTTCCCTAGTAAAACACACACAGCACACGCAGTAAAACAGCACACAGTTAAGCCTTTGATCACCCCGGATGTTAACTCCTTCATGCCCAGTGTCATTAGTACAGTGTCAGTGTTATTTATTAGCACTGATCACTGTATTCGTTGCATTCAGATGTCAATGACAGTCATCCAGTTCCCCCCCACTGTCAGAATGCCTGCCGCAGTCCTGGCGAAGTCGCTGATTGCCGCCATTACTAGTATAAAAAAAAAAAAAAATTCCAGTATATATAACGCCATTTGTAGACGCTAAAAATGTCACGTAAACCAATTAATTTACACGTATTTGGATTTTTTTTAGCAAAGACATGTAGCAGAATACATTTTGGCCTAAATTTATGAACAAATTTGATTTTTTTGTTAGTGGATGTGTTTTATAGCAAAAAGTCAAAAATATTTTTAAAATCTTTCAAAATTGCCGGTCTTTTTTTGTTTATAGCACAAACAAAACACGCAGAAATGATCAAATACCACCAAAAGAAAGCTCTATTTGTGAGAAAAGAGGACATAAATTTAAATTCAGTTAAAGTAATGCTGCGCGGTATCACAAACAATGGCCTGGTCAGGAAAGGGGGGGGGGGTAAATCCTCTGAAGGGCAAGTGGTTAAAAAAACAAATTAAAAAAGAAGCAAAAAGTGCCATATCCAGCCCCTGGGCCACAGTTTGGAGACCACTGCCCCAACAATGCGCTCCACCTATAGTCATTGTCAGGTCTACAGTGAAGGTGCAAACATTTTGTCCCACACATTGTGACAAATTGGAGAACAAAAAACATTTCAGGATTATAATGAATGTAATCTAATGTAACTGATGATACCTCTATTGCTACAATGACATGTAAGAATAATCTATTGTGGACTCACACGCAGGCCTAGGTCAGATGGAAGAGAGCTTATTGTCCTCTATTGCTGTTCTAGAAGTGATAGTCTATTCTAGGATTTCAGTTAGACTGCTTTCACAATGATGCGGTGAGGTCTGACCGCACTGTGGGAGCAGCGAAGTGTACCTGAAGGTTTGATGTGGGTTAGCTGCGCTTTTTCATTGACTTCTGTTATGTTCCATGATTTTGGTGTACTTTCTGAAAGCGCACCAAATGTTTGTTGCACTTTCAGAAAGCGTACCAAAAGCACAGGGCATAATAGAAATCAATGGGTAAGCACAGCTAATTTACATGAAGCCAGCAGGTACACTACACTGCTCCCGTAGGGCGGTCAAACCTCACCGCATCAGTGTGAAAGCAGTCTTCCATTCATGCTGCATTCACACCTGGGTATTCTGAAAAAACATGCATTTTTAGAAAAGCGGCAAAATGCTTCAAGCACTTGCGGTGGGCATTATTTCTTCATGGCACCCAAACACAGTGTGACTTGGACACGTTTGTCACATGAAAAAACAAATAAAAAACATGCTACAGCACACATCGCCAAAATTTAATCCATGAGCTTCTTTTATTTATTTATTTATTTTAGGTACTTATATAGCGCTGTCCATTTACGCAGCACTTTACACATATATATATTGTACATTCACATCAGTCCCTAACCCTCGAGGGGCGTACAATCTAAGGTCCCTAACTCACATTCATACATACACATACTAGGTACAATTTAGACAGGAGCCAATTAACCTACCAGCATGTCTTGGCAGGTTTTCCGCACAGCAGGCAGCCCATTCAGGTCAATAGGCTGTCTCCCCAAAAACTCGCTTAGTCATGCTGAACACAGAGCGATCACATCTTGACACATTGTATGCACAAATGTACATGTGATTTTTGCATGTTTTCAGGCTTGAACATTTTTGTTTTAGCCAATGGAAAAATAGTTACTAAGATGAGGGGCTTTTTCTGAGCATTGAGCAACAGCACATCACTTAAAGTGATTATAAGAGATCGATTTTAAAAACAAAATAATAAACATGTCATACTTACCTGCTCTGTGCACTGTTTTTGCATAGAGCAGCCTCCTCTTCTGGGGTCCCCCGCTGATACTTCTGGCTACTCCTGCCTTTTGAGTGCTCCCATAGTAAGCCTCATGCTTTGGGGGCACTCATGCAGGCTTGATCCCAAGCCAGGATGTGTGAGTCTATTGACACACAGGGGTAGATTGGACTGTCTTAACTACTTTGCTACTATAAATTCAGCAAAGTAAAGCCGTTGAAGATTGTGTTTTGATTGTGCCTGGAGGCAGAATCACACAAAGACCTCTCCATGCCTTGGTCTGGTCTTATAGTATTGTGAAGACACATAAAAATGGGATAGACCAAAAGGAAGGGACATTCAAGTCTGAGTCTCTTCTGGGGCCCCCCACTGATGCTCTCAGCTCCTCCTCTTCTCTCTGTGCCCTATAGAAAGCCACTTCCTATGGGGGAATATGTGCAGACAGACAGGTACCATGCTACCACTTGGAGAACTAGGCAGCCACCTAGGGCACAGCCACGGCCGCTATAGAAGTCCTCACAGCACATGTACACTGACATGCTCTCACTTCCCCGCAGCCACATAAACAGGAAGATGATCCCCGTCCTCGTTGCTGCTATTCACTGTTAAGCCCAACTGACCAATCACATGTACTGATGTCAGTAGTGGGCGGGCCACAGTTACCTTTCACCCCCGGAGAGCCATACGGCATGGATGGCCGGGGCTCAGCCCATGCAGTGTCTTCATCCCCCATGGAGGAGGGAGCAGGGTCCAGTGTGCTTGGCCTGACCTTCTCTTCCAGTCATGGAGTCGGTATGCATGGCAGTGTGGAGGTGCTGTGCCGGTCACTGGAGGAATTGTATGGTGGCAGTGCAGACTACAGCGAAGGTGACCCGGGTCATGTGTGTCTGGGGTTCCCCTTCCTCTCCTCTTCCCCAGGCACATGGATTACACCATCATCACCATAGGGGGTCACTTGACACCACTTCCAGCATAGGGGGTCATCTGACACCACCTCCACCACAGGGGGTCACCTGACACCACCTTCACCATAGGGGGTCACCTGACACCACCTCCACCACAGGGGGTCACCTGACATCACCTTCACCATAGGGGGTCACCTGACACTACATTCACCATAGTGGGTCACTTGACACCACCATCATAGAGGGGTCCAGACACCATGACTGGTAGGCCTGAAGGAAGTAGTAGGAGGAGAAGGGAATGCAATTTTGGGGGTGGGGGAGGGGTGTGCAAGTAGCTGATCTTGCCTAGGGCACAAAATAGTCTAGCACCGGCCCTGCAAACGCAATCTTGAGCCAGGCCGTATGGGTCCATAGACACACACAACACGGCTCGGCCCTCCTCACAGGATTTGACTGACAGCAGCAGGAGCCAATGGCTCTCGCTGTTCTCAGCCAAGCTTGTGAGAGCAGGGGAAAGAAGAACTGCACAGATGGGACCGCGCTGGATCCATAGAGGACTCGATAAAGGTAAGTATTTAGGAAGGGGAGGGGGAGGAACAGCAAATGAAAGGTTTTTCACTTTACTGCATAAAATGCATTAAGGTAAAAAAAAACTTTTTGACTTTAGAACCAACATTTTTTTAGTTTTGGGAACAGCGAAGAGGGTTTAGAACCCTTGTCAGTTTGTATTGTTGTCTGTGTCCCTATTAGGGAGATTCGCCCTCTATTTGGCCTACTTACCATTGTCATGGAAAGTGTAAATAAAGGAAAATCCTAAATTTTATGTTTAGCCCAGAACAGTTATAGAGGGAAAATCTTCCAATAGGGACACTAATTCTGGTGACCCTGGTGACATCCTGGGATTCCCTCAATTCCTGTTTTGGCTACGGGACAGGAAGTGAAGGGAAATCTCCCCAATGGGAGACAGATGGCAAAAAAACTGACAGGGGTGTTAACCCTTCCTTACTCTATCCAAAAGAACAAATAAGTTTTGCCTTTAGTTACATTTTAGCTGTCCTTTCTTTTATAAGGTGTTTTAACGAATTAACTTATCAGCTTTCCTTAGTATGGAGAACACCTTATTACAGAAAATAAAAACTGAACTCAGAGAAACGTAAAGTCCTTCAGGTGCAGCCCCACTGCAAGGATTACCTTCCTATTTATGGATAGGGGACCAGGTAAAACAGTTTTACTTACCCATAGGCTCCTCTGCTCTGCTAGACCGGTCCATGCAGCCTCTTCTTCCCTGTGCGCTAGTGGTCGGATGCCCCTGACATCATCAAGGCCAATGCAAGGACCACAGCACTGCATTGGACATGAGGATGCTGAGAGACAGTCCACTGCCAAAGTGTATGGAATGACCATTTGCTGGGAGTGTGGAGGATAAAGTAGGTAAAACTGCTTTTACTATCCCCTAGACCAGTGGTTCTCAACCTTTCTAGCGCCGCGACCCCTTAATACAGTTCCTCATGCTGTGGTGACCCCCAACCATAAAATTATTTTCGTTGCTACTTCATAACTGTAATTTTGCAGTAGGAGGAATAGTGCCACGTCATTGGTGTCATTGGGAGGAATAGTGCCCCATCATTGGTATCAGTGGGAGGAATAGTGCCCCGTCATTGGTGTCAGTGGGAGGAATAGTGCTCCATCATCGGTGTCAGTGGGAGGAATAGTGCCCCATCATCGGTGTCAGTGGGAGGAATAGTGCCCCATCATCAGTGTCAGTGGGAGGAATAGTGCCTCATCATCGGTATCAGTGGGAGGAATATTGTCCCATCATCGGTATCAGTGGGAGGAGGAATAGTGCCCCATCATAGGTGTCAGTGGGAGGAGGAATAGTGCCCCATCATAGGTGTCAGTGGGAGGAGGAATAGTGCCCCATCATTGGTGTCAGTGGGGGGAGGAATAGTGCCCCATCATTGGTGTCAGTGGGGGGAATAGTGCCCCATCATAGGTGTCAGTGGGAGGAATAGTGCCTCATCATTGGTATCAGTGGGAGGAATAGTGCCCCATCATTGGTATCAGTGGGAGGAATAGTGCCCCATCATTGGTATCAGTGGGAGGAATAGTGCCCCATCATTGGTGTCAGTGGGAGGAATAGTGCCCCGTCATTGGTATCAGTGGGAGGAGGAATAGTGCCCCGTCATTGGTATCAGTGGGAGGAATAGTGCCCCGTCATTGGTATCAGTGGGAGGAATAGTGCCCCGTCATTGGTGTCAGTGGGAGGAATAGTGCCTCGTCATCGGTGTCAGTGGGAGGAATAGTGCCTCGTCATCGGTATCAGTGTGAGGAATAGTGCCCCGTCATCAGTATCAGTGGGAGGAATAGTGCCCCATCATCGGTGTCAGTGGGAGGAATAGTGCCCCATCATCGGTATCAGTGGGAGGAATAGTGCCCCTTCATCGGTATCAGTGGTAGGAATAGTGCCCCATCATCGGTGTCAGTGGGAGGAATAGTGCCCCATCATCGGTGTCAGTGGGAGGAATAGTGCCTCATCATTGGTATCAGTGGGAGGAATAGTGCCCCATCATTGGTATCAGTGGGAGGAATAGTGCCCCATCATTGGTATCAGTGGGAGGAATAGTGCCCCATCATTGGTATCAGTGGGAGGAATAGTGCCCCATCATTGGTGTCAGTGGGAGGAGGAATAGTGCCCCATCATTGGTGTCAGTGGGGGGAGGAATAGTGCCCCATCATAGGTGTCAGTGGGGGGAATAGTGCCCCATCATTGGTGTCAGTGGGGGGAATAGTGCCCCATCATTGGTGTCAGTGGGGGGAATAGTGCCCCATCCTTGGTGTCAGTGGGGGGAGGAATAGTGCCCCATCCTTGGTGTCAGTGGGGGGAGGAATAGTGCCCCATCCTTGGTGTCAGTGGGGGGAGGAATAGTGCCCCATCCTTGGTGTCAGTGGGGGGAGGAATAGTGCCCCATCCTTGGTGTCAGTGGGGGGAGGAATAGTGCCCCATCCTTGGTGTCAGTGGGGGGAGGAATCATGCCCCATCCTTGGTGTCAGTGGGGGAGGAATAGTGCCCCATCGTTGGTGTCATTTGGGGGAGGAATAGTGCCCCATCGTTGGTGTCAGTGGGAGGAATAGTGCCCCATCGTTGGTGTCAGTGGGAGGAATAGTGTCCCATCGTTGGTGTCAGTGGGAGGAATAGTGCCCCATCATTGGTATTAGTGACACCAATGATGGGGCACTATTCCCACTGACACCAATGATACTTACCTTGCAGACCCCTGCTCCAGCCTGGGCTCGCTCGCTCCCTCCCTCTCCCATGGTACCGACACTTACCTGTCAGATGTCTTCCTTCTCCGGCCGCTCTCCTCCTCTTCACTCGCTCGATCTTCGCGGTGCCGCTCGGCTCCTCCTCTCCAAGCTCCACCTCCTTGCCGGTGATTGGCCGCCTGTGTGCCTCTCCTGAGCTACAGTGCCGGCGGCCAATCACAGGCGAGGATTGATCTCGAGGTGTGTCCAGATGACAGGGGTGGCATGTCATCCCGCCCACATCTGGAGACGGCGGTGGCGGCGAGGAGCGGTGTCTCGGTTCCTAAGACCATCGGAAATATGTGGAAGCGTCGTTCGACCCCCAGGTTGAGAACCGCTGCCCTAGACAAAAACAAGCCCCACTGCAAAGGAGAACATTTACTTTTCCTGAAGTTGGGCTTTAAAATGTAACCAGTTTGGGTCAGTAGGTGTAAGATTTTCTGAAATGCAGTGTGCATGCCATCCATAAGTACACAACGGGAGGCAGTATTTTCAGTAACCATATATGAAACTAAACAGATATCACCAAGGTTCTTGTAGTAGAACTCTTTAATTTTGGTTGGAAGCGTTGAAAACTTTGAAAGGCTTTTTATGTGTCACCATTGGAGGGGTTTCCTCTCACGTCCTGTCCCAAAGACACCACAGGAAGTACAAGGTGTTCATGCTAGTGAATGGAAATCCTGCTGTTGACAGTTGTGATTGATGTCCGTAGTGTAATATATTCCATGTGGTTTAATGTTGATAAATGTAAGGCTCTGCACTTGAGGGGCTAAGAATATGCATGCATCATACATACTGGGGGGGGGGGGGGTAAACTGGGGGAATCAATGGTGGAGAAGGATCTGAGAGTTCTGGTAGATCACAAGCTTAAAGCAGAGCTCCACCCAAAAGGGGAAGTTCCGCTTTAAGGACTACTCCCCCGCTCCCCATTAAGGATTGGCACCTTTGGGGGGGGGCGGGGGGAGCGGGCACCCGAATTTGACAGGTACCCACTCCCACTTCCGGTCTAATCACCTAGGCGATTGGAAGTGGAAGGTGTCCTCCCTGTAGTCTTTTGGGACACGTGACAGGTCCCAGAAGACTACAGGGCCATCCATGAAGCGCAGCGCTACTCGCGCATGTGCAGTGGGTACCCGGCTGTGAAGCCGCAAGCTGCAGTTTCTAAAGCGAACAAAATCCTATCTTGTATGAAAAGAGGTATAGACTCCAGAGTAGTAAGACCTCATCTGGAATATGCAGTTCAGTTTTGGGCACCAATTCACAAAAAGAACATTGGGGAACTGGAGAAAGTACAGAGAAGGGCAAACAAACTGATACGAGGCATGGAGGAGATCAGCTATGAGGAAAGATTAGAGGAACTGAATTTATTCTCTCTTGAGAAGAGGAGATTAAGGGGGGATATGATCAACATGTATAAATACATCAGTGGTTCATATAGTGAACTCGGTGTAGAATTATTCACCCTGAGGTCATCACAGAGAACAAGGGGGGACTCTTTGGGGTTTCTTTACTAAAGCTGGAGAGTGCAAAATCAGACTCCCTTCTGCATAGAAACCAATCAGCTTCTAACCTTAGCTTGTTCAATGAAGCTTTGGCAATGAAACCTGGAAGCTGATTGGTTTCTATGCAGAAGGGAGTCTGATTTTGCACTCTCCAGCTTTGATAAATAAACCCCTTTATGTCTGGAGGAAAAGAAATTTATTCTCCAAACACGGAAAGGTTTCTTTACAGTGAGAGCTGTGAAAATGTGGAATAGACTCCCTCAAGAGTTGGTTCTGGCCAGCTCAGTGGATGGCTTTAAAAAAGTCCTGGATTCTTTCTTGGATACACAGAATATAACTGGATACTAACATTTATAGGTAAAGGTGATCCAGGGAATATCAGATTGCCTCTCGGGGGATCGGGAAGGAATGTTTTTCCCATGCAGGAGCAAATTGGGTCATGCTTTGCTGGGGGGGGGGGGGGGGGGTTTGCCTTCCTCTGGATCAACTGTGGGTATAGGATTATAACTTTTTTTTTTTAATGGTTGAACTAGATGGACTTTGTCTTTTTTCAGCCAGACTAACTATATAACAGCAGTAAAAGCTGGGAGAGGTTTGCTTGCTCTGTACCTCCTCCTTTCATAAAAAAACCTTGTGTTCTTGTAGGTGAATGCAAGGCGCTCTGTGATTGGAGGAGATGAGGTACAATGTCAGAATCTTCCCTCCTCGAATCACAGAATGTCTTGCTTTCATTGAAGAGAATATAAGGCTTTTCATGAACGGAGGAGCTCTAATGTGGGTGACCAACAGTGCTCAGTGTACTGAGCATACGTCATTTTGAACTACAAGTCTCAGCACCAGTGCCTAAAGGAGGCTGCTGTCTGAACAAAAGTAAGATATGTGAAAAAAAAAACAAAAAAAAAAACTGTAGCAGCCAGAGATGGGGCACACATCAACAGAGCCAACTTATTTGTACTGTGCAAATGCCAAAATCAATGTTGCCCATGCTTCAGCTTTAACAGTTTTAGGAAGTTGATTTTGTTTTTGTCATGTATCCTAGTGCTTGACACATGATGGGGAGTCTTGACACTGCAGTAATTTGTCAGGGAAGTCAATTGTCGAATGTATGAATTAAAGTCAAATTTATTAAAGAAAGTTTTCTCCTTTATGAAAATGAATGCTGACTTTATCTCAAGTACCCCATAACATAAGTAGATATATTGCCAGCAATAAAAGATATTTAATCACCTTTTCTCCATCTTCTAAGGTGCAGGGGATGACATCAGCATCTTCTAATGAGATCCTGGAAATGCTGATGTCCTCCTGTGAGCCGTCAGTTCAGCACAGTGCTGGGAGTGTCTTCCCAGTGAGATGTGGAGTACTCTACTTCCCTCAGATCTCTCCAGAAGGAGGGTGACATCACCCCTATCTATGTACCACCAGGAGAAAGGGTATACTAATTTTTTTCTCTTACATGCGTTTTTTATTCACACCGGAGCAGAGCCTAATTCTGGTGATTTTGAAGCTTTTTAAAAAAAACATTTTACAAGCTTTGTGCAAGGATTTTCTATGTGTATCATGTTTCTGGTGTTTATTTCCTGGGCTGGGCAAGGGGAGGAAAACAGTTCTAGAGGAGGAGTGCAGTTCTTGGAACACAAAAATGCATGTGTAAATAAAAAAGAAAGAAAACTGGCATAGTGTAAAATCATCAAAAGTAGTATAAAGACACACTTTTCACATAGTTTCCATAAGGAACATCTCATCCATCCATTAGTGCTTCATTCAAAGACCAACCTGTAATATCCTGGCTTATGCATTTCGAGGCAGTGCCTCTTCATAAGAGCCAATTCACCAATACTAATATACCCCCTTCATCTCCCTCCATGCATACTTATAAAGACCACTTAGCATATATATATATATATATATATATATACAGTGGGGATCGAAAGTTTGGGCACCCCAGCTAAAAATTTGTATTAATGTGCATAAAGAAGCCAAGGAAAGATGGAAAAATCTCCAAAAGGCATCAAATTACAGATTAGACATTCTTATAATATGTCAACAAAAGTTAGATTTTATTTCCATCATTTACACTTTCAAAATAACAGAAAACAAAAAAATGGCATCTGCAAAAGTTTGGGCACCCTGCAGAGTTAATATCTTGTACTGCCCCCTTTGGCAAGTATCACAGCTTGTAAACGCTTTTTGTAGCCAGCCAAGAGTCTTTCAATTCTTGTTTGAGGTATCTTTGCCCATTCTTCCTTACAAAAGTCTTCCAGTTCTTTGAGATTTCTGGGCTGTCTGTCACGCACTGCTCTTTTAAGGTCTATCCATAGATTTTCAATTATGTTGAGGTCAGGAGATTGTGAAGGCCATGGCAAAACCTTCAGTTTACGCCTCTTGATGTAATCTCCTGTGGATTGCGAGGTGTGTTTAGGATTATTAACCATTTGTAGAAGCCATCCTCTCTTTAACTTCAGCTTTTTCACAGATGGCATCAAGTTACCATCCAAAATTTGCTGAAATTTTATTGAATCCATTTTTCATTCTACTCGTGAGATGTTCCCTGTGCCACTGGCTGCAACAGAACCCCAAAGCATGATTGATCCAACCCCTTGCTTAACAGTTGGACAGAGGTTTTTTTCATTAAATTCTGTGCCCCTTCTTCTCCAAACGTACCTTTGCTCATTCCAGCCAAAAAGTTCAATTTTAACCTCATCGGTCCACAGAACTTGTTTCCAAAATGCATCAGGCTTGTCTACATGTTCATTTGCAAAGTTCAAACGATGATTTTTGTGATGAGGACGTAGAAGAGGTTTTCTTCTGATGACTCTTCCATGAAGACCATATTTGTACAAGTATCTCTTTATAGTGGAATAGTGTACCACAACTCCAGTGTCTGCCAGATCTTTCTGGAGGGATCGTGCAGTCAAACGTGGGTTTTGAATTGTTTTTCTCACAATCCTGCGAGCTGTTCTGTCTGATATTTTTCTTGGTCTTCCAGATCTTGCTTTAACTTCCACTGTTCCTGATGACTGCCATTTCTTAATTACATTACGAACAGAGGATATTGACATCTGAAAATGCTTTGCTATCTTCTTATAGCCTTCTCCAGCTTTGTGAGCATCAACTATTTTCAGTTTCAGTTTTCTAGACAACTGCTTGGAAGAACCCATGGTGCTGATTGTTGGGGCAAGGTCAGATGAGTCTGGGCGTTTAAAACCTTTGAGATTGACATCA
The DNA here is from genome assembly GCF_062004578.1 of Staurois parvus. Taxonomy (NCBI): domain Eukaryota; kingdom Metazoa; phylum Chordata; class Amphibia; order Anura; family Ranidae; genus Staurois; species Staurois parvus. The sequence goes on along the minus strand of NW_028319601.1, from coordinate 3,434,371 downwards.
CCTGGTCTTCCCAGACGATGATTGAGAACAATCCATGACACTGGCATGTCTCAGCTTTGCAAAGGGGGCAGTGCATGCTATAAATTCTGCAGGGTGCCCAAACTTTTGCAGACGACATTTTTTTGTTTTCGGTTATTTTGAAAGTGTAAATGATGGAAATAAAATCTAACTTTTGTTGACATATTAAAAGAATGTCTAATCTGTAATTTTATGCCTTTTGGAGATTTTTCCATCCTTCCTTGGCTTCTTTATGCACATTAATACACATTTTTAGCTGGGGTGCCCAAACTTTCGATCCCCACTGTATATACAATAACAAAATCATAAACTTAGAGCATTCTAATGTTAAAGTATAACAAAGCAAAACCTTTTTTTTTAGTTTTTTTTTAGTTTTAGATAAATGGGAGAGGGGTTAAAACCCTGTCAGTTTTTATTGCTGTCTTTGTCCCTCTTAGGGAGATTCTCCCTCTATTTGTCCTGTTTATCATTGTCATGGAAAGTGAAAATAAAGGAAAATCCCAAATTTTTTGTTGAGCCAAGAACAGTTATAGAGGGAAAATCTTCCAATGGGGACAATAATTCTGATGACCCATGACTCTGGTGACATCCAGGATTCATCCTGTTTACTGTTATCAATGAAAGTGAAAGAAAATCTCAAATTTTGGGTTGTTCCCAGAAAAGTAAAAGAGGGGAAATCTTCCAATGGGGACACTAGTTCTGGTGGCCTGGGGGTCCCCTAGGGATTCCCTTAACCACTTCAACTGCTCCTGTCCGGCCGTTTATGTACATGGGCCGGACGGGAGCAGTGCAGGAGCGGGTGACCAGTTATAAATGTCCTCCCGCTTCCCTGCCTGTGCGCGCTCCCTGGGAGCCCGCAGTCTGGTGCCCGCTGTGTCCGGAGGACACAGCAGAACACCGATTGCTGTACGGGACCTCTGTGTGAGGTCCCGATTAGGTGATCACTGATTGGCCAATCAGTGATCACATGAATAGTAGTAAGCAAGATGTCACTTCTGACATAATTGCTTAATACTTGTGAAATCTGTGAATGATCACAGAGGTCACATGGTACAAGGCTTTTCACAACAGTACAACAATGTGACAAGCTGTGACCAATCAAAGCTCGCACAGTATTTCTCCATTTGCAGACTTTATGGGTAAAAAAGCAATCAGTGTAAAAAAAATAAAAAAAATCTTCATCACCCCCCACAAGTAGGGTGACAGTATATTTAACCCCTCCCCCCATAGATAATAATATAAAAAAAAATGTAAAAATTAGAATTTGAAAAATTATACATTTTGGTTATAAACTAATTTTTTTTTTTTTTTTACTAAAAAGATGGCTGAATACATTTTGGCCAAGATTTATAAATAAAGATTATTTATTTGCAAAATTTTATAAGAAAAACACTTTTTTTTTTTCAAAATGTTTGGACTTTTTCATTTATAAAAATAAAAATCCCAATGTTAAATAAATACCACCAAAATAAAGTTTTATCTGTCTTAAAAAAAATGCTAAAATATTCATATAGGTTCAGTGTTGCATGTCAGCGCAATTGTCATTCAAAGTGTGATAGCAATGAAAGCTAAATATTGGTCTGGACAGGAAGGGGGTAAAAGTGTCCAGACTTGAAGTGTTTAAAGTAGAACAAAAGGCATTTTTTATTTTGTTTTGGATAGAGCAAGGGAAGGCTATTTATTTATTTTTTGCCATCTGTGTCCCATTGTGGAAATTTCCCTTGACTCCCTGTCCGATAGCCAGACAGGAAGTGAGAGGAAATCCCTGCAAATGAAGGGAATCCCTTGAAGACCCCCAAGTCGCCAGAGCTAATGTCCACATTGGAGCACTTCCCCTCTATTACTTTTCTGGGGACAACTCAAAATTTTGGAAGCTTCTTTTACTTTCACTTTCAATGCTAATGGTAAAAAAAAAACAAATAGGGAGCTTGAATCTCCTCCGGAGGCACAGACAGCAATAAAAACTGTTAGGCATTCTTATCACTCTGCACTTTATCCAAAAACTAAAGAAAAAAATTTGAAGAGATTTCCTCTTACTTCCTGTTTTGGATATGGGACAGGAAGTAAAAGGAAATCTCCCCAATGGGACACAGATGGCAAAAAAAACTGGCAGGGGTTATAACCTTTCTTTACTCTATCCAAAATGAAAAGAAAAATGTTTTCCTATTCTACTTTAAAGCCTAGAATAGCATAATATACTGTGTGTCCATGCTTTTGCCCAACACTTTAACACATCAACCACTTATTGTTGAATATCTAAGAACAGCAATACAATGAACAATCTGTATTGTATACATTTCATAATATGGCACAGTGGCTTAGTGGTTAGCACATCTGCTTTGCAGTAAATGGGTTATGGGTTTGATTGCCGACCATGGTGCCTCCTGCCTGGAGTTTGCATGTTCTCCCTGTGCTTGCGTGGGTTTCCTCTGGGTGCTCCAGTTTCCTCCCACACTCCAGACATGCTGGTAGGTTAATTGGGTCCTGTCTAAATTGGCCCTAGTATGTATATGTATGAATATAAGTTAGGGACCTTAGATTGTACACCCCTTGAGGGTTAGGGACTGATGTGAATGTACAATATATATGTGTAAAGTGCAGTGTAAATTGACAGCGCTATATAAGTAGCTGAAATAAATAAATAAATGTGTCATATTCAAGAGAATATGAGACTCCACTATGTTGGATATAAGTAACTATCAAAGGTGCTTGTACACTGCAGAAATAAACAAAAAGCCCATATAAGCGCTTCCATGAGCTTTTTATCGAAATTATTGTTTTTGTGAAATTTTACAGATGTTAAGCCGTGTACCAAATTTACAGAGAATAAAATAGTTACAGTCAGGTCCATAAATATTGGGACATCGACACAATTCTAACATTTCTGGCTCTATATACCACCACAATGGATTTGAAATGAAACAAACAAAATGTACTTTAACAGCAGACTGTCAGCTTTAATTTGAGGGTATTTACATCCAAATCAGGTGAACGGTGTAGAAATTACAACAGTTTGCATATGTGCCTCCCACTTGTTAAGGGACCAAAAGTAATGGGACAGAATAATAATCATAAATCAAACTTTCACTTTTTAATACTTGGTTGCAAATCCTTTTGCAGTCAATTACAGCTTGAAGTCTGGAACGCATAGACATCACCAGACGCTGGGTTTCATCCCTGGTGATGCTCTGCCAGGCCTCTACTGCAACTGTCTTCATTTCCTGCTTGTTCTTGGGGCATTTTCCCTTCAGTTTTGTTTTCAGCAAGTGAAATGCATGCTCAATCGGATTCAGGTCAGGTGATTGACTTGCCCATTGCATAACATTCCACTTCTTTCCCTTAAAAAACTCTTTGGTTGCTTTTGCAGTATGCTTTGGGTCATTGTCCATCTGCACTGTGTAGCGGCGTCCAATGAGTTCTGAAGCATTTGGCTGAATATGAGCAGATAATATTCCCGAAACACTTCAGAATTCATCCTGCTGCTTTTGTCAGCAGTCACATCATCAATAAATACAAGAGAAGCAGTTCCATTGGCAGCCATACATGCCCACGACATGACACTACCACCACCATGCTTCACTGATGAGGTGGTATGCTTAGGATCATGAGCAGTTCCTTTCCTTCTCCATACTCTTCTCTTCCTATCACTCTGGTACCAGTTGATCTTGGTCTCATCTGTCCATAGGATGTTGTTCCAGAACTGTGAAGGCTTTTTTAGATGTCGTTTGGCAAACTCTAATCTGGCCTTCCTGTTTTTGAGGCTCACCAATGGTTTCCATCTTGTGGTGAACCCTCTGTATTCACTCTGGTGAAGTCTTCTCTTGATTGTTGACTTTGACACACATATACCTACCTCCTGGAGAGTGTTCTTGATCTGGCCAACTGTTTTGAAGGGTGTTTTCTTCACCAGGGAAAGAATTCTTCGGTCATCCACCACAGTTGTTTTCCGTGGTCTTCCGGGTTTTTTGGTGTTGCTGAGCTCACCGGTGCGTTCCTTCTTTGTAAGAATGTTCCAAACAGTTGTTTTGGCCACGCCTAATGTTTTTGCTATCTCTCTGATGGGTTTGTTTTGTTTTTTCAGCCTAATGATGGCTTGCTTCACTGATAGTGACAGCTCTTTGGATCTCATCTTGAGAGTTGACAGCAACAGATTCCAAATGCAAATAACACACTTGAAATGAACTCTGGACCTTTTATCTGCTCATTGTAATTGGGATAATGAGGGAATAACACACACCTGGCTATGGAACAGCTGAGAAGCCAATTGTCCCATTACTTTTGGTCCCTTAATAAGTGGGAGGCACATATGCAAACTGTTGTAATTCCTACATCGTTCACCTGATTTGGATGTAAATACCCTCAAATTAAAGCTGACAGTCTGCAGTTAAAGCACATCTTGTTTGTTTCATTTCAAATCCATTGTGGTGGTGTATAGAGCCAAAAATGTTAGAATTGTGTCGATGTCCCAATATTTATGGATCTGACTGTATTATTTCTTTTAAGTAAATGCCATAACTCGAACTGTCCACTAGATGGTGCTGTGTGGACATAGAGGTTCAGATCCCTGGTCTCTGTGTACATTCTAGTTGCTGTTCATAAATCTGTATTAGAAGCCATAGAAAAGATGTAAAATAGCCCTCATTCCTTATTGGCCAGTGCAGCTGTCCGTAACATTGATTGGCCAGTACTGAGATGTAGGATGGAGCAGGACCAGATAACACTGGCCATACACAAGTAGAATTTTCTTTGAAAATTTTCATTTTAAAAACGTTTGTTCGATTTTCTGATCATTAATGTTGTCAAAATGTTGGTTTTTGCCTGTTGTGAATAAATCAAAGAGTGCGCTAAATATAGGTAAATACAAAAATTATTAGTTTAAAATAATGATGTCCGTGATAGAAAAAATTTTATATAAAATTTTATATATGCTGGTGTCGGCTAGACACCCTGTTTGTGAGTGCATTTCTGACGTTTTAATAAAACATTTTGGTTTTAAACGTACTGCACCATGATTTCCTTTTTTGATTCCCCGAACATGATCTATGGTATGGAGACGTGATGACTACCTGCTGTTAAGGGCTATTCCATATTGTGCTGCCTTGCTGCTTGCAGTATATTGCTCCCAGTTTGGATTACTTCTGCTGATCATCGCTCCCAGAGCAAACGCTATCTTTGCTGATTTATAATCTGGTCAGCATGGAGCTCTGGTGAGTGTACCCATTTCATTCGGTGGTGGATTATTTTTAATTTTTTTTTTTTTTTGCATGGTGTTTGATTTATACAAGATTTCAGAACTGTTTAATTACTTTGTTATGTTGGATGGACTTTTATATAAAATTTTTTCTATCACGGACATCATTATTTTAAACTAATAATTTTGTATTTACTTATATTTAGCACACTCTTTGATTTATTCACATTTTTACCTTTTTTTTGGTTAAGAGTGCAGCTTTTTTTCTATTTAGTTTGTGGCGCTTTTTTTTCTCTATTTCTCATATTATCCTTTGCCTGTAGTGACTGGAAAATTCAAAACAGTAGGACATGTTACTTGAATGAATGAAATTCTAGCAGTGAATGTGGTTTTCGCTCAGGAAATCTACTTACTCCAAAATTGGATTTTTTTAAGTTATTTATTTCAGGTATTTATGTAGCGCCATCAATTTACGCAGCGCTTTACATACATATATTGTACATTCACATCAGTCCCTAACCCTCAAGGGGCGTATAATCTAAGGTCTCTAACTTACATTCATACATACACATATTAGGGCCAATTTAGATAGGAGCCAATTAACCTACCAGCATGTCTTTGGAGTGTGGGAGGAATCCAGAGTACCCAGAGGAAACCCACGCAGGCACAGGGAGAACATGCAAACTCCAGGCAGGTGGTGCCGTGGTTGGGACTTGAGCCAACAACCCTAGTACTGCCAGGTGGAGGTGCTAACCATTTAGCCACTGTGCTGCCCACTTTTTGGGCCAGTTAACACTAACAAAAATGCACTCTGGATACATTCTGGATACGTTTTTGTCTACAGTTCACACCACACGCAGTTCTGATGCTGTTCTGATGCAGTTTGCCATGTTCCAGTATGGTTCTGTGCAGAAAAAATTCAGCATGTTCCGGAAACTGACTGGAACTGACTGCACTGGTGTGAACTAGGGCCATTGGAATACATGGAAAACACTGTGCACGCATTTTTGATGCAGAAAAAACACACTGAACTGCATCTAGTGTACACTACCCTTAGGGCCAGTTCATACTACAAAAATGCACTCCAGATGCATTGCGGATACGTTTTTGCTTACAGTTCACACCATACGCAGTTCCAGTGCAGTTTTGGTGCAGTTTGTTATGTTCCAGTATGGTTCTGTGCAGAGAAAAAGCAGCACGTTCTACTTTTTTTTCTCCATCGGAAACTGACTGGAACTGACTGCACTGGTGTGAACTAGGGCAGCAATGGGCAAACTACGGCCCGCGGGCCGTATACGGCCCGGCGGACCTTATAATCCAGCCCGCGGAGCGTGGCAAACATTGGCTGTCAGAATGTGTGTAGGCGGGGCAGCGTGAGGAACGTGAGGGGAGCTAGGCTCCTCTCACAGTCCGCCCTGAAGACCGGAACGGCGCGGGAACACGGCGAGAGGAACGCACGGAGCAAAGGTAAGTGAATTGACACAGGGGGGACTTGGCTTACTACTTGGGGGGAATAGTACTGTGGGGGATGAAATACTATATGAGGGATGAATTAATATGGGGGATGAATTACTATAGGGGGGATGAATTACTATATGGGGGATGAATTACTATGGGGGATGAATTACTATATGGGGGATGAATTACTATGGGGGATGAATTACTATGGGGGATGAATTACTATATGGGGGATGAATTACTATACGGGGGATGAATTACTATGGGGGATGAATTACTATATGGGGGATGAATTACTATGGGGGATGAATTACTATATGGGGGATGAATTACTATGGGGGGTGAATTACTATATGGGGGATGAATTACTATATGGGGATGAATTACTATATGGGGGATGAATTACTATGGGGGATGAATTACTATATGGGGGATGAATTACTATGGGGGATGAATTACTATATGGGGGATGAATTACTATGGGGGATGAATTACTATATGGGGGATGAATTACTATGGGGGATGAATTACTATATGGGGGATGAATTACTATATGGGGGATGAATTACTATGGGGGATGAATTACTATGGGGGATGAATTACTATGGGGGATGGATTACTATATGGGGGATGAATTACTATATGGGGGATGAATTACTATATGGGGGATGAATTACTATGGGGGATGAATTACTATGGGGGATGAATTACTATATGGGGGATGAATTACTATGGGGGATGAATTACTATATGGGGGATGAATTACTATGGGGGATGAATTACTATGGGGGATGAATTACTATATGGGGGATGAATTACTATGGGGGATGAATTACTATATGGGGGATGAATTACTATATGGGGGATGAATTACTATGGGGGATGAATTACTATGCTTACTATGGGGGAATATTACTATACTTACTATGGATGACACATACACATCATTCATCTACTCTTGTTCCGGCCCCCGGGTCCAATATATGAACCCATTGCGGCCCTCAAGTCAAAAAGTTTGCCCACCCCTGAACTAGGGCCATTGGAATACATGGAAAACACTATGGATGAATTTTTGATGCAGAAAAAAGCGCTCTGAACTGCATCTAGTGTGAACTAGCCCTAAGGGTCAGTTCTCACTATAGAAACGCAGTCCAGATGCATTCTGGATGTGTTTCCACATGTGCATTTTTGATGTTCTGGTGCGTTTTTGATGCAGCTTTGCCGTGTTCCAGCGTGTTTTGTATGCATTCCAGTCCATTTTTTCCCTCCTCTTTTTTTCTTAATTTTAAATAGGGACATGTGCGGTCCATTGCGTTTTGGTGCATTTTTTTATACGTTTTACCGCGTTCCAGTACAGTTCTGTGTAGAAAAAATGCAGCATGTTCTACTTTTTTTTCTGCAACCGGAACATACTGGAACTGCAAGCACTGATGTGAACTATGACATTGACAACCCTATCACCTATTTTCTGTGTGTTTTGGATGCAGAAAAAATGCAACTGAAACGCATGTAGTGTGAACTGGCAATTAGGGCTAATTCACACTAGATGCAGTCCAGAGCGTTTTTTTTTCTGCATCAAAAATGCATGCACAGTGTTTTCCATGTATTCCAATGGCCCTAGTTCACACCAGTGCAGTCAGTTCCAGTCAGTTTCCGGTGCAGAAAAAAAAGAACATGCTGAATTTTCTCTGCACAGAACCATACTGGAACATAGCAAACTGCATCAAAACTACACATGAAATGAGTGTGGTATGAACTGTAAACAAAAACGTATCTGGAATGCAGCAGGAGTGCATTTTTGCATTGTGAACTGGCCCTCAAACGGCATTCCTCTGTAAGGCTCAGTTCACACTAGCTTTGTAAGCAGGCGTTTTGCAGGTGTTTGAGGGTCGTTTTTAACGCTCCTCAATCGCCTTTGAAAATTATACACATGGCGAAGCAAAATTGACGCCTAATGTCGAGACAGGAGGAGTTGAAGCCTTTCAACGCCTCCCATTCAAGTCTATGGTGACGCTCTTCAAGCGCCTGGCAGGTGTTTGCGAGATATTAATACCATTAACTTCATTATAGGTGTTTGTGGTGCGGTTTTAACGCTTGGAAAACGCCTCAAAACCACTCATAGGGCATTTGGGGAGACTGTCTAACGTCTGTTGAACACTATAGGGGCGTTTGGAAGAAGTCAAGTGTGAACAAGCCCTACAAAGATGTATATACTTGCCTATTTTCAGGCCGCTCCGGTCCAGTCATGTGATTCAGCACCCCTGTGTCTGCCAGTGGTGGCTTCAGGGGAGAGGAATGACAATGGATGAATCACTGAAGCCCAGGGGCGGACTGACAACTCATGGGGCCCCCAGGCAATAGGGGATCATGGGGCCCCTGTGTCCTTGCCCAAACTCAAAAAAGCCTATGAAAAAGGTACCAGGGGCATCTCATGGGGCCCCCTACTGACCTCGGGCCCTCGGGCAGTGCCCAAGTTTCCAAATGGTCAGTCCGCCCCTGCTGAAGCCTATGGGTGATGTCACCACTCCAGGCTATACTAGCCATTGCCGAGTGCTCTCTCCTCTCCCCTGCAGCTGCTGCTGACTGACACAGGGGAGCCCGATCATGCAACTGGATTGGAGATAGCTGAAAATAGGTAAGTATGGACATCCTTCTTACACAGGTTAGTTAGCATAGGTGTTAGAAGGGGGGAAGGGGAGGGGACAATTTTAAGAGTAGTTAAAGGGCAACTCCACTTTAGTGGAAATAAATAGCAAGAATAAATGATATAGCATATACAATTGCGACACAAGTCATGTTGTAATTGAATGTTATTAAAAATTACCTTTCCGTTTCAATCTGCAGCATTGTAATTTCTGTAAAATGCAATGCAATATGGCAGCCTGGAGGTGTAGCCAGGTAATGTACCGGACACCCCCCCCAGAAATGTAATTACCTGCTTGTGTGATTAGCTTACTGATTTCCCCAGCTTGCAACAAAATGCCATTTTTAGAGAGAGACTCCCAAAGGGAAAGAGATTGATCGTAAAATAAATCGACTACTTATTAAAGCATTTTTGGCCACCAATAAAGTGAAACTTAAAGTAGAACTACATGGCATCTGAGCACCACAAACCAAAAATGCTACTTAATTCATTTTTAATTCATTCAAAACTCCCCCATCCATCCAAGTCGCAATGCTTTGTTTTGCTGATTATTCACTTTGAAAAACACCTCCTAGCATTTCTAGCTGTGGCCATCTTTAGTAAGGGCAGATGATTCATGTAACATTTACTTCCTGGAATCCACCTGCCCTTTGCTCAGGCATGCAGGCAACGAGGGTGTGCTTAGCTGGGAAAGCGCCTCCTCCTCACCTGAAGACACCTGGGATGTATGACATCATTTGTCTAGGCCTGGAAACCAGGATGCAACTGAAGTCATGTTAAAAAAAGATTAAAACAAGTAAATATACTCTACCTTCTTATCTATTTATTAATGCTAGCAGCATAAGGATTACAAATAGTCAGTGTTGAGTGAGAGTTTGAAATCCTGCTTTAACCACATCCCGACCGCCCTATAGCAGATATACTGCTACAGGGCGGCAGGGGTGCCGCTCGCGCCCTACCCACGCTGTCATTTGTGGCCACGGCTGTAAATCACCGGGTCCCGGCTGGTGATTACCCGCTGGCGCCCGGTGATTACCAAGGATCTTCAACGGAGAGTAGGGCTGCTTTGTTTACTAACAGTCCTCCTCCCAGTCGGCTCGGGCACACTGCTCTGGATGGCTGTACACAGCACAGCCATCCAGAGCAGCGTGCTTACAGTGAAGCACCAACCCACCGCCCCCCAGTAAAACACTTCTGTCGGAAACGTGCGCACCAGAGACTGACGCAGTCCTCCATGTTGTTAAGAATCTCCATGTTGTCCCTCATTTTTCCCCCTTTCCTCTCTGTTAATATGGGACATATGTGTGTTGGAAGGGTCACAGGCAGGCTAGAGCACGGCAGGGAGCCCAGAGCTATAAAACACTTCTCTGAGCAAGGTGCCTAGCTGTCTGAGCAACCTGTGCCATTTAACACCTCGTAGAAAGATAACGGAACCTTTTGAGGAGTTCAAGGCATTCCAAGGAAGCACGAATCAGATAAACACTTTTCAAAATCCTTTTTTCCCCTATGTCTCATATCTTGGAATATGAGAGACTTACATAAAAACCAGACATATCGGCTAAGAGAAGACGAACAATGTGATGGGTCACTCGCCTTGTCTCGAATACATAGGAAAGCCGGAAAGTAGATCTTGTGAACCGTTCAGTGTATAATTTCATAATTCATATATAATCAATCCTCAGACGTGTCTGCATAATAATCTACCCGCGGATGGAATGTCACTTGTGCAGGTGGAAAGGTATGGGCCAAAATATGAGTTAGGAGAGATTTTGGTTCTAGTTTAGGGCTATGCCCAGACCTCCACGCCCTAAACGGGGTATTGGTCCTTGACTTCAGAGACACCCCCCTGCTGCGGAACTACAAAATAGGCTGTCAGGCCTAAGAGAGTTAGTTGAAGACGTCTCCCATTTTAACATCAGTACCACCTGGGGAGACCCGTGCCCTTTCGCTCTGAAACTTGTATCTGCTAACCCAGGACTTTGGCAAGTACCTTAACCCTTTCACCTCTCTCTGATATCTCTTTGCTGTGCTGTTAGTCTCTGTATATTTATATATATATCTTAGTTACATCTTTTTCTGTAAATATTGTTATTGCACCCGTTTGACCTTTTAGTAATAAATCTTTCCTTCTGAAAGTGTTGAACTATTTCTATAGCGCTTTATTGCAATTTACGAATTCCTGCCTCTAAAGAGAATGCTGCTGTGTTTGTTTAACCCTCTGCATAATCGGCCTGCGGTGACCATATTATGCAGACGATTATTTCAATCATTATAATGTTTTAGCTGATATCGTCGAGTTTCCTCTTTCTCTGTACAAAAAGGAGGTGGTGGCAGTGTGAACGGTTAAGTGCGTAATTAACCTGACCCAGTAACAATCGATTCAGGCTGCCGGTACATCGATTGTGGTCCAATTATCTGGAAAATCGTTGTGCAGGGTGTAGCTGAGTGTGGCATTGTTACACACGTGACAGCGTGGTTTTAGATTGGCTAGTCCTCCGGTCACAAGTTTGGTGAGAAGGGCTGGGGTCTGACGCCGCGTTCGTGACAACTCCCAGCACACAGTTAACCCTTTGATCGCCCCTCATGTTAACTCCTTCCTGACCAGTGCCATTAGTACAGTGTCAGTGCTTTTTTTTTTAGCATTGATCACTGTATTGGTGTCACTGGAGATGTCAGTGACACCATGTCGGTTCCTCCCATTGTCAGAATGCTCACCGCAGTCCCGCTATAAGTCAATGATCGCCACCAGCGGTGCAGCGTTGCATGACCACGCAATTGTCAGTTAAAGTAACGCAGTGCCATAAAGCAAAAAATAGCCTGGTCATGAAGGGGGGTAAATCCTCAGAAGGGCAAGTGGTTAAAGTGGAATTAAAACCTAACATTAACTATTCTTATAAAAGTTACCTCCCCGCTCCTCCTTCCTATCATGCCTACCCTGTGTAAAAATGATATGTATTCTTACTTTTTTTTTAGTCAAGTTTGGTCACGTGTTCCTGAAGCTCCAGCTCCCCTGTGCCAGTGAGCGGCAGCTGCAGGAGAGAGGAATGAGCACCGACAACAGCTGGGACATGGGAGCCTATGGGTGATGTCATGGCTCCCGAAATTCCCAGCCATTTTTGACCCGCAGCTGCCATCCGTTGACACAGGGGACCCGGACTTGCAGGATCATGTGACCAGACTTGACTAAAAAAAAAGTATAGTGTAAGTATAGAGATCTTTTTTTACACAGGGTAGACAGGGTAGGTAAATGGAGGGGGTGTTGAACAGAATGCACAGATCAACGCTGCAGCCTGTTGCCTGCGGCGCAGATTATGTGGAAATATACCAACAGGGCAGGTAAACAGAAGACGATTGGTAGATAGACTTCTCTTCAACCACAGTGGCCACACGTGGATCAAAATTCGACTGGTTCCTGCTGAACTGGCTGAATTTGCTCCATTATGGCCAGCTTTAGGCATGAGCTCAGCTTTAACCAATTACAACAATCTTTTCTCTTGTGTTCTCCCTCCTTACAAAAACTGGAAAAACATTTCACTAATTTCTGCAAAGTACCTGCTTTCTGCCCAAGGCTGGGTCCCGTTGCCTCCTGGGATTGCCACATCACCCAAAAAAGGAGGCAATGTGTTAACGAGGTAGCCAGCAGCATTTCTGCGCATGTCCTGAAATCCCCTGCGCATGCTCAGATGTACTGCAGGTTTTTGGAAGGTCCCGAATAGCTAGCAGAGACCTGCTGTGCATCTGGGAACATACTGATTTTTGAAGATGTCAGCATGGAAAAGAGGCAGGGATAGGGGAATGGTGAGAGGGGTAAAGTTCCACTATAACTTTTTTTTCTTCTGAACATATTTTAATTGTACAGGGTGACTGTAACTGTATTTGTACAAAACAGAGTATTGTACATGGTACTGTATGTTTGCGTGTACAGTTCTGCATTTTTCAGGTCAAGCTTAGTGGCTAGTATTTCTGCCTTGCAGCACTGGGGTTCTCGGTTCAAATCCCATTCAGGACACTACCTGCATGGAGTTTGCATGTTCTCCCTATGCTGGTGTGGGTTTCCTCCAGGTACTCTCTTGTCCTCCCACACTCCAAAGACATGCTAGTAGGTTATTGCCTCCTGTCTAACTTGACCTTAGTATGTGTATACACTCACGGGCCACTTTATTAGGTACACCTTGCTAGTGCCAAGAAAATGTCCCCCCCACACCATTACACCACCACCAGCCTGAACCATTGATACAAGGCAGGATGGATCCATGCTTTCATATTGTTTACACCAACCTCTGACCCTACCATCTGAATGTCACAGCAACCAGTCTGCTCATTCTCCTCTGACCTCTGACATCAACAAGGCATTTTCATACACACAACTGACACTCACTGGATATTTTCTCTTTTTCGGACCATTCTCTGTAAACCCTAGAGATGTTTGTGCATGAAAATCCCAGTAGATCAGCAGTTTTTTAAATACTCAGACCAGCTCATCTGGCACCAACAACCACGCCACGTTCAAAGTCACTTAAATCCGCTTTCTTCCCCATTCTGATGCTTGGTTTGAACTTCAACAAGTCGTCTTCACCACGTCTAGATGCCTAAATGCATTGAGTTGCTGCCATGTGATTGGCTGATTAGCAATTACCAAACAATTGAAAAGTTGTACCTAATAAAGTGGCCAGTGTGTATATACAGTATGTAGGTGAAATAGGGATGTTAAATGGTAAGCTCCTGGAGGACGGGGACTGATATGAATGTACAATCTATGTAAAGCCCTGTGTAAATTGTCAGTTCTATATAAATGCCTGAAATAAACAGATATCCAGTCATTCCATAGGGTCTAACTGGCTGCTTTAATTTAATAAAGGGAGAAACACTTGAAAGCTTTTTCTTAAAGGCTAAGTTTACCTTTTCTAGGAAATAGCTTATGCAGTCAAGAGGCCCGTGGTAGGCATCATAAAACTGTTCAGGTTTGTAAAATGTTCATTGAAGTTGGCCATAGATGATGCTGGTCGAACGAAAAAAACAAAAACGAGGAGGATGGAGAAATCATTCCAGTGTCATCTTTGGCTGGTTCACACTTGCGGGCTGGTTGCAGGTTCGGAAATCGCATCTGTTCCTGCACTCACAACCACCCGCAGCCTAATCACACTGCTCTATTACGAAATGCACGGGGCTGCCATTCATTCTGCATGGCACCCCCACACATCTCAACCCACAGGTGTGGGAACCGCAGGGAAATCGAATGGTCAAAAAAGGTGTTTTTAACCACTTGCCTACAGGGCACTTCTACCCCCTTCCTGCCCAGGCCAATTTTCAGCTTTCAACGCTGTCACACTTTGAATGGCAATTGTGCGGTCATGCAACACTGTACCCATATGTAATTTTATCATTTTTTTTAGATAGAGCTTTCTTTTAGTAGTATTTAATCACCTCTGGGTTTTTTATTTTTTGCTAAACAAACCAAAAACAACTGCAAATTTTGAAAAAAAAAATGTCTTAGTTTTTGTTATAAAATTGTGTAAATAAGTGATTTTTCTGCTTCACTGATGTGCGCTAATGAGACTTCAGTGATGGGCACTGATAGGCTGCACTGATGGACACTGATAGGTGGCACTGATGGGCACTGATGAGGAGGCACTGGTAGGCATCACTGAAGGGCACTGATAGGCAACACTGATAGGGGGCACTGACTGGCACTGTTAAGCAGCAATGACTGGCATTGTTAAGCGGCACTGATAGGCGGCAATGACATGTACTGATAGGCGGCACTGACTGACTCTAATTGGCAGCACTGATAGGTGGCACTGACTGGCATTGATAGGTGGCACTGACTGGCACTGATAGGTGACACTGAAAGGCAGCTCAGATGGGCACTGATATGTGGCATTGATGTGCACTGGTAGGCACTGATATGTGGCATTGATGTGGCACTGATGGGCACTGGCAGGTGGCATTGATGAGCACTGACAGCTGGCATTGATGGAAACTGACAGGTGGCACTGCTGGGGCTACACTGATCATCAGGGCACACTGATCATCAGTGCCCTGATGATCAGTGTACATGTCCCCTCTGAGAAATGACGATTACCGGCTCTCCTCTCCTCATGAGCGGTCAGCGTGACAGCTCGTGAGGAGAGAAATGCCGATAACCAGCATTTCCTTATTTACAGTGAGGAACAGAAGTATTTGAACACCCTGCGATTTTGCAAGTTCTCCCACTTAGAAATCATGGAGAGGTCTGAAATTCACATTGTAGGTGCATTCCCACTCTGAGAGACAGAATTAAAAAAAAAATTCAGGAAATCACATTGTATGATTTTTAAAGAATTTATTTATCTTGCACTGCTGAACATACGTATTTAAACACCTGAGAAACAGCAAGAATTCTGGCTCTCAAAGACCTGTTACTGTGCCTTTAAAAAGTCCACCTCTACTCCACTCATTAAGCTAACTTAGTAGCACCTGTCTGAGCTCTTTAAAGACACCTGTCCACCCCACAGTCAGTCAGACGCCAACTACTACCATGGGCAAGATCAAAGAGCTGTCAAAAGACACCAGAGACAAAATTGTGGACCTCCACAAGGCTGGAGAGGGCTACGGGGCAATTGTCAAGCAGCTTGGTGAAAATAGATCAACTGTTGGAGCAATTGTTAGAAAATGGAAGAGGCTAAAGACGACTGTCAGTCTCCCTCGGACTGGGGCTCCATGCAAGATCTCACCTCGTGGGGTATGACTGATGATAAGTAAGGTGAGAAATCAGCCCAGAACTACAAGGGAGGAGCTGGTCAATGATATGAAGAGAGCTGGGACCACAGTTTCAAAGGTCACTGTCGGTAGAACACTACGCCGTCATGGTTTCAAATCATGCATTGCACGGAAGGTTCCCCTGCTCAAGTCATCACATGTCCAGGCCCGTCTGAAGTTTGCCAATGACCATCTGGATGATCCAGAGGAGGCATGGGAGAAAGTCATGTGGTCAGATGAGACCAAAGTAGAACTTTTTGGTCTAAACTTCACTCATTGTGTTTGGAGGAAAAAGAAGGATGAGTTGCATCCCAAGAACACCATCCCTACTGTGAAGCATGGGGGTGGTAACATCATGCTTTGGGGGTGCTTTTCTGCGAAGGGGACAAAACGACTGCACTGTATTAAGGAGAGCATGAATGGGTCCATTTATTGTGAGATTTTGAGCAACAACCTCCTTTCCTCAGTCAGAGCATTGAAGATGGGTCGTGGCTGGGTCTCCCAACATGACAACGACCCGAAGCACACAGCCAGGATAACCAAGGAGTGGCTCCGTAAGAAGCATATCAAGGTTCTGGAGTGGCCTAGCCAGTCTCCAGACCTAAATCCAATAGAACATCTTTGGAAGAAGCTGAAACTCCGTGTTGCTCAGTGACAACCCCAAAACCTGGCAGATCTAGAGGAGATCTGTGTGGAGGAATGGGCCAAAATCCCTGTTGCAGTGTGTGCAAACCTGGTCAAGAACTGCAGGAAACGTTTGACCTCTGTAATTGCAAACAAAGGCTTCTGTACCAAATATTAACACTGATTTTCTCAGATGTTCAAATACTTATGTTCAGCAGTGCAAGACAAATAAATTCTTTAAAAATCATACAATGTGATTTTTTTTTATTCTGTCTCTCAGAGTGGGAATGCACTTACAATGTGAATTTCAGACCCCTCCATGATTTCTAAGTGGGAGAACTTGCAAAATCGCAGGGTGTTCAAATACTTCTGTTCCTCACTGTACATGCAATCAGTTGTGATTGGACACAGCTGATCACATGACTGAGCCAACGTCTTCGGCTCTTTCTGTTGATCAGTGATCTGCTGTGTCCAAGGGACACAGCACACCATCGATTATCGCGCTGCACGCCCCCAGAGCTGTACACGCACGGTTAGAGTGGGAGCACGTCATATGACGTCCTCCCAGAATGAGAGAACCGCCTTGCGCCAATCATTTTCTTATATGATGGGCTGGAGGCGGTTAAAAAGGATGCTCCTTTTTTGCGGAAAATACAGGCACGACAGCCCATTCAAATGACTGGCAGCCCTGCACGTCTTGTAAGAGCAGTGCGATTTGGCTGTGGGTGGTTGCGAGTGCAGGAACATATTCAATTTCTGTGCCAGCAACCAGCCCACAAAGAGTGAACCAGGGCTAAATAAAGATTGTACAGACGTTTTTACAAAAATTGCAAAGTTTTATAACACCTACTGGGGGCCCCTTGACTGCATGGGCTTTTTTTTCTGCAAAAAGGTGACCTCAGCCTTTAAAAATAAAATATTGCAAATAAAGTATCACGTAAAATACCCAAATGTTCCGTTAAAAGTTTCAGTGCCATGGGACCTATATTGTGTATCATCTCTCCCAGTGTTTATAGGACGATGACACTATACAGGGCACTTACAGAAGATGGATAATGTTACTGCTCCCAATTGCTGAGGGCACAGTAATGCATCAGAACAAAGAGGTTTCTGTGGCTGTCTTTGCACAATACAGTCAGACCCCCGCCTCCCCCCTAATAGTACCCTTTAATTTAGTAGCTACTAAAAAATGAATGAAACATTAGCGAAACAGCAGGCTAGACAGGGGAGGAGATCTGCAGCATGTGGAAGTCTGAGAGCAGGCAGTGGGGTGTGTAGCACATCATCTATTCTAGGCTGAGTCATGTTCACAGAGATATGCTCCAGAGATGTGTGAGTGTGGGAGGAGTGGGGAAACTGGAGGAGGAGAATGACCTGCAAACGTGGCTCAGAAACTGACTGAAACAGGACCAGCTGCTTGAAGGAGAGGAAAAAAAAAGGAGTGCGCCTTACTATGTGATGGCTGAACGTCTGCCCAAGGCACAGAGCATGTCACCGAGATAGCGACAGGCTGAGATGATCCAGGAATGTTCATAGGAGAAGAGCTTCAGGAGTGAGGACAAGAAAGGAGAGGAGTGAAGCTGGGATGCAATGGATAGAATTACAGCTAGAAAAGCAGAGGTGATAGGTGTGAATGTAATCAGATAGGAGAACAGTGAATAGGAGGGTGGGGAAGAACCAGGAGGGAGGAGGTCTACAACTTGACCACCAGTATAAATGGTGGATGTGCTATGCAGAGTACTGCTAGGAAAGAGACACAGGTAGATGTAATAAATGCTGTTTCCTATAGGAAGCCCCTTAATATGGCTCTGAAGTCGTATTTATCCCCTGTTGTAGATGTATCAAGAAGATCTATTCTATAAATAGTTATGTATGCTTAGTTTGTAGATGTATCGGCAGAAGATCTATTCTAGAAAAAGTTATGTATGCTTAGTTTGTAGATGTATCGGTAGAAGATCTATTCTAGAAATAGTTATGTATGCTTAGTTTGTAGATGTATCAGTAGAAGATCTATTCTAGAAATAGTTATGTATGCTTAGTTTGCCCTAGCCTATATGCTCCATCTCACAGACCATTGCTGCAAGATCTGTACTGGAACTTAGAGGAACAAGCCTGGCCACTTCACACGGGACAGGTGTATAGGAGCTACCACAGATGGGTATCATTTTAAAGTGACTGGACTGCCATCATTCCAGAGGATCTCTTTCCAGATCTCTTGGACAACCTCTAAGCCCCAAGGCCACTGTCTTCTGCATACTTCTGTTTAATCTGGACTTCCCGTAAACATTCCTGTGATTATATTGAACAATTTATTCTATTCAGGAGCACACTGTGGATCGTGTCCTAAATACAACAGTTTTGGTGCCACTATTTACACCTTTCCAGCAATGAAGCCTGTACAGAAGCTCTTGCAATTACCAGTGACAGCTGTGAATTTGGTAAAGAATCACCGTGCAGAAGAGGCAAAAAGCCCTGTGTTGACCCCAGATGGGGGTGTCCAAACTTTTTATAATGCACTGCAAGCTGATGAGCTACGACTTCTGAAATCTCAGAATAGTGAATCCAACGTGGAAAACAATGGATCCAGCAGCAACCCCAGTCAGCCTGTGCGGTATGGAGCCCCTGCACTACCTGGGTGTATGTAGGATCAGTCTGGGATAACATTATTCACTTTTAGCTAAACAAATAGGATCTGTGTGGTTAGCAATGGTAGACATCATCCTTGATACAGCATATTTTATTGTATTCATAGCATACAGTACAAGTATGTATTTATTAGGCACTGCTAAACATGCTCCATCAAATGTGAGGCCTTAAGCCGGCCATACACCAGTAGAATTTCATTTGCACGTGCTTACGCAAATTCTGAAAAATTGTTTGGCAGTGCATTCCATCTTGCCATCATTGAGTCAACTAATTTCATTCGAAAATCTTTAAAATTTTGTCCAGACCTGCAACTTAAATGGAATCCCAGACAGGTTTGTTTTGTGCCTAGCACATACGTATTACAATACTAGAACTTAGTTTGGGAAAACTTCGGGAAAACTTTTCTATCCTGCCCCTTTAAATTTTTTAGTCACTATGGTTATTGATTTGAACATTAGAAAACCAAACCAATGTTCTGAAAGAAAAAAATTTCAAACAAAATTCTTCTGGTGTCTGGCCAACTGTATGCTGTAATACGGTGGGCTTGAGCCAGCAACATGGGAGGAATGTGTGGTTTTGGCTTCTTGTGTTATAGGTCACAGCAGCCTGTCAGCAGGTGTTCAGTAGCACTGTGTTTAAACACCTGCTGTACTTTACACTTCCCATAAGTATGGCAGAAGATGTCGGTTTTATAAAATGTTCTGATGTCGTATTTCAGGAGTGACACATAGCTGCTTGTTAAATTTGACTGCTACAGTCAGAAAAATGTGGGTATAATAGAACAAGCTATATTCCGTCAGCTAGAAATATGTGTTTTTTTTTGTTAGCATGCTGGGATTTATAGTTCCACCAATGCAGCCCTGGATATAGTTAGTACTGAACTTGTAGTAGGTTTGTAAGATTAGGTAAATGCACCTAAAGAATGCAGCATAGGAACTATATAAGAATGTAAGTTCCCTCTTTGAATACATACTGTATCTTTAGATAGCGGTTGTTTTGCTAAGGGAAAATAGGCTGTTCACTTTCCTTAGCTCAGTGAATGATGTAAAACTCTTCTAACTTCCATCATCCAATCGTGTGCAAGCAAAAATGATTGGGTATTCTTTGAGAAGTGAATTTTAGCCACATTCAGTAACCTAGAGAAAAATTCCTTTGTGAAGTCAATGGCCCATATGCCTTTAGTGCATCAACCCCATATGTATTTATTTCAGTTACTTATATAGTGTTGTCACTTTATGCAGCACTTTACATACATATATTGTACATCCACATCAGTCCCTAACCATCAAGGGGTGTCGAATCTAAGGTCCCTAACTCACATTCATACATACACATACTGGGGACAATATAGACTGGAGCCAGTTAACCTACCAACATGTCTTTGGAGTGTGGGAGAAAACTGGAGTATATGGAGGAAACCCATGCAGGCACAGGGAGAACATGCAAGCTCCAGGCAGGTGGTGCTGTGGTTGGGATTTGAACCAGTGACCCTAGTGCTGGCAGTGCTAACCATTAAGCCACTGTGCTGCCCCATAGTGCCTATTGGTATTACAAACCATTTGACCTAATTGCATAGTAATACCAAAAAGCCATTATTATCTTATTAATATATTATCAATATTAATATTACTGAAGATGTTTTGCTGCTATAGTCTTTATAATTGTTTTAATAATTCACAGACATTTCTGGGAGGCATTTTGCGTTAACTATTTTTCCATTCTTTTTTTGGAGTTTTGCCTCTTTCTACAGCCAAGCAATACCATCTTTGTTACTGACCTATTTCTGACATAAAAGCAAAAAGGAATTTATGCAGAAAAATGGTTTTAATTGAATAAACGGTGCCGGAAGGATAGGATGTGGAGATGATGTGTTTATTTTTTCCAGTTTTTCAATCTATATGGCATATGAATGCATGATATAGAATAATCACATATACCAGTGGGTAAGCATAGCAGATTATTTAACCTCCCTAGCGATCTGCATATGTCAATATTTTTGAATGTCAAATCGGTACATTCTTTTGCATGGAAATTTGTTGTTTTATATTGTAGGCCTGTAATTCTTAAGAATAACTCACTTAAATCTGTCCAAACAAGAGTCTAGTAAACATGAAAAAGTTTGAAACACGAAATCATAAATTATAATATAATAAATAATTATAAAAAATAATAATATAGTAATAATAAATTTAATTCAATAATGAAATCATACCAAAAACACTGAAATTTGTCAAAACAAGGGTGCAGTATTACTAGACACTGCATATTGGTTTAGTAAACATCCCGGGTATGAAAAATTTTGAAACATGGAACTGCACAAAGTCCGACATCACAATCAGGACAATGGAACCTGGTTTCCTTTCTGATTTTCTTTCCACTGTCATCTCGCTTCGAGCAACAAACCATGCACATCCTTGTATGTGCTGACTTTTTCTCGGTTGGTGGGATGTAGTCCACAAAGTGACGACCAGTCAGGCGTTAGCAGTTGACAATGCCAACGGCTGCTATTCACAGCCATTGATGGTGTTTGGTGGTTCAAAAAGATACGTTCTGCAATTTTCCAAATGAAGTCAGAATGAATCTCAGACTTGCCACTCTTTTTTTTTAGCAGAATGTAGGCATTCCACAAGCATTGCTCAAGAAGATGCCTGAAGATCTTCTTGTAGTACTTCTTTTGCTGTTTCTTCATTGCTGGGTAGAATGTCATTGCTTGGTCGGCTTTGTCGACACCTCCCATGGTGTTATTGTAGTCTATCACTACTTGTGGCTTCATGATTTCTTTCCCACCTTTTGTGTGTACCATAACAGTGGAAGTATTATGAATTGTACTCATTAGGCACACATCTTTCTTGTCACGCCATCGCAGTGCCATCGTTTTGCCTTACTGCCAGGCAACCATTTCTCCAGTCTTCAGCTTCTTATTGCCAAACATTGGCGGCATGTTGCTCCGGTTAGCCCTAACGGTTCCATAGGCATCTGTTTTGTTTTGCAGAAGAAACTCATAAAGTTCAGGAGACGTATAAAAGTTGTCGGTTGTTACGCAATAGCCCTGATTTAGCAATGGCTCAATGAGTGAAAGAACAGAAGATGTTGCCATTCCATAGTTGCTGTATTTTGGATTTAATTCTGTTCCTTTCTCAGTGTATATACCTGAATTCCAAATGTAGCCAGTTGACCATTCGCATAGCATATAGGATTTTATGCCAAATCGTGCTCTCTTTGATGCAATGTATTGTACCCAGCTGAGCCTTCTCTTGTAGGCCATTATACTTTCTTCTATGCTGATATCACTTTCTGGCACATAGCTCCATTGGAAATTCTTTAGAATCATTTGAGATACCGTATTTATTCGAGTATAACGCGCACACGTGTATAATGCGCACCCCTAATTTTCGATTAAAAATCGGTATAAAATTTTGTTTCACTTTTTGAAGAACCAAAAATATGAAGAACACTGAATTGTGCAAAACAGCAAAACAGCAATGCTTACCGTAACGTGTGGGCGAGGAAAGGAAATGAAGAGGCGACCATATGTTACAGCGGATAAGAATTCTCACCCCCAGTGTATCTCGCCAGTTCGGGCCGCCCACTGTACGCGACGAGGGGACATAGAAAAAAAAAAACGATCTCCTGTTTTCACCGCCCCTTAAAGGGGCGGGGCCGGCACAGGGGACGTTTTTTTTTCTTCGCCCTCGTGTACAGTGAGCGCCTGCGCCCTCAATGGACCGGCCGCCACTGCGTCACCCCACCAGTGCATCTCGCCAGTTCGGGCCGCCCACTGTACGCGACGAGGGGACGTAGAAAAAAAAAAAACGATCCCGTTTTCGCCGCCCCTTAAAGGGGCGAGGCCGGCACAGGGGACGTTTTTTTTTCTTCGCCCTCGCGTACAGTGAGCGCCTGCGCCCTCAATGGATCGGCCGCCACTGCGTCACCCCACCCCAGCCCTCGTTTATAACGCGCACCCAAACTTTGATTTCTTTTTTTGGTAGAAAATTTTTCGCGTTATACTCGAATAAATACGGTACTTCCCAAATTTCTTTTGTTTTGGTGCAGAATGAGTAGTTTAATCAAATTCTTCGTTGTTTTCGAAGTGTAAATATTTCATGATCAGGGAAAATCTGTACTCTGACATGACCGTGCCAAAGAATGGAGTGGCAAGTAATTTATTAGTTGTCCAATACCACTTCTTCAGGGATTTCCCCACCACTCCCTGAAGTATTATTAGGCCCAGAAATGTCCAAATGTCATCTTTGGTCACTGGCTCTCACTTTCTGCTTCTTGGAAACTTCCGATGCAGAGTAGTCAGTTGTTGCTCTTGGTACTGGTTTGTCTGAGTAACTATTTTTTCAATAACCTCATCGGTCAGAATTAATTGTAAGTATGCCAAGGGGTTGTCGTGTTCAATGTCTACTTTTATACCAGATGCTCCAGTAAATGGGAATCTTGGGGGCGCTGCCTGATTTGTACCACAGTCAATAGAGCACCAAGTTCGCACATCACTGAGCTCAGTCGCAGAATCGTCGCTGTCGTCACTTTCAGTGTCTGATGACAAATTTCCCCACGAATCACTATTGCTCAATTCTGCAAGTGATTCTAATTCACTATCGCTGTTCCCTAGCTGGTCTAAAACCGCTTTTGACCTAAAGGGACACTTTGGATGCCATAGATGTTCTCAAGTTTCCAGGCAGAAAGAACGGTAAAAGTGCAGGCAGGGCACTAGGGACAAAACTGAGGTTAAATGGATTGATACAGTAATGTAATCCTAACAGATTACAATGTATTGTGTGTATGTCATATTTTTACTTTTTTGAATCTTACGCCGATTCTGCCCCCATGCATCACTCGCAAGGAAGGGAACCCAGAAGACGGATGCCGGCATTGGCCAGAGGACACAGCAGGAGGACATTGGGGGATCGCAGGACAAGGTAAGGATTGGGGGATCACAGGACAAGGACTACAGTGTAATCCTGGGTGTGGCTCGGGGTTACTGCTTTTAGTACTGAAAATTAACCCCGAGCCACACTCGGGATTACCGCCAGGGAGGTTAATAAGAGATTGCAGAGAGCAATGATATACTGTTACCCTCAGCAATCAAACATCAGCTTTCAGCAGTGTAGAGAATTATAAGGTGAATTAGTGCACTTTGCTCTCATTAAATACATAGATCAACCTTTCCTGAAACTTTTTACCCTAGAGGAACCCTTAAAGTGATTGTAAAGGCTCAGCATTTTTTTTATTAAAAAAATAAAAATGTTATACTTACCTGCTTTGTGCTCCTTTCACAGGGATCAGACAGGTATGGAATGCCAGGGCCAAGCTTTAATAGTGCAGAGGCTACTAAATTGATATACATGAGGTTGTAGAATGATTGTAAGATCAGATTATAATGTGCGTGGTCAGCTCTAGTCTCCATACATAGAAACTCTGGAATTACCTAGACTGTGAATTCAAACATAACACTTCCGGCCCATTATATGTAATGCAGGACACAGCCTATGCAGAGCTTCGTGAGCTGGAAAGTAAATAGAAGTGATGAAAAGCATAATCTTGCATTCCTTTTAGAAAGCTGAAAGAAGTGGTTAGCTGAATATGTGATAGATAGGAGTAAACAACACAATCAGTGCTCAGCACTATGTCAACTGAATGGTTCAGCTGCATATTGGTTCAGCCCAGCTTCTAAATCTTAAACTTTTGTTAGGACAGACAGTGTTCAAATCAACTTTACAACTAATAGTAAGTTCTGCCAGCACAGTACAGACACAGAGTTAAACCGGCCATAGATGGAGCTAATCTCGGCCAGTTCAGCAGGTACTGACCGAGATTCGCTCCATCCATGGCCATGCTGGTTGTACCTAAACCAGCCTGTCTGATTTTTTACATGAGATTACTGCCAGCAGCCATAGCTGCTAGCAGAAATCATTGTGTTCTGCTGGTCAGGAAGTCTGCCTACCAACAGAACACAATAGTGCAGTCAAAGGGATTCCTCTTGGTAGAAGGAAAGAAAATCAAATTATCTTGCTTTAACTATTATTATACAATATTTATAAAGCACAGATAGTTCGTTCAGCGCTGTACATTACAAAGTGGGACAGAACATGTGACAGAACAATAACAATACAATGCAAAACATGAGGGGATTGAGGGCCCTGCTCTTTCGAGTTTACAATCTAGGAGGGAGGGGATGGTGGCACAGGAGGAGATAGCTGTGGGGGATGGAGTGGTAGGAGGAGTGGAGGAGGTCGGCAAGTTAGCAGGGGGTGGGGTAGGCTTGCAAAAAAAAGAGGGGTTGTGAAAAGAAATTCACAAAGAAAGCGGCTACATTAAGAACAGGATGTGATACTCAGAAAAATTTCCAAAAATTATACTTTATTACACATACAAATTTGACATATGGGCAATCGCCCTGGTTTACCATCACCTCAGTATGAGACAGTACACACAGACCTAAAACCATATAAAATGACACCAGTACCGGTCTAAATGCATGTGCAACAAGGACAATGACTACAGGAGTCTAAAGTCCCTGTAGCACAGGCGCATAGGTGGACACTTCCCAAAGGAGGTGTATACAAAAATTATACCATAGGTATACCATAATACGTGTAATAAATGTGTAGACTAAGCTACTACCAGAATGGTTATATCCCATACAGGGAATTTCAAAAAATTATACCATAGATATAAATATCACATGTATGCAATGCAGCAAGCACAGTATGCGTCAAAAAGAAGGCATGCCTCTAGGCCTATATGAGACAAAACATAAATGTCATGTAAATGATGCAACACATTCCTATGCCGGCACAAGTGGTTGGGGCCCATTCATCTGTGATTATTACCAGCTGTTTCCTAGGGCTCTTGAATAAAAATATGCCCCATTTTTTACCAGGATGGAAGGATAGATGCATAAAGCAGCGCACTGCTTGAAATGGTTTCTTCACCACTGCATGTGGACTACATACCACTTTCTGTGAGAAAAACAAGACACATCCCAATAGATCTTCTGCCTGTTGAAATACATGTGGTATATCTTGTTTCTTATACAGAGCACCATGATGTCCCCATCCTGTAGTGAAACAAACAATATGTGGAAAGTCACTGAAAGAGCTTTCACTCTGTATAGGATATATAGGTCATATATGTCACATAGGACCATATATCTAGTGTCCTGCAACAGTCCACTCACCACCTGTGCAATGGATAATAGGAGAAGAAAGAATGTCCTTCATAGGTGCTGCCATACAAGGCCGGGGAGGCCAAGCAACCACCGCTGACATCCGCCGATATACCGCGGGTTCCAGCCTCTTCTCGGCGCCTGTGCTGCCTAGGCTTGCCTCATGGCATGTGAAATGGCTTCCTCCCTGTGGGTCAGCGTGCGTTCCACCTAATGCGCATGACCGGAAGTGACGTATCTGACATATGACGTGGGGTAGGCTTCCCTGAAGAGATGGGTTTTCAGGGTGCGCCTAAAGGAGAGGAGAGTAGGTGATAATCTGATGGGTTGGGGCAGGGAGTTCCAGAGGATGGGTGACACCCTGGAGAAGTCCTGGAGGTGGGCATGGGAGGAGGAGACCAGGGAACTAGAGAGAAGGAGGTCTTGTGAGGAGTGGAGTGTGCGTGCTGGGTGGTACTTGGATATTAGGTCAGTGATGTAGTTCGGGGCAGTGTGGTGGATGGCTTTGTCACTATAGTAAACACAGCTCCTCGGTCTCATCATAAAAAAAGAGAACTAAGTGGGATTTTTAGTGCTGGAATTACCACAGACTAGCATCTGAAATTGGTAATCATATTTTTTAAGTTATATACAGCGCCTTGAAAAAATATTCATACCCAAGGGTCTCAATACTATACCTACAACCCAGTTGAACTGAAACACTGCTTGTCAGACCTCAACCTTTTGGAATCCAGCTCTACATCACAAGCCTCCTCAACAGATTCCACCTCACGTTTGCCTAGAATACTCTGTAGCCCACGTCACTCCTTGAATCAAGAAAGCGAAAAGAGATCCCAGACAATAGCTCAGCTTCACTCCCAGACTTTCCAGCCAGAGGGGACAGGATGATCATGAGGGCCACCTGTGGTTGGTCTGCACACTTCTCTGGCACTTTTGTGGCTCATTTTTTTCATCTTTTCAGGTTTCCCTCTCCCGTCGGCCTTAGGATGGGGGCTAGGTCTTCTTCTGGAAAGGAACAATGCAGATTCCTTGAGACTGTCATAATGGAAGCACTGTCCAGAATGATCAACATTCCAAAGCTGAAATGTCGCTGCCATGAACTCCTCTTTCTTTGCGCTTAAATTTTTGTTTACTGTATCCTCTCCTCAGTGTGTCTGGTATTTGGAAGGGCTGTGTTGATTACCCCGACCCCCACCGCACTTTTTTTTCTCTTTCTTTCTCTCTTCTTCCCCCTCCCCCCCACTCCCTTTCTGTCCTATCCCCTAACTCCTTTTCCCCACCTTACTCCCCTATTCCCCCCCCTTCTTTCTTTTTCCTTTCTCTTCCTCTCCCCCCTTCCCCTCTTCTTTTCTTTCTCCCTTTGTATCCCGAAGACTCTGATGTCTTCTTTTCTCTACTTCTGGTTATTTATAAACCCCCCTACATCTACAGAGACGTAGCTACAATGGAGATTAAGGATGATATAAATGCATTCTGCCGAAGTAACACTGTTTCCAGTTGCAGATCCATTTTAGATAGAAACTGGAATTAATATAATGTCTCCATCATACGCTGGATCAGGGTTTTTTTTTGGTGTGTGTAAGTTGTTTTCTTGCTTATTGATCTATGTGGTGGCTGCCTGACTTGGAGATGTAGACACCTACTCCTAGCTGGAATTGACGGGTGTATTGAGCCTAATTGGGGATGCTACCTGTCAATTCTCTACCTTATGGGTTCATTGTACTTCCAGTGTTGTGAGGGGTTTCGGTCTACACCTGGTACCTTGTTGGCTACCTGTCCCCGTTCTGGTTCGGGGTCGGCTTGCATGGGTAGACTGTTCTCCCCTCCATTCACATGCAGGTGCGGTCGTGCCCTGCCCACTCAACCGCATGTCGTTTGCTGGGTGCGTTTGGGGAGTGGGCTGTGCGGGAAGACCTCTGTCGCTTGTATGTTTCTACCTTCTCTATGGTTTAGCTTGATGTTTTTGTCATGTCTCTGTATTGTTATTCTTTGATTTATGTCAGAGCCCTATAGCTTGTTGTGGAAGACCATCCCCCTACTCCCTCTATTGCACTCTCTCCTCACCCCCGCCTTTTTTCCCCCCACCCTTCTCCATTTTATTCTCGGACAATGCCTTGGAGGGGGGAGGGGGTATGCCGGGGTGGTACATGCCACCCTCCTCTGTTCGCTGATGCGGAGTAATGCTCCTCATGTTATATGGGATCACCTTAATACACGCAGTGCATCATCGCTTTTTCTTTGCAGCACTTAATGGGTATTTACGCTTCTCCCACTGCGTCATGACCATTATGGAAAATTCCTCTCCTTCTCTTCTCTGTTTCCCCTCTCTCTTTACTGTAACCATTTTCTCTCCTTTCTTTTTTTCTCTTTTCCTGTTCACCATGTGGGGCACAGGGGTTTTGTCCTAGGGGCACCTTCATTGGAGAATTGTCTATATATGTCACCATGGCTCTCACCTCGTTGACATTAAATTTCCAGGGCCTCAACTCTCCCCAGAAGAGAACAAAAATGTTTAGGTATCTTCGTTCATCGAAAGTTGATATAGCTTACTTTTTATCAGTTCTTCAGACCCATCAGAAAGGCCAACTCATGCTCTCTGGAGACTCTAATTTGGTCCTCAGTCCTAAATTAGATAAAGCTCCTTCTGGTACATTAGCTTCCTCCCCTTTATGTTTTCCACCCCACTAGAAAGGATTACACCTTTTATTCCAATCCTCACTCTAGCCATTCCCATATTGACCATGTCTTTGTGACTCTCTCTTTTCTTCCACAGTTATTATCCATCGTGATTTCCAAGTTTCCTTGGTCAGACCATGACCCTATATTAGTATGCTGTTTCGTACTCTCTCAGTGCCCTAGCACTCCCGCTTGGTGCCTTAACTATTCTCTGCTCTCCTTTTCATCTGTGGTCGAGGACATTAAGATCCACTCGTTTGAATACTTTTGAACTAATGTTGGAACGGTCTTCTCTTGAATCACAACCTGGAAAACTTACAAGATGGTTTTCTGTGGCTACATAATACAGCTAGTCTCCTGACGGCGAAAGGAGAGTGATCAACATAGACAATACCTAGAAAGCGAACTTGAGCAGGTCAGGTCACTTTTTAAACAGACCCCGATGCCTATGCTTAGATGGAAAGTGGAACTCCTTCATACTGACCTTATGTTTAACAGATGAGGCAGAATGTCACATGCGGTGGTCACGACTCAAGGTTTATGCGAATGGGAATTAAATAGGGACTATGCTAGCTAACAAATTATGTTTGTTTGCTCCCAAACAGTATCATTACACTTTGAAAACCAGGAAGTGTCTGAGAACTTCGAATCCAATGCATATAGTAGATGAGTTTTCTCATCATCTTTCGAAACTGTATGCGGGCGCAAAAGACATTCCGACACAAGCCATCGCGACGTTCCTTCGTGATACCACCCTTCCAAATATAACGGACGCCCAAAAAGATATGTTAGGGGCAGATATCACGCAAGATGAACTTAGACAAACAGTCCAATCTCTAAAGGTACACACATACTGTATCTCCCCAAACTGCTTTATCCTTTTCAAGTACTTCCTCTCCGTGTTCCACTCCACATATTACGCATTCTTTAGCGTCAAATTCTTCTGTTTGTCTGGGCCTCGAGAAGACCTTGGTTGTCCAGGCATCTGCTTTACCGTCTGTGACTTCGAGGTGGCCTTGGACTCCCCAACATTCACCACTTCTACACTGCAGCCCAAATCACCCCCCTTACCCAACTTTTTTTCTGGCAAGGATTTGCCTCTCTAGGCACTGATAGACATCTTAGACACACATCCTGTTCTGCCTTCCGCTTTGTTATGGCTTCCCTGATCCTCCAGACCTAAACCATTGAATCCGATCCTGGCTCACTCCTTAAGAATTTGGGATTCGTGTAAATATTCTACGGGCTTATCTCCTCACCTACCTCTTCTTCAATTATTTGATTGCCGTTATTTCCTCCAGGCTTTCCACTGGTGGATAACTCGAGGTTTTATGACTATCTATTCACTGTTAACGGTTCGAGGTCTGCGTACGTTTGCCCAACTCCGTGAGAGTCACGATATTCCACCTTCTGAGGTCTTTAGATACTTAGAAATATGCCATTTCATCGAACCTCTTGTTTGTAAGCTACACTCCCCCAGGACTTTCGAATTGCTTTGCAAGGCGTTGGCATCCACCAAGGGCGCATGTTCGCGTATCAATACGGAATCACATAGCGGAACCCCTACCTACCTACTGTATTCAGTGGGGTAGAGAGCTTCAGGAAATGCTCTCCACTGAGGACTGGGTAATATACAAGTGCTGGAAAACTCATATAAGGTCTTATCCAGATGGTACTTTACGCCGGTTCGAATACCTAAATATGTGTCAGGATATGACCCTAGTTGTTTCTGCAGGTGCTCCCTGGATGGTACGATGCTCCATATATAGTGGACCTGCCCAGTAGCTTACCGATTATGAACCAGAGTCTATAACCTTATCTATTCCGTCACACATGTCAACCTCAAGAAAGATCCTACTGAAGTGTTGCTTTTCAAACCTCTTTGAAACCTATCTCGTAAAATCCATGTGCTGATTAGTTTCTTTTTCATGGCCACCAAACAAACTATAGCGAGCTCTTGGAAACCCCCTACTTTCCAATTTGAGGAAGTCAAGTCTAGAATCCATGGCTTTTTTATCAACGAAAAACTGACAGCGGTGCTGGAAGATAATCATTATAGGTTTCTTTCTGTCTGGCAGCCTTGGGTGGACTACCATCCGGTTTCACACTTCACTACGAAACTAACTAATCTCTAATATGCAGAGCAATGCTCATCATACGTACCTTTGTGGGGGCGACGTCTTCCTGAGCTCCTCACAGGTGAACTTCTTTTCTTTTCTTGGTCCCTCTTCTCCCCCTTTCTTTTCTTCCACACTTTTCTCTTTAGGCCCCTCCCGGAGATCAGGGGCCCCCTTTCTCCAGCCCCTCTGCGTTCTCCGTGTCTCTCTTCACTTTCTCCTTCTCTTGACTGACTTACTTATCAAGGCCCTTGAGGCCACCGTTTGATGCTGTTGTCCATTACGTCTCCATACCCTTCCTAAAGTTTATGGAAATGGTCACCACCACCTAATCCCCCCCCTCCCCTTTTTCTTTTCTGCCTGGAGGTGCACCATTGATGAGATGTGGATGGGAGATGTTTAGACACACAAGCTTTATGACTCTACAGAGATCGTTCATTGTAGGCTATCAGGTTTTATCAAGCGCCTGGTTTTATGCTTGATGTATCCTCATGTTCCTTTTACTCTAGTTAAAGGTGTATCAGGCTTCTTTTTAGGCCCCTGTGTGGGTCATGTCTGTTTTCTTATGTATCCGTACATGATCTTTATCTGTTCTTCAGTTGATTGCACTATCATGTACCACATATGTCATTTCACTCTGTATAATGTTTTGCTATATTCAATAAAATTCTTTTGGTACCAGAATAAGTATTCATACCCCTTTATTTATTGGTAAAAAATTTTGACAACCATTTATCATTTTCCGTCTACTTCACAATTATGTGCCACTTCATGTTGGTCTATCACATAAAATTCCAATAAAATACATTTACGTTTTTGGTTGTAACATGCCAATATGTAGAAAATTTCAAGGGATATGAATACTTTTTCAAGGCACTGTATGTGAATGAGAACATGTAACAAGTATGAAGTAAGTGTTATCCCAATCTGGCTTCAAAAATGCACTTTAAAGGGTTAGTTTTACGTTTTTCATAAAACCATCCCATGCACAACTGCATCCCTAGAACATTACAATCCCCTCTTCAGCTTTTTAACCTCCCTGGAGGTATTCCCGAGTGTAGCTCAGGGTAAAGTTTCAGTACCACAAGAGGTAACCCCGAGCTACACTCGGGCTTACCATGCGGCTCTGCTCCGGTATCTCTTCTTCACTTACCTTGTCCTGTGCTCCCGCGATATCCCTCCTGCAGCGTCCCCGGCAATGTCCTCCAGCCAATGCCGGCATCTGTCTTCCAGGGTTCCGTTCCCTGCGACGTCAGGACGTACGGGGACGGAACCGGCGGGAAATTTACAAATGTCAAAAAGTGACATTCACTGAATACACTAAAATCACATAGTAAAACATTACTGTATCAAACCATTTCACATACATTTTGTCCTGAGTGCTTTGTCCTGTGCCCTGCCTGCATTTTTACTGTTCTTTCTGCCTTGAAACTGAGAAATATCCATGGCGTCCAAAAAGCGTCCTTTAGGTCAAAAACGGTTTTAGACCAGCTAGAGAACAGCGATAGTAAATTAGAACCACTTGCAGAATTGAGTGATAATGATTCGTGGGGAAATTCGTCATCAGACACTGAAAACGATTTTGTGACTTTGCTCAGTGATGTGCGAACTTGGCGCTATATTTCAAATTTCAGTGTTTTTGATTTGATTATATTATTGAACTAAATGTATTATTATTATATTATTATTTTTTATGATTATTTATTAAATTATAATTTATGATTTCGTGTTTCAAATTTTATCATACCCGGGATGTTTACTAGACTCTTGTTTGGACAGATTTCAATGAGTTATTCCTAAAAATTACAGGCCTATAATAAAAAAAATACATATTTCCATGCAAAAAAATGTACCGCTTTGAGCACAGAAATACTGACAAAATCAGACCGCTAGGGAGGTTAAACAATACTCCTTTGTCATTTCATACTTGTAAGCTATACTTGACCTGTCTGCAAAAACTCTGAGTAGGCGATCCTCCGTCCTGCTTTTTACAGGTGTGCTTCCAACGCCGAATGATTGTGTTACTTGATTGTGTGGTTGAGTGACTCATTCAAAGATGGCCTATGCGAAGTGTGGGATTTCTCCCTCCCTGTGCTGAGCCACTGCAGAGGGAAAAGTAGCCATATACACAGCAAAATTTCCACAGATTCCTGCTGAATGGCCATATTTTGCTCTGTTGGTGGCCTTGTTTTTCAATCGACTTTTGTTGAAGGAGCTGGGCAAAACAGTACTTGTATCCAATCAGATGGAAGGATTGTTTGGGCATTCTGACAGCTTGCACCATTGGCTGTCAGAATACAATAGCCTACAGTGGGACATTAGTCCATCCGCAGGCTGAACGAAAGAAATCTGCAAGTGTATGGTCATCTTTACTAAAGCAAGACATGAGAAAACATGACTGCCTCCCCAAAATCAAACAAGACTCTGGTCTGTGTTACAGTTCCTCAATTTCAAGCCTGTTTGCTTTACGATGTACACACCCATTGCCGTTTTATGGTTTAGGGAGTAAATGAACATTAATGTCTACTGGCACAGGACTTCACAAGTCTTATGCTAGGGTAACTATTCTTACTTTGGTGGCTTCTGATCTCATAGACCTGTCACTTTAATAGTCTTGTGTGTTGTATATTACCTATAGGATATGCAGGTGTTCTAGTATGCAGAGCTGTGGACTAAAGAGGGTAGCAGAAAATGTCATGATCCAGGCTGTTGTGATGTACCATTTGACTTGGCATTGTTTCATTACAGCAATAGCAGATGTGCTTACTGAAAAGCAGCAGGGAAGGCACGGCTTTACTGAGTAGATGGCAGTCTTTAACTTCACTCGGTGGTGAGAAGTTTCACACTGCAGTGTCCATTCTTCCTGGAGATTTTCAGTGATGCAGGGATTTCATCTCCCTGTTTAGAATACAGGTCACTTGATGCATTGCCCTGTTACTCATTTGATAAGTATGCTGGCAAGTTGGCCTGAGCTCAGTCAGGCCATTAAGGGGAGCGTATCTCATTAACATTTATTATCAGAGTGCAACATTGAGCTGTAGTTGCTACTTTGTAAAATTACAGCGGTTAACTTAGCAGAGGATAACAGAGCCGATCTTATGGCTTCTTTTAACCACTTGCCTACTGGAAACCTCTACCCCCTTCCTGCCCAGGCTAATTTTCAGCTTTCAGTGCTGTCGCACATTAAATGACAATTGTGCGGTCATGCAACTTCCCATATGACATTTTTATCATTTTTTTCACACACATAGATCTTTCTTTTGGTAGTATTTAATCGCCAGTGGGTGTTTTATTTTTTGCACTATAAATGAAAAAAGAGCAAAATATTTCAAAAAAAATGTTTTCTTTGTTTCTATTATAAAATTTTGCAAACAGGTAATCTTTCTCCTTCACTGATGTGCATTGATGAGGCTGCACTGATAGGCAGCACTAATGGGCACTGATGAGGCTGCACTGATAGGGGGCACTGGTGGGCATTGATGAGGAGGCACTGATGATGCACTGATATGCAGCAATGATGGGCACTGATAGGCAGCACTGATGGGTGGCGCTGACTGACTGAATGCACCAACTGGAGGCACTGACCGGCGGCACTGCCAGGCGGCACTTCTGGGCACTGACGGGTGGCACTGCTGGACAGCACTGACGGGTGACACTGCAGAGCAGCACTGACGGGCGACATTGCTGAGAGGCACTGACGGGCAACACTGCTGGGCAGCACTGCTGGGAAGCACTGGTGGGTGACACTGCTGGGAAGCACTGATGGGCGGCATTGCTGGGCACTGATTGGCAGCACTGATAATCAGGGCACTGATTATCAGTGCAGATCTCCCCTGTGACATCTGCCGGTTATCGGCAGTACTTTCCTCACCCTGTGACAACGTGAGGAAAGTGCAGCCGATAACCAGCAACTGTATTTACATTGTGATCTGCTGTGTCATTGGACACAGCTGATCACATGATAAAAGGTCGCTGTGATTGGCCTTTTACCTTATCACTGACCGTGCCGGGTGCTCGCCACTGAGGGCGTGCAGGTGGCGAGCTTCACAGCCAGAATCCCACTGCTCGTGTGCGAGCCGTGTTGCACTTTATAAATGGTCCCGCAGTCTTTTGGGAGCTGTGATGTGTCCCAAAAGGCTGCGAGGGAAGAGGGGCCTAACTTCTGCTCGGATCACCAAGGCGATTCGACTGAAAGTGAGAAAGTGAACCAGGTACCCATGCCCCCCAAAAATTTTTTTAAAGAGGAGGTGGGGAAAATGCAAACAAGCGGAACTTCCCCTTTTGAGTGAAGTTCTGCTTTAAGCTATCCAAGATGCCTTTAGTTCTACTTTAAATAAACATATATAGAATTTATTATGAAGCATCTCACATCAGGGATGCAAACATAGGTATGCATTTTTTGGACACAACCTTCATGGATGGCCATTCATCAAATATTATATAGATTTGGATGAAGCTACTAATCTGATTTCTTCAGATACTGAATGCCCTGGAAACATTGGCCTTTTTGGAGGTAAATTCTGTAGAAATAAAGAATTTAAAGAAAGGTACTATACATATTAACAATAAATAAATTAATGTAAGGGCATACCATGAGTGGTTAGATAGTTACATATTATAGTTACAGTATGTGTATGGATAGGAAAGTGAGCGCACTCCAGTGAGCGGCAAATGCACAAAAAGGAACCACAAGCCCTTCCAACTAAAATAGACAAAATAAAAGTGCAGCGCTACAATTGTCCAATGCGGAAATATCAAAAGTGGTAAACAGTTCAATTTATGAGGAACTTTCCAGAAAACATTAGTGTAATCCAATCCAATATCGGGGGGTAGAAAGATTGCCCGCTTACCAGAAGCGCAATCTCAATGCGCATGTACAGGTTTCATGTAGCCGAGGTCTCATGTAGGCGCTGCTTAATAATACCCAGGTGGTCCATCAGTGATAAGGCGATACTGGTCTGGTCGGATCACACTGCTCCTTGGGTCCACACAGAGAGCCTAAAAATGCTGGGGCTGAGGTATGGGGACAGTGAGAAACATAGGTGGGCCGCCGGACCTCCTGACCCGGCGGCGTGACTTCAAGGCGTGCGAAGGCTCCTCCTAGACGCGTTTCGTGTCAATACACGTCTACCGTAGGGGCATGGCATCACCCCTACATACATACAGTCAGGTATCTGCCCATGAGCACAAAATACCTTGTCAGTTTGAAAAGTCTTCTGTCAGAGACTTTAACTGTACCAATCATGTCCTGATAATAAAAGTAATTTATAAATAATTGAAATAAAATTAATATATATTTAGTTTAGAATATTGAAAGTCTGCATAAAAAGCTTTAGAAATAACAGGACCTTTATACAGAATAATTGTTCCTGACTTAATGTCATTAGTCCATTACAAGAGATATTCAGCATCACTAGCCATACAAATACACGGGGTCACCAGATGTGAACACAGAGTCACTATAAGGAAAAGCTAGAACAAGGGTTGCTACGGTTACCATCAGCAACTTGGCATTCTTTTTCATCCTGGTGCAACCAGAGACCATTGATGAATATTTCACAGATTAGTGTCAAATGATATAGTGACAACAGGGTGAGGACTGTTAACAATTTCAATTCCAAAGTGGTTTATATCACATGCAATGTATAGTGAAAAAAGTTACTGTAAAATGTACAGGAAAAGTTGTACAATTCATACAGAAGTCGACCAAAACATTATATTACAGAATGTAGTGAATATTGATGAGCTGAAGTGCTTACCAAATGAAGATGAGGCTCCATGCACACTAGGAACTAAAAAAAAAAGAAAACGATGAAAAAAACCTCAAAAAACTGGATAAAAAATGTTCAACACTAGCATTTTTTTTCCAGCGTTTTCCAATTTTTGTGTCGGTGTTTTGCCAGTGTTTAGCAATGTATCTGGTTGGTAAAGAGAGGGCTTAACAACCGATGACTTATCAGCTGTCAGTGCAGTTCCCTGCTGACCGCTGAATATGAACAAAAGAATTGTTGGCATTTAAAACTTGAAAAAAACTGTGTGGTGGTCAGCCAATCCATATCAGGCCCTTCGGGTCTTGTATAGATTTTAAGGGGAACGCTACACCAAAATTTTAAAAAAATGGCGAGGGGGTCCCCCCTAAAATCCATAGCAGACCCTTATTCAAGCATGCAGCCTGGCAGACCAGGAAAGGTGGGGTACGAGTGAGCTTCCAAAGAACATTGTTATTGATGGTTACTTTATGTAAGAGGCAGAAATTGCTTGTTGCTCAAGGAACACCTAGCAACCTGTGAAGGAATACTAGTGTTCCATGGAGCCTGGCTGCTAAAGGCTGCTCTAGAGAGAACAGAAGGGCAGAAAATCCAATGAAATGATCTCAGCCAGAGAGATCTAAGCACCACACAGGCAATTTAAATGAAACTTTAAATATCTAGGTAGCCATTATTGACCTCTCCACCTTCAAATGCTAGCTGTTGGCAAGGATGTAGTTACCACCATAGCAACCCCTGTAGCTGCTCTTGGGGCCAAAGTAGAGGGTCTCAAAAAGGATGACTTGAGAACTCATTCTCTATCTTTTTGTCTGCCTCCTACCAAACTGTTACGGGGCCCTCAATTGCTGGCTCAGGCATTGAGAAATGTAGGGAAGTTTTGCTCACATTACGTTACTTGCCCAAATAGGTTTAGTTGCAATTGATGTGAAACAAGAGAGGATCCAAAGCCACACAGCACAAAGAAATGGCAGCAGCTCCTACCTGAGACTCTCAGAGCCCTGGCTCTACCACTGTACTAAATATTATGAGACCTAGAAGTGAGAGTGAGTATTATTTGGTAATCTTGGCTACTTTAACTACCCAGTAAACATCAATGGAAAGGAGAACTGATATTAAGACAAGAATAGTCCACCAGGAAATGAGGCCTTGTGATTTGCTTATAATTGATTGTCTTTTTATACCCATGATTAGCTTCTAATATTTTATTTGCATACCTCAATTAGGTATAGTCATGAGGAATTCTTGCTTCTATTCACTGCATATTTGTTTGTAGATCCAAAGTGTTAAAAGCCAGACACAGCCAAGCAGCTTG
This sequence comes from Staurois parvus, assembly GCF_062004578.1. Lineage (NCBI taxonomy): Eukaryota > Metazoa > Chordata > Amphibia > Anura > Ranidae > Staurois > Staurois parvus. The sequence continues at coordinate 3,396,005 of NW_028319601.1, read as the reverse complement.
CATTTCTAGAAGGAGGTCAGCATTTCATAGTATGTATATTCATTTCACGACAATGACAGGTGTACAGTTATAGGAGAGTATTGTATGCGTCATGTAGTATTTTAGTCTTAAGTCTGTGTTATTATGGACTTTAGGATTACCTTTTGAAAGCATAGCCACTTTTTAAGCCATGTATTATACTGGACGTCTGACTGGTTTAGCAGCCTTTATACCTTTGTAAATCTTTGTAAATAGCACTGCAGACTCTGAAATAGAAATTTTCATGATATTTATGTACCGACATTGTACATACTATACTGCTGTGCATGTACTGAGGACAGAAGGGATTTGTCTGAACTAAAAGAGCAAACTGCTGAGCCTATTCAAGCAATAGCAGGGTAGATGAGACTTGGGGTGGTCTTCATCATATATGTTGAGTAAAAACAATTTTATGTAGAAATTGAGCAGGCAGGATATATCCACTTTATTAGGTACAACCTTGCAAGTACCGTTTTGGACCCCATTTTGCCTTCAGAACTGCCTTAAAGGATAAGTTCACCTTTCGTAACATGTTACACCCATATTCAGGGTGTAACAAGTAACATGTTATGATCATACCAGCCACTGCTCCCCCCCGATCCACGCTTTGACTGCTAGCTGGGATCTTCTCCTCCCTCTCTAGCTATCAGATTGAGAAAAAACCTTAATCTGTGAATGAGAGACTACAAGTCCCGACAGCCTTAGCAGCTGTCAACTTGTAGTCCTCAATGAACTACCACAGTGCTGTGAAGCGCCGTGGTAGTTCATTCATTCTTCCTGTGAGTATATCTGCTTGCTTGTACATCCTGTACAGGCAAGCAGATATACTGACAGATCTGCAGGAGACATGCCTGACATCAGCAATCTGCTGATCGCTGGTGCAATGCTTTCCAGGTTCCTGCAGACAAAAATAATAAATGCACATTTTTCTACCTGCAAAAAAATGTGCATTTATTTTTTTTCTAAAAGGTGAACTTATCCTTTAATTCTTCAAGGCATAGATTCAACAAGGTGTTGGAGACATTCCTCAGAGTTTTTGGTCCATATTGACATGATAGCATCACAAAGTTGCTGCAGATTTGTCGGCTGCACACTCAATGTGTGAATCTCCTGTTCCACCACAAAGGGGCTGTATTAGATTGAGATCTGGTGACTGTGAAGGCCATTGGAGTGCTCATTGTCATGTACAAGAAACCAGTTTGAGATGATTTGAGCTTTGTGACATGGTGCATTATCCTGCTGGAAGTAGCCAGCAGAAGATGGGTACACTGTAGTCATAAAGGGATGGACATGGTCAGCAAGAATACTCAGGTAGGGCGTGGCGTTTAAACGATGCTCATTTGGTACTAAGGGGCCCAAACGGTGCCAAGAAAATGTCTCCCACACCATTATACCACCATCCTGAACCATTGATACAAGGGAAGATGGATCCATGCTTTCATGTTGTTTACACCAAATTCTCACCCTACCATCTGAATGTTGCAGCTGGAATCGAGACTCCTCAGACCAGGCAACGTTTTTCCAATCTTCTATTGTTCAATTTTGGTGAGCCTGTGCAAATTGTAGCCTCCATTTCCTGTTCTTAGCTGACAGGAGTGGTACCCGGTGTGGTCTTCTGCTGCTGTAGCCCATCTGCTTCAAGGTTCAATGTGTTTTCCATTCTGAGATGGTATTCTGCATACCTTTGTTGTAACAAGTGGTTATTTGAGTTACTGTTGCCTTTCTATCATCTCAAACCAGTCTGCCCATCCTCCTCTGACCTCTGATATCAGCAAGGCATTTTCATCCACACAACTGCCGCTCACTGAATATTTTCTCTTTTTCGGACCATTTTCTGTAAACCCTAGAAATGGTTGTGCATGAAAATCCCAGTAGATCAGCATTTTTTTTAAATACTCAGATTAGCCAGTCTGGCACCAACAACCATGCCACGTTCAAAGTCGCTTAAATTCTCTTTCTTCCCTATTCTGATGCTCAGTTTGAACTTCAGCAAGTCATCTTCACCTCATCTAGATGCCTAAATTTTTGAGTTTCTGCCATGTGATTGGCTGATTAGCAATTTGTGTTACCAAGTAATTGAACAGGTGTATCTAATAAAGAGGCTGGTAAGTGTGTGTATATATTGTGAACTGGAGTAGTTAGCTGTAATGGTAGATGTGTTGTTCTAGTGAGTCCACAGTAGATAGGAACTATTTTTTAAGAGCTTGGTAGCCCACTTTTATTTAAAAGAAGGCAAAGGTTCACATGACTTCCAATGCAAGGGATCTTCTCCAAACTTGAACAGAAATTCATATGCTGGAAATGCCAAGCCACCTGGATCATAAGCTCACTCAGCTTCAGTTGCAGTACCTGTCCTGAATACTTGGCTCTCTAGCCTTTAGACACAGCACCTTGATGTAAGGCTGACCTCTGGCCAATGGATAGGGGTTCTCCTGACATCCCTATAGGAGCCAACCTGACTCCTGGAACTGAGACCTCTGTCTCTTGGCCTCCGGCTGAGTCCTATGACCCTTTGATAAGACCCTCCATCTCCCCACTGGCAGCTGTCTCCAAACGGGGAGTCCTGAGCTATTCTTAGACCCCAGTATATAACGACATCTCCAGATTCCAGGTGACTAGCAAAACCCAGATGCAGGATTGACTGTTCCGATCCAGAGCTACAGAAACCAGAGAAAACCTGCACACACCTGTGCCATTAGTGTGCTTGCCTCTTACAAAATCTGGTGTAAACTGCCTAAGCACACAGTGGCATGGCCTCGCAATGCCACTATATATATACTGCTCAAAAAATGTAATCAGAGTATAGCATCAAGTCAGTTAAACTCCTGGGTTATTTATCTGGTCAGTTAAGTAACAGAGGAGGTTGTTATTCATTTTCTGCTGCTTTGGTGTTAATAAAATTAACAACAGGTGCACTAGATGGGCTACAATGAGATGACCCCCAAAACAGGAATGGTTTTACAGGTGAAGGCCACTACAATTTTTTTCCATACTCATCTTTCTGTTTTTCGCTACTTTAGCATTTGACTAGGGTCAATACCTTGACCCTACAGAGGTTGTACAAGTAGTCCAAGATGGCACATCAATATATGCCATTGCCAGAAGGTTTTCTGTGTCTCCCAGCAAAGTCTCAAGAGCATGGAGAAGATTCCAGGAGACAGGCAGTTACTCTAGGAAAGGTGGACAGGGCCAGAGAAGGTCCTTAACCCATCAGCAGGACCGGTATCTGCTCCTTTGTGAAAGGAGTAACAGGGTGAGCACTGCCAGAGCCCTACAAAATGACCTCCAGCCGGCCACTGGTGTGAATGTCTCTGAACAAACAATCAGAAACAGACTTCATGTCTGAGGGCCTGACATCCTCTATTGGTCCCTGTGTGCACTGCCCGGCACCATAGAGCTTGCCATTGAACATCAGTATTGGCAGGTCTGTCACTGGCGCCCTGTGCTATTAAAAGATGAGAGCAGGTTCACCCTGAGCAGACGTGAAAGAGAAGCCGTGGAGAACATTATGCTGCCTTGTTACATTGTTCAGCATGACCGTTTTTGTGGTGGGTCAGTGATGGTCTGGGGAGGTTTATCCATGGAGGGATGCACAGACCTCTAGAGGCTAGACAATGACACCCTGACTGCCATTAGGTATTGGGATGAAATCCTTGGACCCATTGTCAGACCCTACACTGCTGCAGTGGGTCCTGGGTTCTTCCTGATGCACAATGCCCGGCCTCATGTGGCGAGAGTATGCAGGCAGTTCCTGGAGGATGAAGGAATTGATAACATTGAACGGCCTCCATGCTCGCCTGACCTAAATCCAATAGTACACCTCTGGGATATCAGGTTTCGGTCCATCCGATGCCGCCAGGTTGCACCTCAGACTGTCCAGGAGCTCAGTGATGCCCTAGTCTAGATCTGGGAGGAAAACACACTAGGACACCCATGCTCTGACATTGTCAGGCATGCATAAAAGCACGTGGGGCCATACAAACTACTACTATGTTGAGGTGCTCCAGTAAAATTTCAACAAAACGGACTAGCCTGCTGCATCATTTTTTCACTTTGACGGAAATGAAAATTATCATCCTACAGAGGACTGAATTCAAAGATACCCCGTAAATCAAATGATGGGGCATCCTTAAATTTCTAACACATTACCCAGTCCATATCAGTATAGATATCCAGCATGATATTTTTCCCCGTTGAGATCTGATGTGTTTTCAAAGTGTTCCTTTAATTGTTTTGAGATATATATATATATATATATATATATATATCTGTGAAAACGTATTTGCCCCCTTCCTGTTTTGTTTTTTTTTGCATATTTGTCACACTTAAATGATTCAGATAATCAAACAGATTTTAATATTACACAAAGATAACCCGAGTAAATATAAAATGCAGTTTTTAAATGATAATTTCATTTATTAAGGAAAACAAGCTGTCCAAACCTGCGTGGCTCTATGTGAAAAAGCAATTGCCTCCTAAACCTAATAACTGGTTGTGCCACTCTTGGCAGCAACAACTGCAATAACGCATTTGCAATAACTGGCAATGAGTTGCTGTGGAGGAATTGTGGCCTACTCTTCTTTGCAAAATTATTTTAATTAGGCCACATTGGATGGTTTTTTGAGCATGAACGGCTTGTTTAATGTCATACCACAGCATCTCAAATAGATTTAAGCCTTTGACTAAGTCACTCCAAAACCTTAATTTTGGTTTTCTTTGAGCCATTCAGAGGTGAACTTGCTGGTGTGTTTCAGATCATTGCCGTGCTGTATAACCCAAGTGCGTTTAAGCTTGAGGTCACGAACTGATGACCAGACATTCTCCTTCAGGATTTTCATGGTTCATGAATTCATGGTTCTATCAATTATGACAAGTCGTCCAGATCCTGAATCAGCAAAGCAGCCCCAGACCATCACACTACCATCACGTTTAACTGTTCATATGATGTTCTTTTTATGAAATGCAGTGCCAGTTTGATGCCAGACCTTCCAAAAAGTTCAACTTGTTGTTTCATCAGTCCACAGAGTATTTGCCCAAAAGTCTTGGGGATAATAAAGATGTTGTTTGGCAAATGTGAGACAAGTGTTTGTGTTCTTTTTGATCAGCAGTGGCTTTCGCCTTGGAACTCTCCCATAGACGCCACTTTTGCCTGTCTCTTTCTTATTGTTCATTCATGAATACTTGACCTTAACTGAGGCAAGTGAGGCTGGCAGTTCTTTAGATGTTGTTCTGGGTTCTTTTATAACCTCCTGGATGAGTCTTCGTTGTGACCTTGGAATAATTCTGGTAGGTTCTGGAAGGTTCATCGCAGTTCTAAGGTTTCTCCATTTGTGGATTAGGAATGGCTATTAGGAATCCCTTAGGAATGGCTTTGTAACTCTTTCCAGACTAATACATGTCAATTACTCAGTTTCTCATCTGTTCTTGAATTTTATTACATCGTGGCATCATGTGTTACTTTTTGAGATCTTTCAACATGCTTCATTTTGTCAGACAGATTCTGTTCAAATGATTTCTTGATTCAACAGGTCTGTCAGTAATCCGGCCTGGGTGTGGCAAGTGAAATTTAACTCAGCTTTTCAAAAAATGTGGTTATCACAGTTCATTCATGGTTTAGCAAGGGAGGTAGGGGGGATTAACCCCTTAGGTTCCACCGTGAGTATAACAAGCATGCTTTACTGCATATACAGACTGATATTACTGTTGTGGATTTAGTAACACTTTAAGTAAACAAAAAAAATTATTTTAAAAAAATTAAAGTTACACCCAAGCATTTAACCCCCCCAAAAAATTTGTTGAGACCCCCCACCCCCACATATGTACACACGTACAAACGTAAAAGCACGCGCTGGGGCATCTATGCATGAAATTACGATTGCGATACACGTTACATATCGCCAGAATCAAAGCAATAATTCTACCACCAGATCTCCTCCATAACACTAAACTGATGACCTATAAGGGGCTTTAAAAGCGTCACCTATAGAAAATATAGGGTACTAAAGTTTGTTGCCATTTCACGAGCACATGCAAATTTAAGGTTTGACATGTTGGATATCTATTTGCTCGATGCAACCTCATCTTTTATATTTTACAAAACAATTGGCTAATTTATTGCTTTTTGTCCCCTAAAATTAACTTAAGTGTATTTTTTACTGAAATGTTGCATTTCGTAGCCCTTTGTGATAATATCGTGTGACATAAAAAATTGGAACTGCCATTATTTTATTCTCTAGGTCTCTGATTTCAGAAAATATATAATGTTTGGGGGGTTTGTGTAATCACCAGGCCTTAACTGATTTTTTTTCAACGTGTGCAAAAAACGCAAAAACAGCTCTGGCAGCGAAAGGGATAAACGATAAGCCCGACCCTTCCTGAAAAGCACCCAATCGGTGCTCATTACACTGCAAGATCTCTCTCCTTTTTGCTAGTCCCCTGGTGCGGTGCTGGAGACAGGCAGGGAGGTGAGGAGGAGATAAACAGTGCAATGTTAAAAATATTAAACATTTAAGTCGCCATAAAGCCCCTTTTTGTTTTTAAAAGCCCAAGATATTACTTAACCACTTGCCCTCCAGAGAAAAAAAACAATATTTTTGACTTTTTGCTATTAAACATGTCCAGTAAAAATGTAAAAAATCAACTTTCGGCATAAATTTAGGTCAAAATGTATTCTGCTACACGTCTTTGCTAAACAAAATCCCAATACGTGTAAATAAATTGGTTCACGTGAAAGTTATAGCGTCTACAAATGGCAGTGTATATACTGGAATTTTTTTTTTTTTTATACTAGTAATGGTGGCAATTAGCGACTTATAGTAGAACTGCAGGACTGCGGTGGGCATTCTGACACGGGGGGGGAACTAACTGTCACTGACATCCCCAATGACACTAATACAGTGATCATTGCTAATAAAAAGCACTGAAACTGTACTAATGACACTGGGTAGGAAGAGGTTAATATCTGGGGAGATCAAAGGGTTAACTGCATGCTGTATGCTGTGTGTGTATTTTACTGTTTAAGCACGCTGCTTTGTATTGCTCTGCCATGCAGAGCAATACAAAGCAACATGTTGAAGCTGACGGGAGAGATCTGTATTGTTTACATACAGACCTCTCCCCCATCAGTGATATTCAGCGGTCACCGGGTGCTGGTGGGGAATGTCCAGCTGGGAGCCAGTGATCGACAGCTGAATCCGCCAATGGCGGTGCGAGTAGGGCGCGTGTGTACCCTCTACCCGGAAATGGAAAATCACGTACATATATATATATGATTTTGCACAGCCATGCCGCCCTCTTAGCAGTATTTCTGCTATAGGGTGGCAGGCAAGCAGTTAAAGAACCTCAGATCTAAATAAGGTTTTGGTTAATTTTTTTTTTTAGGACAGGTAGATTGCCATGAGGGACAAGTAGATTGGGGCACTGATTTAGTCCTGATTTAGTTTTTTCAAAAATGTTCACACCCCTGTATATATATATATATATATATATATATATATATATATATATTATAGTGCCAAAAGTATTAGGGCACCCCTCCAAATCATTGGATTCAAGTATTCCAATCACCTTCATGGCCGCAGGTATATAAAATCAAGTAGCTAGCATGCAGACTGCTTCTACAAACATTTGTGAAAGAATGGGTCGCTCCTAGGAGCTCAGTGAATTCAAGCGTGGTACCGTGATAGATTGCCACCTGTGCAATAACTCCATCCATGAAATTTCCTTGCTACTAAATATTTCATGGTCAGCTGTTAGTGGTATTATGACAAAGAGGAAGCAACTGCGAACAGCAGCAACTCAGCCACGAAGTGGTAGGCCACATAAAATGTACATGCTGAAGCGCACAGTGCGCAGAAGTCGCCAACTGCCTGCAGAGTCAATAGCTAAAGACCTCTAAACTTCATGTGGCCTTCAGATTAACACAACAACAATGCATAAAGAGCTGTATGCAATGGGTTTCCATGGCCGAGCAGCTGCATCCAAGCCTTACATCACCAAGTGCAATGTAAAGCGTCAGATGCAGTGGTGTAAAGCACGCCGCCACTGGGCTCTAAAGCAGTGGAGACGTGTTCTCTGGAGTGAAAAATCATGCTTCTCTATCTGGCAATCCGACGAACGTGTCTGGGTTTGGTGGTTGCCAGGTGAATGCTACTTGCCTGATTGCATTGTGCCAAGTGTAAAGTTTGGTGGAGGGGGAATTATAGTGTGGGGTTGTTTTTCAGGGGTTGGACTTGGCCCCTTAGTTCCAGTGAAGGGAACTCTTAAGGCGTCAGCATACCAAGACATTTTGGCCAATTTCATGCGCCGAACTTTGTGGAAACAGTTTGGGGATGGCCCCTTCCTGTTCCAACATGACCGCGCAGAAATGCACAAAGCAAGGTCCATAAAGACATGGATGAGCGAGTTTGGGGTGGAGGAACTTGACGGGCCTGCACAGGCTTCTTGAGTCGTGACCTCAACCCGATAGAACACCTTTGGGATGAATTAGAGTGGAGATTGCAAGCCAGGCCTTCCCGTCCAACATCAGTGACTGGTCTCACAAATGCGCTTCTGGAAGAGTGGCCAAATATTCCCATAGACACAATCCTAAGCCTTGTGGACAGCCTTCCCAGAACGGGCGAAGCTGCTATAGCTGCAAAGGGTGGGCCAACTCAGTATTGCACCCTACAGACTAAGACTGCGATGTCATGAAAGTTAATTTGCGTGTAAAGGCAGGCGTCCCAATACTTTTGGCAATATAGTGTGCATATATATAAAATTTTATTTTTTTTGTATTGATTGCTTGATTATGACAATGTATTTCATCTGCAGGTGAATCAATCTTTGCATCAAGAAGATAATCCTGCTGTCACCAGTTTGTGAGCGTCACATTCGCTATTTTAGAAATATACCCTTAGAAATACAAAATTATCACTTGCTGCAATTCTTCTTGATACACAATTAAACTTTTGCATTAACAGTATACTTATTTTTTTTTAAAAGTTTTTTGCTTTATTCTGCAGGCACGATGACTTGAAGGAAATGCTGGACAGTAACAAGGACTCCCTGAAGTTGGAGGCCATGAAGAGGATTGTTGCTGTGAGCTGTTCTTTTCTTTCATCTTTGTGACAACATACGGTTTATCATGTGCTAAGTCTAGCAAGATAATACTATCTTCTTATCTTTCTCAGATGATAGCACGAGGAAAGAATACATCAGATTTATTTCCAGCTGTTGTGAAAAACGTGGCCTGTAAGAATATTGAGGTGAGATGAAGAAAGTTATGGTGGCACTTACTGATAGATGTCACACAATGACAATACACAGCAGCACAGGGCATAGTCAGCGTATGCTAACGAAAGTCTGGATAACATGGAGAACACTAGAACATGAGCTTACTGGGAAAAGTGACGGCTGCACATAAGCATATCCTGTGGTTGTAGACTTGAGACATGGAGTACAACATATTAAACATTCTGTGAGCTTACTTGTATAACTTTTGTTGTTGTAAGCCCTAAGCAGTATTGGCTTTTCATTTTTTCCTTTTCTGATACCCTGGGCATATCATTGTAAATACAGTAAAGTCTCCTTCCAAATGTGTCTGTAAAGGAACATCTCAAAATAATACGTCTCGTCAGTCACACCCTGCCTTAAGAGCTTATATGTCTTGTTTTTTAGGTGAAGAAATTGGTTTACGTCTATTTGGTTCGTTATGCAGAGGAGCAACAGGATCTGGCACTCCTCTCCATTTCCACCTTTCAGAGAGGTTTAAAGGTTGGTTAAGCATCAATATTGGCACCCACATCAGGACTCAGTTCTGAACTTTGATCTATACAAGCATGCTTTTGCTTACTGTCTCCTAGTTGTTCTTCCCCTTGTAGATTAAGGGTTCGTTCACACCAGCCTGCTCACAATGCTTCCTATAATGCATGCATGGTGCATGCTGAAGGGCCATGCGTTGTTACAATGCATTGCACAGTTTACAGTTGTTTTCTGTGTGCCCTTGTGCTGATCTATGCCAGTTTTTCCTAACCTTTCTTTAGCCCAAGGGAACTCTTGAATGTTTTTAGGTTAGCAACCCCTGCTAAAATTCATTGGAGGTCAGAGAGAAACATGTCCCTTCCATTTGTGGCCAGTGTAAAGAATTTCCCCTTGCACACAACTAAAGAGGTTCAGTGATGTCAAGCCCTGCCAAGTGGCATTGGCCTTGGACTATCAAATGGGAGATCAATCTGCCACAGCTCAAGAAACCTCTAACAACTGCCAGTGTAACCCTGACTGAGAACGGCTGATCTATGCAGATTGATGCAGCTCAATAAACATAGTGTGAATGTACCATAATAGGATCACTCAACTAACCCCTCCTGCCACCTCCGCAATAGCATATACTGATCTTTTCTCCTTCCTGTTTTGATCTCTTCAGCCATTGAGAGCAAAGCACAATACCTAGTACTGAGAAGTTATGGACCTCAGCTACAGTCTATCAATCAGGCAAATTACAGGATTTTAAACAGAATTATTCTGTGTTAGGAAGTTTATTCTTTGAATAGTGCATCAGAGAAACATTCAAATGACAACAGCTGTCAGAGAATGCAATTAACTAATGATGATTGGTCATGGTTCTTCTGCAGTTCAAAACCTCTTTTTTGAAGTTGACTGTGTGGATCTTTCACATTTGGCTAACAAAGATTTTGGTGGTACAGCCTAAGCATGGTCAAGAAGCCTGTTCCACACATTATGGGCACCTTTATGCTTACAAATAGTTAAAAGGATATATAATACTTTTTGCCACGTAATTAAGACATTTTGTAACAAGACGATCAGATTTCCCCCAATTACTTTCTGAAAGGGAGGGTTCATTGTTGGAAAGAAAATCGGTTTTGGAATCAAGCCTATCCCTTCTGCTTGCAAGCTGACATTAATTAATAATGTAAACGTCATGAGGCAAATGTCTGATAATCAGGAACTGAGACCTTGTGCTACCGCTAGAAATCTTTTTCATATTTTTATCATTGTCCAATATTTGTGCTGATAAAAGGAAGAATTAGGAATGAGATAAGCACTATGTTTATTTTTGCAGGACCCCAACCAACTGATCCGAGCCAGTGCTCTCCGTGTACTCTCCAGTATCCGTGTGCCAATCATTGTACCCATTATGATGCTTGCAATAAAAGAGGCAGCTTCAGACATGTCTCCCTATGTGCGCAAGACAGCAGCACATGCGATACCCAAGCTGTATAGGTAACAAAATTATTATTATTGCATGCAATTAGTATCATCTAATCTGTATTTTCATATGTTACAAACACATCAAGGTCAACAAAGTTAATAAGGGGGCTGGATGACCTCAGTTATAAGGAATGGCTACAAACATTAAACTTATTCTCCCTGGAGAGTAGGCACTTAAGAGGGGAAAGGATTGCAATATACAAATCCTTATGTGGGACTCTAGCATTGAGAGAAAACTATTTAACCCAAAGGTCTCTAAAGAAGACATAAGGACATGCAATAAAGTTGGACGAGAGGCGGTTCTAATCTCAAGGCGTTCTGTACAGTTAGATCCGTAAGGATATGGAACTCCTTTCCACGGTTGGTGGTGTTAGTGGGGAGTGTAGATAAATTCAAAAAGATTTTAGATGTGTTTCTTAGTGAACGTGGTGTACAGGGATATGGAAAAAGGTACTGACATAAACACAAATGCGCACACACACCATCAGGTTGAACTGCATGGACTGTCATAAGGCACCTTACATCCCATATATATAGGACATTTGTTTACAGAAGAAGCAGGACTTTTATGATGCCATGGACAATCCAAATATTATATATGGAATAAAAGGATTGTATTTTAACAGTTAATCTTTGCCTTGTACATGGCCAAATAGAAGTCCTGCTTCTTTTGTAAACAATTGTCTTTATTCAGCCTTAGCAACTATATAACTGTGTATGTAAGGTGTTTCAAAAGGAATGTTATGGGGGGTTTTTTAGCAGTTTTTTAAGCAAACATACTTGAATGGTTGCTACAGACTGCACCACTGTTTCTGGATAGCACTGATGTCAGAACCAGCAGGAGACTACTGGTCAAGTTCAGGGGGCTTTGACACTCCTAGTGCTGAATCAAGGGAAGGCATAGACAACATCAAAACCAAAGCAATGTTGAGGGTCAAATACCAGTCGGGGGGAGCCAGTCAAAAGCAGGGATCAAAACCATGTGATAATTTTGAAACAAGATAACTACAATGCATAGAGACATTGAAAAGAAACAGAGACTAGAGATAATGTCACCAGTGGGTGGCAATGGATCACCATTACAAGGTATGACCTGAAAATGCCTAGTTTTCTCCAGAACTTCTGTTAAGAACCTCCAGAACTCCTACCAGTACACATCTAGATGCGTAGCTGACATTCCCAGGCTTCAGCCCTCACTGGTATACAATAGAGAGATAGAAAGAGAATGGCCAACACAAGCAGGCTCCAAAAGAGCCAACAGATAAATTCTTTGCAAGTTGTCAGAAGAAACCGAACAGACTTGGAAGCAAATCAGCAACTAGTGGACTAGTAGGTTGCCAGAAAAGCAGACACTCAAGTCTGTAGGCAGACAAAAACAAAATAGATCAGAAGCATGCTGGGAGCAACCACACAAAGACAGATAAAATCAGAGAGCTTGAGCTGGAACAGAAGGTCAAACAGATTAGACAAATCAAGGCTAAATACTTAGGACACAGGACAAAATACAGAGCTGAACACAGACGTTGGTCATGCATTGGCATTTTCCAGTAAGAGACAAATCGACACACTTTAATAAATAGCAGCAAGTATGATGAGATTGGCATGGATCAGAATCGAGAGTGATCAGCAGGAGACAACAGATAGCAGAAAGGCAAAAGTAAAGAAAGGAGTGTGCAAGAAGAATAACGCACAGGCAGAGAAGCACAAAGCATGCAATGGATCCATGTATGCATCATAAACTCAACACACAGATTACAATGTGATTGTACTATCACCTACATGAGCCCTATGATAGCATAAAAAGATTTCTGTAGATGTCATAAAAAACTATTGAAAGTGACATTTGTAGAGATGTCAGATTGAGTCATTCCCTCTAGATCAGGGGTACTGAGTTAAAATTAATAGAGGTTCGGTCAGTAAAATTTCCTTCCAACGGAGGCCGAGTGTCATGTTGGTGCTTTGACTCCGATCCTTCACATCACAGCCTCCCGAGCATGTCAAAGTCCCCCCACCCACCTTTAGGGCCCAAACATCCCAGGCCTCATGGTAAAATGCAGGGTTCTACTGTGTGGACACCTGTAGTGTGAGGTGAAGGAACTGGTGTGGCGGTATGCATTTATGTGCATCGCATGTTGTTCTTTTTTTCTTTCAATTTTATTGAAATGTCAAAATTACATTTAATTCATTTTTATGCACCACCGCTCAAGTGAGGTGCATAGAAACAGACTGTAGGTGATGCTCCAATCCTTTGGAGAAAAATGCATACAGTACTACACTTCTCAGCACTTCTCAGGGGTACTGTTGCAGTGTGAATAGGACACATAGAAAACAATTGTTTTCTATTGCCTTTGCAGAAACCTGTGTTTTTCTAGTGCAGAAAAACACAGATCTCTGAACAAGTGTGAACAAGCCCATACATTAATTTCCTCAGTCCTCCCTTCACATCACAGACCCCCCTTTTACATCAGTGCCCTTAACCCCCCTTTGCATCACCCCCCCCCTTTTACATCACAGACCCGACCCATCACAGATCACCCTATCACAGACCACCCCATCACGGACTGCCCCATCACAGCACCCCCCCATCACAGACTCCCCCTCCCCACCACAGACCACCTCATCACAGTCCTCCCTCCATATTACATACTCCTGTCCCTTTCATAACATCGCAGCACTCCTCCCCTCTCCCCCTTCCTACAGTGCCCTATCCTATTCACACAGGATAGGAAGAACGGCAGGTCTTGACAAAGGGCCCCCCTGTCTAGCAACCAGTCACCCACTTCTTAACTTGAAAAGTCCCACCATTTATCCAGACCTGTTGTGATTCCCATCTGTAAATAAGGTAGGGCAGTGTGGGGAGGGGGAGGAAGGGAGAAGTACTGTGATGTGATGAAAGGAATAGACCTCTCATGTGCCCTTCCTTGAGGATGATAGCGGCAGCGGTGGGCAGGCGAGCCAGTGGTGGGAGAGGACACTCAGGCAACTATTTGGCAAGGTTGCAGTCCAGATAGGACTGTTACTGGGTCCGGATTCAGAGCGCAGTCTGCCATTTAGTGATGCCTGCTCTAGGTGATATTTTTTTCTCTAGAAAGTTTTTTCAAGCATTTTGTATGTTTCAGATTATTTGTATTGAATAAGCCTGACCTGTAGTTAACAGTTAATGCTTAGAGCAAATTTTAAAGTGTTACTAAACCCAGAACCCTGCATTCCCTATATCTGGTCTCCCAGAGTACACAGAACATGGAAGTACAATTATTTTAGTAAATATAAACTGCTAAATAACTTTTCTCATCAGCAGTTAGAGTAGTCTTGTGACTTCTATCAGTGTTCAGCAGGGCACATGTTAAAAGCTTGTAGGAGGAGTTTTCTTTCTGCTCTAGGAGGATGCAAAACCCCTGACCTCTGTCTGGACAGTATTGATTGGCCCTGTGCTGATCACATGCACTCTCCCAAAAAAAACCCCCTCTCTAGAAATACACACTAAACTGAGCATGTGCAGAGCTATGGTTCAGTCTGTCTTATCTGGAGATAAGACATGGACCTTCGAACAAGAGGAGGAACAGAGAAGACAGGATCAAATGGCCTTTTTAGAGGATTAACCCCTTAGGTTCCACAGTGAGTATAAAAAGCATGCTTTATTGCATATAACGACTGATTTTACTGTTGTGGGTTTAGTAACACTTTAAGTGAGTCAAAATAACATTTCTCATGTTGGACATAATGTTTCTCCACTCTTGCTAGCCTGCAAATACTGGTTATGGATATAGACATATCACTAACACTTAAATCGGATTTGTCTGGCTTTCACACTTGAAAACATTTATAAGACAGTATTTCTTCCACATAAAGACTATATACCCAATTAGATAAACCTCTTTTCTACAATTATCTACAATTAGTTGGCCAGCTGCTAAAAAACAAATGCACACCCCAGTGTATTTACAAAATAACCACACATCCATCAGCACTACCTTATAAACATAATCATACATTAAGGTGACTGTGTCATACACTCATTAAATACAAGTGAAACATCTGTGATATAGTGCTTGAAAAAAGAAATATATAAAAAATACAAAGAATCACAATAGTGAAGACCATGACAAAAATATTCAATAAACAATCCTTCTTCGACTCCCAAAATATTCCATCACAGTGCTTTGTGTACTCTTCAAGAAGGTTTAAAGACCCACCAGAATGTACTGACTCCTATAAAGCAGATAACACTTTTCACCATAGGGTTTACTTAGGATCTCAGGTACACTGCTTTTCCTAGGCCCGAATGGACTTTATGTGGAATTTCCCATTCCGCTAATGTTCTCTGCAGAAAACTGGGAGAGTATGATATGATCACTTTAAAAAAGAAGTTCGGGATTCTTAAAAAAAAAATAATTTATATTTATCTACGTTGATGCAACCTAGGTCCGATGCTGTATTTGTCCCCAGCCATTTCTTAGACTGAGAACTGAGCGATCAAAGACTGCTGATCGCTCACAGGAGTGCAGAACTAACTGCACTCAGGAGAAGTAGAGCCAAAAGAGCTCTGGCCCTTCTTCTCCTTTAATGTATGATTAAGTTTACAATCTAACACTGATGTATGTGTGGATATTGTACCAATATTTTATTGAATTCTTTAGTATGGTCAGAACTAAAAAAATATGAGTTCATTTTTATTTTATTTTTAATCAAGTAAATATGAAACAATAAAATACACTTACTTGCCTGTTTGCAGTCCTCTGTAGAATGTATACTGAGGTGCACATGTGCAACTCAGTTTATGGTCCGGCATAGTGCCTTTGTGCCAAGATAACTGCACTTCTGCACATGTGTGGGAATTAAATGATCCCCTGCTAACCAATCAAGATGGCTGAAGACCCGCACCCAGAAGAAGCTGGTGAGAAGATGCCGGCACCGGTGAGGGACCTTACAGGTGTTGCACAATTAGAGAAGAAGTAAATATTTTTGACTTTGGCTCCACTTTATATCTTCTCCTGCTTTGCTTAACCTCTTGTTGCCTGTGTTGCACAATGGTGTGCTGGCAAAGAGGGTGAGTTTTAATACCCACATGACACGCATATGCATTCTTGGATGGCCAGGGTTCCTGTGCTGAGAGCGTAAGCTGTCATAGACAGCTTTCAGCCTCTCAGTATGATTGGGAGTTGTTGGGACAGGCTCCCGAACCTGTGACCACTGTGACAGCAAATCACACATGATCGGGAAGTCCTTTCTGCCCTTAGGAAATATCAGATTTGGGTAGACTGACTCTTTATATAGCACCAATCTGCCGTTATGTTGCAGCTGAAACTTGACCTTTGTTTAAAGCAGTGTTTCTCAACCTTTTTTCAGTCAAGGCACCCTTTAAAATTATGGACAGTCTTGAGGCACCCTTTAAAATTATGGACAGTCTCAAGGCACCCCATTCTAAAATGCAAACAAACTATTCTGATAGTTTTACCTAGTGCAGCAACACCCACACATGTAGGATATCCAATGTTAGAGGGGATTTATTCTTCCAATGCAAATACATTTTTGCACACTGGTACTGAATAGTATTCCAATGTTTCTCTTCTCCCTCAATTTCTGTCTATCACTCAGCTAATTTGCCCCCATTACTGACAGACAGGGGTAGGGGAGGGTCAAACAAGGATTCTGTGCAGGCGACAGACATCCTCCATATCAACTGATGGCTTCATTGGTTGTTAGGATGCTGGCGGCTAGAACGTTGTAATGGTGCACAATGAAAACCTGTGGCTTTGTGTAACTAAAAGGCAGGCTTGATCCATCCGCTAACTTGTATACAGTTTTTGGACAATTTAAGCAGTTTGCCAAGGCATTCCTGAAGAAACATCAAGGCACCCCAGGGTGCTTTGGCACCCTGGTTGAGAAAGGCTGGTTTAAAGATGTATTGGTCCTGTAAATATCAATATTTTCATAACATATACAAGGAGCAATTTTTTGCTACTACTGTATGGGTACAAACAAGGAAACTGTGCCAATGTTTATAATATTGTTCTGCATTCCTTATGGCACACTGTGATTTATAACAGCAACAGAATTATCTTTTAGTTGTTGGAAAAAAATTTATTGCAGTCAGTAAGATGTCTGTTTTGCCATGATTGTAACCATTTTAGCTAAGTTGCTGACTATTTGTGTTTTTTTTTTTTTAACAGCTGGAAAAAGCTATACAATTGTCAGCTTCAGTAGCTATTCATGTTATCCAGTGCAACTGGCAGTATATTAGTCTGTAGCTCCATAGAGCAGAATTGTAGCTGCTACAATGCCAAAGAAAATAATCAGGGATATTTGTAGCTGCTACAAATCTCTGCTAACATGTTGTTGGTGTGACATGGGCTTTTCATAATTCTTTTCTCTCTAACTTAGTTTTCTATTCATGTTCTCCTCTGTGCAGCTTGGACTCAGACCAGAAAGACCAGCTTATTGAAGTGATAGAGAAACTTTTATCAGACAAAACAACAGTAAGTTTAGCATCTTTATATGGTTGATAATATATTCACGTTTATTCATAATTGTATTTTATACATTGAAACTTTTCAGCTCAAGGTAGAAATAAACATTTTTTATGAATATAAACGGCATGTTGGGATTTCTCATTATTACACACAGAGATGTTCCAAATTGCTGAGACTATTGCCATGTGTACACAGTTATCACACATTGGTATTGATTTGCTAAAGGCAAATTGACTGTTCACTTTGCAAGGGAAGTTGCACTTTGCAAGGAAATTTGCCCGAGAGTAGTGAACAAGGTGAAATTCTGCTGACTGCCATCATTCAATCCTGTGCAAGCAAAAATGTTGTTTATGTTTCTCCTTGCGTGTGTTTGGGTATTCTTTGCAAAGTGAAACTTCACTAAGTTCACTAAGCTCTGGGACAAATTACCTTGTAAAGTGCAACTTTCTTTGAAAAGTGAACAGCCTATTTGTCTTTAGTAAATCAACTCCATTGGCTGAGTCAGGATGAACATCACAGTGGAACTAGCCGGGAGGCAATGAGATGAAGAATTTAGATGTCTTACTGCCCATTTTACATGCTAAGACATCTTTGGCCTTGATTACACTGAGGCTGTGCTGTGTTTTTATAGGGCCCCAACAGCTTTCTGGTATGCTGCAATGGCAGTGGAGAGAGGAAGTACATACAGTATGTCACGGCTGTGATGCTTCACAACAGGATGAAGCAAACAATTATCCCCGTGTCACGTTCAGTACTGCCCACTGAATTTAATTGAATGGACGTGCCCTGCTACCATCTCGCAACCATGTGCACTAATGTGGAGGTTTAAGGAGTTAAAACAGTCTTTAAGGTAGCGATACAATGCCTCCTTACTGCCTTTCAAATGCCCTTTGAAGAGAGATCCGATCATGAATCGCTGTTCAGAGTGACCATGCTGCAGTGTTAATTATCCTGCTTAGCATCCTCTAGCAGTTGATGTGTCTGTACAGCCTATACAGAGCACATCTGAGCATTCCAAGAATAGGAGGTAAAGCAGAAGACGTGAGGGAGCTAGCTGCCTGGATTGATGCAGGTACTGTTTGCTAAAAGGCTCCAAGGTGCTGTGAAATGGGTCACCAACTTGCCATGTGGTAGTCCTGCACTAATGTTGATTTATTTGTATAGGATTTCTCAGCACTACTCCAGACTGTTATGAACATGGGATACTGAAAAAACTCAGCAAATAAAGTGTTTTGAAATTGTTTACACATTTCACGTTATTAAAAAGTGAAGGAGGATTGGCCACAACACTTGGCCAGAGAGACAATACAAGAATGACAGTGTACAGTTTTTTAGTAAAGTTTGAAAATAAACTAACAGTGATAGGTCTAGGGATGAATTGCAATAAACATTAGCGGTTAGGGGAAAAGGGGAAATGCCTCAGTCATTACATTAGAAAACATATTTCAATTTAAGTTAAGGGTAAGACTTCCATTTGAGGGCCATTAACTAGCAATCTGGTTTGGTACCACGGAATGTTTTGGAAGCATTGCACTATATATTGTTGAGAATCTACAGGCAAAGTTTAAATGAATGATTCCAAACCTGGAAGAATTTTTGGACTCATGATTTCTTAAATAAAACAGGATAATTTGGCTGAAAACAGGATAATTTGGCTGTAAACAGAGAAGCAGTGGGGGGGAGGGGGGAGGTGTAGATCCATGAAGGATGGCTTTCCCCCTTACAAGAGATTTAACAAGAAGTTGTTTACAGTCTCTTGAAATGTTGATGTCTGAGTTATTAATGAGACCAAAAAGTGCCTATTCAAGGGTTAGAGATAAGTAGTTCAGTAAGTTAAGGTAGCATAGCGCACTACTGAATGCCAAAAACGGTTAATCTTGGGGCATGCCTAGAAAACATAGAACGAGTCCGCAACTAGGTGGCCACATTTTGGACAGCAGGAAGAGAAGCTAAGGTCCATAAGATAGGAGCGATGTGAAGATATATAAAAATGGTGGAAAAATCGAAGCATCATTTTGCAGTACATTGTGGTTTTGGCCTTGCTCCAAGATAAAGAAGAGTGTCAGCCGGAAGGTGAGGGAAACGTCTGGTCCATTTGTTAAGGTCAGTCTTTGGAGAGGTGTAATCCAGTGGTTGCTGAAAATGGCTTTTATACTTGGGTTAGGATGTCCTAATAGTGTGTCCAATGAGCTTCTCCAGTCCTGATGAGAACATTTTTTAATGGTTGAAGCATTGCAACCTTTTTTTTTTAATTCTTTATTTAATCATAGGATTTGAAAAAGCAATACAAAACAGCCAGCACATATTACATTACCAGGTAACCTGAGTGGGAACCAGTCTGTAGAGGTAAAGAGATTGGTAAGGTACATCCTTCATAACAGGACATATTTATATACAGGAAAATAATAAAATGTCTCAGTAAACACAATCGGCTGTATGACCCAGCAAAGAGTTGCCAGAGATTAGCAAAAAATGTCGATTTGCACCATCATTTTACAAGAGACAACAATACATATGCATTAGTGCACATAACACAGAACGAAATAGTGAGCAGAAATGCGAACTAGGGGTGTAAATAGGAAAGTAGGGCTGAGAACAAGTAGAGAGAGGGAAAAAAAGAAAGAAGAGGGGAGAAGGAGAGGATGGCGAAAGGGAGGGAGAAAGAGGAGGGGGAAAGGGCTGGGAGGAAAAAAGGGGGGGCACAGAGTAAAGTAACTGTCTCTCTCTCTCGGATGGTTCCAACCACAAAGTCCACAACCCTGATTATTTGGTGTTCTAGAAAATAGGAGAGCAAATTAAGAATGAGAGGCAAGGACAGCCTGGTCCCTATAAAAAAACAGTGGGTCCAAATCTTCCAATATTTGTTCTTCTGTTCCTTCAGAATCATAGTCAGGCTTTCCATTTCCTGGATTACAGCAACTCTTGTCCGCCAATGGGCTATTGTGGGGGGGCTGGTACTTTTCCACAATGGCAATGTAACTTTTTGTGGGTGACTTTAAATATACACTCCACGGCCACTTTATTAGGTACACCTTGCTAGTGCCAAGAAAATATCCCCCTCACCATTACAACACCAGCCTGAACTGTTGATGCAAGGCAGGATGGATCCATGCTTTCAAGTTGTTTACTGGTTTGAACTTCAGCAAGTCGTCTTCACCACATCTAGATAACTAAATGCACTGAGTTTCTGCCATGTGCTTGGCTGTCTAGCAATTTGTGTTGCCAAGCAGTTGAACAGGTATACCTAGTAAATTGACCGGTGAGTGTACGTAAATTCAGTTTCATGACAGCGTTTTTGTAATTTTAATGCACCATAAATTCTACACTTCTATTCATCTCAAGTGAGAATGGGTTAATATGCCTGAGACAACTAGAAGGGAATAAGCAGTGAGCCACAGCTAAGACTTGTTTTTGAAAAAGCAGAGAAAAGTGATGAAACCTCTTCACATCTAACATACAGTAGTCGACCTTCATAATCAACAAATGAAGCAGATGGGATTTTGGATGTTGTGGCCTTAGATCTTGGCAGATCATAATGCTTTCAGTGACATTGCTCAAAACATTTACTGTCATTATCATTAGCGGATTGTACAGGGAGCCGATTTATCAAGAATTTAGTTAGAGGGCTAATTAATGTAGGTGACTAAGTGTTCTTCTAGGTCTGACCCTTTTATTTTTTCCCAAGTTGGTTGCAGGCAGTGTTGTGATGGCATTTGAAGAGGTCTGCCCTGAACGCATTGATTTGATCCATAAGAACTACCGTAAGCTGTGCAACTTATTGATTGATGTAGAGGAGTGGGGGCAAGTGGTAATTATCAACATGCTTACACGCTATGCAAGGACCCAGTTTTTGAACCCTAATCAAAATGTAAGTACCCTTCAGATCAACTCACATTACAGATCACGTTACCTGTTCACTGCTCAAGTTTACTAGCATGAACTACAGCTGATTTTTTTTTTTGTAAAGCAGTTTAAAAGGCAAGACTTTTTTACAATAATACATTCCCTGCATTAAGGTAAAAAATGTCCCAGTATTTGTTTGGCTGCCCCCCCCCCACACCCCTTTTTGATTACTAAATAGTCCTCACTTGATCCAGTGCTGTGCTCGTCTGTAGCGGTCCTCTCCTCTCTCTCTGCATTCACAGGACAGAGGCAGCAGTGGGAGCCATTGGCTCCTGCTACTGCTAATCAAATCCTGTGAGGAGGGAGCCGGGGAAGGGGGGGCAGGACTGAGCCATGTTGTGTGTTGCGTGTGCCAGAGCGGTACCCCAGAAAAATAGGTTCTGAACCGCTCTGTGCAATACCATTGCACATAGAACGGAAGTATACCATGTTTATTATTAAAAAATAATATCCTTTACAACCACTTTAAGTTTCAAATTACATTTACTTCCTTTTACAGACTGCTAATTTTACTGTGATCGTGTATGGAAATAACCAACTTTATAGCACTTTTTGAGCCAAGACAACTTTCCTGTCTACCCTCCTTTAAATGCATGTGTAATGAAAGCATTTCTTTTTTTAATTTGGATAAAGTGGAGAAAGGTTTAAACCCCTGTAAGTTTGTTTTTCGTTTTTAAAGGGAGATTTACCTTTAATTAAAGGATAAATAGACCTAGGAATAAAATGTAAAACATTCCATTATACTAGTCCTTAGACATGGTGACTACCACTGGCATAGCATGGGGGGTTACAGCCAGGGCTGTTGCCCAGGCTCAATAGTTAGGGGGGTGCAAAAATTATTGATAGTCCTGGTTCGTTGGTGGCGGGAGCGGGGTAGCAAACAGCAGCGTCCTTGGGGTACGGGCATCTCCACACGGCGAGTGGGCAGCCCCAGAGCTGGAGGCTGCGGGAAGGTGAACAGTGAGGGCAGCTGGGTCTTAGAGCCTAGGAAGGAGAATACCAACAGTGGACACAGACTGACAGCATCCCCGGCGCAGCGAAGCCTCTGAGACCCTGGGTTCCTTCCAACAGTGACAGCAGCCTGGAGGACAAGGACAGGAGGGAGGCGCAGACACCTACTGCTGGCATGGAAAGTGCCGGGCATCAGACACACCTACCCGAGACTGGGACAGGGGGGCAGAGGAGGGATTGCAGACAGGGCTAGGGGTCTCTCTCTCACTCCCCCCTCTCTCACCCCACTTTTCTCTCTATCACCCCCCTCTCTCTCATCTCCCCTTTCTCTCTCATCTCACCCCCCTCTCTCCCACCCTCCCCTTTCTCTCTCTCATCTCCTCCCCCTCTCTCTCACCCCCCCCCTCTTTCTCACCCCTTCCCCTCTCCCACCCCTCTCCCTCTCTCACCCCCCCCCCTTTCACACACCCCCTCTCTCTCATCTCACCCCCCCATCTTTCTCTCTCATCTCACCCCCCCCTCTTTCTCTCACCCCCCTTTCTTTCTCCTCTCCCCTTTCTCTCTCATCTCACCCCCCCCCCTTTCTCTCTCATCCCCCCTTTCTCTCTCTTACCCTCTTTCTCACCTCCCCTTTCTTTCTCTCAGCCCTCTCTCACTCTCCCCCCTCATCTCACCCCCCTCCGTCTCTCTCACCCCCCTCTCTCTCATCTTCCCCCTCACCCCCTTCTATCTCACCCCCCTCTCTTTATCACCTCCCCTTTCTCTCTCTCACCCCTCTCTCACCCATCTCTCTAACCCCCCATCCTCTCTCTCTCTCACCCCCCTTCCTCTCACCCCCCCTCATTCCCCCCATTCTCTATCTCAACCTGTCACTGATGCATTAGTGACCAGTGACAGTCACTAATGACAAAGGGGTTAATTAACTCTGCCAATGCCCAGCATGGGGATGGATTAAAGTAGAATTTCTAGTTTAAATCTAACTAGCCTTACAAATTCTCCTATACCTCCCTCCTAACACCTATGCTGGCTAACCTGTGTAGAAAAGATGTATACACCTATTTTCAGGCTGCTCCAGCTTGGTCACACTATCCCTTGTGTGAACCAGTGGTGTATGCACGGGAGAGGAGGGAGCGCCAACAACAGATGGGATATGGTAACCTATGGGGGATGTCACTGCTCCAGGCTTTACTGGCCATTGTCAAGAGCTCTCTCCTCTCCTGTAGCCACCGCTGACTGACACGGGATCATGTGACCAGACCGGAGCGTGCTGATAATAAGTAAGTCCACAGGTTAGGGGGCATAAATTACTTGCCATGCCCCAGGTGCTGACAACCCATGATATGTCACTGGTGACTGCATTAGCTTTCATTTTTCAGATTAAGAACATTTTCATTAAGAAAACAAAAAACCTGTTGATCTTGCCAGAAATTAATTGTCCCTGTCAATTCTTCTGACCTGGAAACCTAAACAGTGTAATTTTTCTTTTGTAAACTGCTTAACCTCTCAAACCCATGTAATGCAACTGAACAAAAATAAACATGTTTAAAGTCCAGTCTGGTTGGCAGTCATGGATCTCTCCATACATACAGGAGGAGTGAGCATAGCCATCCAGGGACAGGAAGTGTATTATTCACAGGAAAGGGAAAAGACCCTGAAAAAATTAAACTAATGCAGGCACCCTATCTAAGGCCTGGTAGGCTAAGATACATTAAATATTTGGTTTTGGGTTAAGATACACTTTAATGTCCTAGGGGCAAAACAAGAAGTGAAATAAAAGTCCTTCAAAGCAAGGGATATTCCCTACTTAACAGCTGTTACAAGAACAAGTGCCCTCATAAAACTGAATGCCCTCAGATCTTGTTCTGGTAATCTTTGGATTCCCAGTTCATGAGTTTCTGACAATGGTAACCTGGACAAATACAGACAGTGGTTCTACCTACCTACTTTACAGGGGTTCTAACTCTTACCTACTGTATCCAAAACAAACAAAAAAACTTTGAGATATACATATATTTATCTTGCTATGTGCTCTTAGGAATCTCTCCTTGAGGAAAACCCTGAGAAAGCATTCTACGGGTCAGACGATGATGAAGCGGGAAAAGAGGATAAGGCAGAAGCATCTAATCTAGTGAAACGGAAGCCTTATGTTATGGACCCAGACCACCGCCTTCTTCTCCGTAACACCAAACCTCTACTTCAGAGCCGTAATGCAGCAGTAAGAAACTACACCTTTATACCTCCAACCATGTAATTTAACAGGAGGATAGATAGTATGTTTTGCTAATTTAACAAAAGCAGAGAAGAAGACAACTGCACAGACCTTCCGATGTGTCTGTACTACACTTCTGTTTATTTAGTGTTTTCAGTATTTGGAAGTTTGTGACCTGCTGTAAGGAAAATATGTTGGAACAAAGTCTGTTTATTGCTCTGGATTATATAACATCGTAAATATAACCAAGTAATTCAAGCCTATTTATAGCCCAAACAATTTTTTCATAGTATTGGATGGAAAGGGGAAAGTTTAAAAGTTCTGTAGGGTTTTTATTGTTGTTTGTGTCTTGCTGGGGAAATTTTTCTTTTTCAATGATTTCTTTGAGTTTTTTTGAAAAGAGTAAACATCGCAACAAGTAATCCCGAGCAGGGGCAATGACATTAGTTGACAACATATCATCAAAAAAACAGGGAGAAATAATGGAACAATGAATGCTTTTAGATGGTAAGTAATATGACCATCATAAGAAGCAGATAAGCTGAGTTCTCAAAATGTAAGCTCTTCTATCCAGTAGAGATGGAGAATATGCTCGAGTAGAATCCCATCCGGCCTGGAGGCTAAAGGTATTATAGGTTTGTCGGGCCCACAGAAGGCAAGACATTGGTAAGCCATGGTTCCCATGTACGTAGAAACTTGTGTTGGGACTCATTAAGAATACTAGACATTTTTTCTTTGGTCATCATCAAAGTTGTATGGGCCCTGACTTCCTGTAAGGAAACTGAGGGCATTTTCCAGGCTTTAGCTATTGTTTGCTTGGTCACTAAAAAAAAAAAGGTATATGGCCAGTCACTGTTGGTGAGAATAAAGACCTAGGATTGGGCAATGGAGTAGAACAAACTTAGCATCCCTGGGAACTACCAGATGGAACAAGGTTTGAAGAAGTCCAGAAATTCTGGACCACATACCACCATCAAAACATCTATCCAAATATTAAGGTTGGCTTGGGCAATCGGGGCTGGGACCCAATACCACCAAAGGAAAACTTTATAGGTCGATTCCAGGGTGGTCGTATTGAAAGAGAGTTTCGCTACGTGAGACCAGACTTTAATCCAAACCTCCAAATCAATAGGAGAAGCTAGGTCGCGTGTCCATTGTGATACATAGGAAAAAGAAGCTAGTGTGCCTCTATCATTGAGTGCAGCATAAAGGATTGAGATAAGTCTGGGGGAGCCCAGATCACGTGGGCAGATGTGTTCGAAGGCTGTCTTATTGTACGGGAAGCTTGGGACATTTTTCTATCAGATTTAATATCTTTTCTGTGTCCCCATAAAGGAAATTTCTCTTCTCCTCCTTGCTTCCTGCGTCCTTGTTGGGGGATTTCCCATCGCTTCCTGTACTGTCTGACATCCATTAAATAGACAGGAAATAGGTAGTCTTCCTACACTACTTAAATAGGCCAAGTAGAACATGGAAAATTCTCTAAATGGGTAAACTGAAATAAAAAACTGAAAGAAGTTCTAATCCACTCTGGCCAGAACTGCCTGTTACGTAAAGCTGTTCTTCTCTCTGTTTGAAAAAAATAAAAGTCAGCAGCTACAAATACTGTAGCTTCTGACTTTAAAAACAAAAGCACTTACCTGTCTAGGGATCCAGCGCAGTCCTCATTCGGGTCAGTCTTTCGCCGCCACTGGCATCCGCATGTTTAGTGTGGGAAACCGGCTGTGACTCCTTGCAGCTTCACAGACAATTCCCATTGTGCGAGCCGTGCTGTGTTGTGTGAATGGTCCTACAGTCTTCTGGAACCTATGACATGTCCCAAAAGGCAGGAAGGGTGGTGCCAAATGTCAGGTGAAATCGCCTAGGCGATCACACCAGAAGTACGAGTGAGTACCTACCAAAGCTAAGTACCTGTTCCGCCAAAAAAGTCCCAAAAGATGAAGCTGGGGGGGAAGGAGGACATAAAACAGAACTTCCCCTTTAAGATTAAGTTCTTTAGATATAATATGTAAAATATAATGTTAGGAATTGACTGAGAGTCTCAAGAAAGTTCTAATAATTTTTTTGCAGGTTGTTATGGCAGTGGCTCAGCTATATTTTCATCTTGCACCAAAAGCAGAAGTTGGAGTGATAGCAAAGGCTTTGGTTCGATTGCTACGTAGTCACAGGTATTAGAGCAAATTTAGTCAATGGTATGCTTAACAATGAATCTTGCTTTTTTCCACTTTATATCAGTACTTACCAGTAAGATGCATTTATGTATTATGTATTGCCGAATTTACCTATTTTGGATCAACATTTCATTCTAACATGGCCACCTACTCTTTGGGTGAATGCACAGTATGTGGGAGTCAACCACACTTAAGAGCAGTCTTCTCAACATTTTTAACATAGAAGAGCCTTTAAAATAAATTTCTGGCCCCAGAGAACACCTGCTAATACTTACTATCGCTACAGCTCCTGGTACATTATCATGATGATCAGTGCGAAGAATGCTGCTTACATTTGTGGTCAATTGGAAGAATCCCCCCTTTACAGATAGCTAAAAAGATCATTGGTGTCAAGGGTTACTTATCTGAGAGGCAGAAAGTGCTCACTGCTCAAGGGACATCTAGCAGCATCTGGAAGAAATTTAGGGTACCTAGGGAATGCTGGTTTACAAAACCTGATTTAGAGTCTCTTACTATATAAGTGGAGGTCTGTAATGTCCAGTGCACTCCTTACAGCTTTTCAAACTTTCATAGCAGTGAGTACTACGGTGGCAAAATAAGGGCACTATCATGAGATGAGAGGGTGATGTGAAAGAATGTACAAATTGCAGTATATATATGTACTAACTTACACAGTGGCGTCACCTGCATACCATATAGAGCAACAATGCAACAATTCAGGACCACTAAGAACCCTTTCCTTAGTCTCACCCTGACAAAGGAGTCCTCAGTGGCCCTGAAATGTCATGTTGTTTGTGACAAATAAAAGTCCCAAGTATGGCTTTGCATGGTGTGCTTGTGACAATTTGCTTCTTTGCCACTATGCAAGTGGGTACAATTGGCATTACCGTTTGGTATTAACAATTCTGTTGTTGCTGATATAAATAAACTTCTCCTGTATGTGGTATATTTACTGTCTGCTCAGTTAGATAATAAACACGTCTGTACAGAAAACAGCAGTGAAGGAAGGCCCATAGCAGCATACTGATAGCACAGTCTTGTGATTGCTGCACTGTATGCTGTAAACTGATTATTCACAGGGGAATCACCCAGACATAAAACTGTCACCAGTCTGGTATCACGTGGAATGTTAGGTTTCCTGTTAATGTTGCAGGTTTCCAAGCTGCTGATCAGCTTTCACTGCCCTGGAAATGGATACAAGATGCCATGTTGCATAATGGCACATCAGCGACAGATGTCTGTCAAATCCGGACAAAAGAAGGGATACAGCAGTTTGGAGATCTGCATGAAACTAATCTGATATCAATTTCTTTAATGCATTTCTAAACATATACAGTGGGTAAAATATGTATGAACATGTCACCATTTTTCTAGGTAAATATATTTCTAAAGGTGCTATTGACATGAAATTTTCACCACAAGTTGGTAACAACCGTTGCAATCCATACATACAAAGGATCAAAAACAAATAAGTTCAGAAATTGTTATGTGCAGTAATCCAGCCCCTTGTCAGTGCAAATTAATATCAGCTGGTTTAGTCTCAACTGATGGCCTATAAAAAGGTGCCTCATTATCAAGGTGTTACACAAAAAAAATCTCATTATGGGTAAAAGCAAAGAGCTCTCTCAAGACCTTCGCAACCTTATTGTTGCAAAACATACTGAAGGCATTGGTTACAGAAGGATTTGTAAACTTCCGAATGTTCCAGTGAACACTGTTGGGACCATAATTGGGAAGTGCAAAGAATATCATTTCACCATAAACCAGCCACAACCAGGTGCTCCTCACAAGATTGCTGACAGAGAAGTGAAAAGAATTATCAGAAGAGTTGTCCAAGAGCCAAGGACCACTTGTGGAGAGCTTCAAAAAGACCTGGAATTAGCAGGTACAATTGTTTCAAAGAAAACAATAAGTGAGGCACTCAACCGCAATGGCCTGTATGCATGCTCACCACGCAAGACTCCATTGCTGAAGAAAAAGCATGTTGAAGCTCATTTAAAGTTTGCTGCACAACATTTAGGCAAGCATGTGAAATACTGGAAAAATATAGTCTGGTCAGGTGAGACCAAAATAAAGCTGCTAGAATGGCCCAGTCAATTAACTGATTTGAATCCAAAAGGAAATAAATGGATAGAACTAAAGATCAGAGTTCATAGAAGGAACCTTCAAGATTTGAAGACTGTTTGTGTGGAAGAATGGGCCAAAATCACATCTGAGCAATGCATGTGACTAGTTTCTCCATAAATGAGGCATCTTGAAGCTGTCATTACCAACAAAGGATTTTCTATGAAGTATTAATATATTTCCGTTAGCGTGTTCAATACTTTTTCCCTGTGTCATAATTTCTGAACTTATTTGTTTTGGTTTCTTTGTATGTATGGATTGCATGGGCTGTTACCAACATGTGACGAACTTTTCATGTCAATAGCACCTTTAGAAATATCTTTACTAAGAAAAATGGCGACGTGTTCAATACTTATTTTACTCACTGTATAGTGACTGGTTGTAAAGTTTAAGGGTGCAAGTGTTTGTGAATCTGTATACTACTGGGAATGCGAGTTGCAGCAAAAAGACTTTTATATATATATATATATATATATACAAATCATTCCAACTGTGATCATTTTATATTTTAATAATATTGAAGAAAGTTAAACAATGTATAAAATCTTTAGGGCAACATATATATTTTATCTTTAGCAATAAAGAGAGGGTCCAAAACTACTGTGCACTCGTAAGATTTTTAAGGAATGTTTTTATTTATGCCAGGGACGTTTACTATACTTAGAATTATTGTGAATAAGCCCATTAAGATTTGTACTAGATTTAGTATGGAATGCTGCTGATCTTCTCAACGTTCAACTCTTAAAGAGAAGCTCCACCCAAAAGGGAAAGTTTCACTGTAAGGCCTCCACCCTCCCCATCTAAACCAAATGGCACTTTTTTTTGGGTGGGGAGGAGGGTACCTGGTTTTGACAGGTACCCACTTCCAGTTCCGCTGAGATCTCCTAGGCGATCCGAGGGAAAGTTTTTCTCATCCCCCTCCCTGCAGTCTTCTGGTACACTTTACAGGTCCTAGGAGACTGCCGGACCATTCACAATGCACAGCACGTCTCGTGCATGCACAGTGTGCACCCTGTTGTGAAGCCGCAAGCTTTCACAGCTGGATGCCCACAGTTGAGGTGCCAGCGCCGGGGAGAGAAGACCAAAGGAAGGAGCAGCTCAGGTGAGCACATCCTGTGATCCTTGGACAGGTAAGTATCTGTTTTTGTCTGATAAAAATGATTGAAACTCCTCTTTAAGATGGCTACTATAACCAAACCCTGCTGTTTTTTTTCTATACATTTTTTAATTAAACAACTTGTTATTTTTTGCTTCAATAAAATTTTTACGGGTTGTTCTGTGTTTTCACTGCCACTCAGTTTAATCCCAATAAATATTTTTGTCACTTTCCTCCTAGTGAGGTACAGTATGTGGTACTGCAGAATGTGGCAACCATGTCCATCAAAAGAAGGGTAAGTGAGTCTCAAAGGCAGATCAGTATATCCTTATTGTTGTCATTCTTAACCTTTTCATGACCAGAGAACTTTGATGCCTAGATGCTAAGGCCAAATTTAGCAGCATCAGCATATATAAGTTAACTTGATCATAACTTTGTGACTTATTTTCGAACCTGAATAATCTTTTTATTTTTTAAGGGCATTTGATTTTTGTTTTTTAAACTATTTTCCGTGTTTTTATTTTTACTATAGGCTGATAAATGCACAAAAAATGTAACTGTTTTTGATTCTAATTCATGTGTTTTATATTTTTTGTAATCATGTCTGACAATTATAGTATTAAACAGATTACACTGACATCTTCAGGCTGCAGTGCCATCTGCAGACTGAAGATTTATTTTGTTAATGAAGCCTCCCACCTACATAAGTCTTTATTGGGTATATTCGAATGTCATTAATCTAGAACTATACTAAAAACTTTTTTAAAATTTTGAATAGAGTAAGATAAGTAAGGTTATAACCCCCTGTAATTTTTTTTATTTTTTTTGCCATCCTTTTTCCATTGAAGAGATTTCCATTTGTTTCCTGTCCCAAAGCCAAAACAAGAAGTGAGAGAAAATCCTACGAAGGGAATTCCTGGTTACCACCAGGGTCACCAGAACTAGTGTCCCCCATTGGAAGTTCTCCCCTCTATTAATGTTCTAGGGACAACCCAATATTTGGGATTTCGTGACAGATTCCATGGCAGCATATGTATGGGTTTAACACCGCCTCCTCTCCTACACTATAGGACCCCATAAATTTTGACTCAGTGCCAGAGGTCGCATTCTTTTTTTGTCCTCCTCCTAGGACCAAAGACTGGGTTTGAAGTCATACCGTGTTCCTTCGCTCAGGATAGCATTCATGACCAAGGCCTGGTGGCTCAGCGCGCAAGCCATTTTCCAGAAGATGTGAGGAGATGTGTCTCCCATCAGTTCCAGCAGTCCCTAACTATTAGTGGGGTGGAAAAAGAGCAGAAGGATGCACTGCCATGAAGAGCTAAGGCCCTTTCATTGGTGGGCAAGTAGAAATTTGGCTGGATAGCGCTGCTAATAGCAGGTGACCATGTAATGCCCTGAACGGATGCAGCAGTGTCTTCCTTACTCCAGGCAGGTCGCATGAGTGCCGTGTCCAGGGTGATGTATATCTTCTCCTATTGTTTACATGGCAACAGTTTATGTTTGTGCTCTTGTTTTTTTTGTTTTGCACTTTCTTTCCATGGCTGTAGCGTCTTTTTGGCCTCCCATGGCAGCTGGAGCGCATTTTCATTCCTGGTCGCCTCTCTCTGTCCTGGCCGGTGCCCTCTGGCGGTTTTGCGCATGCATGGGCCTAGGCTGAGATCGAGGCCTGGCTTTGCACATGCATGCTCCTGTCAAGATGGCGGAGGGCGCCGACAGGCGGCTCTGGGGATCCAGCACAAGCGCGCTGTGGCGGCAGTGATGCCAGCACATGCAAGGATTTTAAACAGCTATCAAAGCTGTTACAATTGGTATTCCTTGCGGGCTTTGTGCAGCATTCTCCCCAGGTGCAGTGGTTCTCTGGCAGGTATGGGTTTGCTGTTCATCCCCTCTATGTGCTGCCTGCTGTCTCCTGGTGCATCCTAATTATGCCTCTTGTTCTATTCCACTGCAGCTTGGTTTGACTGTACAGTTGACCTTATATGGATGTGTCACTGCCCCCTTGTGGCCAGACCTTGTGGTATAATTGGGAGTTTTAACCCTTTATCTTCCCCGCTTGCTTGGGCACTCCTATAGTGTTTTTTTAAACTCTTTTCTTTCCTTTATACCCTATTTAGTTTTTGTCAGTCTTTCCAGTTCTGGTCGACAATGCACGGCATGCGAAGACAGGGATCTTTCTACGTCGCAACACCGTCATTCCTCATCTAGATCCAGACATCATTGGTCACTGTCTAGATCCAGGCTTTTCAGGAGAAGTTTAGAATCCTCCTCCAGGCACCGTGCTCACCGCCAAACCACCAGCCACGCCAAAAGAAAGCTTTCTGGGGATGCAGGACTCAGGTCCCAGAGGGCAAGTCACTTTGTGATTCATGCTATGCTTAGTAGGTGAAAGAGAGTGGCAACCAGCAGGTGGAGTCTCTGGTTACCTGGGTGGTACAAGAGTCCCTTAAACAGCTGGGTACTAACCGCACCCGTAGCCCATCAGCTGGGTTGTTTGCTTCCCTCCAAATGAGGGAAACAATGTGCTGGAACCTTCCCAGCCAAGTCACCCATCAGTTAGAGCCTCAGACAGTGAGGTGGACAGAGAGGATCCCTACAAAGGCTTCAACTTTGCCCTGGTGCTGCCTTTGGTGAAGGCCATCAAGGAGGCCTTGAAGTGGGCAGAGCCAGTAGAGTCCCCATCTAAGAAGAGAAAATTGTTCAAGCATGTCAAAAAAGAGCATTGAGATTTCCTGTTCCTGGAGAAACTAGGGGAGATCATTACAGGAGGAATGGAGCAGGAGGGTCAAGAGAAAGACCTTCTTACTAAGCAAGACGGCTAAGCCCTATCATTTCAAGAATGAGGAAGTGAAGCATTTAGAGCAGTGGTTCTTAACCTTTTTGGAGGTACTGAACCCCACCAGTTTCATATGCGCATTCACCGAACCCTTCTTAATTGGAAAAATAAAATATGATTTTTAAAATTCAAAACATAGGTATATATTTATACATAGGTGCACAAAATGAACAAAACCATTAAGAACAAAGAACAAAACCATTAAAACATAATTTTCACACAAAAACAAAATAATGAATATTTACCGCAAATCAGTGTGACTTCTGCTGTTGTCTTTCAGAGGCCAGTTCAGAAATGCGCGGCATTACCTTGGCAAGTGCCACTCTCATGTCATTTTCGCAACAAAGTCTGTTCCTTTTCTTCGTCTTTATGTCCAGCATCCTCGAAAAGGATTGCTCGCAAAGATATGTTGTAACAAACGGTATGAAAATTCATCCCCCATAGTAATTCATCCCCCATATAGTAATTCATCCCCCATATAGTAATTCATCCCCCATAGTAATTCATCCCCCATATAGTAATTCATCCCCCATATAGTAATTCATCCCCCATAGTAATTCATCCCTCATAGTAATTCATCCCCCATATAGTAATTCATCCCCCATATAGTAATTCATCCCCCATAGTAATTCATCCCCCCATATAGTAATTCATCCCCCCTATAGTAATTCCTTCCCCATATAGTAATTCATCCCCTATATAGTAATTCATCCCCCATAGTAACTCATCCCCCATATAGTAATTCATCCCCCATAGTAATACATCCCCCATATAGTAATTCATCCCCCATATAGTAATACATCCCCCATATAGTAATTCATCCCCTATATAGTAATTCATCCCCCATAGTAATACATCCCCCATATAGTAATTCATC
Source organism: Staurois parvus (assembly GCF_062004578.1). Classification (NCBI taxonomy): domain Eukaryota; kingdom Metazoa; phylum Chordata; class Amphibia; order Anura; family Ranidae; genus Staurois; species Staurois parvus. Next base: position 3,362,145 of record NW_028319601.1, on the reverse strand, counting down.
CCCCATATAGTAATACATCCCCCATATAGTAATTCATCCCCCATATAATAATTCATCTCCCATATAGTAATTCATCCCCCATATAGTAATTCATCCCCCCTATAGTAATTCATTCCCCATATTAATTCATCCCCCATATTAAGTCCCCAAGTCCCCCCTGTGTCAATTCACTTACCTTTGCTCCGCGCGTTCCTCTCGCTGTATTCCCGCGCCGTTCCGGTCTTTAGGGCGGACTGTGAGAGGAGCCTAGCTCCTCTCACGTTCGTCACGCTGCCCCGCCTACACACATCCTGACAGCCAATCACTGGCTATCAGGATGTGAGTGGCAGCGAGACTGGCCAATCATTGCATTTGAGTCCCTGCCGCCCGAGAGGAGGGAGGGGAGCGGGCGCCCGGCACACAAGAGCCGCGGCTTGCCGACCACTGGGCTAAGCGATGTTGCGTGACCACCTGCAGCCAATGATGGACAAGCGGGGCATGTCATCACAAATCATATGAGTCGGGTGTGGGTCACCTCCGCCGAACCCCCGAGACTGACTCACCGAACCCCTGGGGTTCGATCGAACCCAGGTTAAGAACCACTGATTTAGAGTCTAAACATCAAGTCGATACTACCTTAATGAGGCTAGTAAAACATGGCACTCTACCTCTGGAGGATGCAGTATCCTTTAAAGACAGCCAAGGCGAATTGATACTGATCTTAAACGAATTTATGTGACGGCAGATATGGCCTGCAAGCCAGCTCTGGCCCTCCCAGCCATGTCCAAGGCAATGGAGGTTTGGACGGATAATATAGATAAGGTTCTAAAGAGCATATTGGAAGAGGTAGCCAGAAACTCAAAAGCTGAAGCTGGCGCCGGCTTTCCTGGGCAAGGCTAGAATTGACATAATCCACTTGGTGGCACAGGTCATGCTCTCCTCAGTTATGGCTAAGTGTGCTTATGTCTTCGGCCATGGCTGGCCTATCCCGCCTCTAAACAGGCATGGTGTAGGATCCCTTTTGAGGGATACTCGCTGTTTCAGCAACAAACTGGACAGCGCTATAGCCAGGTGGTAAGTTGGGCTTTTTGTTTCAGGATCGGCGCCTGCTAGGCCATAAGAAGGCACAGCCCAGAAGACAGCGTTCGGAACACATTCCTTTACAGACCAGATCAGGAATTTAAGAGGAGCTGGAGAAGAAGCCAGGTATTCTTTCAGAAGTCATCTAGAAGCTTGACTTCGGGTGGCCAGGAGGCTAAAAAGTCCTTTTGAGATTGGGATCGCTCAGGCAGGCCACTTTTGGCATGTCTGGGCGGCCTAAATCCAGCACTATTGGGCCATCAAACCGGTCTCTTTGGGTCATGCTTGGTCATTCAGGAACTCTCTTCATCTCAGGTTCGTTCCCACAGCCCTAACACACTCTGAGGAAAAGAAGAAAACACCTCTATCTTATGTAGGTTTGCTGGTAGCACAAGGCACTGCCATGCCAGTTCCGAAATGCGAGATATTTCAGTGCATGAATTCGCCTCTCTTCGTGGTCCTGAAGAAAAACAGCTCATGGAGGCCTGTCATAGACCTTACACATCAGAACACATTCATCAGAAAGGACAAATTTAAAATGGAGACAGTGTTCTCAATTCCACAAACCGTTCAGCCAGACAACTGGCTCGTGTCCATAGAGCTGAGAGAGGCTTACTTTCATGTGCCTATAGCAGAAGTTCCTTTGGATTGCTGTAGGTCAGGTCCATCTCCAGTTTACCTGTCTGCCTTTTGGGCTTTGGACATCACCGTGCATGTTTTCAAAGGTTTTATTGGCTGTTGTGGTCCTAATCAGAACAAGAGGCATTCGCCTGCACCATTACCTGGACGAACATCTTTTGCTGTCCCAGGACAGAGAGCAACTGCTGGAGCAAGTCATTTCAACACTCCTCGAATTCAGCTGGCTGTTGAACCCGCAGAAGAGCCACCTGGAGCCCACTCAGTCCCTGGTGTTTCTCAGGCTCAATTCGATACAGTCAGGGGTAGCATTTCCTTGCCCATACAGAAGATCCCGGAGATCCAAAGCAGGACTACTGGCCCTGTCCTCCTCACATCTTCAAGCTTTTCAGTGCCTTAAGATCATCGGCACCATGGTGGCCACAGTGCCCTTTTTTAAGTGGGAACAATGGAGAATGCGCCCTTCCAAAAAGGTTTTCTCCAACAGTAGCGTCTGGGGAGCAGGGACCAGGTTATTTACATAACCTTGACTATGAGGGAGGGTCTCCTTCGGTGGCTGCAAAATCTCTGGTGGCTGAAAAATCTACTCAACTGCCACTCCATTGCCTCTGTTACCTGGGTCACAATCACAATGGACATCAGCAACACGGGATGGGGTGCTCATTGTCTGTTGGAAATAACTCAGGGCAAGTGGAGTTTTCTTTCTTACAGGATCATGTCAAATATATTGAAACTTTGGGCAGCATTCTGCTCTTTACAAGTCTTTCATCATCTGATGTAGGGAACGTCAGTCTCCTACATAAGGAAGCTGGGGGAATACGCAGTCTATCCCTTTTACAAGTAGTAGAGCCGATCATGTCCTGGGCTCAGAAGAACCTATCCAATATATTGGCGGTTTATGTCGGATTTTCTATCCAGAGTCCAAATAGACTCTCATGTGGGAGTCTTGGATTCTGACCCTGGGAGTCAACTACCTGTTTATCTCCCGTGCAACAACAGACTAGAGAAGTATTACATGAGGAGTCGTTATCCTCAGGCCTTTGGGATAGATGCCCTGACGAATCTGTGGAGGTTTTGCAGGGCCTATGTGTTTCCCCTGGTTCCAGTCATCCTCAAGTTCCTACAAAGACTCAGGGCAAAAGAGGTGGAAATAGGGGCGGTAATTCCGTACTGGTCGAACAGGCCATGGTTCCCCTTGCTGTCGCAGCTTAGCTTTCGGGATCCAGTTCCTCTGCCTCTCAGACCGGACCTTCTATTGCAGGGGCAACTCTACATCCTTGCCCAATTCAGCTACATCTGGAGGTCTGGTCCTTGACAGGGGGAGACTGGAGGCCCTTGGTTGTCCTGCTGGAGTCATCTGTACTCTGATGAATACCAGAAGAATGAGCACGAACAAGGTCTATGGGAGAATCTAGTCAAAATTTGTAGAATATGTGTCTGCTTCTGGTGGGTCATGCAGTGATTAAAGAGTTCAGGATATTCTGGGATTTTTGAAAACACACTTAGACCTTGCCTTATCAGTTATCTCCCTCAGAGATCAGGTGTCAGCCATATTGGCCTTCACCAGGGTGTCTTGGGCCAGACATTCTCTTGTCTGGCAGTTCTTCAGAGGCGTTGTGAGACTTAGACCTCAGAAAAAGCCAATATTCCCCAAGTGGGACCTTCCTCTTGCCCTCAGTTATCTCCCTCAGAGATCAGGTGTCAGCCATATTGGCCTTCACCAGGGTGTCTTGGGCCAGACATTCTCTTGTCTGGCAGTTCTTCAGAGGAGTTGTGAGACTTAGACCTCAGAAAAAGCCAATATTCCCCAAGTGGGACCTTCCTCTTGCCCTCAATATTCTCTTGGAAGCTGGGATGGAGCATACAAGGTCAATCTCAATTAGAGAGCTTTCCCCTAAGTCTTCCTTTTTTGTAGCAATCACGTCAGCAAAAAGAGTCTCTGAAATTGGAGCCCTCGGGTGTAAAGAATCGTTCTTCACATTTTTTCTGGATCAGGTGGTACTTATACCTATGCTTGACTCAAGTCCTAAGGTAACATCAGTCTTTCATGAGAACCAGGAGATTGTTCTACCACCATTCAGAATGCCTGGAAGTACCAACATACATCCACTAGATGTGGGAGAAATTATAAAACTGTATCTTCAACCACAACTCCATTCTGACTGTGTGATCATCTGTTCGTTCTCTGTCATGGGAAGAACAAGGGAGCTTATGCCTCATTCAGAATGATTTCAGAATGGATTGTTCAGTCCATCCAGCTGGCTTACAGAGCTAAGGGCTTAACTCCTCCAGATGAGATGACTGCACGCTCAACCAGGAGTGTGTCTATGTCGTGGGTGGCTTTGTGGCATGTTGCCCATGAGATAACTTGTAGAGTGGCCTCGTGGTCCTTGATCAACTCTTTTATGGCTCATTACTATATTGAGCATGCCTCTTTATTCTCTGTTAATTTTGGTTTGCAAATCTGATGATGATACAAATTAAAACTTTTTTGTTCAGCAACTGCCCATCCGTGTATGTATGGCTAGTTATTTCTTATACGTTTGTTGCCATGGAATCTGTCAGGAAAACTGAAAATTTCCTATCAAATACTATTTTCCTTTCCTGATGGACTCCGTGGCAGCAGGAATACCCTCCCAATGTCTTGAGTAGGCTAGTTATGGAACGTGGCCTCTGGCACTGAGTCAGGATTTATGGGAGTGGGGTCCTAAAGGGTAAGAGAAGAGGAAGGGCTAAACCCATATGTATGCTACCATGAAGTCCATCAGGAGAGGAAAATTATGGTAAATATTTCCTAGGAAATTTTCTGCTTTCCTGAAAGACTCCATAGCAGACTCCAATAACAGTATACATAACAAATAGAGTCTTGCTAAAATGTCTTGCATTAAAGTCTAAAAATATCCATTACGTATATCTTAACTGAACATCTAAACAATCTAAGGTCTCTGTGTAGTTCATTTGAGATAGTAGTTACACTTTTGTGAATGTATGGCAGAATCTTAAAGGAGAACTCTAATCTCGCAGAAAAGCAGGATATTATTTTAGAGTAACAAGCTGGTAAAATATCTACGTATAATTATCACATTACTATTATTATTATACAGAATTTATATAGCGCCAACAGTTTGACACATTGACTGTTTTCTTTGAAATGGAGAGCTAATATGCAACCTACTCTCCTGAGATATTTTGTACCAATCCCCACCTCCTCCAGGATAATACATAACGTAAAAGAGGTATTTATTGCATCATCACAACTTTTTTCTTTTAATCTGGTTTAGACCTGCTCAGGTACAGCATTTTCACACATTCAAGTCCTTTTTTAAATTCTTCATATTGGGTCTAGCTGTTAGAGATATGGGTACCCCATCAACATTAATCTTACACAAAATGGAGTATTTTTCTGCATGGGGTTAATTAATATGGTTGGTTTAGTTACCAGGAGTGGTTAGCAGAGTTATTTTTCAATGATGATGATATGTGATCATATTTTTTAACCATATTGAAAACTATAAATTTAGAACCTGGACTCTAGCCTCCTACTTATTCAGACTAGTTAAAGACTGTCAATGACACGTGAGTGAGGGAGAAGCTGACATATACCAGATAAGGGTGCCCAGCCAAATTTGATAAATTATGGGGGTCCTGGTTAGCCATACCAGGGCTCCTACTTCATTGGTTTTTATAGGTTATAACAATTCCCCACCAAATCTAACAATTGAGTTTTGGCTATTAATACACTTTAATGACTGTAGATCTGTGGATTGTTGAATGGATATAATTCTGAGTTATATGCATTGGTAGTTATAATTGAAGTAAAAATTATGGAAAAAACCTCCAAAAATGAACCTTGCAGGGTCCCACAGGTTTCGCAATATAAATCATTGATACACACATTAGAAAATTAGTTGAGTAATAGGACCATACATTCTGGTATAAAAACTACAAGTGTACATACAGTACATAGTAATAAACAAATTTCAGTCATCTGGATCTAGAATTATAATGAATTTAAATGGTGTGTTCTTAATTCATACACAGTAGATAACTAAAGTTCATTGATATACATGGTGTGTTGTGATAATTTGTAATCTATACTTTATACTGTAGTGCTCATTCTTGTTCTGATGGATTCTCACAGGGGATGTTTGAACCGTATCTGAAAAGTTTCTACATCCGGTCTACCGACCCGACACAAATTAAGATTTTAAAGGTAACTGTAAAACATCAGTAGAAATGACATACCATAAAAAGGCTGAAGTGAATTTTCATTTGTGCTGCTGACTATACACGATGGCTGTAGATACCACAGTGTCTTCACATTTATACATAGTAAACAAACAGAAAGAAGAGGGGGCACTTGTAGTATTAAAGCGGAACTAAACCGTCCTATCCTTTACAGCCAAGGAAGCTGCCGTCTTGGCCTCTGTTTGATCTGCAGTTGCCATGGTGCTGGACATGTGCTCAATTATGACACCGACCATTTGATGACTTGACAGTTCAATGGAGAGAACAAGCACTTTTTTTTTGAGCCCACCATGTGGTGTGCAAAAACAAAACACCAAAAATGAGCCAACCAAGTGTATGTGAACTCACACAAATGAGTGACTTGAGATGTGCATTTGATCCCTTCTCGAAAAGGAAGGACCCTTCCCTGACCCACCGGGGTGCTAGACTCCTAACGGGGGTAAGGCTCACTTGGGTCCACCTATCCAAAATGTCTGGTAGACCCCACTCCTCATGATCAGCCAAAGCCATCCAACGAGTACTAGGTAGGGGGCTCTCCCGAAGAAAGACCCCTGAAGCAGAGGAGGAAAAAAACTTAATGGCCACACATCCCTCCCCTAGACTTCAGGGTAGGCCCGAAGACCTAAACCCTACCAGCTGAGTGAAGTAGAAACACGTACATAAGTGCAGGGTGACATAAATGGAGAGTAAAAATAAGAAAGAAATTAAAAAGGTGCCTTTGTAGCTGCAGAGGCTATGCCCTGTGGCCTGGTGGCAAGTCAGAATTCCCAGCCCATCAATGCGTTGTCCAGAAAACACCTTTGGTGTTGTGACCTAGTACAGTTTCACACATTGGTGTCCCAAACCCATAGTGCTACACTGGTATCCCTGGGACGGCACTGCCAGGAGACGCTTAACACTGTGAGCTTTCTGCCTTCACAGCCCCTTCTCAGGATCCTCGTCATAGCAGCAGGGATACTGTACAGTCAGTCATCCCAGTCAGAAGGTCAGAACGATAGCGTGGCACCCCTTCTGGACACTAATAAGAACAGATACTCCAGTTGATCTTGCCAAACGGCTGAGGAACAAGCAACTGTGACAGCTATCATTCCCGGCATGCCTTAAATGTAACTGTTTTGGAAAACCGTTAAATCATTGGGTTAGTTTCACTTTTAGAAACAATTTTACCGTATTTTTACAACAGATCAGTATGAAGGCAGACTAATAAAAAGTGCCGGAGACAAACTTTTTCTCTACTGGAATGTAGTCCGTCAGCTTTTACATTTTAATTTTCTAGGCTATGTGGAAAACAATGAAAGCCAGAAGCTGATTAGTTGCCATGGGCAGTGGCAGAATGGTGAGAATGCACTTGTCTCAGACACTTTTTTATTAATTCCCCCATTATAATTAAATGCCTATTAAAAATATAGGCCAAAATGCATTACAGAATCTACTACAGAGAAGAAATAACCCCTCTATTCTCAGCCTTTAGGTGAGATATGAAGGAGTTAGTGGCCTGACAACAGTTGAGAGTATTAAATCAGTTGCCATATTAAGTATTATACCTTATCTGGTTATATTTTTGGTGATTTTACAAAGGATTGTGGGAAGAAACCTCTCTTGAGTTCTTTGCAACCTTAAAATGATTGTTGGGTTAGGATCCTCCTCTCTTCTAGGTGAGGGAAGATAAAAAGGCAGTTTACTGCTTACCCTTTTAAATGCCAGAGGAAAAAACTATTAAAGGGTTAGTTCACCTATACCTACAAAACACCCTATGCATTCCAGAATACCCAGCACATTACAAACCACTGCTTAACTGGTATGTATGTGTAAGTTGTACGTGGCCTGTAAGCAAGAACTCCTCAGTACTGAACCCCCCCTCTGTCCTGCCCAAACAGTAGCACGGACCAGATGTTTGAACTGTGCCCTCAGTAGCCACCTCAGATCATTTAAAGGAGAAGTATGGCCTTACGTCTGCTATTGGTCATATGAGTTCACCTGTATTCCTGTGATCCAGAGTCAGCCAACAGTGGGATGAAATCTGTTTTCGGTTGATGTCACGGAGCCAGTTCGGGCTCTGAAGGGATTTTGACAATAATGTCAGAATCTGCCCAGATGCCTGACCCAAGTGTTTGCTGACAGACAGGTAATGTGCACAGGTAATGTGCTGGGAGCCTGGAATGCATAGGGGGTTTTGTGGGAAAAGTACAGGAAAGATTAACTAACCAATTCAGGCAGGATGGGCCAGGTGTTAGAACTGTGCCCCCTACAACCGCTCCAGCTCCTTCAAATTATGCACATACACAGTGTGTTCTCTACTTCTAACATCAGCTAAGAAGTGAGCACACTGTATATGTGTGAATAAGCCAGAGCAGCTAGTGCAGATGCACTTTCAGCGTATGGCCCAAGCAATGTCTGGCCGGGCACCAAGTAGTTTTTGCTGACAGGCCGCGTTGGGATCATAGAATACATGGGTGGAGGTTTGGCAAAATGCAGGAACCCTTTAAGCACACTTATCTATTAATAGAAAATTTTAAATAAATACATAAATGTAACTCCTCTGGTTGTAAGAACGGTTTTAGCAGTATTCATTCAGCATGTTCAATAGTGTACTAGTGACATTTAGCTGTCACATTCAATGGATATACAATGGCTGTATTATAGACCCTGTCCTTTAGGGAACACTTAGTAGGTATTGAAAATATTCACTTAGCACCCCTATTTAGTATCTGTGTGATGGTATTTTTAATGTTTTATTCACCCGCGCTCTGCTTTTTATAATATCGAGATGTTATGATTAAAAATGGCGATTATTATGCAGTACATAACAATAGTAAATATTTAAGTATCTCAAAAGTGACATGGCAAGCAACGTTGGTACTAATATGAATGCAAATTCCATTTCTGTTCCTGCACAGCTGGAAGTGTTGACAAATCTAGCAAATGAAACCAACATTTCCATCATACTACGAGAGTTTCAAGTAAGTACAGAATTAATAGACAAAACTGGTTATTTCTGCTATATGTATGCATGGGTCTGATATCAAAAATCAACTACAGCATACAGCTTTCTGACTGCACCCGGTGTAAAGGAGTACAAACCGCAAAGGTGATGGGGAAAATGCTATAATCCATAGCAACCAGTCTGCTTACCAATCACTTTGCTCCATTCAGATTTGTGTAGGATCCTTTCTAATTGTTTTGGAAGGTTACTGCACATTAAACACTGTTCTTAGCCTGACTAATTAACAAATATTGTCATCTCTGTTTGACCAAAAAATGCAACGTTACTAAATAATAAACAAAACATACTATGGTCTCATGTACACTGCTGCTCTTAAACAAGAGTTTAATAGCTTTTGGCGTATTTTTGCCAAAGCCCCTGAGCTCGACTCAATAAAAACCTAGGTATACATGCACACCTAGGCTTTTATTAGAGTTTAGCAGCAGCAAGTTTTGGGGCAGTTAAATGTCCCTCTCCTGAACAGAAGAATCACATTCAGGAGAGGAAAGTTTTGGCCAAAAAACGCAAAACGCGTTTAGCACTTGGGCATTTATTCAATTAATTGTCAAGTACTCTGGACAATGAATGAATAAATGCCCAAGCGTTAAACGCGTTACCACATGTATATGCGTTTTTCCCCGTTTAGTGTTTTTCAGCTGTCAGGAGAGCGTGGTACCCAAGGGAGCTTAGTGTGCATGTAGCCTTAAGCTATCTGAACACATTTTAGTTTTTCTTGGCAAATATCTTAAAAAAACAATGTGTTTAGCCTATGTGTATAGTCAGAGCTCTGTGATATGAAAAAAGTGATATGATCCAGTAGGGTTCACATAACCATATACTGTTGTATGCGACCAAATGAAACCTACCCTACACAGATTCCATACCTAGTTCTGTAGCTACCCTGGTCTTTCTTAAAATGTTTGATTTCCAAAATCCAGACATACCACAACATCCGTCTGTGTATGTGGCCATTGTGTAACATTCTCCTATTTCTTCTGTACAATCTGGAGGATCAACAGATGTGCTAAATGTGGGACTCATGGGTCTGGACACTTTTTATGTAATTTGAATGATCAGCATTTATATTTCATCTCTATGTAATAGGTGTAGTACAGATAGTGAATTCAGTATTAAACGATTAGATGAGCTGAACTTGTTCATCAGCCTAAAAGTCCTCTACTAGCTCATCAATGTTCCTGTAAGGTGGACCGTAACACCCAAGGTAGGAAAATCTACTGTTTTTAATAAGGCTGCAAATTATCCCCAGTTAAAAAATATATAAATATTGAACAACGAGAGAGAAATGATTAGGTAATACTATCAGGGCATAGTAAGAATTGACAATTGGGGGGATTTACTAAAACTGGTGCACTCAGAATCTGCTGCTAATCAGCTTCTAACTTCAGCTTGTTCAATTAAAGCGATTCTAAAGGTTTTTTTTATAAAATAACAAACATGTCTATACTTACCTACTGTGTGTATTGCCTTTTCACAGAGCAGCCTGGATCTTCCTTTCCCCCGCAGGCTCTCCTGGCTCTTGCTGTCTGTCGGGTGCCCCCACAGCAAGCAGCTTGCTATGGGGGCACCCACTGCTCCGTGTGTCCAGTCACACACGGAGCCGTGGCTTGCCTCCCCCCTCCCCTCTCTTCATTGGCTGACTGGCTGTGATTGACAGCAGTGGGAGCCAATAGCTCCCGCTTGCTGTCTCAGCCAATGAGGAGGCAGAGACCCGGGGCAGACGAGGCTGTCATTCATATCGCTGGATCGTGGTGAGGGTCAGGTAAGTACTGAGGGGGCTGAGGGCACTGCTGCACACAGAAGGTTTTTTACCTTCAGGCATAGAATGCTTGAAGGTAAAAAACCTTCAGCCTTTACAACCACTTTAAGCTTTGACAAAACCTGGAAGCTGATTGGTTTCTATGCAGAACTGCACCAGATTATTTTGCACTCTTTAGTTTTAGTAAACTGGAGGGACATCTGGTGGATCTCAGCACCCCAGACCCACCATTTTAACTGGATCCTTTTTTTTTTCCCTCCTCCTCCTCGCCCTCCCTTTTTTTTTCTGTCTTGTCTCCGATAGTCCATCGGCATGAGAGGCCACCTTGTTTTATGTTGAAAACCCCTTTGTAACATACACCTTAGACACCTAGGTCGATTGTTGGGGAGGCCTCTCTCCCCATTCTGTTGACTGTTATGTCCTGATGCACATGTTGAGATATTACTCAATATGTTTGATATATTATTACTCCACTATGTACCTTATTTTTCTTTATGTATGCCAAGAAGATTGGCTTATTGTTTTTTTTGTTTTTTTTTTTAATCCCAATTTCTTGTATGTTTAAAAAACTTAAAATAAAGAATAAAAAAAAATTAATGAGGTGTTTATCTCAAAAGTAGTCAATTCACAAAAAAATGCATTATTTACCAAATGCATTAAATATTTGTTTTGCGATATTTGTCACTTAAATTTAGCGTTATTTTTAGCTTTTTTTTTAACATGCTAACACTGCACCAGAGGAAGATAGTTCTGTAAATAAATGCACACAGAAATGAAATGAAACTATGAAAACATTCTAGTGTGCTTTTATTCACAGAACTGTCTTCCTTTGGTGAAATGTTACAATTTATTTTCATTCCTGAGCTCAGGGCAGAACATTTCCACACTAATACAGTTGTGTTCAAAAGTTTGCATACCCTGGCAGAAATCATGAAATGTTGGCATTGATATTGAAAATATGACTGATCATGCCAAAAAACTGTCTTTTGTTTAAGGATAGTGGTAATATGAAGTCATTTATTATCACATAGTACGTGAACAACACAAAGTAAAATAAAGTATTATTTCTGCCCTCCGCTACATTGACCTTGGCCTGGTATCAAGAGATCCCCAAATTTTCCACTTCCTAATAAGTGATTGCACAGTACTGATTGGCATATTCAAGGCTTTGGATATTTTTTCATATCCTTTTCCATCTTTAGAAAGTTCCATTATCTTGTTACGCAAGTCTTTTGACAGTTCTTTTCTGCTCCTCATGGCTCAGTATCTAGCCTGCTCTGCATCCACGTGAGAGCTAACAAACTCTTTGACTATTTATACACTGACACTAATTGCAATTGAAAAAGCCACAGATGTGGGACATTAACCTCTAATTGGCATTTTAACCTGTGTGTAACCTTGTGTGTCTGTACCAAGGCCAAACATTCCAGGGTATGTAAACTTTTGATCAGGGCCCTTTGGGTGATTTCTGTTATAATTATGATTTAAAAAGGAGCAGAACAACTATGTGATAATAAATGGCCTTAAATATTAGACAGCTTTTCGGAAGGATCAGTCATATTTTCAATATCAATGCCAAAATCTCACGATTTCTGTCAAGGTATGCAAACTTTTCAGCACAACTGAACATTGTATACTTTTAACTTACTGGCCAGTGCAGAGTTCCTCTCATTTTTATTTCGTACATTGCTAAAATACCAACTGCCTACTGGCAGGTGATAATAACGAATGTGTGTGTTCTTTAGTGAATTAACTTTAATGATTTATCTTTTTTTTTTTTTTTTTCTTTTTAGGTATTTACCTCACATTTTTAACAAATGTGTGGTATCTACCTCACATTAATTATTTTACTTTGATGAATTGACTCTTATTATCTCATGCAATATTTCTGAAAAATGGGTCTTGTGACCTTTATATCTGCATGCAAAATCCTTTATTGAATTGACCCCAAAGAGAGGAATGTTTATGAAAAGCAAGTTTTGGCGATCCTTTCGGCAGTTCTCTCTACAAACACTACTGTCTGCCATATATTGTTCTAGCCACTTCAAAACTTCTCTAGAATAAGGGGGAGGTATGTAATTATTTGCAAGTATACATAAGACATTGTCGGTTTTGCTTGTTCCCAGCTACCAAAAAGTAAAGTTTGTGAGGAAATGTATTAAGTGAAATTAGGTCTCATATTTTGTCGATTGTGTCAATGTTTAGATGGGTTTCTTGTAGACAAATCACAGACAGAGAGAATTGTTGTTGATAAACATTGCCTAACTTTGTTGGGGTTGTTAATGGCTCTGATATTTCAACATTTCACAATACGTTTCTGCTGTGGTTGGCCACCATACAAGAAGAAAAATGTCACTCTTAAGAATACCTCCCACATTGGAGGTATCAGTCACATCTTGTGGAAAGCAAGGCATTCTATGGTATAAGACCCAAGGATACAGGATTGAAGTAGAGGTCTGTTATCACAGATAAGTTTCTTCCAAGTGCGGTTTTAGTGTGAGCTGTCAAGGTAGAACACGGAGCCAAAAGCCAAACTGAACAAGTAACAAGATCGGTGCAAGTGTGCAACGAAGCATGGCTCTAAAGTGACAAAGTGAACAAACAAGGTATGTAATTTCCATGAAGGAACATTTGTTGGGAGAATTATAGAGGCCTGTGGGACACCCTGTCTGTATAGCAGGTTGAACTTGTGCTGAAGGTCATTTTAGAGGTTCCCTAACATAAACATGTACACATCGCCGTAGCAGATAACGAGTTGCAGTTCTGTAACTAGCTCTGATACTCATATATGTTGATTTTTTTCACCCTTTTAAACTTGCAGACATACATCCGCAGTATGGACAAAGATTTTGTGGCTGCAACGATACAGGCTATTGGTCGATGTGCCACTAATATTGGTAAAGTTCGAGACACTTGCCTCAATGGACTTGTTCAACTTTTGTCAAACCGAGATGGTAAGATATAAGGGAAATTACACTGATTACCTTTAAGAAGTATGTTTTTGTTCCAAATGATAAGTTGTTATTGTTCAGTAAAAGTTCTTAAGCCGGCCCTTTAGATGGATCAAATCTCGTCCAGTTCAGCAGAGATGTGCCAAGATTCGATCTATTTATGGGCAGGCTGATTTTACCCAAGTCGATCCATCGATCGACTTGAGTACAACCAGCATGTTGGATTTTTAGCATGCAATTATTGCCAGCAGCTATAGCACAACACAATAGCTCTATGGGAGGGATTCCCCCTTCATCACTGTGTTGATGGGGAAATCAAGCGATTTTCTTTCCTGCAACCCATAGTTGCAGGAAAGAGTACCACAAAATCTATGGCCTGCCTTATTCTTAAGTGCAGCAATCCAAGGCAACCAATTATAGTCCATCTTGTCCGGTCTGGTCTGACTGTAGCTGGGTGAATTCTGATCAGTTGCTATAGATTTAGGTAGGAGCTGGAAGTAGGCAGTACAGCTTGCAGCAGAGGACCAAGCACTTGACAATCTGAGAAGTACTGGATTCTGTAGGATCTTCTTTCATGTACAGCATTTGAGCCATAGCACAAACATGGAGATTTAGATCTCTGCTGGAAGAAAACTTTACTCGCTGGACCTTAAATATTAATTCAATACCTCTGCTGTAGTATATGGCTGGCCTCAATATTACACTATTGAGCTAGAGGTTATGGAACATTTAAAGGAAAAGCCATAGAGTAGTACACATCTCTTGCAGATGGTATAAAGAAAAAAAACCTACATTTGTGTTTGTGACCAACCTTTGCAAAGCCTTGAATAATAATTATGATGATATAATGTGCCCACATGCACAATGTAGGCTGAAACTACCCTGGCTAAGCAGTACACATTAGTTTAAAAAGCTTAAAGTGTTACTAAACACACAACAGTAAAATCAGTCTGTTAGGCAGGGATGCCCGCTGTCTCCTTTACTGTTTGCTCTGGTACTGGAGCCACTGGTGGCGGCTATTTGGAGTGATTCTCAGATAGTGTGATTCCGGAGAGGTGATACGGAGGAGAAATTGGCATTGTATGCAGATGATGCATTATTATTTGTGGGAGATAAATCTACATCCATAGAAGGTTTGATGTCTTCTATTAATAGTTTTGGGTCCTACTCGGGTTGACTATAATTGGAACAAGTCTGTTCTCCTGCCGGTTGACTCTCTCAGAGACCTCTTGTCACCAATTGCTTCTCAGGTAAACGTGGTAGAAACATTTGTATATCTAGAAATAGTTATACATCAGGATATCTCTAGGTATGCATATGTAAATATTAACCCACTGTTAATTACATTTAAACAGAAAGCTATAAGCTGGTACAAACTACCGCTTTCAATAGTAGGGAGGATAAACCTAATTAAAATGATATGGATGCCGCAGTTATTATATGCTTTACATAATGCTCCAGTGTGGCTCCCTAAGTTTTATAACGGCTGGACACTATACTCCGTATGCTTATCTGACAAAAGTGTAGCTCACGTATACAATTAGAAACATTGCAAAAGGCTAAGGAGATTGGTGGCCTGGCCGTTCCAAATCCATTCCTATACTTTCTGTCAGCGCAGCTCCAACATTTAACGGTTGGGAGGAAGATGTGAGTATTGACCCAGTTAGGAAAATACTGTCTACGTTATTCTTAGGTGAAAAATTAGAACATTGTTTAGAGGTGGGTGAATTTAGATTAGTTAGGCAATTCCCTACTCTAGTCATGATATATAAGATTTGGAATAGGATTAGGACCATTGTCAGTTCAAGGGCTATACTGATTGCAATTTTTACTTTCAGAAATTTTATGGAGCTATTAAAACTGCAGGGATTTAATCAGTGGTCTGAAAGAGGCCTGTATATCCAACAGCTATATCAGGGTCAACATCTGAAAGATTTTCAGACTTTGCAGGAGAATTTTGGTCTGCCTACCAAAAGTTTTTTTCAATATTTGCAACTTAGGCATGCTATCCAAAACCAGTTTAGACAGATGCCTTGGGTCTATGTAACACCTACAATTATTAACCAAAGTCTAGCAGCGACATCTAAGAGGGGACAGATAACAAGGCTTTATAATGCACTGTTACAAAGTAGGTCAAAATCAAATTCTCTGAGGTGTAGATCATATTGGCAAATGGATGTCGGCCCCCTGAATGATGAGAAGTGGTCTGATATTCTTTATAATGTGGAACAGGTATCCCTTTCTGCGTCTCAGAGACTTAACCAATTATTCATTATGCATCGGACATATTATACCCCCCAGAAACTTTTTAAGTGGCATAAGAGGGACACTCCTCTATGTCCATGATGTGAGAGGGATATTGGGACGCTGGTACATAAGATGTGGAGATGTCCTAAGTTGGTTAGATACTGGGCTTGTGTATTGGACATTATTAATGAGGTGTTCAGAGATAACATTACGATGGAACCCAAGATATGTGTATGGGGGTGGCTGGATACAGAAGTATATACACCCCAGACTTTGATGGCGATCCTTCGTCTGCTATTTATGGCAAGACAATTGATAGCGCAGAAATGGATCTCCACAGCTGGTTTATCAACATGGGTTGCCCAGATAAATTTACAAAACTGTTGTAACTGGCTTGACATACCTGAATTAAATCCTGTACAATTAGTTAGGGACAGGTTGTTAGGGCCAAGCACATAAGGGTTTTTTTTTTTGTTTGTTTGTTTTTTTATTATTAATAATAATAATAATAATAATAATAATAATACTGAGGGCAGTGCATTAGTAGTTGAGGGATTAAAGCAAGTGGAAATTAGTGGATGGAAAACACGGGGTGGTCACAGATGTAAATAGGAGTTGAAGGATATAGTGCACTTGGAAAGTTGAATAATTAATAAGTAAATGGAAATTTTTGTTGTGCTTTCTTTGTATGTATGAATTGCATGGGTTGTTACCGACATGTGGTGAAATTGTCATGTCAATAGCACCTTTAGAAATATATTTACAAAGAAAAATGGTGACGTGTTCAATTCTTACTTTACCCGATGTAAGAGCACATTCAGCTTCTCTTGCTCACTTCTGAGATGGACTATGGGATTTTTTAGTGTCAATAGAGCAGTATGCATGAATGCAACTAATGTACACTGCTCGCTCCAGACTAAAGGAAGTGAAGGGAAAAAGGAGAGGTTCTGAAGCTCACAGAGGATGTTACCAGGAGGCAGAGAACTGTATTAAACTATATATTGAAAAAAAATAGATTACAGGGCCATTAGTAGTAGATGTGTACGGATTAATTTTTGAAATAGTGATATTATTAAGTCTCACATTAGGTGTTTTAAATCATGAATTTCCAGCACAAATGTATAAGAGTAAAATTTTCCTGGTACATTTTCTTCCTGGAAAGATTGACTAAGCTTGTAACCTTTAAGTATCATTGTAATGTTTATATCACTTTACTTATATCTTACTCAATTCATTACTAAAACTTTTTTATAATCTGTAAATGCCAACTCCCAGATCATAGATGGAGGTCCCAGAGAGAATATTTTACTGCCTGTAGTCAAAGCACCATAGGGTGTAGAGTACATGTTACTGATAATAACCCTGATAAGATATTAAAAGGAGAAAAGGTCTGTGTAAAAATTACTTTAGCCAATCAACCATCTGGTTTAGTTTTTACATTTTTTGCTGTTTGGTCTTGTTTTATTTCCATTGCAGAGCTGGTGGTAGCAGAATCAGTCGTGGTTATCAAGAAACTGCTACAGATGCAGCCTGCACAGCATAGTGAGATTATCAAACACATGGCCAAGCTTACAGATAATATTCAGGTATGTAAGATCCACAGAGTAGACATGGAAAGTCAGCTTATTATTTCTTCCAACTCTGTCAGGAATGTGTGTGCAGTCTTCACTTGTAATCTGTTACTGTGGTCCCTGTTTTAAAACACTCAGAATTGGAAAAATACGCGTGCATTAATTCTATTACTTCTCACTAATTCTATGTAATGCTATGTGGATTTACTGATTTTTAGGGCTGGTTCATACCAGATGCAGTCCAGTGTTTTTTTTTTTCTGCATCAAAAATTCAGTGTTTTCCATGTATTACAATGGCCCTAGTTCACTCCAGTGCAGTCAATTCCAGTGCGTTCCTTTAAAATGCAGTGGAATGGAGTGTTTTGTGAACTGTAAGCAAAAATTAATCCAGAATGTATCTGGAGTGTGTTTCTGTGGTATGAGCAGTTAAACAGCGAACAGATAGTGGATTTAAAAATGTAAAAATGACTTTGGAAATCCATTAAAATGTTAATGTTTATATGAAATGGTAACGACTGGATTTACAAATAAATTAAGCTCTACAGGTTCCTCTTCCACACATTAAGGCCTCATACACACTTCAGGTCAAACAGCTGCTCCTACAGGAGTTTGAGCTGTTTTGAGCTTTTATTTTTCTCTGCCTGTTACCCCCCTCCATGTAAGGCTATGTGTGCATGCACAGTATAGGCATTTTCAGGAGTTTAGTGGCAGCTCAATTGTGCGTTCAGGAGAGGAGCTTATGAGCATAAAAACTCTCAAAAGTGAAAAAAGCTCTTTAGCGCTAGGTACCTGTGTGCAGTCTAATGGCCAAAATTCTGGTAAGCTGAATACATTAATGGGGCTCTGAGGAAGAGCATTACCCTCAAATTGCATCAGCCCAATTTGGCCCATAGATGGCACTTCATTGACATCAGGGTCTTTGGCTCTGGATTAATGCATCTTGTGACTTTCTATCTATATGTGATCTGTCACCACTTGTTTGTGAGTATAATATTTTATCTACGTTTTAATAAACAGTTATCTGGGATAATGCGCTAGGCCAGTGCGCTCTTGTTTCATTCCTTCTGCTGATTACATTAATGCCGGACGCGGGAACTCGCATGAATGTGCATGCAAAAATTTTAGCGGATTTTTACTGTGTTTTTGATGCTGAAAACTCCTGTAGGGGAAAAACATTTTTGAGCTTCACAGTGTGCATGAGGCCTTAGGCCCCCATACTGTGTCCCTCAACCACAATGTACCCAACTATTTTACTCGTTTTAGCTAAGAAAAATTTGCTTTCTACTCTAACATATTGTCAGTGTGCATGTGGTGACAACACCCATAACAACAAGTCAAGTGGCTGCTGTTTTGGGGTACTTACTCTTTGATGGTGAATTTTATAGCGATCTTTCCTGTAGTTACTTGTACAAGTCTTAATTTATGCCCCCCCTGATCACTTGTTCTCCACTGGGTTATCCTCTGATTTTGTTTGTTTTTAGGTGGCTATGGCACGAGCCAGTATCCTGTGGCTCATTGGGGAGTACTGTGAACATGTCCCTAAAATTGCTCCTGATGTGCTAAGGAAGATGGCAAAAACTTTCACTAATGAGGAAGATATTGTGAAACTCCAGATTATCAACTTGGCTGCAAAGCTGTATCTGACAAACTCCAAGCAGGTACATTGCTGATGATTATTATCAATAGTTTTAAAGTTAACAGGGAATTTCTATTACATTAGAACAATGGGGGGTCTATTTATAAAACTTTTGTATGTTTTGTAATAGATTCATTTCTGTATCAGTTCCATCTAGTGGCAAAAAGGCAATATAGTTTTCTGAAAGGAGAATTGAGAAAGGGGCATACCAGCACGGAAATGCGTTGCCTGCCCGCCCACTGACACCCCCCATGTCACACCCCCCACCCCACCCCTTTTTCACAGAGGAATGTGTTGGCTGTGTCTGTAATAGCCCTGCCTCTCCTGTGCAGCGGTTCTGGCTTGTACTCTCTGCTCCTGCCAGCTGCCTGTCATCCTCTGGTCCCAGCTGTTTATATACTATTGGGCAGTGTGTGGATCCTGGCTCATTCCTTTCCACCCCACTGGCGTTGTGGTTCAGTCCTATGGGCTGGCGTGATGGTGTGATGCTTTGCTATCAGACTGGATGCCTCTTATTTCACGTGTAAGTGGATGCAGTCCTATTTGTATTAAAGTTATATTTTATACTGACATATCCCTGTGCTCTGCTGTTTTTTTTCCCTGTCCTGGCTGGATTCCCAAGATGGTTGTGCAGATGCCATGTCCAGTGTATGGTTGATGCCAATTTTAAGCGCCACTACAGCTCCTCTCTGTGCATCCTCACCCCCCCCCCTCCCTTTCCCCTGAGACAAGGATTCCATGACTCTGGACTATTTATCTATTTATGGTTTATCTCCAGTTTATACGGATCTCCCTTCTCACGCCATAAGTACACAGGCTAGCACTTCAGTTTTATTTTTTTTTTCTTTCATAGTTTCCCGAAATACCTGAATGAGAAAATATACTGCATTTTGGCCACTAGATACAGGAACTAATCTATTCGAAAAAATAAGGGAACATTTAGTTCAGCTTGCCCCAATGCTTCTGACATTCAGCCAAGGAATGTTTTATGAATAGACCCCTTAATGTGTTATTTATAAGCCCTTATTATCATATCAATATATTTTAACCTGTTTTACTACAATACAACTTTATAAGTCCAAATGTAAAATGTCCTTTGCTGTATGAACATTATTAACCTTGCGGCAGAGAACAGGGAATGTGTAACTGTGTGTGTTCCTAGTTCTCAGACCCCTTGTCAATCAGAAAAAACTAATTCATGCAGTTATTGTCAAGTTAACTGACAAATACCAACACTGTTAAGCTTTGTCCAGGCAACCAAGCTTCAAAAAACTCTGGTCATTAAAAAGGTTAAGGATTAGCATACTAGAGCAATGGTAAAATAAAAGATCAGAAAGGATGGATACTTATATACAGTGGGGCAAAAAAGTATTTAGTCAGCCACCAATTGTGCAAGTTCTCCCACTTAAAAAGATGAGAGAGGCCTGTAATTGGCATCATAGGTAGACCTCAACTATGAGAGACAAAATGAGAAAAAAAATCCAGACAATCACATTGGCTGATTTGGAAAGAATTTATTTGCAAATTATGGTGGAAATAAGCATTTGGTCAATATCAAAAGTTCATCTCAATCCTTTGTTATATATCCTTTGTTGGCAATGACAGAGGTCAAACGTTTCCTGTAAGTCTTCACAAGGTTGGCACACACTGTTGCTGGTATGTTGGCCCATTCCTCCATGCAGATCTCCTCTAGACCAGTGATGTTTTGGGGCTGTTGTTGGGCAACACGGACTTTCAACTCCCTCCAAAGGTTTTCTATGGGGTTGAGATCTGGAGACTGGCTAGGCCACTCCAGGACCTTGAAATGCTTCTTACGAAGCCACTCCTTTGTTGCCCGGGCGGTATGTTTGGGATAATTGTCATGTTGGAAGACCCAGCCACGTTTCATCTTCAATGCCCTTGCTAATGGAAGGAGGTTTGCACTCAAAATCTCACGATACATGGCCCCATTCATTCTGTCCTGTACATGGATCAGTCGTCCTGGTCCCTTTGCGGAGAAACAGCCCCAAAGCATGATGTTGCCACCCCCATGCTTTACAGTAGGTATGGTGTTCTTTCGATGCAACTCAGCATTCTCTCTCCTCCAAACACGACGAGTTGTGTTTCTGCCAAACAGTTCTATTTTGGTTTCATCTAACCATATGACATTCTCCCAATCCTCTTCTGGATCATCCAAATGCTCTCTAGCAAACTTCAGACGGGCCCGACATGTACTGGCTTAAGCAGGGGGACACGTCTGGCACTGCAGGATCTGTGTCCCTGGTGGTGTAGTGTGTTACTGATGGTAGCCTTTGTTACGTTGGTCCCAGCTCTCTGCAGGTCATTCACTAGTTCCCCCCCGTGTGGTCCTGGGATTTTTGCTCACCGTTCTTGTGATCATTTTGACCCCACGGGGTGAGATCTTGCGTGGAGCCCCAGATCGATGGAGATTATCTGTGGTCTTGTATGTCTTCCATTTTCTAATTATTGCTCCTACAGTTGATTTTTTCACACCAAGCTGCTTGCCTATTGCAGATTCAGTCTTCCCAGCCTGGTGCAGGTCTACAATTTTGTTTCTGGTGTCCTCCGACAGCTCTGTGGTCTTCACCATAGTGGAGTTTGGAATGTGACTGTTTGAGGTTGTGGACAGGTGTCTTTTATACTGATAACAAGTTCAAACAGGTGCCATTGATACAGGTAATGAGTGCAGGACAGATGAGCCTCTTAAAGAAGAAGATACAGGTCTGTGAGAGCCAGAAATCTTGCTTGTTTGTAGGTGACCAAATACTTATTTTCCACCATAATTTGCAAATAAATTCTTTCCAAATCAGCCAATGTGATTGTCTGTTTTTTTCTTTCTCATTTTGTCTCACATAGTTGAGGTCTACCTATGATGCCAATTACAGGCCTCTCTCATCTTTTTAAGTGGGAGAACTTGCACAGTTGGTGGCTGACTAAATACTTTTTTGCCCCACTGTAGATGCCATTAAGGTTCATGGAGAAATGTTGCAACAGTGCACAAAGTTGAATTTCCAAGATAAAAGGCAGTACTTTCAGTAGTTATATGATCAGTAATCCTCTTTAAAAAATTAAATTTTATAATGTGGATGATAAAATTATTCTATAATACAGGGTCTATTTTTTACCAGTAAACGCAGACACCATACAATAGGTCATATTACCTGATGTAGGTCTACAAGGCATTCTGGCCAGAGACTGTTCGGCCCCCTAGGTGTCTTTTGCAGACAGAATTGCTCCCCCTCTTACAGCTTGTCTCTCTCCTCTCTGCAATCACAGTTTCCCCTCCAGATGTTCTTGTACTTTTTTCACATCTGGCCTAAGTTGTTTTAGTAACAATTGTTCTGTATATCCCTGTGAGGCTATTTTTGTGCTAATAATAGAAGAAATGTTTTGGTGTCAAGGCCAGAGTGAATGGCACTGTCGTTGGTGTGGAGTTGAGTTAAAAAGTGTAGTGATGCAAGAGATGCTGCAAAAGGGGGAATAGGAAAATGTCTGCTGTACATACAGTACATATAGTGATCCCTTCCTTAATTTATGTGACATTACACTCTTTCTTTAAAATCAGCATTCTCATGGCTGCATTCTTATAACAGTTGTGTGTATATTGGAATTAGGTACTGGAAATAAAGGCCTGCTCTGCAGACGATTAGTGTGCAGATAGCAGTGATTGGTTTCCTTTTCATTTGCGCTGAGTAAAAACTGTTTTGTATTGCTCCACAGTAACCAATCAGTTTTACATCTGCTCTGTCCTTACAGATTAAGGACATTTGACTCTTTATGTTGGCTATGCGGCACCTAAAAAAAATGAATATCATATGTTCTTCTCCACCCAAAAGGGGAAGTTCCGTCTTAAGCCTTTTTATCCCGCTCCCCTTTAAGGATTGGCACCTTTGGGGAGCGCGGGGGGAGTGGGTACCCAAATTTGACAGGTACCCACTATCACTTCTGCTGCGATCGGAAGCGGACGTTGTCCTCCCCCCTCCCTCTTCGTGGTTTTCTGGGACATATGACAGGTCCCAGAAGACTATGGGACCATTCACAAAGCGCAGTGCTACTCGTGCATGCACAGTGGGCACCCAGCTGTGAAGCCCCAAGCTGTCACAGCCGGATGCCCACACTGAAGATGCCGACATCGGGGAAAGAAGATAGCCGTGAAACCAGCCGTGGTGAGGACACCGCTGGATCGAGGGACAGGTAAGTGTCTGTATTTTAAAAGTCAGCAGCTACAATTTTTGTAGCTGCTGACCTTCATTTTTTTTATTCAACTGGAACGCTGCTTTAAGCTGAGTTCAGTTTAATCAGATACTGTACAAGCCGGTATTGGCTTGTAAACAAACAAACCGAACCGAAAGTGACTAAATACTCATCGCTTCTAATTTCTTACAGCACAGAAGAGGGGTGGGAAGTTACTTCCACTCTTCCTAGGGAATGCGACCGAACCAGTCATATTGTTACCGGGCTCCATGATCAAGAAAGCCCAATAAAGGCGGCGGGTCCAGGAGGTTGGATAGGGGTGGTTACCCCCTTCTGCTGCTTGTAAAAGTGATCGAATGGCTGTATAGCCTCATGGATCACTTTCACTTTAAATGGAAATAACAGAAATAAAAAATACCAGGATGATGGTTGTAGCTGTAACCATAGTCTTGGTATAACCACTTTAGCCTGAGGACCAGCATACAACAACAGTATCTAAGTTCTCACTGTTGTAGAAGACAGCTTGTGTAATTGCTACCAAGGTATTTGTTTGAGACGTCTACTCAAACATTCAAAAGTAACCTGTTCTTGTTTCTTAGACAAACAAACAAACAAACAAACAGATCCTTTCCTGTAAGTCTGAGAAAATAATCATAAAACACAGTGCATATATTTTATTTTTTTTTCTCTTTTATTGATAATTTCCTTTTTTCTTTCCTGTTTATCAGAACTGTAATGCAATTCCCCCTCTGTCTTTAGACAAAGCTCCTCACTCAGTATGTTCTGAACCTTGCCAAGTATGACCAAAATTACGACATCAGAGATCGAACAAGATTCATTCGACAGCTGATTGTCCCTACGGATAAAGGTGGAGCGCTTAGTAAACATGCTAAAAAACTGTTCTTGGCACAAAAGCCTGCACCTATACTAGAGTCTCCGTTTAAAGGTAATTCTGTTGTTTATATTCCAAACTACTATAAAAGCACTTTACACTCCCAGTTTAGGGCAAAGCAATAGGTCAGCTTCACGTTAAACTTCAGGCAAATAGAAAAGATAGAAATAATGCAGCTCTCTATTCAGGTCAGCTTTACGCTGACATTCAGGCAAATAGAAATTATACAAATAATGCAGCTCTCTACTCATTAATACAGCATTAAATGTATTTTGAAATGCAGGTGGTGTAAGTACCTGAATTGCCCTTGCATCAGCCTCTTGTGAGCCCTGGTACAGATGAGCTCAGACTGGAAGACAGAGAAGCAGCACAAGTAGTCAATCATCTGTGCTGTAGTGCTCCTGGATTAACAAGGAACATGCTGATAGTAGAGAGCAGAATGACAGAGAGGTAGGCTC
The DNA here is from genome assembly GCF_062004578.1 of Staurois parvus. Classification (NCBI taxonomy): domain Eukaryota; kingdom Metazoa; phylum Chordata; class Amphibia; order Anura; family Ranidae; genus Staurois; species Staurois parvus. The sequence continues at coordinate 3,337,493 of NW_028319601.1, read as the reverse complement.
ATCAGTCTGCTACTACTCCTTTCACTGTCCAGTCATAGTCTTTAAGCATTGCTGCAGCAGAAAAAATCAGATCCCCTAGTCTGCCAGGCATGGCTGTACTGTGTGGCAGAGCTGTACAAAACTCAGATCTGAGTGTACAGAAACAAAGTCAGTGTAGTAAAGCCTGATTGGCTATCATTGTTGCCAATTCCTCTTCCAGTCTGAATGCAGATGTATAGGAGTATACATGAGGCCAGTGCAAAGCATTTTTAAAGGATATACAAAGCCAAAATCTTTGTAGATTTGAAAAGAGTAGGGAAGGTGTACAACCACTTGCAGGTTTTTTTGCTGTTTGTGTCGCGTTTGAAAGATATCCTGTCACTTCCTGTGCTAAAGATACAAGTTGGAGTGAGAGAAAATCTTTGCAAAGGGAGGGAGTGTCTTATGTCCTCTCTTTTACAGATGTCACCAAAGCAGCTGTTAGAAATCACGGGCCCCTTACAGCCTACCTGACAACCCCCCCTCCCCCCCCCAATAAAATATTGAAACAATCTTTTCGCTAGAAATACACTAAAATCATTATTAGAGGACACAAACACAACATAACTTACAAAAGTCCTGCTAAATCTACAAGGTAAACTGCGTTGAATTGAGCTCTGTGTGTGAATGAGGTCTTAGGACTCATTCACATGGGGCTGTAACCTGAACAGTGTAAATCAGTGTTATGGAAGATTTCTGGCAGAAACACTGAAAATAAAAGTTTAACACTGCAATTGCAGGAACAGATTCACAGAGCACAATCACTGTGGTTTCTATTTTATACAGTGGGGGTGGTATGAGATGTTATTAAAAATTAGCAAATAGAATGATGTCACATTTCATATGTCATAGACTATGCCTAACAGTTGCAAAACTAAAACCTCAAGACGGGAGGGGGAGAGAGAATACCTAGTTCTGTTGTGTCTCTGTCTTAAGTGAAGGGCACAGGACACATTTCAACATTGCAAGCAAGAGTCTCTTGTGTTTAAATGAAAAATACAGTGAAAGTCCATGCCAGTGGTCCGGACACTTTCACCCCCTTCCTGTCCAGGCCAATTTTCACCTTTCAGCGCTATCACACTTTGAATGACAATTGCGCGGACATGCAACACTGTACCCATATGACTTTTTTAGCATTTTTTTGAGACAGATAAAACTTTATTTTGGTGGTATTTATTCACCACTGGAATTTTTATTTTTTTGCTATATCAATGAAAAAGTCCAAACATTTTGAAAAAAAAGTGTTTTTCTTATAAAATTTTGCAAATAAATGTTTCTTCTTAAATCTTGACCAAAATGTGTCCAGCTGTCTTTTTTACACTGATTGCTTTTACACCCATAAAGGCTGTAAAAGCAATCATTTCTCCTTCTCTCTGGCTACATTCTTGCAGCCATTGAGAAATACTGTGTGAGCTGTGATTGGTCACAGCTTGTCACATGGTACAAGGCTGTTGTGAATAGCCTTGTACCATGTGACCTCTGTGATCATTCACAGATTTCACACGTAGTAAGCAATGATGTCAGGAAGTGACTTCTTGTTTACTACTATTCATGTGATCCCTGATTGACCAATCAGGGATCACATGAATCGGGGCTTCACACAGAGGTCCCATACAGCGATCAGTGTTCCGCTCTGTCCGGAGGACACAGCGGGCACCGGATCGCGGTGCCGCATGCTCCCAGGGAGCGCGCACAGGCAGTGAATGCAGGGGCCATTAATAAACAGCAACCCCCTTCTGCACTGCTCCCATCCAGCCGTTTATGTACATGGGCCGGACGGGAAGTGGTTAATGTTGTTGAAGCTGTGTGGAGGCAGGCTTTCTTACGTTATGGGGATGTAGCAAGTGTTCAAACACAGCCGTTGTTGGGGGTGGCTTTGGTGAAATATCAGGAATCTAAACAGACACTTGTTATCTCACTTTTGAGACAAAGAGAGGGATGGAAGATATAGATTCCTCAATCTCTTTCTCTGCTGGAGCAATGTAACTATGTACAGATATATGAAATATCCATACTTGGCATTCATATTTAAAGAGGAACTGAATTCTGAAAGTTGTGCCCAAAAAAGGCAGGCAGAGGTCAAAGGACTAGTCACTAGCCATGCCTGTGGTCACCTTGCGGCTTATCTTTCCCCATTATCATGAAGGTGGCCATCTTGATAGCAGCAGGCTTTGTGCATATCATAGCTTCCAGGACTAAGCATCACAGTAGTGGCATTATCAAATCTCACTCCAGCTCTCGCGAGACTTGCAGTCAGAGGCAGCAGTGCCTTAGATCTCACACTGTAGATATACAGCTATGAGAATATAGGCACGGGAGTTCCTAGGCATATTCACATATCAGGAAATGCACTTCTATTTTTTGGGAGGAATTCTAGACACAAGGTACATTTTTCAGGGTACTTTTTAAGCACAATTACCATTTCAAAATATATTCTATAATATAGCAAATCTTCACTTTTTGAGCTGAGTTCCTTTTTAGGTAATAATGTCTACAAGAGACCTATTACTCAAATGAATTTGATTACATAATAGGAAAAATTCAGCAAATATCGTATTTGTAAAAAAGACACTTATCCGCTGTTTTGTTGCCCACACAGATCGGGATCACTTTCAGTTGGGCTCTCTCTCTCACCTGCTCAATGCCAAAGCTGTTGGCTATCAGGAACTTCCAGACTGGCCGGAGGAGGCTCCCGATCCATCTGTGCGCAACGTGGAGGTGAAGGAAGCTGTGCGTGCTATAACATGAGTATATAGGGATATGGGATTGCCCACCGCTATGCCCAGCTGAACTCCCCTTGCTCTGCAAGACTACATGTCTTCCTTGTCTGCGCTCTCCTTTGTTTACCATTAGGCGCTTACCTTTACCCTTCCCAGCCTACGCTAATGCACAACGGCTTTATTTTCTACTGCTATCATACTTCCTGTTCTGATTATGCTCAGCTTTTCCATCTCTGCAGTTTATAGGGAAGAAATAAGTGCTAGTGAATCATAAAAACATGCCAGCGACCAACATTCTCCCCTTGTCCTCAGGAAGAGGAAGACAGTGGACCCATAGACAGTCACATCGGACTCCTTGGGGAATGGAAAGAGGTTACCTCTTGCGTGTGTGAATATCTAATACGTTTGCAGTTTGCAGTGTTTTCTGTTTTGAGATCACTACCTTTCTTTTTTCTGGGTTCACAAGTACCATAACAAAATACCCAAAATATAACAATCAGTGCCAAAACAAAACATTGAGTGCAAAATACCATGTGAACCCAGACTTGTAAGGCATGCAAGTCAGTCTGGCAGTATAAGTGGTGTGTTAATACTGTGAATCACTTACTACAACTTCTCTAGTACCTGCTGACAACCTCTTTACCTAACTAATGGCTCCTAGTAAATGTGTGTCCTGCTACAGTTACAAAATCCTGAAAGCAGAAAGCTGTTTACTTACCTTCCTTACCCTTTTTGCTTCCTCCATGTAAATGCATTGTTGTCAAATCCACTCTAAAAGTTGCCATACGTTCTGTTTGCTGATTGGAGCGTAATGCTTTTTACCAGCGCTCTACCCTCTAGCGACTACCTAACTAGCTACCTGCAGCAACCAGCTCTATCCTTTTTCTTTAATATATAATGTTTTGTAAATATTTTCTTTACTTACGTATGTTCAAAAGTGATAACAATTACATTGTTAATTTTTTTAGTCAAGTAAATATAAAATATTCCATATGAAATATATATATATATATATATATATACAGCGGGTAAAATCAGTATTGAACACGTCACTATTTTTCTCAGTAAGTATATTTCTAAGGGTGCTATTGAAATGTTCACCACATGTTGGTAACAACCCATGCAAGCCATACATACAAAGAAACCACGACAAATAAGTTCAGAAATTAAGTTATGTGTAATAAAATGGAATTACACAGGGAAAAAGTAATGAACACGCTAACTGAAATTTTTTTTCATATTTCATGCAAGATCCTTTGTTGGTAATGACAGCTACAAGATGCCTCCTGTATAGAGAAACTAGTCATGTGCATTGCTCAGGTGTGATTTTGGCCCATTCTTCCATACAAATAGTCTTCAGATGTTGAAGGTTCTGTGGGCCTCCTCTATGAACTCAAGATCTTTAGTTCTTTCCTTAGATTTTCTATTGGATTCAAGTCAGGTGATTGGCTGGGCCATTCTAACAGCTTTATTTTCTTTTGTTGAAACCAACTGAGTTTCCTTGGCTTTGTTTTTGGGATCATTGTTTTGCTGAAATGTCCACCCTCATTTCATCTTCATCATCCTGGTAGATGGCAGCAGATTTTTATAAAAAATGTCTTGGTTCATTTTTCCATTCTTCCTTCCTTCAATGACATGAAGTTTGCCAGTACTGTATGCTGAAAAACAGCCCCACACCATGTTGTTCCCACTTTTAAACTTCACTGTTGGTATGGTGTTTTTGGGGTGATGTGCAGTGCCATTTTACCTCCAAACATGTTGTGTATTATGGCATCCAAAGAGTTCAATTTTGGTCTCACCTGACCAGACTATAATCTCCCAGTATTTCAAGAGCTTGTCTAAATGTTGTGCAGCAAACTTTAAACAAGCTTCAACATGCTTTTTCTTTAGCAATGGAGTCTTGTGTGTAGTGCATGCATACAGGCCATGGCAGTTGAGTGTATTGCGTATTGTTATACCTGCTAATTCCAGGTCTTTCTGAATCTCTCCACAAGTGGTCCTTCGCTCTTGGACAACGCTTCTGATAATTCTTTTCACTCCTCTGCAAGGAATCTTGCGAGGAGTACCTATTCGTGGCCGGTTTATGGTGAAATTATGTTCTTCCCACTTCCAGATTATGGCCCCAACAGTGCTCACTGGATCATTCAGTTTAGAATCCTTCTGTAAATAAAGCCATCAGTATGTTTTGCAACAATATGGTTGCAAAGGTCTTGAGAGAGCTCCTTGCTTTTACCCATCATGAGATGTTTCATGTGTGACACCTTTTTATAGGTCATCAGTTGAGACTGAACCAGCTGATATTAATTTGCACTGGCAAGGGGCAGTATTGTTTTCTAATTACTGATAGATTTCAACTGGTGTCTTGGCTTTCCATGCCTTTTTGAACCTCCCTTTCTTCATGCATTCAATACTTTTTTCCCTGTGTCATTCCATTTTATTACACATAACTTAATTTCTGAACTTTTTTGTTTTGGTACTTTGTAAGTATGGTTTGCATGGGTTGTTACTGACATGTGGTGAAAATCTCATGTCAATAGCACCTTTATTAATATCTTTACTAAGAAAAATGGTGACGTGTTCAATACTTATTAATACTATTAATTAATACTAATTAATATATTAGTGGAGCTGTAGGCTCCTTTTCTCATACTAGCCAGGCTATATGTTATAAAGGCTAAGTTCACCTTTTGGGAAAAAATTATTAATACACATATTTTTGCAGGGAAAAAAAATGTGCATTTATTGTTTTTTATCTTAGCAGCTTGCAAAGCATTGCACCCATGATCAGTGGAGCAGGAGTGCAATGTCAGGCTCCTGCAGACAAGTTCTGCAGCTTTCAGCCCATACCACTGATACGGGATAACAGTTTACAAGCTACAGAGCTTGTGAATGAACTATGAGAGTGCTCATCAATGCCCTACCAGTTCATTGAGAATTACAAGTCTTTGGCTGCAATGGCTGACAGTACTTTTGGTACTCTAATTCACAGATCACTGTGTATGCACAATGCGGCTGTATGGGCAGAGCCCCAAACATCCACGCTATTTTCAAAATGTGACAGCAGGTGAAGGGAGAAGATCCCTTGCCCACTCACAGGCAAAGGGTTATCGAGGGAGGGGAGGCAAATATGGAGCATGTTACACCTGAATTATAGGTGTAACATGTAACATGCTCTGAAAGGTGAACTTATCGATTAAGTGATATATTGAAAAAGGTCTGCTGTTTATAGAGCCCAGTAGCTCAAGCTCAAACATAGGCCTGAGTGATTCAATCTCATTTCCCTTCCTCACCCTAACTTCTGAGTTCATAGGGGGCTTATGGAGATTCAGTTTAGAGTGAGAAGGAAAACAGCTTTTGCTGAATCCCTCTTGCTGTGAGAATCCTGTGTCATGGATGCACCCTGTAAAAAGTGTTAAGTAAAGATTTTACATAAAGAGTAACAGATCACATAATTTTGTCTTTAACAATAGTTCCATCCCACTTCCCACATGAGTTGAGTGATGCGTTCACCTTTAAAAAAAAATAATAAATGCACATCTTTTTGCTGGTAAAAAAATGTGCATATATTATTTTTTTTTTTATTGAGAGCCTGTAAATCATTGCACCCATGATCAGCAGATCGTGGGTGCTATGCAGGGCTCTTGCAGACTGTGTGTAAGCTGTCTGCTTATACCTCATACAAAACGTCAGTTACAGGAAGCCTCAATGAACACCTCAGCACTCAACGGTGCCCTGGTAGCTTATTGGGAACTACAACCCGACAGCCCCAAAGGCTGTCATTAGTTGTTTCCCATTCACATTGTGTTAGTTGTGTTTCCCCGTTGTTAATTAGTGACGCGGCCGGGCGGGCGGCTGTCCCTCCCTGGTCTGCTGTCACAGCGAGTTTCAGGGGGACCGGGGGGCAGCTACAACACTAACATGTTACACGTTATACCCTGAATATGGGTGTAACATATAACATGTTAGAAAAGGTGAACTTATCCTTTAATTGAAATGAAGTACAACATAGTTTGTCTAATAGCTATCCTGTAAATCTGAACATTAAATATATTTAGGCGGTGAAGCATCTGGAGATAAAACATGGAACATTTAAGGGCACATAACTATCAGCCAATATTCGCACCATGCAGATACTATAAACATAGCCCCATACCAATATATTGAATAACAGGACTGAATAGTACAATTAACTCTTCTGAAAGTGTCTGGCAATCTAATTAAATTCCCCTGAACTGGCCCTATTGCAACCCAGAAATTCGGTCTGGACACTGAATGGCTGGATCGCTCAGTATGTATGCTGATCACCAGTTATATTTAATGTATTAATCTCATTATTGACTTATTCTCTGTGCTTTGTATCTTAAACTTTTCAGGTGCCTGAATGGACAAAGTGCCCAAGCAGAGAAAAGCGAAAGGAGAGGGAGGAAAAACCATTTTATTCTGATTCAGAAGGAGAATCTGGACCAACAGAATCTGCAGATAGTGGTGAGAAACCAGGCAAAAGCAGTTATTATGTTACTATTATGGAACTGAGCTGTTTGTATTTTGTGAGTTATTTGTACTTGTGTGTGTGTAGGGATATGTGTCCTTCCAGTTTTTATGGTTTAATAAAGCCTAACTCCAGACACCTTTGTTGTAATACAATTAGACAGCTTAATACAGTTGCAAGAAAAAGTATGTGAACCCCTTGGGATTACGTGGAGTTTTGCATGAATTGGGCATAAAATGTGCTCTGAATGTCATCTAAGTCACAACAATAGAAGAACACAGTCTGCTGAACATAATACTACACAAACATTAGATGTTGCCATGGTTTATTTGCACATAACATGTAAACATTCACAGTGCAGGGAGGAAAAAGTATGTGAACCTTTGGACTTAATAATTGGTTGACCCTCCTTTGGCAGCAATAACCTCAACCAAACGTTTCCTGTAGTTGCAGATCAGACCTGCACAACGATCTGGAGTAATTTTGGACCACTCCTCTTCACAAAACTGTTTCAGTGTAGCAATTTTCTTGGGATGTCTGGTGTGAATCGCTCTCTTAAGGTCATGCCACAGCATTTCAATTGGGTTGAGATCAGGACTCTGACTGGGCCACTCCAGAAGGCGTATTCTGTGCTGTTGCAGCCATTGTTTTGTTGAATTACTTGTATGCTTTGGGTCATTGTCCTGTTGCATCACCCATCCTCTGCGGAGCTTCAGTTGGTGGACAGATGGTCGTACGTTTTCCTGCAAAATGTCTTGATAAACTCTGGAATTCATTTTCCCATCAATGACAACAATCCGTCCAGGCCCTGAGGCAGCAAAGTAGCCCCAAACCATGATGCTCCCTCTGCCATCTTTTACAGTGGGGATGAGGTTTTGATGTTGGTGTGCTGTGCCTTTTTTTCTTCACACATAGTGTTGTGTGTTCTTCCCAAACAACTCAATCTTGGTTTCATCTGTCCACAGTATATTTTGCCAGTAGTGCTGTGGAACATCCAGGTGCGCTTTTGCAAACTTCAAACGTACTGCAATATTCTTTTTGGACAGCAATGGCTTCCTCCGTGGTGTCCTCCCATGTACTCCATTCTTGGTAAATGTTTTCCTTATTGTAGATGTGTCAACAAAAATGTTAGCATGTGCCAGAGATTTCTGTAGGTCTTTAGCTGACACTCTGGGATTCTTCTTTACCTCATGCAGCATTCTGCGCTGTGCTCTTGCAGTCATTTTTACAGGACGACCCCGCCTAGGGAGAGTAGCAACAGTGCTAAACTTTCTCCATTTGTAGACAGTCTGTCTTACTGTGGACACATGAACATCAAGGCTTTTGGAGATACTTTTGTAACCCTTTCCAGCTTCATGCAAGTCAACAATTCTTGATCGTAGGTCTTCTGAGAGCTCTTTTCTGCGAGGCATGGTTCACATCAGACAGTGCTTCTTGAAACCAGTAAACGCAAAACAGGTGTGTGTTTTTTAAGGGCAGGACAGCTGTCAGCAACACATCCAATATCATCACACTGATTGGAATCAAGGTTGGCTCACTCCTGGCTCCAATTAGCTCTGGGAGAAGTAATTAAGCTAGGGCCTCACATACTTTTTCCTCCCTGCACTGTGAATGTTTACATGTTATGTGCAATTAAACCATGGCAACATCTAATGTTTGTGTAGTATTATGTTCAGCAGACTGTGTTCTTCTATTGTTGTGGCTTAGATGACGTTCAGAGCACATTTTATGCCCAATTCATGCAAAACTCCACGTAATCCCAAGGGGTTCACATACTTTTTCTTGCAACTGTAGGTGTTAAATAGGTGCACCATAACACACGTACTAGTATGTGTTGTGTGTCCACACTCCAGTGTGTGGTTACAACACATTGCACTGCTTACTTTTTTTTTTAACTGTATACTTAACCCCTTTACACCTAAGAGTAAAACAAATCTAAATGCCTAAGCACAATTTTGCAACGTTGACATGTGTTAGTAAAACCGTCCATACCATCACAACTACTTTGTACATCCAGGTGGATTATACCATGTTTTTTCCATGACAAATTGTGCTTTTATTTGGTGGTAAATTGTAATGGATATCTCCTGATTTTTTTTATTATCAAAGGAAAACTGGCCCAAAATAGTAAAAAAAATATATTTTTTTATTTAGCTATGTGTTTCTTGTTACTACCATAACCTACCACCAAAGAACAGCCCAAAATAAATTATCCAGCTCTTGTCGATCGCAGCGATACTATCTATGTGTATGTTATTTGTTGTTTGTACCCAGAGTACAGGCCAGAAACAATAGTGCGCATTTTGTTTTGTTTTTTTTACCTAAGACACACTGACACTAACTGACACTGATACCAAATTTTTTTTTAAATCCTGACCTTTGGCCTTGACCTTTTGACCCTGACCTTGACCCAAACACTTACCCTGGCACTGAGCTGGATCAAACCTTGATCTAGGTATTTTTTCTTTATTTTTCTTTTATTTTTTAATATTTATTTATTTTTATTTTTATTTTTACAAACATTTTTTTCTCTCTGCCAGGAGTTAGAGAGATACAATGTATCTCTCTCCTCCATTCATAGAGAGAGAAAAAAAACAAGGGGGTCGGGCTGTACAGTGATTTATCACTATGATAGCCAATCAGAGGCTATCACAGCGATCATGTGACCCGAAATCGGGATTCCCGGGTCCCGATCGTTAGAACGAGACCTGGTGCTCTCAGTGACACCGCGGTCTTTGTGCTGGAAGCGCGCCATGCAGTGCGCTCCCAGCAGAAAGATAGGTACGCAAATATGCGGCCCCACGGAAAAAAGCCCAGATCTGTGAGGCCGCATATTTGTGTTACGTCGGCGTCAAGGGGTTAAAGCAGTAGTAAACTCCGCTTGGCACTTGTACCTACAGGTAAGTTTATAGTATAGCTTATCTGTAGGTACAATGAATATCTGCTAAACGTGCACCGTTTAGGAGATATTCAAAAGTTCTGCAGCTGGGTGCATCACCGGCACATGTGCATTGTGCTTTGGATTGAAGGCACACTGAATGTGCCCTCAGTCCAGAGCTCTGTGCCGCAATAATGACTCCTATCTCAAAAGTCCAGAGCCTGCAAAACCAAGAAGGAAGACCAGGTGAAGATGAAAGCCTTTTGCAGGGGTGACAGTGCCCCACTGGAGGGATCCGTTTCACAGGTAAGTCTGTCTAAATGTGCTAGTATGCCATGGTGCCATTAAGGTGCTTTTTTTTTTTTTTTTAAGACCTCAGTACCGCCTTAAAGTAGAAGTCCAGTCAAATCCTAACTATACTTAAACCTGCTCCCAACCCCATTCTAAGCCTGTAATAATTACCCTGTAAAGGAAAGATGTGTATACTTACTTATGCTGAGGGCGCATGATCTTCCCAGCATCTGGCTTCAGTATAGAGGAGAGATCGCTGACAATGGCTGCAGAGTGGTGACGTTACCCATAGGCTTACTATGCGGCATCCATTGTCAGCTGTTTCTCCTCTACATTGAAGCAGAAGCTGGGAGCAGGATCATTTGCCTCGACTGTAGCACCTCAGATTAGGCAAGTATAGATATCTTTCTTTTACAGGGTAGTTAAAATACTCTTAGAATGGAAATGGGAGAACGTTTAAGTACAGCTAGGATTTGACTGAACTTCCACTTTAACGTAGCTCTATGAATGGCAACTTGTTGCAGCCATTTGCAGCTAGTTGTAATTCACTTAGCTACAATAAAATATATACCTACATTATTGTATTGCAATGCACGCTAATGCATGGGTTTAAATTGGCCCTTAATGTCTGCTTTGTTTAAACAGTTTTAAAAGAGTGTTTTTAGTATATTTGGATGGAACAGCTTTCACTGTACATCTGGCCCTCCCGCCAACATCAACACTGCAGGTGTAATGCCAACGTTGGTGTCTCCACCCTCATATATACCTGGCTATTCACAAAATTCAGTCTGTGATGATGCTGTGGCAATGCTTCTTGTGAATGGACAAGCGTAGACAAAGATGGAGACAAGTTGCTAGTGCTGATGTCATTGTGGGGGATGAAAGTACAACAGGAGCTGTACTATTCAGTGAAAATAGAAGAACTCTTTCTAAGCTGTTTGAAGAAAGCTAACATTAAAGTGTTTATAAAGGCACAAGGTCTTTTACCTTCATGCATTCTATGCATGAAGGTAAAAAACCTTCTCTGTACAGCAACCCCCCCCAGCCCCCCTTTACCGCTTGCCTACCTGGCACTTTTCCCCCCTTCCTGCCCAGGCCAATTTTCAGCTTTCAGTGTTGTTGCACTTTGAATGACACTTTCACAGTCATGCAGCATTGTACCCATATGAAATTTTTATAATTTTGTTTCACAAAAATATATCTTTCTTTTGGAGGTATTTACTCGCCACTGGGGTTTATATTTTTTGCACTATAAACAAAAGAAGAGCAAACAATTTGAAAAAAAAGTTTTTCTTTGTTTCTATTATAACATTTTGCAAACAGGTAATTTTTCTCCTTCACTGATGTGCATTGTTGAGGCTGCACTGATAGGCAGCACTGATGGGTACTGATGAGGCGGCACTGATAGGTAGCACTGATGGGCACTGATGAAGCTGCACTGGTGGGCATTGCTGAGAAGGCACTGTTGATGCACTGATATGCAGCAATGATGGGCACTGATAGGTGGTACTGATGGGCACTGAAAGACAGAACTGATGGGCGACACTATGGGCATTGACTGGCGGCACTGACTGATATACACTGCTGGGCACTGACCGGTGGCATTGCTCGGCACTGATGGGTGGCACTGCTGGGTGGCATTGTTGGTTACTGATGGGTGAAACGGCTGGGCACTGATGGGTGGCACTGCTAGGCACTGATGGGTGGCACTGATAATCAGTGGCCTGATTATCAGTGCAGATCTCCCGTCACATTTGCTGGTGTGCACTGTAACAGCGTGAGGAAAGTGCTGCCAATAACCGGCAACTGTATTTACATTGTGATCTGCTGTGTCATTGGACACAGCTGATCATGTGGTAAAAGGCCACTGTGATTGGCCTTTTACCTAATCACGTGTGGGAGCACCCGACAAGAGGGAGGGGCTAGGAGAGCCTGTGGGGGACCCCAAGATGAGGAGGATCCAGGCTGCTCTGTGCAAAACCATTGCACACAGCAGGTAAGTATAGACATGTTTGTTATTTTTAGAAAAAAAAAATTAATCCTTTAGTTTCGCTTTAAATAATAATATAGCAGAAGTGAACACCTACTAAGCCCTCTAAAGGAAATAATGATGGTATCTGGGGCTGTGCTTTAAATGCAGACCTAAGTTCTCATCACTCTATGTTCTTTCTAATCCACAGAACCAGAGTCGGTGAGTGAATCAGAGAGTGGTGAAAGCAGCAGTGGCAGTGGGTCAGGGTCAGAGAGTGAAGAGGAGGAAGAAAGTGAAGAGGAAGAAGAGTCTGAAAAGGAGGAGAAAAAAAAAGAAAAAAAGAAAGAACCACAGAGCGAAGGAAGGTAAGAAGACCTACTACAAGGGCAGAGATCAATTATCCACAAGGCAACCTAAGCATGGTTCAAGGGCTCAGTGGTTGTCCAAGGGGTCCAACAACAATCTTCATGCTCCAGCAGTAAACTAAAGGGATAGCAGCATTGGTCAAAGCTGTGAGTCTTGTCTGACACTTTACAGGGGAAGATACCCATGAAGGTAGATGGTGTCTGATGGAGCTGTGCTGGTGCAAACAATGTAAATGGTGCAGTTTCTCTGTGCCTCTTGCAATGCTTATCGATGTCAATTGAAAGAATGGGGAGGCCAAAGCTGCTACCTTATCTAGGGTTGAATTCTGTCATAAGCTCAGTAGGACATTAATAAACATTGGATACATATAGCCTTTAGGATCCTTTGGTCTGTCATTTGTCATCGTGCATATTCCACCTTTCAATTGAAGAAGTAAATGAGTTCTTTGGGGTGTAACGCTTTAAGATCTTGGTGTATAGATCCTTTTATTTGGACTCCAACTGATATACCCCGAATATTGAGATATCCCTTTCTTTTATTGACCCATTTTGTGGGTGTGCATACTGATTATCCTTCTAGATAATATATCAGTGGAGAGGAGCCTTCTGCTTTCCATTCCCCCACCTTTGCTCTCTCTCTATATCCGCCTGCCAGACTACTTGGTGCTACATTTTTACTCTGGTTTGTGTCTGCATACCATCACAGTCCTGAGGAAGTTGTCTAATTGTGAAACACGTTGACGTACCTGGATTTGAACAAGCATACCTACACATATACATTGTACATCATATATTAGTGCACCTATATATTCAGGCTAGCTGGTATACCAATCCAGTAGAGTGTATTCTGGCATTATTGATTTTATTGTCTATATGTGCAGTTTTTTGTGTGTACTAGGAGATTGTATTTGTAATAAACCAAATCTGATTTTATCTATGATGTCCCTATAAAGTCCATTATTGAGAGCTGGCTGAGACTTATGTTCTCCTAAAGTCTATGTTCCTTTTTCTTTTTTTTTTACTTTTATTTTGAATGTGGCACTTTGAAAGACTCTAGTTTGTAAATATACAGTGCCTTGAAAAAGTATTCATACCCCTTGAAATTTTCCACATTTTGTCATGTTACCACCAAAAACGTAAATGTATTTTACTGGGATTTTATGTGATAGACCAACACAAAGTGGCACATAATTGTGAAGTTGAAGGAAAGTGATAAATGGTTTTCAAATATTTTTACAAATAAATATCTAAAAAGTGTGGCGTGCATTTGTATTCAGCCCCCTTTACTCTGATATACCTAACTAAAATATAGTGGAACCAATTGCCTTCAGAAGTCACCTAAACTGACAGGCCGGGCAAGGAGAGCATTAATCAGAGAAGCAGACAAGAGGCCCATGGTAACTCTGGAGGAGCTACAGAGAACCATAGCTCAGGTGTGAGAATCTGTCCACAGGAGAACTATTAGTCATGCACTCCACAAATCTGGCCTTTACGGAAGAGTGGCAAGAAGAAAGCCATTGTTGAAAGAAAGCCATAAGAAGTCCCATTTGCAGTTTGCAAAAAGCCATGTGAGGGACACAGCAAACATGTGGAAGAAGGTGCTCTGGTCAGACGAGACCAAACTTTTTAGCCTCAAAGCAAAATGCTATGTGTGACGGAAAACTAACACTGCACATCACCCTGAACACACCATCCCCACCATGAAACATGGTGAAGTCAGTATCATGTTGTAGGATGCTTTTCTTTAGCAGGGACAGGGAAGCTGGTCAAAGTTGATGGGAAGATGGATGGAGCCAAATACAGGGCAATGTTAGAGTCTGCAAAAGACTTTAGACTGGGGCTGAGGTCCACATTCCAGCAGGACAATGACCCTACACATCCAGCCAGAGCTAAAATGGAATGGTTTAGATCAAAGCATATTGATGTGTTAGAATGGCCCAGTCACAGACCAGACCTAAATCCAATTGAGAATCTGTGGCAAGACTTGAAAATTGCTGTTTACAGACGCTTTCCATCCAATCTGACAGAGCTTGAGCTATTTTGCAAAGAAGAATGGGCAAAAATTTCACTCTTTAGATGTGCAAAGCTGGTAGAGACATCCCCAAAAAGACTTGCAGCTGTAATTGCAGCGAAAGGTGGTTCTACAAGGTATTGGCTCAGGGGGGCTGAATAAAAATGCACGCCACACTTTTCACATATTTATTTGTAAAAATTTTGAAAACCATTTATCATTTTCCTTCCACTTCCCAGTTATGTGCCACTTTGTGTTGGTCTATCACATAAAATCCCAATAAAATACATTTATGTTTTTGGTTGTAACATGCCAAAATGTGGAAAATTTAAATGGCTATGAACACTTTTTCAAGGCACTGTAGTAATAGAAGGTATGGGGTCTTTATCTTTACTTCAAACTATCTAATCAAAGATATTAAGGGTGTATGTTTGAGCATGTATGTAAGTAAGATAAACATCCTTACCCACTGTCATTGTAAAAGACTCATTCTTCCTACCACGCATTTTGCAGAAAATAAAATACTGTGCATTTGTAGGAAATCATAGTATACAGTGGGGGAATAATTATTTGATCCTCTTCAGATTTTGTAAGTTTGCCCATTTGCAAAGAAATGAAGGGTCTATAATTTTTATCATAGGTGTATTTTAAATGATAGAAACAGAATATCAACCAAAAATCCAGAAAAAACACATGATAAAAATGTTATAAAGTATAAAGTTGCAGTTCAGTGAGTAAAATAGGTATTTGATCCCCCACCAACCAACAATAATTCTGGCTCCCACAGACTGGCTATGTGCTCATATGGTACACAGATTAGTCCTGTCAACTTAAGAGGGTGCACCTAATGACAACTCGTTATGTGTATAAAAGATAAATGTCTACAAAATCCCTTTATTCCATTCAAATGCCTGTTCCATCATGGGCAAGACTAAAGAGCTGTCAAAGTACGTCAGGCACAAGCTTGTAGACGTGCACAAGGCTGGAGTGGGCTACAAGACCATCAACAAGAAGCTTGGTGAGAAGGAGACAACTGTTGCAGCAATTATTCGCAAATGGAAGAAATACAAAATAACCATCAATCGCCCTCAGTCTAGAGCTCCATGCGAGAGTTTCCCTCATGGGGATCATGAGAAAAGTGAGGTATCAGCCCAGAACTACACGGGAGGAGCTTGTGAATGATCTCAAGGCAGTTGGGACCACAGTCACCAAACAAACCATTGGTAACACAATACACTACCATGAACTGAAATCCTACAAGGTCCCCCTCCTCAAGAAGGCAAAAGCCCATCTGAAGTTTGCCAATGAACATCTAGATGATTCAGAGAAGGATTGGGAGAAAGTGCTGTGGTCAGATGAGACCAAAATTGAGCTCTTTGGCGTTAACTCGATCCGCTGTGTTTAGAGGAAGAAAAATTATAACTTTGACCATAAGAACACCATCCCTACAGTCAAGCATGGAGATGGAAACATTATGCTTTGGGGCTGTTTCTCTGCTAAAGGAACAGGCACACTTTGCGCATTGAGGGGCCAATGGACAGGGCAATGTATTGTAAAATCGTGGATGAGAACCTTCTTCCCTCATCCAGAACACTAAAGATGGGTTGTGGATGGGTCTTCCAGTATAACAATGACCCAAAACATACCACCAAGGCAACAAAAGGAGTGGCTCAAGAAGAAGCAAATTAAAGTCATGGAGTGGCCTAGCCAGTCTCCAGACCTTAATCTTATAGAAAATTTATGAGGGGAGCTGAAAATTCGACTTGCCAAGCAACAGCCAAGAAACCTTAAGGATTTAGAGAAGATCTGTAAAGAAGAGTGGACCAAAATCCCTCCTGAGATGTGTGCAAACCTGGTAATTAACTACAAGAAACATCTTACCTCTGTGCTTGCCAACAAGGGTTTCTGCACCAAGTACTAACTCATGTTTTGCTTGGGGATCAAATACTTCTTTTACTCATTGAACTGCAACTTAATTTATAACATTTGTGTCATGTGTTTGTTTCTGGATTTTTGGTTGGTATTCTGTCTCTATCATTTACAATACACCTATGATACAAATTATAGACCCATTATTTTTTTGTATTTGGGCAAACTTACGAAATCTGCAGGAGGTCAATAATTATTTTTCCCACTGTATCCCATACCTGTGTATAATTAGAAATATCACTGGGTTACCCTAAAGGTGACAATTAAACTGTCTGTGGATATCCAGACATATATTAATTGGCTTTGAAAATTATTTTTCTGTTTTGAAGGAAACTGGCATTTCAATGAGAGCAATATTGCCAATGTAATTTAAAGAAGAAGTATGGCCAAAGCTCTTTTGGCTATACTTATCCTGTGGGTCACAGGAGTGCACTTAGTTCTGCACTCCTGTGACCCAGATTCAGCAGATAGTGGGCTAAAGTCCACTGTTGGCTGACATCATAGAGCTGGCCAGGCTCTGCAGGGAACCTGACAATATCATTAGGACCCACCCAAATTCCTGACCGACAGCTGGCTTAGACTCTCAGAGTGCATAAGCCTGCCACTGGTGCCCCCTGCACAGCCCTGCACTGGAGGGGCAAAGCAATCACCGCTTTGTGCTCAGAGCAGCCCCAAGAACTAAATGATCACCGATCTTTGATTGCTCAGTTCTCAGTGGAGAACCACCAAGGGACAGCTACAGCATGGGATTGATGCTGCAGTCATCTAGGTATTTTTTTTAATTCCCACACTTCTCTTTTAAAAATAAATTATCTGTCAGAATAATTACTCCTTGTGATTTTTTCATAAATTGTGAGATCTATTTTGAGATAATAGTAGTTAATTGTAAGACATTGAGAAGGTAGTTACTGTATTCTAACTTGACAGTGATGAAAGTGATAAGGACCAGAAAGTGACAGCAAAAGGGAAGAGACCTCCTACAAAAACAAGCCAGAAGTCAGCTTCTGAGGGCAGCAGCTCTGAGAGCAGTCAGTCTGAGAGTGAATCTTCATCAGAAGAGGATGATGAGGAGGAGGAGGAGAAAGAGGAGCCCACACCGGAACCTAAAAGGAAGAAAAGTGTAAGCATCATAATATATCATATACCTGTGGTGGTTTTTAAACTGCGCATCCAGATGAAATTATTTGTGCTGTCCATATATATATATATATATATATATATATATACATATAGTATTCCTGCTCTAAATCTGTTGTTTGCTACTAAATTGTTAAAGAACTGTCGTTAAAGAAGAACTCCGGGATAGGAAAAAAAAATCACCCATTAGTACTCCCCCCTACACAAAAAACTAAACAGTTAATACATTTGGGAAAATCCTTACTATTGGATTGAATTGAATTTTCAGGACTTCATATCTGTAATTCAAAAGATCATAATATCTGCTCTGCCAAGGAGGAGGTGTAACAGCCACTGGAAATTGGGCGGGTCCAGTAGGCCTGTTCACGTTGAGCCCTGGTTCACACTGATGCGGTGCAGAATTCGCAGAGTTTTCAGTGCAAATTCCGCACCGCATCGGAATCGCACCCTGTTCATGCGAACCGCTGCGGGTATGTATGTTGAGTTAACAACACAAAACATGGTGCGATGTGCAGAATTGGATTGCATAGGTGTGAATACCTATGCGATCCGATTCTAGTGCGGATCTGCACGTTTTTGGTGCGGGTGCGGTATGGCTCTGACCACACTGCACACAAATCGCATGTGATTCGCACAGGATTGCGGTGCGGTTCCTGTGCGAATCACATGCGACCGTGCCGCATGTATGTGAACTCAGGCTGAATGTATACTCACCCACTTCAACTTAAATCATGCCCCCTCATTCTCCAGCCACACTGCTCTGTACCAAAATGCAGAACAGTTAGGTGACAAACTTATAAATGTTAAGCATGCCAATACAAAATGTTAAGTTCATTCTGTGTAGTCTACTTTGTTTAAACATTTAACTCGCCTTCCTCTAGGTTTTCTTTTACTGGCTGTGGCTGCTATCCTCACATGCGATCTCTCCCCCTCCAGCCACAATAGCAGATAAACCAATTGATCAGAGACTATAGCCATACTACAGGCGATGTCTTGAAACATATCTTATGGTGTCACAGACAAGAACACATTTATAGTACAGCTAGAAAGGCGTTGAACCTCTGACAATGTTTTTATGGCTGTTCCTGTGCCAGGGTCAGGAATTCAGGATAAGTCTCCCTTCAGTGGGGTCACAGAAACAAAAAGTCTCTCTCCTGTGCCAGGGTCAGGAAGTGAGTGAAAGTCTCCCTCCGGTGGGCTTACATGCAGGAACAGGAAGTGAGGGGAAGTCTCCCTCCAGTGGGGTCACAGAGACGGGAAGTGAGGGGAAGTCTCCCTCTGGTGGGGTCAAGGAGTCAGGAAGTGAGGGGAACTCTCCCTCTGGTAGGGTCAAAGAAACAAAAAGTGAGAGAAAGTCTCCCTTTGGTGGGCTCACAGGCAGAAACAGGAAGTGAGGGGAAGTCTTCCTCTGGTGGGGTCACAGGGACAGGAAGTCTCCCTGTGGTGGGGTCAAGGGGTCAGGAAATGAGGGGAACTCTCCCTCTGGTAGTGGAAGTCTCCCTCTGGTAGTGGAAGTCTCCCTCCAGTGGGGTCACAGAAACAGGAAGTGAGGGGAAGTCTCCCTCCAGTGGTGTCACAAAAACAGGAAGTCACCCTTCAGTGGTGCCACAGGGACAGGAAATGAGGGGAAGTCTCCCTCTGGTGGGGTCACAGGGATAGGAAGGAGGGGGGCAGTGTGACAGAAGGGGGGGGGGAGGTGGCATGTGGGGGGGACAGGAGGGAGTCAAAGTTGGGGGGCGGAGCTAAGGGGCGGAGCCAGAAGTCCTAGCAACAGATGGCTTCCAGAGGGATGCTGCTTCTCCACCTCTTCTTCAGGCATTGGTTGCTCTATATGCTGCCCGCCGCCTTTCTCATCCAGGTGGGCGGGACCGGAGCAGCTGCAAAAGCCAGCCAATGATTGGGCTGCTTAAGAAAGGGGACGGGGCCCCAGAAATGTATATGCTCATCTAAACAAGTGCATTTTTTCTTACTTTACTGATTATTTCTTGTCCTCCATAGCCATCAGCTACCAAGCCAGTATCAAAACAGCCCAGGGAGACCAAGGAGATGTCATTGCTAGATCTGGATGACTGTAAGTGCAATTTTCCCAATCAATCTTATACCTAACTTGGCATTGAAAAATCTTTTTGCTGGCAAGCAATTTTCACAAAAATAAAACATCTATACTTTTACCTTGGTGTTGATTATGTTATTCTTTTATTCTTCTGGAGCAAGTCTTAACCCTTTCATTTAGAAGAGGTTTAGGAACCATTGAGCCTACTGCTCACTCAAAGGGCATTTTAGGTGGAATAACTATTAACTACCAAGAGTAGTAATCTCTTATGTATAACAACCATGTATCTCCCATTTAAAGTGGAAGTAAAGTCCACTTTTTAACTTTAATCTACAGGTAAGCCTATAATAAGGCTTACATGTAAGTACAGTGAATATATTCTAAACTTGCACCGTCAAGGAGATATTCACAGCAACATGATATCAACGGCGCATGCACTCTGAAGGGACTGCATACCCATGCCATCCCTTCAGAGCTCCATGCCAAGGCTGCAGCTCCTGCGTGCATGTGCAGGAATGGCTCCAGCCATTCATACAGCCGAAGCCAGCAAACCCGGAAGGAAGACAGCACTGTGCAGGAGGGCTCTGTGTGCAGGTAAGTCTGTCATAATGTGCTAATATGTAGTGCATACTAGTACATTATGATTTAAATCTTCAGGGGGCCTGATTTTTTATATATATATGTGTTTACTGCTTTAAAGCCCATCTTTGTTTTTTTCATTTTTTTTATTTTTTAAAGAGCTATCCCAGCACCAAAAAAAAATACTTTACACATACCTTAAAGCCTAACTTATCTTGAATGTCCCTTTAAAAAAGTTTATTTTGAGCTATACAGCACTGTGTATGGACAGTGGGATATAGACTTCCTGTCCCACTCCCAGAGCAAAATATGAATGAATACAAAGTTTCCTCTGATTGGCTGAGACAAATCGAGACAGGCAGCTGATGTCATGATCACTGTCTTAGCCAATTAGAAAGAGATTTGTGTTCATTCATTGAATACAAAGCTTCTTGTGAATGACTGAGCAGCACTCAGCCCAAATCTGTTTTGTGCAGTAAATAGTTTATTTGGGCTAGCTTGGCCCAAAACAAACTATTTAAAGGGCCAATAAACGTGGAGTTAAGCTTTCATTCCAGTAGTCTCCTAGTCAATCCAGTGACATCAAAGGTCATTCTTCTCTCCTCTTTCCAGCAGTAGAAGTGGGCATTTCCTACTAATACACTGAAAATGTTCATTTCAAGGACATGTAAGCATTGCTCATTGCAGCAGTACTGTGAGCCCAGGTTGATGTAATGATGAACCTTAGGGAATGTGTGTACGAAGTGGGTTGCATTATTTATTATAGGTACATATATAGCACTGTCAGTTTACACAGTGCTTTACATATATATTGTACATTCACATCAGTCCCTAACCCTCAAGGAGCATACAATCTAAGGTCTAACTCACATTCATACATACATGGGCCAATTTAGACAGAATCTGATTAACCTACTAGCATGTCTTTGGAGTGTGGGAGGAAACTGGAGTACCTGGAGAAAACCCATGGAGGCACAAGGAGAACATGCAAACTCCAGGCAGGTGGTGCCATGGTTGGGATTTGAACCAACGATCCTAGTACTGCCAGGCAGAAGTGCTAACCATTTAGCCACCTTGCTGCCCTGGCATGATGTTGGTTATCATTCAATCCAGAAGAGAATAACCATTTAGCATAGAAGCAGACTTACTGCTAGAGACAGCGCCGGATTAAATTTTGCAGCAAATGCTGCTCTTTTTATTAACAACTGTGCTGGACTTCTTTTTTTTTATGTTCACTATACTGCTGCTATTAGTGTTTTCTTTTCTTTACAGTCTCTGCTCCATCTGCTCCAGTGGTAACATCAGGAAACATTGTATCTTCCAGTCTGGTGACTGATCTGGAGGGATTGTCCTTAACAGATACTTCTCTGTCTCCCACAGTGAGTTACATTTTATAGATGTAGCATCCTCCTAGTTCAGAGTAGCCTGCTAGGCAGCCTGTTCAGTGTCTCTCAGGCTGTTCTGCTACTTTCCCCTGTCTTGTGGATATTTCTAGAAGTTTAGAAATGAGAGGGAGAGTAGGACAAATAGCCTGAATATTTATGGGTCTCTGGCCAAACCCTGGAGGGGGGTTGTCCAGTAGGTGGTTGGAGAAAATATTAATATTCTGAGGCCTGGCAGCCACGGTGCAGAGTTCAAGGGTCCAATCTGCTGGAGGAGACCCCTGTGCTGAGGGCTGTGCCTCTAGTGCAGAGAGAGAGAGGCGAAGCCTCAGGAGTCCTGTGAGGACATCAAGGTCCCAGCTATTCTTAGATGGGGGGCTCATTATTGGCCATAATGGGCAATGAATAAGTGCTGTCTTTAGCATATATTGTGCCCATACTGGGTAAAGCATAAACGCTGTCTTTAGCGTGAAATGCGTTTACCTGCCAGTCTCCCATTGTATTTCCACTGTCTGTATTGGTTTTATCCTGGTTCAGTAAAGTGGATTGTTTGGAGTGCAGCCGATCGGACTTCCTTTGTTCTCATCTAGTGCTACATAATATTTAGGCAATTTCAACAAAATAAATGTATTTTAAATCATTATCTTAATATTTCATGTGTATTTCTTGCTAGGTAATCAGTCCAATGTTCTCATCTGGGCGGACCTTTGAGTTGCTGCATCGCATGACAGGGGAGGGTCTGTCTGTGGAATATGTATTTAGTCGCCAGCCTTTTACACCAGACCATCGCATGGTGTCTGTACAGATGCAAATATCCAACAACTCTGAGAGTGAGGTTCGCAGTATCCGGATCAATGAACCCAAGCTGCAATCTGGCATGAGGATAAAAGAGTTCAAAGAGATAGGTAAATAGAGGCTTAACTGGCACTGATGAGATGGGGAAATGTAACTTAACCACTTCAAGTCCAGGCATTTTCACCCCCTTCCAGTCCGGGCCAATTTTCAGCTTTCAGCGCTATCACACTTTGAATGATAATTGCGCGGTCATGCAACTCTGTACCCATATGAATTTTTTAGCATTTTTTTGAGACAGATAAAGCTTTATTTTGGTGGTATTTATTCACCACTGGGATTTTTATTTTTTTTTGCTATATAAATGAAAATGTCCAAACATTTTGAAAAAAAAAGTGTTTTTCTTATACAATTTTGCAAATAAATAATATTTCATCATAAATCTTAGCCAAAATGTATTCAGTTATCTTTTTAGTAAAAAAATAACCCAAATTAGTTTATAACCAAAAATTATAATTTTTTTTCCATACTCTCACCCTAACAGTACAGTGTCACCATGGTGACACTGTACTATTTGTGGGGGGTGATTTTTTTTTTTTTTTTCTCACTGATTGCTTTTACACCCATAAAGGCTGTAAAAGCAATAATTTCTCCTCCTTTCTGGCTGCATTCTTGCAGCCATTGAGAAATACTGTGTGAGCTGTGATTGGTCACAGCTTGTCACATGGTACAAGGCTGTTGTGAATAGCCTTGTACTATGTGACCTCTGTGATCATTCACAGAGTTCACACGTATTAAGCAATGATGTCAGAAGTGATATCTTGCTTACTACTCTGCATGTGATTACTGATTGGCCAATCAGTGATCACATGATCGGGACCTCACACAGAGGTCCCATACGACGATCGGTGCTCCACTCTGTCTGGAGGACACAGCGGGCACCGGCTCCCAGGGAGCGCGCACAGTCCAAAATGGCGGGTGCCGTTTATGAATGGCAACCCACCCCTGGACTGCCACTGTCCGGCCGTTTATATATCACGGCCGGATGGCAAGTGGTTAAAGCTGATCTCGGGCCCTAATTTTACTCTAATAAAGTTACTGACTCTTGTCCATTTGCACAGGTTCTCTCCTATACTGAAATTGCTTACAGTGGTTTCACTGCACATTGTGAGCATTTTACAGTGTGCAATAGAAGTTGCAGCCAGTCAGAGTCCACCTCACTTCCCAACTGGAGAGCATCCAGCATCATCTGGAATTTTTCTTCTCATCCCTTCCATTCGTTGGATTTCAATTCTTTCAGTCATGGAGGTTTTCCGTCAGATGTGGATGTTACCTAGGGCAGACTACATGGAGATACAGTCTGGCTAGGAATGCCCATCTTTCAGACTGTAATCCACTCATCAAGGCATTTTGATATTTGCATAACTCCTTCCAAGAGCCAGACCGCTCCTTCAGGGCTGAGGGCTCTTGAAAGGAGTATTGATGCAGGGTACTGTGATGTTTTCAGGGAGCTACATACAGCCCGCTGCTGGCTCTCCCACAAGCCATGATCTGCCTGAATTTCATAGAGAGGCACAGAGTTCCATTGATTAAATCACTGGGTCCAAAATAAAGTTTGTAATGGAAATGTTTTATTTGAAAATGTAATTAGCGTGTTGATGAGGAGGGAGAAGGGGGACCAGGGAATCAAAATGTAAGAAGACTAGACTTCTGCTTTAAGTAATAAATGATTATTATGGTACACTGATTTTCAAGAGAACCTAATGTGCTAAGGATTTCATCACTGAAAATTGACACCCCCAATGTGTGAAAAAATAGCAACTCCTAGCTGTAGCTTGTGGAATCATACAGTAAGTTCCAGATAGTTTGTACACAACACAAAATAGGGGGTAGAAGCTGCTGAGCAGAGCTGCCTGCTTCCTATACCCACACAAGGAATAGGTTCACAGCCCTCTCCAATCATCCGAGACGGCCTGCGGTGAGATGACCTGCCAACAGAGACCCTGCAGCATTACAGATGTGCCTGCTTTCTTCTTTCATCATGTGAGTGGCCATTTGTGAGCCCCCTTGTTTTAACAATAAATAACCCTTTAATACTATAGAGGTGCTGCTTCTGTCTTTGTTTTCAATTTCTGAGGACACTAGTACTGTTGACCCTGGTGACTACCAGGAGTTTCCCTCACAGATGGCAAAAAAAAAACCTGACAGGTTATATCCATCCCTTGTTCTATCCACAATGAGAAATAAAGTTTTTCCTTCAGCTCTACTAAAGCAAGCCTTTTAGTTTGCCCTGCATGCCCACTGGCATTGACACTAATGATATGGGAAGTATATCCTCTTTATTGGAGGGAACCCCTGGTAAATCACCCATCCCCAATACTAAAAGGTATGTGACACCCGCATTGTGGGTATGCCAGCTCAAATGCCTAGTGTCTAGTCTGGAATTCTTTGAACCTTTGCTTTTAACTCCCCATTTACACCTGTGGTGCGTTAGCACTGACATAGAAATGCGCCTGCACTGTTTTTCCCAGTGTACTGCAGTTGTGCAATGGTGTGGCATGGTGCATTGTCAAAACACAAAAACGGTGTGAAGCTGGCCTTAAAGAGCTTTGTGAACCAGGTGTTATTAGGTGTTATTAGGTATTAATAACACTTGAAGCATCTCTCTCTTTGATAAAGTGGACATTCACTCAGAAGTGATAGTACCAGATCACCCCCTTGTCCCTAACACATTTAAGATTTTTTTTTTTTCACCTAGGCAAGAATGAAGTTCATTTGGGACTCCTCCACCCCCTCAACCACCCCCTTTTCAGCCTGCAGCTTGCTGGGACTTGTCACAAATGTCCCAGGAGGCTGTAAGACTAGTCCCACAGCACTGCTGTGCCTCACACATGTGCAGTGGGGGCCTGGCTGTGAAACATCAGGAAGTCGCAGCCAGCTCATACATCCAAGATGAAGGCTCTGAAGAGTGTAAGCCTAGAGCAGACTCAAATGTGGGGAGGACAGCGCTGGACTCCTTGTTTAAGTGATTTTAAAAGCTTATTTAAAAAAAAAAAATAAACATGACCATACTTACCTGCTCTGTGTAATGGTTTTGCACAGAACAGCCCAGATCCTCCTCTTCTCGGGTCCCCCGCCAATGCTCCTGGCCCCTCCCTCCTGTCAGGTGCCCCCACAGCAAGCAGCTTGCTATGGGGGCACCCTCTACTCCGTGTATCCATTCGCACACAGAGCCGTGGTTTGGCCCTGCCCCCTCTCTCTTCTCATTTGCTCACTGGCTGTGATTGACAGCAGTGGGAGCTAATTGCTCCCGCTGCTGTCTCAGCCAATGAGGAGAGGGAGTCCCGGGATAGCCGAGACTCCAGTGCACATCGCTGGATCGAGAGGGGGCTTAGGTGAATATTAGTTGGGCATAGAATGCATGAAGGTGAAAAAAAACCTTGAGCCTTTTGAACCACTTTAAGTGCTTGTTTCTTAAAAGTCAGAAGCTACAGTATTTGCTGACTTTTATTCTTTTTTTATTCTTTTTAAACAACAGTCAGTATTAAACCCAAAAGCAAATATTTATTATATTGCAGTTTGTCTGTCAACAGAACTAGTTGTTCTGCAGTTGTAGCAGTTAGTGGGTTGAGACAAACCATTTACCACTGACAGTGGTGCTTACAATAATCATCTTTTATTTATTCATGTAAAACCTTTATCCCAAAAGGAACATATTGCTGTAACTGCTTCAAAAGTGTTAGCTGGAGTTTGGCTTCAATTTGTTTGTGTCTAAGGTGCATCTACCGCTCCCAGGCTGACAATGCTGCTGTCTAAAGGTGTCTCAGTTGCTCCTCCATATAGAGTGTAGGCACTCTAATACAGGAAGTGTGTTACTGGCCAGATCAGCAATGGGCAAACTACGGCCCGCGGGCCGTATACGGCCCGGTGGACCTTTTAATCCGGCCCGCGGAGCTAGGCTCCCGCTAGGCTCCTCTCACAGTCCGCCCTGAAGACCGGTGTAGCATGAAAATCTGTCTCCTATGAGGATCTGTCCCCCTCGACGTATCTGCGCATGTGCAGGAGATCGCCGATCGGCTGCTAATGCCTGAAACTGGCACATGCGCAGATACGTCGAGGGGGACAGATCCTCATAGGAGACAGGTTTTCATGCTACACCGGAACGGCGCGGGAACACGGCGAGAGGAACGCGCGGAGCAAAGGTAAGTGAATTGACACTGGGGGGACTTGGGGACTTAATATGGGGAATGAATTACTATAGGGGGGATGAATTACTATATGGGGGATGAATTACTATGGGGGATGAATTACTATGGGGGATGAATTACTATATGGGGGATTAATTACTATGGGGGATGAATTACTATGGGGGATGAATTACTATATGGGGGATGAATTACTATGAGGGATGAATTACTATACGGGGGATGAATTACTATGGGGGATGAATTACTATGGGGGATGAATTACTATATGGGGAATGAATTACTATGGGGGATGAATTACTATATGGAGGATTAATTACTATGGGGGATGAATTACTATATGGGGGATGAATTACTATGGGGGATGAATTACTATGGGGGATGAATTACTATATGGGGGATGAATTACTATGGGGGATGAATTACTATGGGGGATGAATTACTATATGGGGGATTAATTACTATGGGGGAATCTTACTATACTTACTATGGATGACACATACACATCATTCATCTACTCTTGGTCCGGCTCCCGGGTCCAATATATGAACCCATTGCGGCCCTCAAGTCAAAAAGTTTGCCCACCCCTGGGCCAGATCAATAGGTAAAAACAGAGGGGGAAAAGCCTAAAAAGGAAAACTAATGCAGCCACCACATCTACTGATTGGTAAGCTGCAATACGTTTCATTTTTGGTTTTGGGTTTACTATCGCTTTACATACAAAAATCATGCAGTATGTGTTCATATTATTTAGCACTACTACACTTAGCGCATGTCATCAATAATATTTCAGCTTAATTTATTTGCTGTCTTTCTATAATGTATTTCTTCTTCCCACAGAATCTCTGCCTCCTGGAGATAGCACCACTGTAATAATGGGCATTGATTTCTGTGATTCTACTCAGGCTGCAAATTTCCAGCTCTGGTTGGTACATTATTTATAACATACGCAGATTTACTGATTTTTTTTTTCTTTTAGGTTCCTAAAAGCATTCATAGGCAAACTGTATTCCATATTGTAAACGTTTCTGGTGATCATGTGGAAACATGAATAATATGTTGTGTTCACTTTGCAGCACCCACACCCGCCAATTCTATGTGACCATCCAGCCACCTGTAGGGGAGCTCATGGAGTCTGTTTTCATGAGTGAAAATGAGTTCAAGAGGGAACAGGGTGAGTGATGGCGAGCGTGGGAGAGGAGATTATAGACAACAAAGAGACAGGCAGATTAAAGACAAAGGAGTGGAAGAAAGAGAGTTGACATAATATTTATGCAGACACTTTAAACACTCAAGAATCAAACAATATTTTATAACATGTTCAGAATTACATTGTTATACAGCGTGTTGGTTTCTTCTCAATAAAAAGATGACTCGGCATTATCAAAATGCATGTACAAAAACAAAAAAACAGTAAAAGTAAAGGGGGGTGCGAATACTCAGACATATTGGCAACCTATATTGTCATGTAGCCAACTTAGTTCATTCATTTTTTTAATCATTTTGTAACTGATTTACCACTTGGGCTGCCCATAGATGGATCGTTTTTTTTTCTGATCAGCCAGCGGATTGATTGAATAAAAACATACGGATTCCCCCATCCACGCAAGCAAGGTGGATAGAGGATTGCTTCCCACCCTGCCATTGTATTCTGACAGTGGGGACTCCTCTGCTGTCAAAATACACTGATCAGGACCGCAGGAATGTAAATTTTCCAACATTCCAGTTCGACATCTGTCAAGCAGAAATGATCATAGATGGATCCAAATTCAGCCGGTCCCTGTTGAAGCAGCTGAATTTCGATCCATCTATGGCCAGCTTTAATAAGCTGAGATGTCAAAATACACTGATCAAGACTTCAGGAATGAAAATTTTCCAAAATTCCAGTTCGACTTCTGTCAAGCAGAAATGACCATAGATGGATCGAAATGCAGCCGGTCCCTGTTGAAGCAGCTGAATTTCGATCCATCTATGGCCAGCTTTAGTAAGCCGAGGTGTCCAGAAATTATAGCTTCAGTGTCCTGTTAATTACTAGTAATAAAAAATTCATATGCTGACCATGGACAAGTCATTTTTAAAGTTGACCTAGGTGCAAAGATAATACTGTGGGGAGAATTCAGTAAAGTACTGTATTTGGGACATTTTTCTGCCTGTATAACTTTTTAAAATGGCCTGCTCTACATTCTGATCTCTAATACAAAGTGTTTCTATGGCTGCACTAAATTCAAAAAGAATTATGTCCAGTTTGTACGTAATTAACACTAACTCAAGGTTCAGTGTTGGGACCCTTACTTTGTAATATATTTATCAACGATATAGGGTCTAGGATTAAAAATCCCATTTCAGTCTTTGCAGATGACACCAAGCTGTGCAGTGGAATAACGTCCTTACAGGATGTCTCCAATTTACAAGCCGACCTCAATGCACTGTTTAATTGGGCAACTATGTGGCAAATGAGGTTTAATGTTGATAAATGTAAGGTTCTGCAATTGGGGGCTAAGAATACGCATGCATCATACATACTAGGGGGAGTAAAGCTGGAGGAATCAATGGTGGAGCAGGATCTGGGAGTTCTGGTAGGTCACAAGCTTAATAATGGCATGCAATGCCAAGCTGCGGTTTCTAAAGCGAGCAAAATCCTCTCTTGTATTAAAAGAGGTATAGACTCCAGAGAGAGATATCATTACTACCCCTGTACAAATCATTAGTAACACCTCATCTGGAATATGCAGTTCAGTTTTGGGCACCAATTCACAAAAAGAACACTGGGGAACTGGAGAAAGTACAGAGAAGGGCAACCAAACTGATAAGAGGCATGGAGGAGATCAGCTATGAGGAAAGATTAGAGGAACTGAATTTATTCTCTCTTGAGAAGAGGAGATTAAGGGGGGATATGATCAACATGTATAAATACATCAGTGGTTCATATAGTGAACTTGGTGTAGAGCTATTCACCTTGAGGTCATCACAGAGGACAAGGGGCACGCTTTACAGCTGGAGGAAAAGAAATTTCATCTCCAAACACTGAAAGGTTTCTTCACAATGAGAGGTGAGAGCTGTGAAAATGTGGAATAGACTCACTCAAGAGTTGGTTCTGGACAGCTCAGTGGATTGCTTTAAAAAAGGCCTGGATTCTTTCTTAGATACACAGAATATTACTGGATACTAACATTTATAGGTAAAGTTGATCCAGGGAATATATCCGATTGCCTCTTGGGGGATCAGGAAGGAATTTTTTTCCCCTGCAGGAGCAAATTGGGTCATGCCTTGCTGGGCTTTTTGCCTTCCTCTGGATCAACTGTGGGTATAGGATTATAACTTTTTTTTTTTTTTTTTTAATGGTTGAACTGGATGGACTTTTGTCTTTTTTCAGCCAGACTAACTATATAACTATGTAAAGCTGGCCGTAGATGGGTAGAATGTATAACAAAAATTCTTAGAAAAAGAATGTCCTAAGAAAGTTTGCTCATTTTTCTAATCATTAGTGGGTCAAATTGACATTTCTTTTTTGACTGCAGTGATGAGAAAATTCAAAGGAACAGGATAGAAAATTTTTCTCGAACAAATTAATTTCTAAGTGTACGTGGTTTTTGTTCAGTAATGTCCATTCATTCCAAAATCAAATGTAAAAGTGAAAAAATCTTTCGAATAACATTTAAATGTTCTGAGAATTTCTGTACGCAAGGAGCCTTATACACAAAATGAGAATATCGAACGAATGATTGTTTGTTTGTTTTTTTTGTGTGTTTTTTGCATGCAAGTCTCATATCGCAAAAAAATAGGTTAGCAGAGTTACTAAAATTCTCGTAAGACAGAATACAACTCCCGCAATGATGTAATGTATTGTTTTGTAATGTATTCTTTCATTTCCGAGCATGTGCGGTCTTGATCACTCTATTTTATACGGATGGGTACTGCACTGATTAAACGAAAATTGTTTGTTCTGTTATCTTATGAGAGAAATGTTTGTTCTTGTTCCTTCTGATAATTTAGCATGAAGTGTCATGATCAGCTCTCAAAAGCTGTGTACTAATGAACAGATTATTATACGATCGTTCTGAAAGCAGTATTTTTTGTCTGATTTTCTCATTGTGTGTACTAGGCAGGGGCGGACTGACCATTCAGGTACTCGGGCACCGCCCGAGGACACCTGGTCAGTATGGGGCCCCATGAGATGCCCCTAGTACCTTTCATAGGCTTTTTTGGGTGTAGTTTGAGTGTGGGTGAGGACACAGGGGCCCCATGAGTTGTCAGTCCGCTCCTGGTACTAGGCATGAGAATTTTCATTTGTAATTCTATCCATCTATGGCCAGCTTTAGTTGGCATACAGAGACAGACAGAGTGTTTGCCACCGCTATCCTGCCCCACCTGTCACTGATTTTCAAGGACACTGTTAGCTTCACAGCCAACAGGCTCCTAGCAATCAGTGTTGTTGATGATGCGGAGTCTAATGGGGAAGCTGAGGGGGTAGTTCTCCATCATGACAGCAGACAGTGGGTGGATCCTGTAGCCAAAAGTAGGCTGTCCATTTGCCATGGAATCCACCTATTACCTGCTGTTAATTATAAGGGGAGCAAATCTAATGGGACCCAGTGTCTCCGAATCCCCATCAGGCCCCACCCGCTCAGCTACAAAACTCCTGTGCTGTGTGATCGGTGCAGCGGCAGGGAGGGAGCTCATCTGCACTGAAGATGAAGTGTTCGTATGAGCCCTCCAGTCTCTATGCACCTCCATGCAGCAAATGTCAGTGCTTCCCTTAAAATACTTGTACAATGCAAATTCATAAACAACAGAATTCTGAAAAGTGTGGCAGACACTTATTAAGAACTCCCCAGAATATTATTATTATTATTATTATTATACAGTATTTATAAAGCGCCAATAGTTCGCTCAGCGCTGTACATTACAAAGGGGACAGAACATGTGACAGAACAATACCAATACAATGCAAAACATGAGGGGATCGAGGGCCCTGCTCTTTCAAGCTTACAATCTAGGAGGGAGGGGATGGTGGCACAGGAGGAGATAGCTGTGGGGGATGGAGTGGTAGGAAGAGTGGAGGAGGTCGGCAAGTTAGCAGGGGGCGGGGTAGGCTTCCCTGAAGAGATGGGTTTTCAGGGTGCGCCTAAAGGAGAGGAGAGTAGGTGATAATCTGATGGGTTGGGGCAGGGAGTTCCAGAGGATGGGTGACACCCTGGAGAAGTCCTGGAGGCGGGCATGGGAGGAGGAGACCAGGGAACTAGAGAGAAGGAGGTCTTGTGAGGAGCGGAGTGTGCGTGCTGGGCGGTACTTGGATATTAGGTCAGTGATGTAGTTCGGGGCAGTATGGTGGACAGCTTTGTATGTCAGCGTTAGGATTTTGAATTTGATCCGTTGCGCAATCGGAAGCCAGTGGAGGGATTGGCAGAGAGGGGTGGCGGAAACGGAGCGGTTGGAAAGGTGAATGAGTCTGGCAGCCGTATTCAGGATGGACTGAAGCGGGGATAGCCAGCGGCGAGGCAGGCCAGTGAGGAGGGAGTTGCAGTAGTCGAGTCGCGATATGATGAGGGAGTGGATGAGCTGTTTAGTGGTTTCTGGAGTTAGGAACGTGCGGATTTTGGCGATGTTGCGGAGGTGGAGTCTGCACGAGTTTGTTAAAGAGTGGACTTGGGGCTGGAAGGATAGGTTGGAGTCCAAAATAACACCAAGTACTCTGGCCTGCGGGGCGGGTTTGATGGTGGCGTTGTTGGACATGATGGAGAAGTCAATGGGGGGTGGTGTCCGGGCTGGAGGGAAGACAAGAAACTCGGTTTTGGAGAGGTTCAGTTTAAGGAAGTGGAGCGACATCCAGTCTGATATGTCGCTCAACAGGTGTGTGATTCGGGCGGAGACCGAGGGGGTGAGGTGGGGGGTTGAGAGATAGATTTGTGTGTCGTCGGCATAGAGGTGGTAGTTGAAGCCGTGAGAGTGTATGAGTCGGCCAAGGGAGGAGGTGTAGATGGAGAAGAGAAGGGGCCCGAGGACAGAGCCTTGAGGGACCCCAACAGAGAGGGGGAGTGAGAGGGAGGTGGTGGCATTATAGGTAACGCTGAAAGAGCGTTGTGACAGGTAGGATGAGAGCCAGGAGAGAGCAGAGTCTCTGAGGCCGAGGGAGTGTAGTTTTTTGAGGAGGAGGGGGTGGTCGACTGTGTCAAAGGCCGCAGAGAGGTCAAGGAGTAGGAGCACTGAATAGTGGCCATTAGTTTTGGCGGTTAGCAGGTCGTTGGAGAGTTTGAGTAAGGCAGTTTCGGTGGAGTGTAGGGGACGGAAGCCGGACTGTAGGGGATCGAGGAGGTTGTTGTCGTTTAGGTGAGAGCATAGGCGGGCGTAGACTAGGCGCTCAAGGAGTTTAGATGTAAATGGGAGCAGGGAGATGGGTCTGAGGTTGTTCGGGTCATTGGGATCCAGGGAGGGCTTTTTAAGTATGGGGGTGATGTGTGCATGTTTCAGAGGGGAAGGGAA
Organism: Staurois parvus; assembly: GCF_062004578.1. NCBI lineage: Eukaryota > Metazoa > Chordata > Amphibia > Anura > Ranidae > Staurois > Staurois parvus. Next base: position 3,304,192 of record NW_028319601.1, on the reverse strand, counting down.
AGTGCCGGAGGAGAGGGAGAGATTGAAGATGTGGGTGAGGGAGCGTAGGATGGAGGGGGAGGGAGGTCGTAGGAGTTGTGTGGGGATAGGGTCAAGGGGGCAGGTGGTGAGGTGGGCATCAGAGAGGATCCTGGAGACTTCTTCGATGGTAGTAAGGTCAAAGGTGCGGAGTGTTGGGGGAGCATCAGTATGAGGAATGTAGGGTGGGGTGGGAGAGGAGGTTAGAGCAGTGGTGGGGCCGTGGGAGAGGGGTGTAGAGGGGGTAGCTGAGTGAGGGGGAAGGGGGTTGGAGGGAGTTTGAGCAGCGACGAAGTCCCTGTGGGTTATGTCGAGGGGGAGGGGGGATGAGGGGGTAGCTGTGTGAGAGGGGACGGGTTGAGACGGCGTGTGAGTTGCGGCAATGTCCTTGCGAATTGTCATGTTAAGACATTTTACATGTATTGTTTACTTCTCAGAGAGCTCGCAGTACTCCCCTTGACAATGTCCTCTGACCTTTTTACTAGATCCCAGTGCTTTTGTGCCTCATAACATACAAAAGAATAGCAATATATCTTCCTCTGGCAGGCCAGGGTTTCATCTTTAGCAGTTATGGTGTGAGCTTTGATGGGACTAAGTAGTATTTGTAACAATACATTTTTGTAAATAAAAAGACTGGAGTCCCTGAAACTGTTACTGTTGTATGCAATCAGCTGAAATGATATAGAGTTATGTGCAGTAATATATCTAGGGCCCATTCACACCTATCAGTTGTGGTGTGTTGTGATATTTGCATGTGCTGGTGTATTGCAGTGCCACAATTTTCCAATGCACTAAGGCAATGTACCTCCAATGCAGATTCATTCTAGCCTTGATGCAATGCTTACATAGCTTGACGTTCATTAACGTGTTACCATAACATGCACCGCAACAAATTGCCTAGGATGCAATTTCTGCAAAAATAAATGTATAATGCGTCTGTTTCCTAATCTGACATTGAAAATGTATAAATTGAATGGGTATTTTCTACAGTAGTCATGAATGTACAGTATGCTAGGGAGAAATTCCTGAAATGAACATTGGTGCTGTTGTGTCCATTTGCTTGAACATAGTAGCATACATCGTGAGTAACACTTTCTCCTTGTAATGTAGGTAAACTCACTGGCATGAATGAGATGACAGAGAAACTGACATTGTCTGGGAAATATAACAATGATCATGTTATTGTGCAACGAGTCATATCTGCAGCCAACATGAATCGAGTCCCATGTGGTGCCGATAAAGAATACAGGTATGGTGGAGCTGTTGTGACAGGACATTTGCATAGCTTATACTTGTATCCTCAGTGGTGTCCAGTGTGGTTAAAGGGAAAGAATTCTTTACGATGTTATACAAAATGGAGATGGATGATGTGGGGGAGCACAGCTGCTCCTGATTCTGTTTTCTCCAGTCTTAAGGCCTCGTGCTCAAAGGACATTTGGCTATCTCTCCGAAATACCTTTCCTCCTGGCAGCAGCGTTTGGACAGAAAAAACACTTGATGCTTGTAAATGCATGTAACGCATTTAGGCACATCAAGTGTTTAGGCATTAATTAATTTCATTCATAATAATTTATTCTGGTCGTTGAAATTAATTAATGGTCAAGTGCCAAACACACCTAGCCTTAACGCACACTTCCTACATGTCTATTATATGCTTTGCATCATATATTTCTATTAGACACAGTGTCTCCTACCTTTCTATTTAACACAGTGCCTCCTACCCCTCTATTACACACAGTCCATTTAACCTCTGAATTATACACCCATGTCTCACACCTCTCTGTTACATGCGTTACCTCATACCTTTTTGCAGTACCTCTAACTTTCACATTTGTACTGCATTCAGTTTCTCATACAACTGTGTTAAGCGACCTATAGATTATACAAATTTGCATGGTGGAAGGAAAGAAAATTGCTTGATTCCCCCATCAACACAGTAATTCAGAATCCATCCTGCAGTGCTATTGTGTTCTGCCTGTGGGGAGCCTTCCACAGACTGGTTGTACTGAAGTGGATCAGTGGATCGACTTCAGTACAACCAGCCTGCCCATAGATTGATCAAATCTTGGCCCTGCTGAACAGGCTGAGATTTGATCCATCTATGACCAGCTTTACACACCATACCTCATACCTATTTTTTTACACACAGTGCTCCATACCTCAATGGCTACACAATGACTTATACTTCTTATTTGCATGCAGTGCCTCATACCTCTGTGTCACACACAGTGCCACATACATCTGTATTAAATGCAGTGCCTTATACCTCTCTGTTATATACGGTGCTTCATAGCTTCTGTTATACACTGTTAATCAAACCCCTGCATTACACACATTGCCACATGCTTTTCTATTACATGCAATACCATATGTCTCTTTATTAAACATAGCACCTTATACCTAAATTGCATGCATTGCTTCATACTTCTCTATTACATGTTGTGTACCATATCTCCCTTTAAAATACCATACCTGAGACCTTTCTATTACACAGTTTCTTCTACCTCTCTATTACACCCCATGCCTCATACCTATTACATATAGAACCTTAAAGGAGAAGTATTGGAATACAAAAAACAAATAAACATACATTCTCACCTCTATGCTGCAGCATCAGTGTGATACCATGTGTCCCATATCAGCTCTGACACTGAGAACTGAGCAATCACATGGTCAATAATCGCTCAGCTCTTGGTATTCTCAGAGCAGAGAGCAGTGACTGTCAATCAATGCTCCCTGCTCTGCCCCTCCAGCACCTACTGGTGCGCCGGGCAAAGGAGGGGGCAGGCGCAGCTGGCTTCAGGTCTCAGCCGCATGCTGAGGGCTGGAGCCAGCTGTCAGTCAGTTAGCTGGGTGAATCCCGAAAATACGGTTGTGATCCTTCCAGAGCCTGGAATGCTCTGTGACTTCAGCTGACAGCGGGCAATAGCTTGCTATAAGCTGACTCTGGGTCACAGGAGTGGCAAATAAGTGAATGCTTGTGTCCCAGAAGAGACGTATGACCAAAAAGATTTAGCCATATTTCTCTTTTAAAGCTCTGTATTACAAACAGTGCTAATACTGTATTTTTTTTTAACTTGAAGTGCCACATATTTCTGTATACACTCAGTACCACTTACTTCTTTATGACACATAACTTGCATTAACTCAGCATAACCGTGCCAAATTCCTCTACATTGCACTGGGTTTTTCAGCCCTTATATTACTTGTTTTATGTAGGATTTTATAAACCTTTATGAGAGTTGGACATAGATCAGCTTGACTTCAGACAGAACATACTGTTGTTTGTAGCAGAGTAATGTGCAGAGTTGCTCTCTGAGAGTTTGCATTGCTTACACTTGTTCTAGGACAGACAGACTGAAGACAGTCATTGTGCCAGAACAAGACTGATCAGTGTGTGCAAAGGTTGCATATTATTTGTTAGTGGTTTGACAGTTTACACAGCACACTAAGTACAGGCGCATGTTTAACAATTATATTTCTCTTTATTGTAAGGCAATTTTATGCTAACCTGCTGTTTTTTGATACAGTATCACAGAAGCCCCAGAGGCAGACACCCCCTCTATAAGGTAGCGGCTACATGATGTGCCTCTGCAACTATCTTCTGCTTCTCTTTATCTTGCTTTCCTAATATGAAAGGCATGATGTGTGCACTATCTATGCTTTGGCTTAGGCAGTTCTGCAAATCTGCCAGAATGTAGATCTGAAAATGTAACCTATACCAGTTATTCTACTTATTCTCAGCTGGTGGCTTTTACTGATCTGAGATGTTCAAGTATACTGAAGTTGCACACTGCTTCTTTGCACCACCCTTAAACGGCAGATAGAGATATATTTGTAACCGCTGTGTTACCTTCTATGTGGAACAAGTCAATGACAATGACAATCATAAGGTTTTATGTTGCTAAGCAATATACAGAGCTAACTGTTACACAAGAGGAGGTTGAATATATCTTTCAGATTAACAGCTATGGGTGTAGAGACAAAACATACTCATCTAGAGGCTTGTGGCTGTTTATCTGAAGGATGCTTTATATGGTGAATCAGAAATTTTGAATTATGTTGAAACTTTAGATATGGATTAAATAGCTTTGTTTTACCTACTAACTTCTTTGGTAGGTAGAAGCAAATGGAGGCTGCAATAATGTCTCACATATATGTATTTATTGTGAGATGTTGAGTCATAGAAATATTACTAATAGCAGCAGCATAGCCCATAAATTCTTCTGGCATCATTACTGATCTAATGGAATTGACCGGAAGGGTATGGTTTCATAGAGTTGATTGGTCAGCAGTTAATTTCCAGTGCAAAGATGATGGCACAGCCACTGGTACTTACTTGATACTGACTAATCCAGAGCTACTGATCTGCTCCTAATTTTGATTATTTCAATGTGCAGTGAAAAGGAGGAATTGCTGGCATCACTCAGAACTGGAGCTCATACAAAAAACCTTGTGAAAATCTGTCAGAAGATACCTAAAATTGGGTATATAAATAATATCCAGTGCGCCTACAGCTGCCAGTAAGCAATTACACTATAACACAGGATATGTACAGAGCAGATCCTGACCTTGTTAACAATGCTATGTTCTAACTAGATCAAAGCTTACTGCTGTTAACGCAAACCATATCTCAAGTTGTGATTATGTCCTATTTGCTGAGGTTTGAAAGCCTTCAGGCTCCAAACTAATTATTTTACCTAATATTGCCAGTTGAACACTTTTGGGCATCACATAATGCCCACAGGTGATGTCATTTATTCCATGTACAATGTAAGGGATGCAATTGTCCATTCAGGCTTGCTTATTATGGATGCACAAACTGCAGTCAGAACATTTAGAGAAGATGGCTGTTTTTTAAATAAGCAGGTATTAAATGGAACAAAAAACAGGGCACTGGAATTAATATTTAAATAAAATAAAAACTATTTCTGCGCTAAGATGAAAAAACACAATATAAAGCAGCTGTTAATCACTGTGACACGTGAAAAAATACAGTATATAAAATCAGATAACAGCGCTAGTAAGTAAATGTACAAATAAAAACCACATAATTATAACATAGTGAATATTTCATCAATCATAATATATAACATCCAGCGAATAGAAATAAAATAAAAGTGTCCATGTGAAAACTGAATTCCAAGGGATTTCCTACATGACGAAACGTGTATGGCAGGGCTGGTATGTGTGACATCATCGCGTTGCTACGTCAGCTTGTGTGTTGAGCGTTTGTCCACGCTGGAGCCATCAGCTATCCATATTGCTTATGTAAACATAGTTTTTTATCCTGTATTGGAACTTTCTTTGAATGGGAACGGTGGTTTTTAATGAATAAAGATCCTTTTGGGCATACTTCACTATGTATGCAATCTTTTTTGTTTTTTACCATGGCCACCATTTGAGCCTGTAGTGCTACTACCTTCACCTTTTCATGGTCCAACCATTTTGGAGTATCCTCCTCTATGGTTGCTGGTCAACTATGATGAGATTGTGATTGCACATCTTCCAGTTGAGCGTTCTATGACCATTTTTTAATTTTATGGTCCATCCTGTCTGGTATGAGGCTCTGACATCTATATGTGGAGGTGAAGGAGTTTTTTCACATCGTGGTGTATTGTCGGCTCCTAGACAGCATTTGATATTCTTTGGAGAAGAAGGGATTTTATTTGTCACTTGAATTCAGTTTTCACATGGACATTTTTATTTTATTTCTGTTCACTGGATGTTATATATTATGATTGATGAAATATTCACTGTTATAATTATGTGGTTTTTATTTGTACATTTGCTTACTAGCTCTGTTATCTGATTTAATATTTAAATTTAATAGAATAAACGTATAGTTCTAGCCAGGGCTGGGACAAGGGGTGGAAGAGAGGGACAGCTGTCCTGGGCACAGCGAAACAAGGGGGCAGAGAATGAACTCAGGATAGTAAACTCATTCTACAGCATGCATTAACAGTGGGGGTGGAGCTCCACATCCTTGCCCTGGGCCCTAGATTAACTTGTCCCAGTACTGGTTCTAGCAATTAAGTACATTTAATTCATTATTGTTTAATGTTCTAATGATTGAGAGTATGAATATACATGACAAATAACATATAAACTGAATGGTACTCAGGAATTAACCCACTCAAGCTTTTCCTAACAATCCTTTTGCAAAGCATTATATATCTCACAATACAGCCTTACTCTAAACTGTAGAAGTTTAGAATAACATAATAGCTCTGTTTTCTCACATAACTAATTTGGCTTACTGTTTTATCATTTCAGATTTGCAGCAAAGACAGTAACCAGTGGAACACTTGTCCTGGTGACGCTTACTCTGAAAGATGATTCTTCTACATTGCTGACTATCAATAGTGAAAAAATGGTGATTGCAACGATGTTGGCAAAGGACATTGTGCAAGCATTAACACAGTGATGTTTGTAATATGGCGACCCTGAGACTTGGTTTTAATCCCTCATACAGCATCAAGAGACAGATATGTGGATGCATGAAGATCAGATGTGACATCTTGCAGTCTTATCATTGCTGCTAACACAATCACACTCAATAAGATGGGTTGTCTCCACAGAATTCATCCCGGGCTAATATAAAATTCTGAACAGCTCATAGATAGTCACTACATCAGAGGATTTTTTTGTATGCCCCAAAAGTTGTCAGTTTGGTCAAACAAGAATTGATCCCACATTTTGAATATAAAAATAATTAGATTGACCATCACCACTACCATTATCTACATATAAATACGAAAATGACTACCTGTACTTTAATATCCTCTAAAGGATCAGAACCCAGAACATGGTCACACACAGGCTGGATTCAAAAGGATAATTGTGTCTATACTCAAAATGTCTTTTCAGTCAAGTGGTGAATTTTTATCATTCTTTGATGTGATTGGTAAATTATAGAGAAAAATGGCCTTATAGCATTAAAACTTTCATGCCCAATAATGTTTCTGTCAATTTTCTACAAGATATTAGTCTGTAAAAGGTTAATTAACGGTAGAAATGATGTACACATGAGATACAATGCAGAATGTGTGTTATATTTATCTTTTTAAAGGGAAGCAATGGGACAATGTTCTATAGATCGCTAATGAAGCTGATTAAAACTGTAGGTGCTCTTGATCAAAAAGAGAAAAATATCATATTGAAATCCCATTTAGGTGAGAGTGTGTAGCCTCTGTGCTATCTTTAAATACCTATGGTCATGGTAATAAATGAATCCCTTCATTGGTGCGTGCACACTGATATTACTCTGACTTGTGTGGCATCTTTCCCACCTCATGTATTGTATTATTTTCAGTGTCAGCAGTACAGCTTTATTTATTAAAATTGTAGAGTCTGTTATTAAAGTCCATTGTGAAAACAGTGATGTATCTTGTACTGTCTAGATTTCAGCCTATACAATTTATAATGATCTGTTGAATTCAACACATGCTGTGCAGGGAATGATTGATATGTAATATTAACAAAGATTACATTATTTATGTACAAATTGGGCCCAAAGTGTCAATATTTTGTGTGACCACCATTATTTTCCACCACTGCCTTAGCCCTCTTTAGCATGGAGTTAACCAGAGCTTCACAGGTTGCCACTGGAGTCCTCCTCCATGACGACATTATGGAGCTGGTGGATGTTAGAGACCTTGCGCTCCTCCATCTTCCATTTTAGGATGCTCCACAGATGCTCAATAGAGTTTAGGTCTTGAGACATGCTTCGACAGTCCATCACCTTTACCCTCAGCTTCTTTAGCAAGACAGCCCATCTGTGTCATTTGATTAGCCGTGGCCAATCACAGCTAATCACAACAAAAAAACCTCAATGAATTGATTTCATTCAGTTAAATGCTTGCATATAGCAAAGAAATTCTTTGCTATAAGCAATCAAATTGTGTACAAATTGTAACATTATACTACTTTGGTCATAGTGTAATATGAAAAGAAAATCGTAAAAAAAAGAAAAATGTAATAAAAAAAAAAATAATAAAATTATTTTAAAAAAATTATAAATTATAATTTCTTTTTTCGTACTGTCACCAGTCAGTGTCCCTGATCACTGCCACACCAGTTATATGATGATGCTGTACTGCACTGGTGACAGTATGTAATAAAAAATTTGTGAACATTTTTTTAATTTCTTAATTTTCCAAAAAGTTCTGACGAAAAAAAATTACAACTTCAAAAAACTCGCCATGCCTCTTATGAAATATGGTAGACTGTCTACTTTGCAAAAAGGAGTCATTTGGGGGATATCTGTAATGTCCTGACATTTTTGGTCCTCAAGAAATTAGATTGGCCATCCGTACTTCAGGATTGATCAATTTTCAGATATATCCCATAGTTTATGAACTCTATAACTTTCCTACAGACTAAATAATAAATACTGATTTGGGTTATTTTCACCAAAGATATGTAGCAGAATACATCTTGGCCTAAATTTATGAAGAGCAATTATTTATTTGCAAACTTTTATAACAGAAACAAAGAAAAACGTGGGTTTGTTTTTTAAATGTTCGGTCTTTTTTTGTTTATTTAGCAAAAAATAAAAACCCCAGTGGTGATTAAATACCACTAAAAGAAAGCTCTATTTGTGTGAACAAAATGATAAAAATTTAGTTTGAGTACAGTGTTGCATGACCACGCAATTGTCATTCAAAGTGAGAGAGCGCTGAAACCTGAAAATTGGCCTGGGCAAGAAGGGGGTAAAAGTGCCCAGTATTGAAGTGGTTAAAAACAGATTTTCTATAAATATGTATACTTGAATCAAAAATTTCCCTTCTATTGCTCTCAGCTTCTTCCAAATTTCCGAATTCCTTTTCTTTGCTGCTGTAATGGATGGGATGCTACTTTTGTTTTCCACGGTCCCATTGTATAGTACAGCAATGGGCAAACTACGGCCCGGCGGACCTTTTAATCCGGCCCGCAGAGCGTGATACTGTCAGGATGGCTGTCAGGATGTGTGTAGGCGGGGCAGCGTGACGAACGTGAGGGGAGCTAGGCTCCTCTCCCAGTCCGCCCTGAAGACCGGAACGGCGCGGGAACACGGCGAGAGGAACGCGCAGAGCAAAGGTAAGTAAATTGAATTACTATAGGGGGGATGAATTACTATAGGGGGGATGGATTACTATATGGGGGATGAATTACTATGGGGAATGAATTACTATATGGGGGATGAATTACTATGGGAGATGAATTACTATATGGGGGATGAATTACTATGGGGAATGAATTACTATATGGGGGATGAATTACTATGGGGGATGAATTACTATATGGGGGATGAATTACTATGGGGGATGAATTACTATATGGGGGATGAATTACTATAATCGGGGATGAATTACTATAGGGGGGATGAATTACTATATGGGGGATGAATTACTATGGGGGATGAATTACTATATGGGGGATGAATTACTATATGGGGGATGAATTACTATGGGGAATGAATTACTATATGGGGGATGAATTACTATGGGAGATGAATTACTATATGGGGGATGAATTACTATGGGGAATGAATTACTATATGGGGGATGAATTACTATGGGGGATGAATTACTATATGGGGGATGAATTACTATGGGGGATGAATTACTATATGGGGGATGAATTACTATAATCGGGGATGAATTACTATAGGGGGGATGAATTACTATATGGGGGATGAATTACTATGGGGGATGAATTACTATATGGGGGATGAATTACTATGGGGGATGAATTACTATATGGGGGATGAATTACTATGGGGGATGAATTACTATATGGGGGATGAATTACTATAATCGGGGATGAATTACTATAGGGGGGATGAATTACTATATGGGGGATGAATTACTATGGGGGATGAATTACTATATGGGGGATGAATTACTATGGGGGATGAATTACTATGGGGGATGAATTACTATATGGGGGATTACATACTATATGGGGGATGAATTACTATGGGGGATGAATTACTATGGGGGATGAATTACTATGCTTACTATGGGGGAATATTACTATACTTACTATGGATGACACATACACATCATTCATCTACTCTTGGTCCGGCCCCCGGGTCCAATATATGAACCCATTGCGGCCCTCAAGTCAAAAAGTTTGCCCACCCCTGGTATAGTATGTAGGAACCTATCCACCCTCTCTTCCTTGCTCCAGGGAGAAACCAGGGACTGTGTACTATGGGATTTGTAGTGTGCATAGAGCAGTGCACATGATCACAACATATACTGCTCATTCAAAAAAAAACAGATCTGAGGGAGAAAAGGAGAGGTTCAAGAGCTTATGGCAGATGTTACAAGGAGGCAGAAAAACATAGTAAGAAATTATTTCATGAAAATTATATTACAGTAGTGGATGTGTATGGATTATATTGGGAGAATAAGGATATGGTTTAATTTCACTTTAACCACTTCGTGCTCTTAGGACATACCTGTGCATCCAAGTGCCCCATCCCCTTGTGCTCACGTGCAAATGTGAACACGCACATACGTAAACGGTGATTGTACCCCTCATGTGAGGTAAACATAATAGTGAGAGCAATAATTCTAGCACCATACCTCTCATTTAACTCTAAACTGGTAACCTATAAAGGCTTTTAAAGCATCACAAACTATCAAGAGCAAGTCAATAAGATATTTCCATGGGGGCATCATCCCAATCAAGACAATTGTAAAGAAACATGGCATGTAGAGGATGTTATTGTTTATTTTTCACCATTCCAACTACTCAGCAAAAAAATACACTTACTGTATAAAAAATGTTTTAAAAAATACCACCAAATACATCAAAATAAAAAATACATCAAAATAAAATAAACAGGATCTTCGTTTTAGCTACAACAGACATACTATATATTTGTAAGCCACAGAACAGTATATCTGACTGCCTATGAGTTTTGCAAGTGTCCCATTTCTTCGGGACTGAAAGTGTGCTTTCATATGGGTTTTAATAACAAATCAGAATCCACCTACAAAAAATAGCAATATGACATATATATATATATATATTAAAGAAATAAAATAAGATACTGTCCATTACCACCTGTTGAAAGGGAGGAATATGAGGGTAAAGAAAAAAACTAACCACCACCCATGTGTACAACCATCCAGCTCCTTACCTACACACTAACATTAACTGCACACAAACAATTATCCAAAGGTTGGTCCTATGGCTAATCACAGTCTTCCCCCGGCCTTTGGGGGAATGCAGAGTGCCGAAAAGGGGTACAAATAAACTCAATTTAAGTGGGTAAGAATGGAGATTTTTATTTCCAAGTAAGTGTCTATACAGAGAAAATGCCTTTGCTCCCTCTCGCTCTGTAGTATATACTGGTAAAGCAGAATTCTGGGCAAAAACATTTTTACATGTCCTTGTTGCAGATGTCCTACCTTCACTGAATATGTCATCCATCTTCTGCTTCACTCAGTAGTTGCTCTGAAATAGCCTATTAATTTTCAAATAAAACTGTTAATTCGCTTTGGATTCCTGTTTGTAAGACCAGTGGCTGCTATGCCTCCTATTCCCCGAGCCACTTGTCTTGGCACATCCCTTCTGTAGTTCTGTTCTCCAGGAAGCAGTGATGTAACTCAGCCCCACTTGCAGTGGTGGGCAGATCAAGACTCTCAGACACATTCAACTTACAGGCCTAATGTACCCGCCCACATTCACTACAATTCCCTGTGGTTGATGGGACCTGTAGTTTACTTCTACCGCAGAGAGAGCAGAGAGGATATGATGTAATCACTGTTGTTACACCCCTTGACAGAGCAGATGCTATTATCTTTTGAATTACAGAGATGAGGTCATGAACATTCAATTAGACTTTTCTCCTAAATGGTAAGGATTTTCAGAATTTTATTAACTGTTTAGTGTTTTGTGCAGGAGGTGTACTAATGGGTGAATTTTTTGCGTATCCTGGAGTTCTTCTTTAAGAGACAGATGGGACGCTCACATTTCTTCATTTTTACTCACCCATGGTTGTACAGAGTCAGAAGACGGGATTATTAGGTAAGTCAAAGGTTAGAAGGCTTTTATCCAACAGAACAAATCCAAACACAAACCTGGTCAAGTAACCAGGTAATCAGACAGTTCATTTCAGGATACAAAAACTGGCACATTTAGGGTCAGTTGAAAAAATATGTAGTTACATTGGTGTTCAATAGAAATAATGCTCCTTACGTTGGAGGTCAGTGGGAAGAATGCCCCTTTATATTGATGGTCAGTGGTTAGTATGTCCTTTACATTGGTGGACAGTGAGGAGAATGCTCCTTACATTGAAGATGAACTGGAAAAGTGTGATCTTTACAGACAGCTAAAAAGTTAATTGATGGTCTGAGAGTATCCAGTGGTTGCATGCCGATGGTTCATACAGGCCTCAGCCCTGGAACATGGCATCATCAGGCAGGAGGACAGTCTGTCAATGCCCACTGTTCAACTAATCTCTTTAAACCAATACTAAAAAAAAATTTTTCTAAAGATAACAAACATGTCTATACTTAACTGCTGTGTGCAGTGGTTTTGCACAGAGCAGCCCAGATACTCCTCGGGTCCCCCGCAGGCTCTCCTGTCCCCTCCCTGCTGTCGGGTGCCCCCACAGAAAGCTGCTTGCTATGGGGGCACCCATTGCTCCATGCGTCCATTCCCACATGGAGCTGCAGCTTGGCCCCACCCCCTCTCTTTTCTCATTGGCTCACTGTCTGTGATTGACTGTGATTGACAGCAGCGGGAGCTCATGCTGCTGTCTCAGACAATGAGGAGATAGCCAGGACTCCAGTGTACATCACTGGATCGAGAGGGGGCTTAGGTGAGTATTGGGGAGGGGGGGGGGGGGTACTGCACAGAGAAGGTTTTTTACCTTCATGTAAAGAATGCATGACGGTAAAAAACCTTCAGCCCTTAAAACCACTTTAATTTCTTTTTTTATCTTCTAAACATTACAATAAAGACTGAATACCCAGCATGCGTTCCTTTGGTTGCTGAATGTAGTAAGGCAAGATTAAGAATTTAATGTCTAATTGTTCTGAATGATATCCAGTGTCAAAACCAAAACCAGTATACTGTATACAAACATGGGAAAATGTAAATACTTTGTATTTCATGGATAAGGTCACCCATAATGAACATAACATACTGCAAGTCATCTTTGAGGTCCATTATATTTTAAAGAATTCTTTTATTGCCAGAGAAGTTCTCAGCAAGTGTTATACTCCTACATACATTAGTACTTCACTCTATATTTATTACCTTTATGAGTGCTCTCTTGTTTCATTGTGCTGGTCTAGGTTGTTCAATTATTTTTCACTGAACACTTTGTCATAGCTGCTATATAATGCAATTTAAAGTTATATGCTCAAATCACACAGTAGTAAATTGTCATCAGATTTGGATTAAACTACACTTTCATCTAAAGGCCCTAAAGAAGAACTCTGGGACAGGCAAAAAAATCACCCATTAGTACACCCTTTACATCACATCCTCTCCTCTCTCTCTGCAGTAAAAGGAAACTACAGTTCCCATCAACTACAGGGAGTTATAGTGAATGTGAGCAGGTACACTAGGTCTGTACATGTTGAATGTGTCTGAGAGTCTCGGTCCACCCACCACTGCAAGTGGAGCTGAATTATATCAATGCTTTCTGGAAAAAGAACTACAGAAGGGATGTGCCAAGACACGTGGTTGGGGAAATAGGAAGCATAGCAGACATCTGCAGTGGTGTATTTAGGTTTCGTGCTGCCCTAGGCAACACAAAAATCAGCTCCCCCCCAGTGACTCTGACAACGACCAACACCCCCCTCCCCCACGAAGAGTGCCTGACATTGACCAATAACACCCTAGCCCCCACCGGAGAAGAGAAGAGATCCTTCCACTACCACTGCCCCTTCATACACTGGCAACCCCCCCCCCCCCCACACACACACACATGCACCCAGGCGAGAGAGAAGACACTCACCTTCACAGCTCTGGACATCCAAGGGAACAAGAGTCAGGCTCTGCATACACCATCAAGCAGCCCACAGCCTCTCTCAGATCCCACCTGGTCCCCATGCTGTGTGTGTCTCTTCTTCCATCCCTTCTTTAGGGAGGCGGCGCTGCCCTCCTGAAAAATGCTGCTGCCCCCCTAAAAGATGCCACCCTAGGTAAATGCCTTGTTTGCCTTTTTGGTAAATACGCCCCTGGCCATCGGTCTTACAGGAAAACACATGAAAACAGTTTGATTTGAAAATGAATAGGCTATTTCAGAGCAACTACTGAGTAAACCAGAAGATAGATGATATATTCAGTGAAGATAGGAAATCATCAACAAGGACATGTAAAGAAGTTTTTGCCCGGAGTTCTGCTTTAAAATACTCTGCAAAGGATTTCCCAACACAGTTACATTCAAGACACGCAATGAGTGATAACTCACAATTGCTTCTGCTCTCAACTCAAACTGTCAAGCCACCAAATGGCTGGTGTCATAACTGATCAATGATCATGGTGCAGCACCATGGCAGATCAGAGAGGCTAAGATGGCAGCTTCCTTGGTTATAAACAGAAAGGTTTAGTTCCACTGAGAAATATAGGGGCTGTCATTGCTGCCCATGCTTGTCCTCTGCCTTCAACACCTTTGAGCTACTGAAAACGTTGCAAATCAGAAAATCTAAGTATCCCCTGGTTGAACACAGTTCTAAAAAGGGTCTGCAATACATTTTCAGCAAGTGGGGATCCTAGAATGCAGTGTGCTTATCACTTTCTGTGAGCTGAAGGCCTCGACTGTCCATCACTGGGTCCAGGCCGGTGATTCCCGGCAATCTCCGAGGATTTCCGACAGGAGAGAGACCTATATGTAAGCAATACAGATCTCTCCCCTGTCAACTCCTGCACACTGCTTTGTATGGCTCTGAAAGCAGTGTGCTTACAGTGAAACACACATAGCCCCCATAGTAAAACAGCACACAGTTAACCCTTTGATCGCCCCACATGTTAACCCCTACCTTCCCAGTGCCATTAGTACAGTGTCAGTGCTTTTTATTAGCATTGATCACTGTGTTGGTGTCACTGAGGATGTCAGTGACACCAAATCAGTTCCCCCCAGTGTCAGAATGCAGTCCTGCTGTAAGTCACTGATCGCTGCCATTACTAGTACAAAAAAAAAAATCCAGTACATATACCGCCATTTCACCTAAACCAATTAATTTACACTATTGGGATTTGTTTTTAGCAAAGACATGCAGCAGAATACATTTTGGCCTAAATTTATGATGAAATTTGATTTTTTTAATTTTTTTACTGGACATGTTTAATAGCAAAACGTCAAACATATTGGGTTTTTTTTTTCAAAATCGGTCTTTTTTTTGTTTATAGTGCGAAAAATAAAAAACGCACAGGCGATCAAATACCACTGAAAGAAAGCTCTATTTGTGGGAAAAAAGAAAGTAAATTTTATTTGGATGCAGCGTTGCATGACTGCGCAATTGTCAGTTAAAGTAATGCAGAGCTGTATCGTAAAAAATGGCCTGGTCAGGAATTGAGGTAAATCCTCCGGAAGGCAAGTGGTTTGAGTCCAGCCTGTGTAACAACCATTTAGTAAACACTAAATACTCCTGTGCTTGGGGGTGAACTCGATGTAGCTATGGATCCGTTTGGGAGATCCTGGATGTTGCATGCCTTGCTGCCCTCAAAGGACTGGGGAAGTCCAGAACACTAGGTATAAAGAAAACAAACAGAGGGTGCACTGGCCTAGTGCATGACCTAAATGACATTTATTGATAAAAGTAGCAGATAGTGAGATACTCACAAATGATAATGGTATAACAGCTCATTATAAAGGACAGCATGTATATGGCAATCCCCACAGGAACACTGGACCTCCAATACACTGTGTGACAACCATGACTGCTCCCATGGACACAGTGGAGAAATGAGCACAGTCATCCAGGGACAGGAAGTAGGTTATTTGTAGAATTGTCAGGTAAAAATAAAGCGAACAACAGCTTGAAAAAGGAAAACGAATGCAGCCGTTACATTTTAAGAGTGCTAACCTGCAATATATTCAGCTTTGTTTTTTTGGTTCAGATATGCTTCAATATTTTGCAAAATGCCTGTGTAATAGTACTTCTTGGACCTAGAAGAAGGCGGTAGATTCCCAATGGCTTGTCCTAAAAAATTAACAGGTAATGCAAAAACGATTGTGTGATTGTGAGTTCGCTAATATAGTTATAATCGACCTATGCATGGTTTTCCTCTATGATAGACATTCTGTACCGGATTTTGATATTAAGGCTCCATTCACACTTGTGTGACTTCAAAATCGTGCGATTTTCATTGCGGCTTTACAGTGCAACCTAATGCAACTTTAAAGTGACTTTGGTGCGACTTTGGATGAGTGCGACTTTGGCTTTGACCAAGGATAATATTTTCTGCTGCACAAAGTCACACACAAGTCGCATTTACCACATTTAAGTGAAACTTTAATGCGACTTTGGAGGGTTTACATGAAGTCTATGGCCGTCAAGTCACCTGGAAGTCGGACTAAAGTAGTGCAGGAACTACTTTGAAGGCACACAGATATGAATGGTACCCACTGGGAAACATGGGGGGGGACTTTTCATGCGACTTTGGACACCAAAGTCGCATGACAAGTCACTTAAGTGTGAATGGATCCTTAGCCCTCATGCACACTGGACATTTTGATAACGCTGGTAAGGTTAGCTGTGTAAAGTCACATTAAAAACATGAGTTTTTCAGCATTAGCACGTTCTACTTTTTTTTCTGCACTGGAACTGCAAGCACTGATGTGAACTATTATTATTGATTTATTTATTTCAGGTACTTATATAGTGCCATCAATTTACGCAGCGCTTTTACATATATATTGTACATTCACATCAGTCCCTAACCCTCAAGGGGTGTATAATCTAAGGTCCCTAACTTACATTCACACATACACGGGCCAATTTAGACAGCATTCAATTCACCTACCAGCATGTCTTTGGAGTATGGGAGGAAACTGGAGTACCCAGAGGAAACCCACGCAGGCACAGGGAGAACATGCAAACTCCAGGCAGGAGGCGCCGTGGCTGGGATTTGAACCAATGACCCTAGTGCTGCCAGGCGGAAGTGCTAACCATTTAGCCACTGTGCTACCCATGACATTATGGCATTATGACAACTATGACATTGACAACCATATAACCTATTTTCTGTGTGTTTTGGATGCATAAAAACACAACTGAAACGCATGTAGTGTGAACCAGGCCTAAAGGCAAATAGGCTGTGCACTGCAAGTGCACTTGCTTTAGATGAGAGGGAAACTCTGAAATGAGGCAAAGCTCTGCTGATTTCTTTCATCCAATCATGTGAACGCAGAAATGCATTTTTTTATTTTCCTTGCATGTTTCCCTCAGATCTAGAACAGTTGCACTTTCAGTGCACTTCCAAGTGCACAGCCTATTTTCCTTCAGTGCACGTCCAAGTTCACAGCCTATTTAGTTTCAGTAAATCAACCCCATAGACTTTTAGCTGTGTTTAGTGGCAGAAGAGTTTAGAGGCAAGAAAAATAAAGCCAATGCCAGTGCGTCTAGGAGCAGCAGCGTTTTGGCAGGAAAAACATTTTACGCTTGTAAGCATGTCTAAATGCGTGTTAACGCTAGGCACGTGTAGCACTTTAGCGTTCATTCATTTCAATGACCAGAATACATTTTTATTCTGGCCAATAATATGAAGTAAGGCCCAAGCACTTGATGCCTGTAGATACACCTAAACACTTGGAAAGCATTAGACACTTTTATAAATGTCAGGCGTGTTTTCTGCAAAAATACTGATGCCAGGAGGAAAAGCTTCTAGGGGAGTTTGTATAACACCTTGTGTGCATGAGGCTTAAAAGTATAACTGAGCCTGCGTTCACATATATGCAGTGCGGATATCGCATGTGAACCACACCGCTTTCCTGTGCAAATCACATGCAATTTGTGTGCGGTGTGATTGGAGCCATACATTATGTCTCTAATCTCACCGCACCCGCACCAAAAAGGTGCAGGACCCTTTTTGGGTCCACACTAGAATCAGATTGCATGGGTATTCACACCTATACGATCCGATTCTGCACATCGTACTGCGTTTTGCGGACCGCTTTCAGGGTGTTGTTAACTTATCATACACACTCACCTCGGTTCGCATGAACGGTGTGCAATTCTGATGCGGTGTAGAATTTGCACAGAAAACGCTACAAATTCCGCACTGCATCAGTGTGAACCAGGGCTAACGGAAAAACCTTTTTTTGTTTTTAATTTAGGTCAAAATGGAGATGGATTTGAACACCTATCAGTTTTTATTTCTCTCTGTGTCCCCATTGGGGAGGTTCACCCTCTCCAGTTGTCCTGTTTACTGTTATCATTGAGCCTGGGTTCACATATATGCAGTGCAGTATATCACGTGATTCGCATGGGAACCGCACCGCATTCCTTTGCAAATCACATGCGATTTGTGTGCGGGGCGATGTGATCCATACATTTTGTATGGCTCTAATCACACCACATCCGCACCAAAAACGTGCAGGATCCTTTGTTTAGTCGGCACTAGAATCGGATCACATGGGTATTCACACCTATGCAATCCGATTCTGCACATCACACCTATGCGATCCGATTCTGCACATCACGTTAATGCGATCCGATTCTGCACATCACACCTATGCGATTCGATTCTGCACATCACACCTATGCGATCCGATTCTGCACATCACACCTATGCGATCTGATTCTGCACATCACACCTATGCGATCCGATTCTGCACATCACGTTAATGCGATCCGATTCTGCACATCACACCTATGCGATTCGATTCTGCACATCACACCTATGCGATCCGATTCTGCACATCACACCTATGCGATCCGATTCTGCACATCACACCTATGCGATCCGATTCTGCACATCACACCGCGTTTTGCGGACCGCTTTCAGGGTGTTTACTTAACATACTCACCCACAGCTGTTTGCATGAATGGGGTCGATTTAATTCGGTGTGGAATTAGCACAGAAAACACTGTGAATTCCGCACCCCATCAGTGTGAACCAGGGCTGAAAGTGAAAGTAAAAAAACATCCCAAATTTTGGGTTGTCCCAAGAAAAGTATCTTCCAGCGGGAGGCACTAGTTCTGGAAACCTGGGGGTCCCCATTGAATTCCTTTAATTTGCAGGGATTTCCTTTCCTCCTGTTTGGATATGGGACAGGAAGTGAAGATAAATCTCCCCAATGGGACACAAATGGCAAAAAAAATCTGACAGGGGTTATAACCCTCTCTATCTAAAATGATGAAAAAAAATGTTTTGCCTTTAGTTCTTCTTTAAATAGCTGAATGGAGGTTTAACTTCCTGGAATGCACTACAACTGCCAGCTGTCTCTTCCACTCTAGCTTTATTGAACTCAATGGGGAAAGTTTGACAGTCCACTTGTCAAACTCCAGTTTAAAAATGTTGTGGCTGTGGCATGTGTACAGCCCTGTTCGGCTGTATTGTCACAGTTCAGCTGGGCTGTACAACCTCTGCTGAGCCACATTTTTACTGCCCCCAAACCGCCTATGAAAGAGCCTTTAAAGTGGAGCTCCACCTAAAAGGCCTGTTCTGCTTCCTGTTAAGGATTGGCACCTTTGGGAAGTGGGGGGGGGGCGAGTACCCGCTCCCACATACGCTTTGATTGCCTAGGCGATCGGAAGCTGAAGTTGTCCTCCCTCCCCGTAGTCTTCTGGGACACATGACAGGTCCCAGAAGACTACAGGACCATTCATGAAGCGCAGCACTACTTGCACATACGCAGTGGGCACCCGGCTGTGAAGCCGCAAGCTATCACAGCTGGGTGCCCACACTGAAGATGCCGGCACCTGGAATACAGGATGACCAGTGAAGTGTGCTGCGGGGAGGACACCACGGGATTGCGGGACAGGTAAGTGGCTGTTTTTTTAAAAGTTAGCCGCTACAGTTTTTGTAGCGGCTGACTTTTCTTAGTTTCTCTGGAACTCCGCCTTAAAGTGAAACTTTATGATAGGAAATTAAACTGGGTGACAGGCAGGATCTATAACGCAGAAGAGACATGCTTTGTCTATTTTGTATGCCAATCAATCCTAAGCGAGGCTCACTGCCCACATTTGGCAATGCCAAGGCTGGAACTCCGACGCATACGCGGGGGTGACATCAACTCGGCCAATGACAGCAGCTGCTAGACGGCTGCCTGAAGTTGTCTGTGGCCAGCAGGGAGTTCCAGGATGGCGCATTGCTGGATTGAAGGCGAGTTCAGTCCTGCGGTAATGATTTCCTACCTCTGCAGGAAGTCCACGCCATGCATCCACTACTCATGATGCAATAAAACATTTTCCAAGGTTTATTTTAGTTTTTAATTCTAATTAAAAAAATGCTTTTCTTTTCTAAGTTCTACAACCCAACATTGTTCTGTCGTGGAATCACATTGGAGCAGATATCTGTACCGGCCTCAGTGTGATCAGCTCCCTCCATGTGCAAGGTCCGCCTTGTACCAGGCGGTGGCCCCGCCCTAGGCGCGCCCCGCACAGCCCACCCCGCGGAGAGGTGCAGCCAATCAGCGGGATGGCTCCCGTTATTGGAGGGCGGGAGATATAAAGGAGCGGACGGGACACGTGCAGCTGGTTGCAAAAGCACGTAAAGAAAAGAAAGAAGTAGCGCCTTGAACTCCCTTTTAATAGAGAACCTTCCTCCATCCCGAGGAGGACCCGAGCTATGGCCTTCCCGCTGGTAAGGAGCGGCACCTGTTAGGCCGGTGTGGTTTGGAATGGTAGCGGCTTCCAGTTTGGAATGGGCTGTGTGTTCCATGAACTGCATGCCATGGCTGGGTGAGGGGGCAGGCAGTGTTCTATAGGAAAGTCGGGGGCTATGTGTAGCCGCCTATAGCAACCAGCTAGTTAGGAAAGAGAATGCGTCTGATTGGTTGCTGTGTGTTACAGCAGGACTGAGCCTAGCGTAGGCGGCGGAGTGAGAGGTAATTTCCTGGGCGGAGGTCACGTGTCTCTCCAGGTGGAACCCTGTAACGCACACGAGGAGGGGCTGGCGGGAAAACGAGCGGTGCACGTGGGCGAGGTGTTCTAGTAGGCCTGTTTGCACGGGGCGTGGTATTCATAAGCCCGGGCGGGAGTTCTGAACTAGGCGCCAGATTTCTAGTGCTTGTTGCTCGGCCCCCGCGGAGCAGCCGGAGTTGTGTGCTATATGTAGGGCGAGAAGGGATGGTGTATGAATCTCATTGTGTGTAATGGGCCGGGTGTGCTTATAAACAGGCGAGGAAGGTTTAAGGTGATAGTACACCCAACTCTGACTTCCTCCCACATTTGGAAGGGGTGGGCGGCTCATGAGCTCTCCAAGGTTTAGTTATGAAGTGAGTGTATTCTGTACATGTCTATTTAGATAATGTGAGTCTGCTGATAGAAAATGTTTACACTCTAAAATGTTCAATGTTGAAGTGATACTAAGCACACTGGTTACACGTCCTTTATATCTCTATGTGGATGATGACGCTCATTTGAATACAGAAAGCTACCCAAGTAGCTGTTCAGCTGTCACATGACCCAGATCTCTAGCAGCCTGTCTGCAGGAAGACCTAAGCAGGAGCCCCTAGTCCTCTGTTGCTGGTCATGTGTTCACAATAAAGCCTTGGAACATTTAAAAATAAATATCAATAAACTGCTTTAAGTGGCATACAAATATATTTGCTATCCAATCTGTTTTGTGGAAACATGGGCTAGGCGTACCGCCTGTCACAGGCGGATTCATGCCCCTCCAGCCTGGGTCTTGGATTCACAGGGACAGGGGAGGACTGACCATTTGGAAACTCGGGCACTGCCTAAGGGCCCGGGGTCAGTAGGGGGCCCCATGAGATGCCCCTGGTACATTTTTTCATAGGATTTTTTGTTTGGGCAAGGACACAGGGGCCCCATGATCCCCCTATTGCCCAGGGGGCCCATGAGTTGTCAGTCCGCCCCTGAGGCTGGCCATACACTATACAATTTTCTGTCAAATTTCTACCTGATTTCCTTTACGTTGCCTTCAACTATGTGGTGCAACGGCCTGCCTAATTGGATACAATTGAAAGTGTTTAGGTTTGACCTCATATTATATGGTTTAGTAAGTCTAAAGCAAAATTCTCAAAATTGTATAATGTATGGCCAGCCTAAATCTACATGTCACATTCTGCAGACCTTGTTAGCTGGCTAGTGGGCATAGAGGGAGCGGGCTGTCATTATCACTGTGTATATGCCCACATAAGACTATAGTCACATGGGCTGTACAGATGTGATAGGATGAAATGCTCCACATAGAAACGCACTGAAAACTGAGCATGGGCAGCGTTGCCTCTACAGCTGCAAAATCCCAAGATGAATTGGGGACATGAACAGAAGGCAGAGATGAGAGCAGCTGGATCAACCAGGATTTTTGCAGAATAAAGAAAACAAATCTTCGTGAATGGGTATGAACAGCATGTAATACAGCTTTTTGATTTTTTTTTTTTTTTTTCTTTGATGTGGGTTTAGTGACACATTAACTGCTTGCAGCTCAGGCCAATACTGGCATTTCTCTCCATATAAACATATTTTATGTTATATATTTTTAGCAGAGCTTTTAGAGAATAAAATGGTGGTTGTTGCAATTATAGTATTTGTGCAGTGATTTTTCAAACGTGTTTGTGTTTTTTTTTTTTTTTCTTTTTTGGAAAATATTTTAATGAGAAATTTAACCCTTTTTTGGTAAACTATAAAAGATGTAAATGGATTCCTAATATGTGGCACTTTAAAATGGAATGGTGCTAAACTGTGGTACTTGAAAATCCTCCATAGGCAATGCTTTAAAAATGTTTATAGGTTACTAGTTTAGAGTTAATGTAGTCTAGTGCTAGAATTATCTGGCTGTAACGGTCACAGCAATACCTCACGTGTGCGAATGCAGTTCGCTTCTGCGTGCAAAAACAAGGTGACATGGTGCTTTTAACATTTTTTTCTTTTTTGCACTGTCCCTATTTTATCACTTTTTTCATATCACAAGAAAGTTAAACAGCTCTTGTGATCAAAATAAGGCACAACAGGTCCTCTTTATGGAGACATCTGGGGTTAAGACAGAAGTGACATTACATTGAGGCTGGCCTCCCAGGATAATAGAGATGGCCTAGGACCATCTGGTCAGCTCTGTGGTAACTTGTCACCTCCACTGCTTCAGATCTCGGGCTCCCTGATTGCACAGGATAGGCGCAAGGGGAGGAGGGGTCTCCTCCCGCTGTCTGTAAAAGCCATTCAGCTGCTAATTAGCCGCTATGATGGCTTTTACATTACATGGAATCACTGGCTGAAAAGATATCTGGATGATGCCTGTAGCTATTCAAGTCCAGGATCTTGTGACATCTTGTGGGCAGGAAGTGGGTTTTAAAGCTCTTCTGAGGGTGGAAGGGTTACCGTAATGCATTTTCTTGGGGGGGAAGTAGTGCCCCTCCCTTTTTGCCTAAACCTGGTCTCAATACGGCACTGCATGAGCAGTAGCTCTCTCCCTCCTCATAGGCTCAGAAATGGGAGCCGGAGCCCTTGGCTCCCACTGCAGTCCATCAGCCAGTGAGGAGGTGGCCAAGCTGTACACTATCTAAGGACACAGGGCTGGTTCAGTAGCCCACACAAGTGGCCCCATTGTAAGCAGCTTGGTATGGGGGGCACTTGGCAAGGGACCCCAAAAGATTATCAGTTCAAAACCATTGCAGAGAGCAGGTAAGTATAACAAGTGTAAAAAAAATTGTTGCTGGTAACTCTTTCCAGGAGTCTTCCAGGATGGCTACATGAAATGTTGGCTCCACAATACAGAAAACCGTTTAAAAAGGCCCCTCCCTTCCCATCGTCAGTTGTTGGGTAAAGACCCCTACCAATGTGTGAGGGGAAACCAAACGTGTTAAAAAAAAAACCCCTTAAATGTCCAACAATGTGAAAAAGCTAAAGTTGGGTGGGAAAAAGATGCTGTCCTGGAAAGAGTTACTGGTAAGCGTAATTGTGGTTTTCCCAAAGTGTCTTCCAGGACGGCTACATGAGGATAAACAAGTAGTAATCCTATCTTGGGGAGGAACCACTGCCTGCAGAACTTGCCTTCTAAATGCAAAGTCCTGGCTAGAAAGAAGCTCCACGGTAGTGTTCACAAACACATGGTTATTGGACCAAACTGCTGCTCTTGATGTCTTCCCATGAGGCACCTGCCCTTTCTGCCCAGGAAGCTGCCAGTGCTGTAGTGGAATGTGCCTGCACCCTGGATAGGGGCTGCTGGGCCAAGTTCTTGTATGAGAACACAATAGTCTCCCCAGTTCCATCTGGCAATTGAGCCCTTAGAGGCACAAAGGCCCTTGTTAGGTCCATTAAAAATAATCTGGAGATGACTGGACCTCCTGAAATCCAAATATTTTAGTAAATACCTCCTTGCATCCAAAAAATGTAAACTTCACTTTTGGAGGAACTGCAAAAGGAAGGTAGGGTGATAACCTGATAACAGTGAAAATCTGAGATGCACAGGATCCAGCCACAGAACCACTGTCCTACTGAAAGGGTAAATATCGTTGCAGAAGACTTTAAATCCCCCACCCTCCTAGCTAAAATGATGGCCAGCAAAGAGCTCATTTTCAGAGTTAGGAATTTCAAGAAACAATCCAATGGGTCTTTCATTAGTACTCCCAGCACCAAAAACAAATGCCATGGGGAACCATCTCAAGAAGTGTGGGAGAGTGCCTGTCTAGCTACCAGAAATCTCATGTCCTCTGCTAACCTGCAGTCTAGAAATACTGAGTGTGACAACCTGCACCTTTAAAGTGCTGGTTCCTAGACCTTTATCCACCCCAGCCTGCAAAAAAATCCAGTACCATGGGAATGGTAGCATCTGATCCAGATCTAATCCTCCCAAAGAATGAGGTTTTCCAGATATTGGAAGAAGTCTAGTAGTTTCCTATTGCCCAAGAGCATCTTGGTTACCTTTTCTGAGCACACCTTAGATCTGAGGATTCTCCTATCCACTTCCAGGACATCAGACGGAAGAGACGAGGATTGGGATGAAGAACCAGCCCCTGATGGTGCAGATCCAGTTGCTCTGGAAGAACCCAAGGAGGATAGACCGTAATCAGGTGCTATGAGAATGACCTGATGACATTCCAACAGGATTACCTATAGGGGAAAGGCATAAGCCAGGCTGAAGTTTCTAGCATCAGTGCATCCCACCCCCAGAGCCAGAGTCCTTTTCCAGTGAATAAAAATGTTAGTTTCCTGTTCCTGCTGGAAGCAAACAGGTCCACTTCTGGAATACCCCATTGGGATGTGATCTGTGCAAACACCTTTGCATTCAACTCCTATTACCATTCAATCAGGATTCAGACTTAAATATATTACCAGTACATTGTCTGAACCTCTGACATGAACTGCTGTCAGGGACTTCAGCCAGCCCTCCCCAACATCTCAAGCCAGGGCTAACAATTTTGAGGATCTTGTGCCCCCTGCTTGTTTACATATGCCACATTGGTGGCGGTGTCTGAAAAGAGACAACTTAATATCGAGCAATACCTGAAAAGGACTTCAGGGCAAAGCCTACTGCTAATTCTCTGAAGTTGGAGAAAACCTCTTCCAAATCTGGACTGCACATTCCCTGAGTTTGATGAGAACCAGAATATGCCCCCCTCCCACACCCTAGGAACTGGCTTCTGTGGTGATCTTTACTGGGTCTGAGACCAAGGGTACCTTGCCACCCAATTCTGTTTGACCAACCAGTTTAGACCCAACAAACTCTCCCATGGAAGATTTACCACCCTCTCCAC
The DNA here is from genome assembly GCF_062004578.1 of Staurois parvus. Lineage (NCBI taxonomy): Eukaryota > Metazoa > Chordata > Amphibia > Anura > Ranidae > Staurois > Staurois parvus. Next base: position 3,278,337 of record NW_028319601.1, on the reverse strand, counting down.
AACAGTGGGCTTTGGTCCCACGAGGCCAGTATGCACTTAAGCCCTGAAGTGCAGCTGGGCCCAAGTCATACCTGGGATAGCTGCTGTCATCAATTGGAGGATCTGTGCCTGATTCACCTCAGCATGGCCTGCTGGCTCTGCAGATCCTGGACTGAGGAAATCTGCTTCTGAATTTGAGGCTGAATCTTCTCTTTACCCTAGGAATTCCAATTGGGCAGTATTGGGTTGGACTTGCATTGAGCCAACCTAGGAATCTTAGTTCTGAAATCACTAGATTCAAGTGTGCAATTTTTTGGGGGGTGGGGGAGACAATAGGCCATCCAAGTAAGGAACAGTGGCTATACCCTAGAGAAGCAGAATTGCCATAGCTTCTACTAAATCTGAATATTCGCCGGGCAGCCAAGAGACTAGTGCTTGCAATTGCTAATGTTGCAACCCCTGACTTGAGCAAATATCAGGTATTTCTGATGAGATTGGTGAATGGGCACATGAAGCCAAGCATCCTGCAAATGGAAGGAGTCCATGAAAACACCCTGGTAAAGCAGATTTCTTACGGTAGATATTTTTCATATGAGAACTTGTAACTGAGAAACCTGTTTTGATCATTCTGAAATTGCCCGACACCTTTCTGACCATAAGTACATAAGTAAAACCCCTGAAAATGCTGCTTGACTGGAACAAGGGCTCCCTGAGAAGCCAGGTGAGACTACTCCCAAAAGGGCTTCTGCTTGCCCCTTGTCTATTGGCAGACTTGTGGAAAAAATACTGAGGCAGAGGGGAGACTAACTCAACTTGTACCCTTCTCGTATAATCTGAACAAAAGAATTCACCCCTTTGTTTCCAAACTTCGTAAAAAAAAAAAGAATTTCCCCCCACACCCCGGACTTGCCATAACTTATCTGCCTGTGGCATGGGGTCTTGTGAAGTGAACAAGGCGTCTCCATTTCACTTGTTCCTTTCAAAAGACCAACTTTGTTAGACTGCAGCTTTCTGGAAACGAAAGTTGCTAAACCCACAACAGTAAAATCAGTCTGTATATGCAGTAAAGCATACTTGTTATACTCTGTGGAACTTAAGGGGTTGATCCTGACATCTCTGCCCTCTTCAAATGTCCACGCTGATGAGACTGAACCTGTAGCCCTTCTGCACATGCTCAGTTTAGTGTGTATTGCTAGGTTTTTTCTTGGGAGAGTGAATGTGATCAGTACAAGGCCAATCAGCACTCCTACAAGCTTTAAACAGTACTAAGCTGACCCAGATATCAACTAAACTGGTAGAATTCAAAGCGGGTTCTAATGAGAGCCAAAGCCTCCCAAGCTCTCTAACAGGGATTCAACTTTCCTATCAATTTGGTTTTTAACTCCTGAGTCTTCAAATAAGTCAATCTTTAGAGACCTATGAAAGTGGGGCGTCTATCTCTAAGTGTCTTAGGACACTTAAAAGATTTCTTCCTTCCCTGCTTGGAAGGACCCAGAAAAGTTATTCCTTTGTAGGGGCCATATTCTTTAAGGATCATATCTTGAAGTGCCTTATGTACTGGAAAGGTCCTTTTTTTCTTTCTCCTGTAGGCTTCTGTACAGAACAGACAGAGGAGGTGCATCCTCCACAATATGTTCAGATGCATAGATTGCCTTAGAAAGCTGGTAAGTCTCCCACCAGAGAGAAACCTAGCATAGCCTTCCTGCACATCTTTCCTGTTCCTCTGAACGTATTTCCCCTGATGAGCAAGAAAGTAACCCTCATCAGAATCAAAATCTGTCTGAATGCCTTGAGTATCTAAAGATGGTAAATTAACAGGGACATGCTCACTAAAGAGGAACAGACTAAAGCGGAAGGCCCATCTGACACTAGATTTAACTGAGCGCAATGTAGAAATTTCCTCCGCATAAAACTTAATGGGGACTGAATCCTGCCACTGACAAGAGACTGCTCACAAATGGTATGAGTCTGAGCTTGGAGCCACAGCTCACATCTCCTTTGTTTGCAAGATTACTCTGCAGAAATTGAACAGAAAATATTAAGAAAATGTAACACAAAGGCTTTGTACCATCCAAATAACCCCCACCCCCATTCCTCAGTGTTGGCACTTTCTTACATTAGGCTCCCTTGTGTCCCCTTCCTCCATGGTGGAGTGCATAGGGCTTGTATCAGCTGTAGTAACAGGTGTTCCCAGAGCACCTTTCCTTGTCTGCAGCATCACATTTTAAAGATGGTGCCTCGGCATGTTCCTGTAGCCACTGGAAGTGTATCTTTCTACGCCGGAAACAGCTGTTGCACAACCTTGGAAAACCTCTCTGGGCGCTCAAAGATAAGTTTGCCTGAGCACTAGTAACCACTGGGATTTTTATTTTTTTTGCTATGTAAATTAGGAAGTCCAAAAATTTTTAAGTGTTTCTTATAAAATTTAGCAAATATTTCATCATAAATCTTGGCCAAAATGTATTCAATTATATTTTTAGTAAAACAAAAAATAACCTAAATTAGTTTATAACCAAAAATTATCATTTTTAAACTTTTTTTAAATTTTTTTATAATTTGTATTTTACATACTGTCACCCTAGCAGTACAGTGTTGCCATGGTGACACTGTACTAGTGGGGGGTGGTGATTATTGCTTTTACATCCTTTATGGGTGTAAAAAAAAAATATTTCTCTAGCTGCATTCTTGCAGCCATTGAGAATTGCTGAGTAAGCTGTGATTGGTCACAGCTTGTCACATGGCACAATGTTGTTGTGAATAGCCTTGTACTGTGTGACCTCTTTGATCATTCCGATTTCACTTGTAAGCAATGTCACAAGTGACATCTTGCTTACTCTACCTCTTACACAAGTGAAATATTGCTTACTACCTCACACAGAGGTACCATCCGGTGTTCCACTGTGTCCGGAGGACACAGTGGGCACCGGATCGTGGTGCTGCGCACTCCCAGGGAGGGTTTACTACTGCTTTAATGTACAAGGGAAAGTTTTCACAATTTTAATTTACTGAAAATCCTAATGTGAAATACAGAAGAGAGAATTAAACTTGACACAACGTGAACCCTCATCACACCGAGGTTCCAGGTTTTTTTGCAATCAGCAAGTACTGTACTTCAAGAAAGGGCATTTATAGGTAGGTAAAAATTTAAGTTGTCTGTTTTGTATAGGACTGGTATTTGTAGACCTTGGGATGTACAATAAAACTTGAGGGGTGGGCAACAGGCCCACAAACGCAAGGCTGTAAGGAATCTAAACAAGATACAGATGACTGCTTGAAACGCCAGAATGTGAACAGATGACAGAGGAAACCTTTGAAATTTTATACAGATGCTTGATGTGAATTAAACAGGTAATGCCAACATCCCCTGGTGGAATGGACTGATGGGGAAAGAGAATATTTAGGAGAACTTTCTCTTAAGGGGGTTAGATTTCCTGGAGAGGAATGGCTTTATCACCTGGCAGTGTTGGAACAGAAAGCAGGTGTCTTATTACAGGGACTTCCAGGATAAACAAGGACTGTCTTACAACATAGGCTGTGGCTGTCAAGTAGACGCTTGACAGCCCTAACTGCATCCAGTGTATGGCGACTTTTTGTTTTGTTTTGTTTTTTTGTTTTTTTGAGGCAGGACAGAGGGAAGGGAGAGCAATTCCCTCAGTCTAGTGGAAGGGGGAGACCTTGGGGTAATTTTGTGCCCTCATAACTACTTTGTCCTAGTACAAGACAAAAGGTTTCTCTACAAGGTAGTGCTGCTGACCTGATTGAAAACTTTAAAGGTGAGGTTTTTTTTAATGAAAGATCTCTGGTTGCAAGGGGGTGTTTATGAAGAGTAGATAATACAAAGTTGAGATCCTCTGTCCTTAAGGACTTGGCTTTCAAATTCCAGGCCAGTAACTGAGAAGCAGAATGGAACAGGGGTCCTTGGGCTAGCAGGTCTGGTTTGTTTGGAAGAGGCCAGGGTTGTTCATCAGAAGTCTGAGTAACACATTCTTGTGTAACAATAGAACCCCACTGGGGATCTATCCCTTTATCTTGTGCTGCAGGGTGCTTGGAGTCCAAGGAATTGGAGCATCTGCTGCAAAGGCTAGATGAATTCTGGTTTTAGCCACAAACCTGTTCAGCTTGTCAAACCTGGATGCCAGGATGTCCACATCTGACTTCTCCACATTTTCAGGCCTGCTGAGGAAGCTGTGGTACAGGAGTGCAACACATACTATATTTAGAGCCCCGCTGTAGGTATGAACAGGGGCTATTCTAATCGCTATGACCCATGTTTGTTCATGCTGAGATGCATAGCACTGTGGGTACTTTTTAAATGTAGGTGTTTTTGGGGCTTTTAATAAATTTACCATTGAAAGCACTATTGTGGTTCCATTCTATTTTGCATGTGATTTTATCCATGGTGAATACTGAGGGAGCAATAGCTGATGCCACATATGGCATCAAGTTTTATGACCTTAATCTGTATTGAGGTCCATTGCACAAGGTGAGTGCATATTACGGTGTGCATGTCAGCTTGAGAAGAGGAATGAAGAGAACTTAACCAGTTGCTGCCCGGCCTATAGCCAGATGGCGGCCGGGCAAACACCTAGTCTCTCCGGTTGGACGCCATATGGCATCCTTTTTGGAGCACGCAGGGCCGTGCTGCGGTGCGATCTGATACCGACCGTGTACCACACACAGCTGATGACAGATCTGTGTACCGACCCCATTGCCAGTACCATGTGACCTGCTTTCTTTCATGACATCCATTGTATACCAGTGTCTAGCTGTGAATGGTCACAGCGATCACATGCACAAGCTGGGCCAGTCACAAAAAACCCTGAATGAATCAATTTCATTCAGGTAAATGCTTATAGCAAAGTAATTCTTTGCTATAAGCAAATTGTGTTAAAACTGATCACTTCCCCAAAGTAGTACAATGTTGTTATGGTATCATACTACATTGGTTATAGTGAAATATGAAAATTCTTAAGAGAAAATGTAAAACATTTGTAAAAAAAATTCTTTCGTACTGTCACCAGTCGGTGTCCCTGATCACCGCCATGCCAGATATGACGCTGTACTGCACTGGTGACGGTATGTAAAAAAAAATGGTGACAATCTTTTAATTCATTTTCCGAAAAATTATGACAATTACAACTTCAAAACTCGCCATGCCTGTTATGAAGTACGTTGGACTGTCTACTTTGCAAAAAGGGACCATTTGGGGGATATCTGTACTGTTCTGACATTCTTGGACCTCAAATTAGATTGGCTGTCACTACTTCAGGATTGATCAATTTTCAGATATATCCCATAGTTTGTGAACTCTAACTTTCCTACAGACTAAATCTTAAATACTAATTTGTGTTATTTTCACCAGATATGTAGCAGAATACATCATGGCCTAAATTTATGAAGAATAATTAATTTGCAAACATTTATAACAAAGAAAATAGTGGGGGGGTTTCAGAATTTTCATTTTTTTTTTTTTAGCAAAAAATAAACCCCAGTGGTGATTAACTACTACCAAAAGACGGCTCTAGTTGTGTGAAGAAAATAACTAAATTTTAGTTTAGGTACAGTGTTGCATGATCATGCAATTGTCATTCAAAGTGAGACCTGAAAATTGGCCTGGGCAGGAAGGGGGTAAAAGTGCCCTGTATAGAAGTGGTTAAGTGAATTTTAGGGCAAACTAATGCAATAAATTAACCAAATGTTTGGTAAAATGACAAGGTTGTGCAGGGTAGATGCCCACCATGTCAAATCTTTGTGTGCGCCTGTGAAATGTTGACAAATTTCAGTACCCTATAGTTTCCATAGGCGATGCTTCAAAAGCCCCTCTGGGTCATCAGTTTACTGTTACAGGTCTTATGGAGGTCTTAGAATTATTGCCCACTCCAGTGTGCGCAGCACATATTGCGTTCTGTTTTCACGTGTGGGTGACCCCGGCACATGTTTACATTTGTGTGTGGGGGCAGATGTTGTGTGCTTGGGTGTAACTTTTTTCCCTTCCCAGTCTTTTAGGACGGTACCTCAAGACCTCAATTATCTGTGTGGTACTCCTGCACTCAGGTCCCCTATTAGTTTATACTAAAAAGCTGGTAGCACCTTACCATATTACCGATGGAAAATGACAAATTGAAGACTGGTGCTGCGCTCTCTAGGTGATAAACTGCTGTGATGCTAATACCCCACACAGTGTACAAACTTGTAAATATACATAAACCAAAAATTTGTGAATAGAATGTGCATGAAAACATCCAAATTGTGGATAATGGTGAATACCACCCAATTTAAAAAAAGTGTAACCTAGGTACACCACTAGAAATAAAATAAATGACTATGGGTGAACAAAACACATAATTACAAAGTAAATGTACCGTATTGTTTGCTCCATAAGATGCACCTGACCATAAGACACTCCTAGGTTTTAGAGGAGAAAAACAAGAAAAATATTCTGAACCAATGGACTGCGGACACAGGACAGGGGATGACCAGAGACTGCGGACACAGGACGGGATGACCAGAGACTGCGGACACAGGACAGGGGATGACCAGAGACTGCGGACGTTTGGGGAGGGAGGGGGAGCGGGTACCTGAATTTGACAGGTACCTGCTCCCACTTCCACGGAGTTGTCCTTCCTTCTTCCCGCAGCGGCTTCTGTGACAGCCGGGTGCCCACTGTTCATGTGCGAGAAGCGCTGCTCTTTGTGAATGGCCCGGAGCCTTCTGTCCCAGAAGACACCGGACCATTCACAAAGTGCAGCGCTTCTCGCGCATGCACAGTGGGCACCCGGCTGTCACAGAAGCCGCTGCTAGAAGACTGCAGCGCAGGAGCAAGGGACAGGTAAGGTCCTGCAGGAGAGAAGAGCTGAGCGGCCGGCCCGATATTCTGACGCGGCGGCATAAATACCAGACCGGCCGCTTTACATTCGCTCCATAAGACGCACTGACATTTTCCTCCCTTTTTTGGGGGGAAAAAAGTGCGTCTTATGGAGCGAAAAATACAGTATATGAATAAAATGAGGGAAATAAGACGTATTTGATCCCCTGCTGATTTTTAATGTTTGCCCACTCACAAAGAAATGATCAGTCTATAAATCGAATGGTAGGTGTATTGTAAAAGACAAAATGGCAAAAAAGAATAATGCCTAACAAATTATGCACTGATTTGCATGTTCATGAGAGAAATAAGTATTTGATCCTCTATCATTCAGCAGGATTTCTGGCTACCAGTTGTCTTTCATACAGGTAACAAGCTGAGATTAGAAGCAGTTTCTTAAAGGGAGTGCTACTAACCTAATTTTGTTATCTGTATAAAAGACACCTGTCCACAGGAGCAATCAATCAGATTCCAAACTCTCCACCATGGCAAAGACCAAAGGGCTGTCCAAGGATGTCAGGGACAAGATTGTAGACCTACACAAGGCTGGACTGGGCTGCCAAACTATTGCCAAGCAGCTTGGTGAGCAGGTGACAACAGTTGGTGCAAAAATTTGCAAATGGAAGAAACACAACTGTCAGTCTCCCTAGGTCTGGTGAACCATGCAAGATCTCACCTCGTGAAGTGTCAATGATCATGAGAACAGTGAGGAATCATCCCAGAAATACACGTGAGGATCTTGTCAATGATCTCCAGGCAGCTGGGGCCACAGTCCCCAAGAAAACAATTGGTAACACACTACGCCGACAGGGATTGAAATCCTGCAGTGCCCGCAAGGTCTCTCTGCTCAAGAAAGCACATGTCCAGGCTTGTCAAGTTTGTCACTGAACATCTGAATGATGCAGAGAAGGACTGGTTGAAAGTGTTGTGGTTAGATCAGGCCACAATTGAGCTCTTTGGCATCAACTCAACTTGTTGTGTTGTGTTTGGAAGTGGAGAAATGCTGTCTATGACCCCAAGAACACATCCCAACTGTCAAACATGGTGGTGGAAACATTTTGCTTTGGGAGTTTTTCTGCTAAGGGGACAGGACAACTGCAACGCATCAAAGGGACGATGGATGGGGTAATGCACCATTAAATCTTGGGTGAGAACATTCTTCCCTCAGCCAGGGCATTGAAAATGGGTTGTGAATGGGTGTTCCAGCATGACAATGACCCAAAACACATGGCTAAGTCAACAAAGGAGTGGCTCAAGGAGAGGCACATTAGGTCCTGGAGTGGCCTAGCCAGTCTCCAGACCTTAATCAGATTTGAAAATCTGTGGAGGGAGCTGAAAGTTAGAGTTGCCAAATGTCAGCCACCAAACCTTTAATGACTTGGAAAGGATCTGCCAAGAGGAGTGGGCCAAAATCCCTCCTGAGATGTGTAAACCTGGTGGCCAACTACAGGAAACGTCTGACCTCTGTGATTGCCAACAAGGGATTTGCCACCAAGTACTAAGTCATGTTTTGTGAAGGGGATCAAATACTTATTTCCCTCATGAACATGCAAATCAGTGCATAATTTGTTAGCCATGCATTTCTTTTGACGGGTCACTGTTTTGTGATTTCACGTTCATTTATTTTTTCACAAATCTCACTTGAATCCGTAAGTTTCAGCGGATTTCAGTAATAGATGTGTTGCAGAAATTACTTTGCAGTTTTTATTTATTTTTTCCACACCAGTTTCTACTGTTAATTTTATTTAGATTTCAATTTCTCACTTCCACCTATCCTTTGTTCACTGTGAGCACTTTAAATTTTGGGAGCATTTTCTATAGCAACTAATCAGTTGCAGGATATTTGTTGTATTTGTGTCACTGAGTTTTGGGATCCTCAATAGGATCATATCACTTTTTTTTTTTTTTTTTGGGCACAATTCAAAATGTAGTGTATTATGTTCACCCATAGTCTGTTATTTCTAGTGGTGTACCTAGGTTACACCTTTTTACATTTGGGTGGTATTCACCATTATCCACTATTTTGGATGTTTTCATGTGCATTCTATTCAATAATTTTTGGTTTATGTATTTACAAATTTGTACACTGTGAGGTATTAACATCACAGGAGTTTATCGCCTAGATACCTCAAGACCTCAGCTTCTCCCCACCTGAGCAAACACCTCCACCCAAAATAAAAATACAGCCTCCCCAGTCCGACCCTGGTAAGTTTCCTCTGGTGGGGAGACACTGATTGGGAAGCCCTTCCAGGTGTGGTCAGAGGATTGCGCTGTGCCTGGAAGATGGGGGCGTGCAGCCGGGTGCCCCCACTTTGCACTTTGGTGGGGGAAGGGGGGGTCCCATACCTGTCTAGGGGGACTCGGAAAAGTACTACCGCCTCACTAAGTGCCGGCAATAGAGCCCAGGCCAGATGATTGAGAACGTCACTTCCAGCGAAAGGGTGGGACTTCTCCCGGACACGGCTTCTGGCCGTGTCCCTTGGAAGCACAGGCCGGAGTTTGGCAGCGTGGTGGGCTGCATCCTGCAGAGGCAGGTGACGCACTGTGGGCAGACCACCACCTGGAGCATGTCTGTGGCACCGGGACCAGGCTATGCCGGCACCAGCCAGCTGCAGGCAGGCGGCTCAGAGGAACCTTGCGTCCATACCTGTTGGGCTCCTGCCAGAAGGGGGGGAGGGGCAGTCAGCAGTACCTGTGGTTAAAGGGGCCCTTGTTCTCTTTACATATTACAGGTAAAGGCCTGTGCTGCATCATGGGGCTAAAAGGAAGTGCCCTCTCATGCAAGGTGACCCTCAAGGACTCCTGGACGAAGGTGCTGTGTGCAAGTCCTGTATGAGGGCCTGATCAAGGAGGAAGTTCCTTCTCAGAGGAACCTGGTTAAGTTGGTTAGGGAGCTGACACTGCCTTTTTTTTTTTTTTTTTTTTTTTTTTTTTTTTTGATTCCTTTAAGTCTCTAGTCGAGAATTTAGCTCAGCCCCAGACACTGACCGCACCCTCTCCCCCCTAACAGATTAACAGATCAAGGTTGCCACTACAACCAGTAGGGAGGCGGGGGGCCAAGAGGCGAGTCAGTGGAGGGGGACCCATCCCTGCGCTTGGATTCTGAGGCAGACTCAGAAGGGGACGGCCATTTGAGTGAGTCTAGAGGCCCCTCTAGATACAAGTTGTCCCTAGAAGAGGTTGACAACTTACTAGGAGCCATTTATGCTACCTTGGACATTAAGAAAGATGGGAAGCCCCTTACATTGCATGTTCAGATGTATTTGGGGATGGAGGAACAAAGTCTTTCCCATCCACGATGTACTGGTGGAGACCATTAAGAGTGGCAGGACCCAGAAAGAAAGCACTTTGCCAAATCCTTTAAGTGCAGGTTCCCATTTGACGACTCATCCGCAGTGTGGAATAAGAGCCCCAAGCTGGACGCAGCTTTCTCAGGTAGCCAGGAGGATAGACCTTGCCTTTGAAAACATGGGGGTTTTGTCTGACACCATGGATAGAAGGGCGGATTCCCTTCAAAAATCCTGGGACTCCACACGATCCAACTTAAAGCCCGCCATGGACACTACAGTGGTAGCCCGGAACATGGAGTATTGGCTTACACAGCTAATGGCCCATATCGTGGCTGGATCCCAGGACAACATTTTTAGCCTCCTTGCAGACTTTACTGCAGGTGTGGGCTATATCGTGGACGGTTCAGCAGAGTCGTTGAGGAATGACGGCTAGGTCAGCAGCCCTAACTAACTCTGCCTGCAGAGCCCTGTGGCTCAAAACATGGCAGGGGGACATTGCCTCTTAAGTTAAACTTTGGGGCATCCTGTTCACAGGTGACTTCCTTTTTGGCCTAGGTCTCGAGATGATGCTGTGATTGTATTGCAGACAGGAAAGAAGCTTTTCCCCTTACGAGGAAGCTCCTGGGGGCAAGTTTCTACCCCCAAAAGAGGGTACAAGCTGTCAGGCAGGAAGTACAGATGAGGCCCTGGTGGCAGAGGAAGGGGCAAGGGAGGAGCAGTTTTCCATCCTAAGCAGCCCCAAAAATCACAATGACATTCCCCCTGTAGGAGGAAGATTGGGGGGGTCTTCCTCCCACAGTGGGAAGCAGTCCTTCAGTCCCTTTTATCCTAGGCATAGTGAGGAGGGGGTACTGCCTGGAATTTCGTATGTCACCGCCACAGATTTAGTGACAGAGCTCCCAAGGTGTGCAGAGAAGGCGTCAGCCCTACTCTTTGTAGGTGTTGGAGGAGCAGAGAGTCGTTGTCTGGGTCCCTGCCGCAGAGATTGGCAGGGGGTTCTAGTCACATGTCTGTCAGAAATCCCTCAGGAACTTACAAGCTGATTCTGAACCTCAAGCCCTTGAACGAGACCATCAAATACAAAAAGTTCCGGATGGATTCGATCGTCTCGGTCAGGTTCCTGCTTCCCAAACCCCCCCAAACTGCAATAGGAACGTGCAAGTAAGCATCCCTTAGGTCTATTGAGGCCAGAAAGCAGAGGCCTTTCAAAAATTCATGTCTGTAGTTCAGGGCCCCAGGGAAATGCTTCATCTGCAGTTCTGAGCCTTGCCCTTTGTGAAAATCCTGGGCGAGGAGGAAAGTCCAAAGATCATGACCGAGGCCCTGGTGTCTAAGTGGAGTCTCGCTGGTGGCCTACCCTGGACGATCTCATTATTTGCAGACTCAGAGGAACAGCTGTCATGGGACATAACCTTGGTGATGAGACACCTGGAAAATCTGGGCTGACTAGTAAATCTTGCAAAGTCCAATCTGCTCCCAGCCCAAAGGATGGTGTACCTGGGCTATGAACTGGATTCCACCCTTTAGAAAACCATGTCAGTATTAGGCCTAATAACCCCATGTATGGGCAGGTTTGCACTTCCGGCCCCTCCAGCTGTTCATTTTGGATCTCTGGGATCACTAGATGACTTGATACAGGTACACTTCCTTGGAAAGTGTGTGTGTCAGTCCTGGAATTTTTGCAGGCGGGGGCTGACAAGGGGCTAGCAGTGAGTACACTGAAGGGCCAAGTGTTGGCTCTTAGCATTTTTCTAGAGTCTCCCTTCGCCTGAGAAGAGCTGGTGGCGAGTTTCTGTCCTTTACCAGACAGACCTGTAAGACCCTTTCCAAAGTGGAACCTTACAATACTTAATATGCTGACAGGCCCCCCATTTGAACCTCTGGATTCAAGCTCCCTCAAGACCCTGACCCTCAAGACTGTATTCCTTGTAGCGGTAAGGAGTTAGTGAATTGGAAGCCCTGTCAATCAGGACCCCTTCCTCCAAATTTCTGCGGATAGTGACGTTTAGGACAAACCCAGCCTTTTATCCAAGATGGCCTCTTTCATCAAGGCCAAGAAATTACTTTACCTTCCTTTTTTTTTTTTTTTTTGTAACAGGTTCTTTTAACGAGATGTGCAGGATCCACTGGATGTTTTACAATGCAGATCACATTGCAAGACGCTTCTCCTAGAGTGAAAGCTGTGACCTGGAAGTGGCATCATACACCACGCATTTTAGGTCACAATAAGGAGAGGAGAGTGGGAAATGTGTGCTCCCCTCCCCACCATGTCGCCAATGGGCAAGCAGAGCCCGGAATACATGGTGGGAGAGCAGTTTCCAGGGGCTGTGAAAGCAATCGGGCAGCAGGGCAGTCTACAAACTAAAGTGTGTTATAAAGTCTACACACTCCTGTTAAAATGTCAGGTTTCTGTGATGTAAGACATAAATCATTTCACAAATCTCCACCTTTAATGTGACCTATAAACTGTACAACTCAATTGAAAAACTGAAATCTTTTAGGTGGAGGGAAGTAAAAATAAACTAAAATATGGTTGCATAAAGTGTGCACACCCTTAAATACTTTGTTGAAGCATCTTTTTACAGCATTCTTTTTGGGTATGAGCATCAGCATAGCACATCTTGACTTGACAATATTTGCCAACTCTTTGCAAAAACACTCCAAATCTGTCAGATTGGGAGGGCATCTCCTGTACATAGCCCTCTTCAGGTGATCCCACAGATCGGATTCAGGTCTGGGCCATTCCAAAACTAATCTTCTGGAGAAGCCATTCCTTTGTTGATTTGGATGTATGCTTTAGGTCATACTGAAATAAAGTTCCTCTTTATGTTCAGCTTTCTAGCAGAAGCCTGAAGAATGCTGTAAAAAGATGCTTCAACAAAGTATTTAAGGGTGTGCACACTTTATGCAACCATATTTTAGTTTATTTTTACTTCCCTCCACCTAAAAGATTTCAGTTTTGTTCAACTGAGTTGTACAGTTTATAGGTCACATTAAAGGTGGAAAAGTTCTGAAATTATTTCATTGTTTTACATCACAGAAACCTGACTTTTTAACAGGGGCATGTGTATACTTTTTATATCCACAGTAAACTGAATTTAAAAATATGTATTTTTACATTTTGTAATGTTAATGAGCTTTTGCACATGCCATGGGTATACAATATGTGGAACTGCAGCCCAAAACATTCTGCTACTTCTCCAAAGTATGGGGATACCACATGTGAGACTATAGGGAGCCTTACCATGTATGGGGGGGGGGGGGGTTGAAAACGATCCCCTTCATAATTTCAAAAGGCATATTTTTCTAACTTCGTGCAACCTACCCGCAGATGCAAAATCACATGTGTAATTCCACACCCCTGTCACCCTGTAGCAGTATTTCTGCTATAGGGCGGCGGGGAAGCAGGTAGGTAAATGTCCCCTCACATTTTTGTTCGTTAGTAAAAATTGGAATTATTTTTCATCAGTTTTTCAATTGTCTGAATTTTTTTTTAAATTGTCACTGAATGTGTAGCTGACAAACTGACATATATTTACATGAGCAAAATTACCAATGGCTTGTACAGTTGTCCATGTACAAATGATTCCCCTTCCAGAACAAGGGTGACAAAGTCCTATATCTTGCCACTGCTCTCCATGTAGTCTAGGCAGGTGTTCAGTTTGGGGAGATCCACTTCCCTCAAACTCTAAATTTGTATAGCCTGTTTCTCCTTATACATTTTGACCCCAGATCTGGCACACTTGCTGCTGATTGAAGGCGGCCAGTGAAATGTTTAAGGGACTAGTCTACAGATGTTTTGTTGGGGCAGATACACATCTGCAAATTTCTCAGGTAGTTTGAGGAGCTGAATTTTTTTTTTTTTTTTTTGAAGAACCAAACATTCAGGGACACACTGAGGACAGTGTATTACTAAAATGCAGGAAACTTATTAGTCTAGTTTCTTGGCCATTGCAGCAGAGAATATGGGCATATGACGAATAGGGTCTGTGGGCCAATGACCGCAGTTCTTTTGTAATGCCCATGTTAAGAGTTAGGCTTTATATTTTTTTTTTTTTACATTCGGAAACAGTGATGGGTTTTCACATGCATGGTCTGGCAAGAGTTGAATTTGGGTGGGCATTGATGTATTGTGTAGATTGATTTGGTCCACAATCGATACAGATCTGTGAAAAACAGGTCAATCCAGTTAAATTTGTTTCCACCTGACTTCTGGGGTTTGGGTTGTGTATTGGAGAATAATGGGTGCTCCTGAATCTGGGGGCTGTTAATTGGGGTTTGCATGCACCTCTGGAAGGACACTGGGCTCTAGATGTCTGTACACAATGTTTTTTTTTTTTTGGTGGCTGTGGTATGCTACTAGTGTTAGCTGCCTCACCACCTGGGAACTGCCATATCACAGATACTGTAGTGCAGGTGTGAGGCCAGGATGTACTAGGGCACTGGTGATTGCCAAGACACCAAAAGGAAGTGCCGCACTAGTAATGGCACACTGTTGCATATGAGAACATGCGTTTCTAGCCCCTCAGTTACCTGGGGTTGGGTATACTTTATTTTGGGTGATAAATTTACAGGTAGTTGGTGCAACTCGCAGGAAAGGGCTCCTTGCTGTCTGGGACTGCTTGCACCACTAGAAATAAAATTTACCTGCTAGTGCTAGCAGAGATCAGTCCTGATTCTAGTGCTGTTTTGACATTGCACATTGTGGGCAGAGGGGCTCAACACAGGTGCTGACAGGTATTGTGGCTGATCCTGCTAACGCTGTGTTTTTGGGGACACTATACTAAGGGGGTTGCTAGTGTAGTTTGTGATCATATTAATCTGTACACACTGTACTAGTAATGGCAGTGATTAGCAACAGACAGCGTGAGCGTGTGCTGACAATCCAACGCTAACTGACCCTGTTGCTATCTGATGTGATTGTAATACAGTAACGAAAAATACTGTGCATTGGCTGTGTCAGGTGATCAAAGGATTACATGTGCTTAAATAAGGTGTGTGTATATGCTACTTTTACTGATTGTGGTAGTCTCTCCTCTTCCTGGACCGAAAAGGGTCCAAGAAGAGATCCTGTCTGCATTTACAAATACAGGCACAGGGGCGATCTGTCATTGGCTGCAGGCGATCAGCAGGGTCCCTGGCAAAATCATTGGCCAGTACACTTACAAACCTGTCCAGCAGCCAATGACTGCAGCAGTTACCAGGGCCAGTTGCTGTGCCTGTACAGGCTGCTTGTTCGCAGTGGTGGGGGCTTTGACCTTAGCGTCCCCTTGTTAACCACTTGCTGTCTTGAGCCTTTACACACACAAATTGAACTTTCTTCTGGTGTTTGATCGCCTGTGCGTGTTTATTTTTTGCACTATAAAAAGACAAACCATTTTGAGAACATTTTTGAGTTTTTGCTATTAAACCTGTCCAGTAAAAAAATTTTAAATCAAATTTTACCATACATTTACAAAGTGTATTCTGCTACATATCTCTGCTAAAAAAAAAAAAAAAAAAAAAAAAATCCAATACGTGTAAATTGGTTTACGTGAAAGTTATAGCGTTTACAAATGGTGTGTGTATACTGCAATTTTATTTTTTTAACTAGTAATGGTGGCGATCAGCAACTTGTTGCAGGACTGCGGCAGACATTTTGACACTGGGTGGGAACTGACTTGGTGTCAGACATCCCCAGTGACATCAAAACAAAGATCGGTGCTAAAAAAGAAAGCTGACACTGTACTAATGGTGATGAGCAGGAAGGGGTTAACATGAGGGGCAATCGGTTAACTGTGCAGGGAGTGTTTTTACTAGGAGGCAGTGTAGGTGTGCTTCACTGTGCACAGCCATCCAGAGCAGTGTGCCCGAGCTGTCAGAGGACTGTTGGTAAACAAAACAGTTCTCCCCGTCAGATCTTCGGAAATCACCTGGCGCCGGTGAGTAATTACCAGCTGGGACCCTGTGATACAGTCGGCCACAAATGGTGGCACGGCTCGTGTGCCCCCTACCCGGAAATGCATAATCGTGTGTACATTGTGCGCTACAGGGTGGCACGGGTGCGCAAATCTCCAGGCCAGGGTTATGGCAAAGTGGTTGTCTTCAACATGGGGACAAGGTGCTTTGCAGGGTGGGGGGTTCCCCATATTGATGGCTTGTGACCTGCTATGGTTCAGGAGTGGGTGTATGCTCCCCCCTTTCCTGGCCTGCTGGGGTGCATGTATTTTGGGGACCTTGCTTAGTCTGGGTCCAGTATGGATCTCACACCAAAAACCAAAGGACTGTGGGGGATCTGCACGCAGTTTTTTTGTTTTTTTTGTTTTGTTTTTTTACACATCTGCTCTGTTTACATTCTATCAGTAGGGAATCGGATGAGATGGATGTAAGTTGAATCCAGTTTTTCTATGCATAAATGTGACTGAACAGGTGACTGAAGTAGTTTTTTTTTTTTTTTTTTTTTTTTTTTGTTTTTGTTTGTTTTTTTTCCCTAACCTTCCAGTGTCTAGTCTTCTAATTGCACTAATCCCACAAGGTTTGGGAAGTGTCTGAAACAAAACCAGCACTGTTTATATATGAGCCTTAAACAGTTCAGTCATTTTAGAGCCTGGCATGAATCCTTTTCGCTGCCATATTTACTAGGATTTATGGTGTTCCTAGAATGGGGTTAATTCCTTGTATGAGAGCGCAATACACATGGTTAAAGGATAAGGTGCATTGACTGTAGATGTGTTATTCCCATATGGTTTGGCATATTAAGTCAATATTTTTTCTTGCAGAAAGATGATTTAGGAAGAACAAAGGATTGTTGGGGATGCCCTTCTGACACTCCAGCGCTTTCTACATGCAGCAATGCTGATATTTTCAGAAGGATAAATGCCATGTTGGACAACTCTCTGGACTTCACTGGTGTTTGTACCACTCCCAATGCCAAGGGTAAATGTGACCACCTGCAAGGTACACCTTTATGTGGGTATTACTGCTGTGCTTCTGTATGTATATGTAAAAAACTACTTTTATTGGTGGTATGCAATGTAAAGTGACTTGATTGTATGCAAAACATCAATGCTCTGAAATTGGTACTTCAGTATGGGTTGGCTGCCAACATGTAGAATGCCTCACTGGATTCTCATCACTTGAAGACTTCCAACAGATGTCTGCATTTGTCAGCTTTAATTTTTAATAGAGGCTGCCATAACAAAACTCTCAAAATGCTAGCGGTCTTGCTGATCCTGTAAACGCAGTGATCTTTAAGGTATGCAAATCAGGACTGCAGACTTTGCTTTTGACCTCACTGGCAGTGTTTTCTCAGGGCAAGTGACTCGAATGGAGAGACATTTTGACATTGGCAGTGTTGGCCCACAGGCTTTCTTTAAAGATGGTCTCTGGGCAAACTTCTGCATGTTGAAATTTTCCACTGTATAAACTGTTAACAAAATTTTGGTTCTAAAGCTGAAAATTTTTCCTTTTTTTAAAAGTGGCTTTAAAGGTAAGTGGGTTTTTTTTTATTTTTTTTGTGGGGGGGGGGGGGGGTGAGGTTTTGTTTTTACCCAAACCCTGTGAGCAGAGAACCGGAGGGGCAGGATCAAACTGAACTGTCTGAATAGATTCGCAGCCTGGCTCAGGATCAAGCCTGCTCAAGTGCCCCATAGCAAACAGCTTACTATGGGGGCATTGGAAAGGGAGAAGCCAAGAGCACCAGTGGGGGTACTCCAGAAGGAGTTTCAGAGCCATAAACTATTGGTATGCAATGTTTTGTAATTTTAATAGTAATTGCAAAGTGGTTTTTTTTTTTTTTTTTTTTGGTGAAATTTTAGTCAAATTTGAAGTCCTGCTAGAGCACTTTAGGCTGGACCTGTTTGCAGGTATATTTATGTAAAACATTAAAAATGCCTATGCCGTTTAAAATCCAGTAATACTCTCTCTGCTTTTCATATGTTCAGTACCCCACACGTGAAGATGCTGTGTTGGTACAGCGCAATTAAAAAAAAAAAAAAATCTGACAACTTGCCTTTTCTCTGCGGGTAGAGAAGCCCACTGAAATGGACTAGCCTACATGCAGTAGCACAGATGTGAACCTTAATTTTGGGGTGCTCACCTCTGTACCCCAAAACCCCTCTGCGCCATTAT
Source organism: Staurois parvus (assembly GCF_062004578.1). Classification (NCBI taxonomy): domain Eukaryota; kingdom Metazoa; phylum Chordata; class Amphibia; order Anura; family Ranidae; genus Staurois; species Staurois parvus. The sequence continues at coordinate 3,260,094 of NW_028319601.1, read as the reverse complement.
ATACCAGATCCCTCTGCTCACCTCTGTACCCCAAAACCCCCTCTGCTTAACTCTGTACTAGATCCCCCTGTTTGCTCACCTCTACTCCTTACTTCATGATTTGGTTCATGTAACAACTATAAACTGATGCAAAAATGTAGACTGTCAAACTGAAGAGTGATGTAAACTGAATCTGTTTTTGGCAAAAACATGACTGGATGTTAATGTGAAAGGATCTCAACAGATCTTCAGCATTAAAAAAAAAAAAAGCATGCGCACTTCTCTGGAGTTCTAGAACTGAAGTCCCTTTTATTGCCAAGACAATTACCTTTTTGACTTCAAGCTGACTGTCATTGATCTTGACTTCTCAATTCCTGGAATAAATTTGGTCTGGAAAGTGAGGGCTATGGCTGCAGGATAAAGGTCTCCAATATATTTGCAGCAGCTCTTACCACTCAGTGGAGGGACCTCTGGGCAACTTTTAAATGTGTTTCAATCTGCAGTCCAGTTACTTGTTGGCAGAGAAACCTTGTACTGCCCATGAGCAGAGTGGAATGGAGTATTCCTAATTTTTAATATAAGGGGCTGTCTAGACAAGCTTGGACTAGACCAGACATATTCAGCATTTACAGCAGAAGTAGGTAGATAAAATATTCAGGCCATGCATGGGAGCTGACGCTGGCTTCAAGTGGTTCAGTAAAAATATTTTTCTTAAATAAATTTAAATGGTGGACCATTGATTGCTTTCAGATATTTCTGTAAAAGCTTGCCTTGCTACTCCCTGGTAAACAGTGCTACATACACCAAGTTCCTGTCTGTATTCCAAGCAAACAGATTATGCTAGCACAATGATGAAGCCCAGCATTACTGCTGCTGATTCAGGCTTGGAGTCGATCCAGAACAATGTGTGGGAGGGGTGCTGGGGAGAGGGATGAAGGCAGGGCCACTTGAAGCAAAGTGTCTGCGTTATGTGCGCAGGAGACTGCTTATTACTCGGATAGCTGCAAAATCTATGAAAGTTTTTGCTTTTCTTATCCTCAGGACTGCATAATATGATGCTAAGACAATGATTCCTGCGCTCTCAACATAGCAGGCAAGGCAGAACACAAGGGTGTGGGTATTGATACTTCTGTTACACAACAGTGGATGGTACCTGCTGCAGGTGAAGATTTGTTTACTAGAATCATCCTGAAGAATTCTGATTTATTTTTCTTCTTTCTAAGCAGACTACCCAGATACAGAGGGAGCTACAGCAAGCAGGATGCTTTTCCCTACATCTCATGATCCATCCCCTCGTGGCCTTCCTGACACAAACGACTTGTGCCTTGGTCTGCAGTCCCTCAGTCTGACTGGTTGGGACAGACCATGGAGCACTCAGGACTCTGATGTTTCAGGGCAGTCTAGCACACCATCAGCAGCCCAGTCAGGTAAGATGCTGTCTGTATAGTTGAAAGAAATCTAGAAGACAGGCTTGCTTGATTGGAATACTGAAATGAAATCATATCTCTGCAGCACCTAAAGTTCCTGAATGCATTAAGTTGAAAATCTATAAAACTTGTTTGTTCCCTGCATTTATTGTAAAACGGGAGGCTGTCTGACTCTAGGCTGTCTACCTTTATTTAAAGCCAGTTTGCAACAGTGCAGAATGTTTGTAGCATGGTTTTAAAATGCTAGGGAAAGGCAAATACCAGAAATTTCTAGCGTAGTGAAATGCATGCACAACTGAAGTGCATTACCTTCCATTCCCCATTTTAGGGACCCGATGGCCTAACAGCTTGTCAGAAAGTCATACTTGTATAGGGCTGACAATGTATTCTTGCTGTCTGCTATGGGTGCAGGTTGCTATAAAACCTCTAGATTAAGGAGCAGGCTAGTGCAATGCTTATAATTAACCTCTAGAGGTTTTTAAATCTAGAATTTCTGCTTTTAATGTTGGCCCATATGCTGTCAACCATATCAAATGTGTGTTCACACAAGTGTTCTTGATTTTTGGCCTATGCCAATCTGGCTGTACTTTGCATTGTAAGAACTGCACCTGGCCACCCCAGTTCAAGTTGTTTAAGTCAACAGCATTTGATCAAAGATCAGGATGGGTGGCCGGCTCAAATGCATGATTACCCTAATGGATTGTGTGGTACAGTAGACTTGGTAACCATAACTTTTGCATTCGAATCTTTGACTTTAATGGTTTCTCTGCAGTGTTTACTAAATGTTTTCTGTGATAATGTATATTGATACCAAAAGCATATGGAGAGATGCATCAAGTCAATGTTTGTATTAAAATAAACTACTTTTTGCATTGAACAGAAATGGCCTTGTACACGTTTGCAATGCTGCTTATACTTGGTCCCTATGAGGTTAAGGGAAATGTGATTTAAAGCAGGTTGCTAGGTTTGCTCACTATTATCACAAATATATTCCTGTCATCTTGCAGTTCAAACTAATGTTACTTGTGAAGCTATGAATGTGACTCAGCTTGTGTGGTTCCTATGCTTTGAACAGGCCATAGCCTGTTCAGGCCAGAAAGGCAGCTCTTTAAAGGATCCTTCCAGAAATTCAAATTGCATGGTTATGTCTTAAAGTGATGATAAAAGACAATTTAAAAAAATACATAATTTTTTTGAGCTGCTCTGAGCAGTGGTTTTACAGCATAGCCCCAATTCTCCTTGGGTCCCCCTGTTGGTGCTCCCGGCCCCTCCCTGCTGAGTGCCACCATAGCATGCAGCTTGCTATTGGGACTGCTGAGCTGATGCTCTGTGTGCACTCAGAGCACGGCTTGGCCCCACCCCTCTCCTCATTTCCTCACTGGCTGTAATTGACAGTAGCAGGATGACCAATGACTCCTCCTGCTGTCTCAACCAATGAGGGAGTCCCAGGAGAGCCTCTGCTCTTGTGCACATTGCTGGATCAGGATGGGTCTGAGGTAAGGGGGGGGGGGGGCGGCTGCACAGGGTTGTGGTGGGGTTTTTTTTAACCTTCATGCATAGAATGCATGAAGGTAAAAGCCTTGAGCCTTTACAACCACCTTAACATGCCAGTTTGAACTGCCTTAATTTAGCTAGCACATCAGATATTTTGCAAAGAAATTCTGGCCTACCACAGGTGTTTGTTTCATTTATGGTAGGATTCGAAGTTGCTTTCTTTCAAGTCACACATTTTAGTGCCTAGGGCCTTCTGGAGAATAAATCTGCCATTATTTTAACTCATGTCTACCAAACATCTGAATACTTTAAAATATCATCTAAACTTGGTTAATTCAATACAATATTGAAACACCATTAATTGCTGATGCTCTTAAAGCCAAGTCAGTTTATACATTTCAACAGTAATTTACCAATTTGATTTGCTTTGTGTTCACCCCCCCCATACACACTGTTGGACAGCAAGGAAGGTAGCTTTCTGCTGCTTTGTATCCCCACCAAACCTATGAGGTATGAGCTACAATACAATGGTGTCCTTACCTCCTGTGCAGTATTTCCTTAGCGTTTCTAAACCCAGGACCCTGCATTCACTATCTGGTCACCCACAGTACACAACATGGAAATGCAATCATTTTAGTAAATATAAACTGCTAAATACCTTTTCTTATCAGCAGTTGGAGCAGTCTTGTGACTTCTATCAGTGTCCAGCAGAACACTGGTTAAAGCTTGTAGGAGTTTTCATTCTGACTATGCTGAGGCTGCAGGACCCATGACCTCCTGGACAGTGCAGATTGACCCTGTGATGACTACATGCACTCTCCCAAGAAACTCTAGCAGTACACACCAAACATGAGCATGCAAAGCTTGCCCCCCCCCCCCCCCCCCCGGCAAAGCTGTTCTATTGGGAGATGAAATGGGGGCAGTAGAAGGGGTGGATCAGAGAAGACAAGGTAAAACCTTTTACACAACGCAGTGATTAACCCCTTAGGTCCCAAAGTGTGTATAACCAGCATGCTTTACTGCATATACAGACTGATTTTACAGTTGTGGACTAGTAACACTTTAACATCCCCCCTTCAGACCTTTTGTGCCTGAAATATGTTGGGTAATCCATACATTGGACTCTATACTGGTCATCTTGTGCATCGGTCAGTAGCAACCAGTGAATGGCATAGTGGGAAAACCCATTGATGCATGAGTCAAAAGTTCAATGTTTGTAACTGGAGCACTCCAAGGCAATGTTTCAAGGCCTTTGAGTCCTGAGTTTCCAAACAAATGTCACTTATGAATGTGTGCTGGCAAGTATTCCTTCCATATCTTGACCCAAGCCAGGGTGACAGAATTGTGCTGTACAGGAACACATAATTGGCTCAGTGCTGTCAGTAGCTCCATCTATGCTTGAGTTGTGAATGTTGGTCACCTGTCATGATAGAAATATGGGGCCACCTTTTCCTGATCCTGAAATGCTAGCTGCCTTGCTGCAGTACATTTTACCCACGGACCCAGAACCAGCAATTGGGTTTATACCTGTTCTTTGTCAGTGTCAAAGCCATGAAGCTAACAAATCATGACAACTAAGACTATAGTTCTCATGTCCGCAATGGAAGCATACATCTACTGTATGACATCTGAAAAATACACATGGGTTATTGCTAACACAGTGAAGACAGTTTGTTTTATCCAGCTGTATTTACTTGGTGTTTTCACTTGAATGTTATAAGTTGCACTAATGTCGGGAAAAAAACAATCATGGAGTTGAGGAAAGGATTACCTAGTGTCAGTATATTGAACCACCTTTTTGCTTTAATTACAGCCTTTAGTCTGTTAAGATATCTCTACTAACTTTGCACATCTAGACTTTCAATAGTTGTCCACTCTTTGCAGAACTGCTAAAGTTCAGCTAGATTTGATGACTGGACTGCAGTCTTCGCCGTTCCACAGAATGGGGTTTAAATCTGGGCTCTGACTAGGCCATGCAAGGACTTCACACTTTTCTCCAACCACTGTGGTCATTTTTGCTGTGTGCTTTAGGTAATTGTCATGTTGAAAGGTAAATCTCCTTCCCATTGACTTTCTGGCAGAGGGCAACAGATTTTCCTCAAGAATTTTACAGTATTTTGCCCCATCCATTTTTCCTTCTATCCTGAAGTGCTCCAGTCCCTGCTGCAGAGAAACATCTCAATAACAGGATGTTACCACCTCCATGCTTTACTGTAGGAAGTTATTTTATATGGTAAGCTGTATTTGATTGCCGCCAGTTTAGTGTTGAGGCTAAATTCTTTAGTCTCATCTGACCAGAACACCTTTTTTCCATGTGGCCTCCAGAATCTTCAAGGTTGTGTTTTAGCAAAGCTCAGTTGTGACTGCATGTGGCCTTTGGCTTTTTCTAGCAACCCATCCATACAAGCCACATTTGTGGAGAATATGGTATATGATCACATGGCACACAATGACCACTTTGTCGTAAATTCCTGCAACTGCTTCAGTTGCTGTAGGCCTCTTGGTCGCCTTTGACCAGTTTCCTCCTGGCTCTTTCATCCAGTTTAAGGCAATGCCCTGAACAAGGGAGGGTCTGTTTATACCAAATACCTTCCACTTAAGACTTCATTGTGCTTCTAGGCATTGTTAAAGCCTTTTGAATTTTTTTTTATCCATCTCCTGACTTGTATGTGTCCAACTGTATCCCAAGAAATCTTTGACAGTGCCTTGCCACCCTTAATTGTTTGCTTCAGTTGCACTACTAGAAGCTGAAATGCTTCAGGAATGCTTTTTATGCTGAACTAATCAAAATGGCCACAGCTGATCAGTTGAGTCAAATGGCTGTGTGCCATTGAGCAGGGTACTAGCTACACCCGAGTTTACAAAGTAATTTTTTTTTGGGGGGGGGGGGGGGAAATAGTTTTTCCAACTCAGTAGCTCTGGGGTTTTTTTTTATTTTTGGCATGTTGGTGTTGTACCTTTCACTTGGATGTTATGAGTTGCAGTGAGTAAATAAAGCTGGATAAAATGGCCTGCCTTCATTTCAGGCTGCAAAGGAACAATGTTTCTATACCCACTGTAAGCATCAATATTGTGCATGGGGAGGGGGTAGATTGAGGCCATTATAGAACACCACTTTTCTAGGAAGGCTTACTAAAAGATTTGAGTCAGAATTTGTGCCCATTCAGCCAAGAACATTTTTTTGAAGTCTGTTACTGTCTGTACTGATGTAATGAAGACCTTGTTTGCCGTTGATAACCTTTGGGATGAATTTAACTCCATATAATGGAGACTATTCAAAGGGTTTCCCAAACTTCTGGTAGAATGGGTACCGCTAAAGTCTTGCATCCAGTTTATGAAAGGTTTACAATGGTTGTGATGTGCAACAGGTAACAGGTAGTTCTTTGTCACTAAGGCTGCAGCAAATGCAAAATATTGCCTCCCAGTTCCTAGATATCAAACCTGAAAGTAATTAAGACAACTCTTTAAGAGCTCATTCAAGTATCAATACCGTGTATATGCAGCTTTTTTTTTTTCTGCGTTTTAGAGCCTCATAACAGCCTGTCAATTTGCCATGAATATTACATTGGTACCACACAGCAGTAGCATAATGTTAAGCAGCATGTCACTTTCATGAAGAATTGACACTTGTCAACCTCCATTGATTTCAATAGTGATGCACAATAACTAACAGCACCTAGGGCAGTGATGGCGAACCTTTTTGAGCCCGAGTGCCCAAACTGCAACCCAAAACCAACTTATTTCTTTCAAAGTGCCAACACTGCAATGAAACCTGAATATCGAGCTTTTGGTTTAGAAAAAACAACTCGTACAGTAGTGCAAACTAATTAACAGTACAGGGATGACCAGAGACTGCGGACACAGTACAGGGATGACCAGAGACTGCGGACACAGTACAGGGATGACCAGAGACTGCGGACACAGTACAGGGATGACCAGAGACTGCGGACACAGTACAGGGATGACCAGAGACTGCGGACACAGTACAGGGATGACCAGAGACTGCGGACACAGTACAGGGATGACCAGAGACTGTGGACACAGTACAGGGATGACCAGAGACTGTGGACACAGTACAGGGATGACCAGAGACTGTGGACACAGTACAGGGATGACCAGAGACTGTGGACACAGTACAGGGATGACCAGAGACTGTGGACACAGTACAGGGATGACCAGAGACTGCGGACCTTTGGGGAGGGGGGGAGCGGGTACCTGAATTTGACAGGTACCCGCTCTTCCGCAGAGTTTTTTTTTTTTTTTTTATCTTACCTGTTCCTCTATCCAGCCGCGCGCTGTCTTCCCGGCTTCTGTAGTGTGGGCGCTCGTCGGACAGCCGGATGCCCAGTGCGCATGCGCAAGAAGCGCTGCGCTTTGTGATTGGTCCGGCGGCTTCTGGGATCTGTCATGTGTCCCAGGTACCGCCTTACCATTCACAAAGAGCACTGCTTCTTGCGCATGCGCACTTGGGACCCGGCTGTCACGCACACTACAGAAGCCGGGAAGACAGCGCGCCGCTGGATAGAGGGACAGGTACGGTCCGACTGCAGAGCTGAGCGGCCGGCCCGGTATTCTGACACGACGGCGGTGGAAATACCGGACCGGCCGCTCTATATTCGCTCCATAAGACGCACTGACATTTTCCCCCCTTTTTTGGGGGAAAAAAAGTGCGTCTTATGGAGCGAAAAATACGGTATTCTCCTGGCGTGCCCACAGATAAGGCTCGACGTGCCGGCTGTGGCACGCGTGCCACGGGTTCGCCATCACTGACCTAGGGCATTTATGGTGTTGGTAAATGAAGTGTTGGCTGGGGATTGGGAGATGGTCTCCTTTCTCCCAGAATGCACTGGGAGTTAGAGCTTGGACAAAGCAGCTCCTGTCTCTTCTGGGTGTGTAGAATAGCTTTGTGCTAACTATTTCTGTGTGTGGGCATCAGCTGGTCAGCAATACTAATAATGCCAGGTAGGAAATGTCCATGTCACTGCACAGGCAAAATAAAAATAACCTCAGCGCTAGAAGTGAGGCTCCCTAAACCTAAATTTTTTTTTTCAAAATGTTTAAATCATGTTTCAACACAAGCATGAATAATGGTATTAAAAAAAAAAAAAAAATCAAGATACCTTCAGGGCCCATTCACACCAAAAACTGCAAGTAACTGCATGTTCTTTCCTTGTACGTATGCATGCATTTGATGCATGTTTTTGTAAATGCATTTTATCCTGTGAGGTCACTTCCTTCTTTCCTTGGGTGTATTTGCAATGTAGAAAAAAACAGTATGCTGTACTTTTCTGCGCTGCAATGGTGTGACCTCTGCACATAGGATAGCCTGGATTTTGGACTCTGAATGGAGTAGAATGCTGCACTTTGGACTGCATTTCAACTGCAGTGTGAAGTGGCCCTCCAGTGATCAATATCTCAGCATAAGCGAGACCACTCAAATGTTATGCACAGACCCACGTATGATTGGTGTGTTGACACCTTCTTGCAGAATAGCTATAAAGATTGCTGTACAGCACTATAAAACTCCCTAAACCTAAAAATGTTAATATTTACACATTTTAAACATTTATTTAAACACAAATCTATATGAAGCTCTGCCTAGGGTTATGTGAAAGTTGGAGACCTTCAGCATGTGGCGCAGATACACTATAACCGCAGCTATACTGTTATGAAGGAGAGGTTTGTTGGCCATCCTGTGCACTCTTAAAATGCTATTTTGTGATTTTAATGTGAGTATAACATGCCAACTTACTGTGGGTGGCAAGGGCAGGCTGGACATCACCAGCTGAAGGTACACGGTCGTGCCCACCGGGTACAGCAGATTAGGGGTACCCAGCCATTTGACGCATTAGAGGTATCGTGAATGCTATGCGATCACAATGCAAACACCTGTTATGGGTTTCATTCATTTGCTGTTAACGTAATCCCAAATTTTTAAATAAAAAAAATCCCTGGTCACCTCCCCATAGTACAAGGTCACTATGGTGACACTGAGCTGTTTGTGTAAAGTTTGGAGGAATTGCCTAAAATGCCTGCGATCGCAAACCCCAGGTTCACATTTTCAATAGCAACTAACACGTGGTGCAGTTTTGCCACAACTGTTGTGCAGTAAATTGCATCATGTGAAGCTTGTCGCCCAAAAGAAGATCCTCCTTTTTGGGCAACAAGCTTCATGTGATGCAATTTGCTACATGGCAAAGCTGCAGTGTTTTAGGTGCAATTGAAAGTGACGCCAGAACTTGCGGTTTTTTTTTTTTTTTTGTGCTTGTAGTGCATTTTGAGATTGCAGGCAGAATCGCAGCGATTTTTGCCTCAATCCCAAAACGCCCAGGTGTTAACAGGGCCTAATGGAGCACACACTGGAGCTTGATTTGGCTGCTCAGCAGGCGCTAGTACTGAGCACCGAAGTTTGTGTGCAAGAGTAGCCTGACGGAATGAATGAACTCAATGGGGCCGGAGCCTTTCTTAGCAGATGTGCGTCGGCAGAGCATTAGGAGCCCGACACTCCTGATGAGCACCCAGTCAGTGATTGCAGTCACACGGCCAGGTCTCTCCCCTCATTGCTAGTCCCCAGGTGCAGTGCAGGAGACGCAGGGGAGTAGGAGATAAAAAAAAAATTGTAATAAAACGTGCCATAAATCCCCTTTAAGAGCCCCAGACATTCTTAAAAGAACCTCTGCCTAATTAAAACCATAAACTCTTCATATTTTTGTTTTATCAGGGCAACTAGTCTGCCATGAGAGACAAGCAGATTGGGACACTGATTTTAGTCCTTCGACAAGTGCGTTTTTTATTCCCACAGTGCTGAATAGCTAAATATGGCCTGGTCATGAAGGGAGTAAAACCTTCCGGAGGTCAAGTAGTTAAACTATTAACGACCCAAGTAACAAGTTGTTGTCACATACAAAAAACAAATTTGGCAACCACCAAGTGGGCATTATCCTTAGACTGGGAAAAACTGTTCTCCAAAGAGGAGAGCAATAGTGAGTGATTTTTAGATGGCTGTTTTTTTTCATTTTATAGAACTGTAATATATTCTATATCAAATTGGATAATATCCTCTACATCGCTTCCATGGCCATTTAGTCAGCATTCTTGAAGCTTTTTTTTCAATGCTTCATAAATACATTGAGAACATCCTAAACAAATCATAAATGCAATAGGAACATAGTATTGCTTGATTCTTCATATCAACACACGTGGACAAACCCTAACTCTGCATACAGAGGACAGTGCTCGGTGAAACTGCTTCATTCTTTTCGGCAAGAATGGGACTACCTGCTCGGGGATCACTTGCAACCTGAGACACATCCCCCTGTCCTATTCAGCTGCCAGTCATGAGATTCCAAATGACCAACCAAGAACACTGCAGCTAATGACAACCAAGGATGGCAGGAGGCCAAACATTAAATTGGAGTGTCCCAGTGTGGGCAGCTCCAGCCAAACTTCTGGTTTTTTGAAAGTGGGTAAAGCTAGATTTTCTGTTTAAAGCAGAGCTCCAGTCAAACCTACAATAATTGTAGCTTCTGACTTTTAAAAAGCCATTCACTTGTCCCAGGGTCCAGCGGTGTACTCACCGCAGCCCCTTTCACCGGCTGTCCTCCCTCCCCCGTGCTGGCATCCCAGGTGTGGGCATCCAGCTTTCACAGCTTGTGGCTTCACAGCTGAGTGCCCACTGCGCATGCGCAAGTAGCGTATGGACCTTGTGAATGGTCCCTGGGACGTCTGTCATGTGTTCCAGAAGACTACGGGAAGGGCAACTTCTGCTTAGGCCAGGGGTAGGCAACCTGTGGCTCTCTAGCTGTTGAACTACATTTCCCATGAGGCATTGCAAAGATTACAAAATGGACAGTTACAGCTATGACTTGCAGAGGCATGATGGAACTTGTAGTCCTGTGGCTCTCAGGTTGCCAACCCTTGGCCTAGGCTATTGCAGTGAGAGCAGGTACCTTTTTAAAATTGGATACCTGCTACCTGACACCCCCCCACTCCCAAAAGGTGCAAATTCCTCCATGGTAAATGGGGGACCAGTACTTCATGGAACTTACCCTTTTGGGGTGGCACTCCACTTTAGGCTTTCTGTTGGTACTCCAGGTGGCAATTTTATGCTTTAATTTTGACACTGGGATTAGCAAGACTGTGGGTGTCACTGGGATAAAAATACTGAGCAATTAAACTGTCATACTAAACTTGGTTTCAAAATCATGTGGGCCACTTGGGGTTTAGTCTGGCCAGCATAATTTAATCTGTTTATCTGAGCCCAGATTATCCTGGACCTGCCCAGTCTGACTAGACAGTCAAAAAAGCAGCACAGCACTAATCAAACACTTTCTCTTCTGTCAGTGTGCTTTTCAGCACATGAATGGATTGGCTTTGTACTGCACTCCAGTAATGCTGTAAAAGGGACTGCAAGAGGCTTATAACAGGCCAGGTTCAGGTACTTGCCTGGTTTGCATTTAAGTATCTAATTTGTATTAATGGTTACAGAACTGCTTTAATTTGTTTCTATCTGTAGTTCAGCTTTAATGCGGTATTAAACCCAAAAGCAAACAATTATATTGGAGTTTACCAATTCTTGGATGTGGTGGCTGCATTTTTTTTTTTTTTCATGTAATCCAGCCAGTAAGTCTTTAAACAGCAAACGCCGTCCTGCAAATGTAGCAGATTAGAGTGCTGCAACAATCCATTTCACGGACAGTGGTGCTTACAATGGTCCGCTTTTATTTACTCATGTAAAACCTTTATCCCAAAAGCAAAAAAGTTGCTGTACATGCAGAGTGAGCCGGAGTTTGGCTTCAATTTAGATGTACTAGCAAATTTGGATGCACAAACACTCCCTTACAAAAGCATGAATTATTTTAATTCAATTTTATTTATTTTAATTTCATGTTAAAACAAAATGAATCCTATTGAAAATCTTTAACTGTACTCATTGAGTGACTATTGGTGGTAATAGTTTATTGCAACATCCAAGCTTGCTGTTATTTTGGCTGTGCCCCAAGGATGCTGTTAATACAGAAAGCTGTGTTCTGGAAAAGACTGACTGGTCCTGGATCTAATCCCTGCATATACTCCTGCAATAAAGGGTGTGATTCAGCAGAATGCACCCCATGCTCTACCTTACTGTTTGCCAAGTTCTAAAATAGATATTGCAGGGGAATGAGGGCTGCAGTTCTGGTGTCAGGGTCTGTCCCTTCTGGGTTTTCAGCCTAAAGCAGATGTCATTTGTGTTGGTACATCTAAATGGAAGCTTCACATTATTTATTTCAGGTACTTATAGCGTCAATTTACGCAGCGCTTTACATATAATGTACATTCACATCAGTCCCTAACCCTCAAGGGGTGTACAAGCTAAGGTCCCTAACTCACATTCATATAAAAGGGCCATTTTAGACAGGATCCAATTAACCTACCAGCATGTCTTTGGAGTGTGGGAGGAAACCTGTGTACCCGGCGAAAACCCACGCAGGCACAGGGAGAACATGCAAACTCCAGGCAGGAGGTGCCGTGGCTGGGATGTCCAATAAAGTATTTATGCTAAATGTTCTAGTTTGTGGGATTAAACGTTTAGAGGGTGCTTATTCAGGGATGAAGAAAACTTCGAAGGGTTGTAGGTTGCTCCAAGAATGGGAATGGCTTCATCTTCATGGAATGCTGTCCTGTTCTGTATGCGATGATAGGCTGCATCAAAAATGCCACCAACCCTTGAATGATAGGGGCAGAAAGACATGTCCTCACATTGAAAAGGTTCAGAAATTTTGATGGCTTGTGGTTTTCATATAGCCACTTCAGCATTTATGTGCACAGCACACTGGTCTTCAAAAGTACAGTACAGAAAATACATTTCATATTTACCCATAGTAGCCAAAAAAGTGTGAAATTAACCTCCCTGGCAGTATTCCCGAGTGTAGCTCGGGGTAAAGTTTCAGCACCACAAGCGGTAACCCCGAGCTACACTCGGGAATACCCTGCAGCGTTGCTCCGGGATCTCTTCTGCACTAACCTTGTCCTGCGCTCCCGCGATGTCCCTCCTGCAATGTCCTCCGGCGGATGCCTGCATCTGTCTTCTCGGTTCTGTTCCCTGCGACTTTGGAATGTACGGGGGACGGAGCTCGCAGGAAATTTGAAAGTTTAAAAGGGACATTCACTAAAATCACAAACCTTACTGTATCAAAGCATTTTACTGTTCTTTCTGCCTGGAAACTGAGAAATGTCCATGGCGTCCAAAAAGCGTCCCTTTTAGGTCAAAATCTGTTTTAGACCAGCTAAGAGAACAGCGATAGTAAATTAGAATCACTTGCAGAATTGAGTGATTTATGATTTGTGGGGAAATTCGTAAAGACACTGAAACAGACTTTGCGACTTTGTTCAGTGATGTGCGAACTTGGTGCTATATTTCAAATTTCAGTGTTTTTGGTTTGATTATATGATGTAATTAAATTTTTTTGATTTCATAAATTATAATTTATGATTTCGTGTTTCAAATTTTAATATACCCAGGATGTTTATGAGACTCTTGTTCGGACAGATTTCAGTGAGTTGTTCCTAAAAATTACATTTAGTGTGCATGCTCAAAATCTCAAGCAGAAATTTGGCCCTCAAAGTGGGCATGGATTGAAAAGTGGTTAAGCCAACAAAGCATCTCTGCTCTTCAAACTCCATTGTCCTAGTGGAGTCCTGTGGATCTGCAGTCGGGCTATACACAGGCCTGTGACGAATTTGAGAATTGTTGCCCACCCCAACAGTTATACTATCCAGAGGTTCTGTCATTTAATAGCTGAACGATGGTGCAGAGCTTATATTCATACAAACTCCTCCACGTCTTCATTTCTGATGAGGTACCCTAAGGCTCGATCTTTGGGCCTCACCTTTTCTCTCTACACCTCTCTGGGCCAATTGATAACCTCCCATGGCTTCCATTACCACCTCTGTGCGTGAGCCATACCAGGCCACATGCCCTCAACATGGGGGGGAGGGGTGCTTTGGGGCAGGGGGGCTCCCCCAAAGCACCTTGTCCCTTGTTGATGGGGACAAGGGCCTCTTCCCCACAACCTGGCTGGTGGTTATTTGGGTCTGCAGGCAGGGGGCTTATCCGAATCTGGAAGCCCCTTTTAACAGGGGGGCCCCCAGATCCTGGCCCCCCTATGAATGAGTAGTGTGAAAAAAGACAGGACGCTGTCTTTGACAAGTACTTTATTAAAAGAAGAAAACTAGAAACTGTCCCCCACAGTAGATCCAATGTCTATCACGATGCCTGCCGCCAACCGAAATTTTTTTTTGAAACAAAAGCTCCACTTCAGACGATGGCTTTCAGCCTTCTGCCTGCTCGGTGGCTTGACGGTTCTTAAATAGGTAAGGGTCGGGCCACCCAGGGACATCACGCATGTGACATCAATGATGGTGATGTTCCTGGGTGGCCGCACCCCTTACCCTTAAGAACTGCCCCAAGCACCCCCATGTTGAGGGCATGGTATGGATTTTGGGGAGACCCCATGCTATTTTATTTATGGTGCTGTTTTTTAAATGTAATTATTGCTTTTTTTTATTTTCCACTATAGCTCAGATTCGGCTTTCACTTTCCACCCAGCTAAAGTTTTTTTTTTTTTTAGTTTGTTTCCTTTTTAGTTTCTTAAAAGAAACAGGTTTCCGTTAACTCCGGGGAAAGTGACAGCTAATTCTGTGAGCTATAGTGAATTTAAAAAAGCCGGCAATTGCATTTAAAAATCAGCACTGACATGCACTTTGTATTGCGGAAAAAAAAATGTGTAAACCGAGGCATTATTTCATTATTTTCAACGGATTTTCATTCGTAAACTGAAAATTGCATTAACTGATTCTTTTGTAAACCGAGGTATTATAGCTTTTAACCAGATTCCTCGTGCAAAAGGTACATTCTTCTATCTGGGAGTAGGCCATAAATATGACCACCCAAATATTAAATACACATTGCATAAAATGTGTTCAGGTTGAGTCAAGAATACATTGTGCTATCTATATACAATATGTAATGGTAATTTTCTGAGACTACTCACTCTAAAAATCCCAATTTTCTTTTGTATACTGCCCCTTTGGGATGGAGGTGTCTAAAACATGTGACTAAACTAATACACTCCATGCTTAGAACATTTGCCAGCACACAGCTGCCTAAAGTTCAATAAAGGATCACAAAAAATTGAATTTTGATGCCCCTCTGCCAATCCTTTCACTGGCTTCCACTAGCCCAATGTATAAAATTCAAAATACTAACAATGTACAAAGCTATCCAACACTATCCTAGCTACATCACTAATTTTTATATGCAGATATCATCCACTTTGCTCCTCCCAAGACATCTTGCTGTTTAGCTTTTAGCAGCTTTCCTTGCCCGCCTCCAGGACTTCTTCCATCCTCTGGAACTCCCAACCCCCCACCCCGCTCCCCCCCAGTTTGTCTGGTCAGCCCCCACCCTGTCTGCCTTTTTAGGCGATCTTTGAAAACCCACTTATTTAGAGAAGCCTACCCCACCTCCACCAAATCATCCCCTGCAGCCATCACCTTTTGTATCACCTCCTCTTCCTTTAGTTTGTAAGCTCCATGAGTAGGGCCCTTCTATTCCTTCTGTTGTAATTGTACTGTCCACTTTATATTGTAAAGCGCTGCGCAAACTGACACTATATAAATCCTGAATAATAAACTTGGTCGTATTTAGTCAGCCAACTCGATGGTAATTAAGGGTTACGACCAGCCATATAGCACTAGGGTGCTTACAGCATTCAGCTTTCATTTATATGGTTTACACTATACCAATGGCTCCTAATGGAGCTGCTGGAAATGTACGGCTCTCCTGCAATTACCAGTGATGATATGCCCTGTAACTGGACTTGATTGCTGTGGGCCAAACTGATTACAATTGTATCAGCTGGTACTTGGCTACCTGTACCATGTGATTAGCTGTAGCCAATCAGAATAGAGCAAGCTGTCAAAGGGAAACCCATTCATGAACTCTAAACCTATTGTAGTCGCTATGGTGACAGACCTACTGACGGGATGTAAAATTGTTAGTATGTAAAAAAATTAATTTTTTTAAGCAAACCCTATAATGCTGTACTGCACTGGTGACCATGCCATGCCATATAATGCTGTACTGGCGATAGTGTGTTAATCAAATTGTGTAAAAATTAATTGGTGCACCAAAATGAATTCTGGTGCCAACCGAAAATTCAGGGTGCACTTGGCCAAAAATCGGAAAAAATTCACATTTTTAAACGCAATATATACCCCAATTTTTTTTGTAAAATGACAGTTATGGTGAGTAAATAGATGCCCAACATGTCATGCTTTAAACTTTGCACACACTTGTGGAATGGCGTTAAACTGCAGAACTAGAGGTCTAGTGGTAGAAATATTGCTCTTGCTCTGACGTTCGTGGCAATACCTAATGAGGTTGGAACGCAGTTTACATATGTGGGCGTGGCCTACGTATGCATTCACTGCGTTCAGGGGGACGGGGCCACTTTAAACTCTCTAATTTACTTTAATTTTTTTTCTGTTTTTAAAAAAAAAAATGAACCCTTTGCATGCATCCCTTGTGATATAAAGTAGTCAAGTTCTTTTTGGAAAGATATGGGGTCAAAAAGACCCCACATCTCCTCTACAATGTAAAGCACTGATCTAGTGCTTAAAAAAAAAAAAGGGGTTTGTAAGGCACTGGAACCAGAACTGACATTGCTCCTGTCCTCCAAGGGCATAGAGTTGAGTGGAGGTTTTTTCCTTCACTTAACTCTATGCCCAGCGCTGGGATCATTCAGTGGTTTCTCGGGTAAGGCTGAGAACCACCGGGTAGCAGCGAGGATGCAGGGTTATTTTCAGCACCTGTATCGGTGCTTATTTTCATATCGGCCGATAGGGGTGTTTTTTGGCCAAACCTTTTCAGCCACCGAAATTTCGGTGCACCCCTAAAAGTTGTTAAACTGCCAAATTACTTAAAAAAACTCAGCATACTTCTGTGTACTAAAAAATACCATGCTTTGCAAATGCACTAACTTTCGCTCAAACCAGTTGGTATACACATTCTGTTAATCACAGGCCATCATGCCCGTCCAGCGTGTGTTTGGAATAACAGGGAGCGGAAACCTCCAATCACACTCTTATATCCTGCCACCATAGTGTTGAGCAATACGAATACATGCACAGATAAGGAAAAGGTAATTGGCAGCTTAGAAGGGAACTGGAGCAGGCTCGGATATCAACAGCTGATCTATACAATCCCAGGCTGCAGTAGGGACAAGGAGGGAGTTACAGTGAATAGTAGGATCCAAGGGGATTTTGAAAGTCTACAAATGCTCGTCAAGTGTATATACACATTGTAGTATAGCATTGAGTGTTTGATTTTGGGTTTAACCACTTGCCCTCCAGAGGATTTATTCCCCTTCCTGACCAGGCCTTTTTTTTTTTTTTTTTTTTTTTATTTATTTTGGGCAACACTGCACTGTTACTTTGACAATTACGCGGTCATGCAACGCTGTCAGAGGTGTGAAAACGTTTGGGAACTACTTGCCCAGGAACTAAATTTGTGCCCCAGTCTACTTGTCCCTCATGACAATCTACTTGTCCAGATATAAAGTTTAACCAAAACTGTATTTAAATCGGAGGTGATATTAGGAAGGTCTGGGGCTTTTGAAAACAAAAGGGGCTTTGATAGCTTAAAAGTGTAATATTTTTAACATTTTGCTGTTTTTATCTCCTCCTGCACTGCACCCAGGGACTAACAGGAGTGACCTTGCAGTGTAATGAGCACCGATTGGCTGCTACTGGGGAAAGGGTGGGTCAGGGCTTATTCTTTATCCCTTTCACTGACAGTGCCAATTTTTTTTGCACAAGTTTAAAAAATCATTTTAGGCCTGAAGATTACATAAACCCCCTAACATTTTCTGAAAGACCCTAGAGAATAAAATGGTGGTAGTTACAATTTTTTTGTCGCATGATATTTTTTACAGGAATTTTGCAGTAATAAGTTGCTTTTAAAGTGCAAAAAAGCAAATTACCCTTTTTTTGGTAAAATATACAGTATCTCACAAGTGAGTACACCCCTCAAATTTTTGTAAATATTATTTTTTCATGTGACAACACTGAAGAAATGACACTTTGCTGCAATGTAAAGTAGTGAGTGTACAGCTTGTATAACAGTGTAAATATGCTGTCCCCTCAAAATAACTCACAGCCATCAATGTCTAAACTGCTGGCAACAAAAGGGAGTACACCCCTAAATGAATGTCCAAATTGGGCCCAATTAGCCATTTTCCCTCCCCGGTGTCATGTGACTCATTAGTGTTACAAGGTCTCTGATGTGAATGGGGAGCAGGTGTGTTAAATTTGGTGTTATCGTTCTCACTCTCATACTGGTCACTGGAAGGTCAACATGGCACCTCATGGCAAAGAACTGAGGATCTGAGCAAATGAATTGTTGCTCTACATAAAGATGGCCTAGTCTAAAAGATTGCCAAGACCCTGAAACTGAGCTGCAGCATGGTGGTCAAGACCATACAGTGGTTTAACAGGACAGGTTCCACTCTGAACAGGCCTCACCATGGTCGACTAAAGCAGTTGAGTGCACGTGCTCTGTCATATCCAGAGGTTCCCTTTGGGAAATAGATGAGTGCTGCCAGCATTGCTGCAGAGGTTGAAGGGGTGGGGGGGTCAGCCTGTCGGTGCTCAGACCATACGCCGCACACTGCATCAAATTGGTCTGAATGGCTGTCGTCCCAGAAGGAAGCCTCTTCTAAAGATGATGCACTAGAGAGCCCGCAAACAGTTTGCTGATGGTGTCAAGCATGTGTGGCGACAAGGTGAGGAGTACAAAGACAAGCGTGTCTTGCCTATAGTCAAGCATGGTGGTGGGAGTGTCATGGTCTGGGGCTTGCATGAGTGCTGCTGGCACTGGGGAGCTACAATTCATTGAGAGAACCATGAATGCCAACATGTAATGTGACATACTGAAGCAGAGACTGGGCCACAGGGCAGCATTCCAACATAACGACCCCAAACACACCTCCAAGACGACCACTGCCTTGCTAAAGAAGCTGAGGGTTAAGATGGACTGGCCAAGCAGGTCTCCAGACCTAAATCCTATTGAGAATCTGTGGGGCAGATTCTCCGTGATGTCATGGAGGGAAAGAGGACTCCAGTGGCAACCTGTTAACTCCATGCCCAAGAGGGTACGGCAGTGCTGGAAAAATAATGGTGGCCACACCATATTGACCCTTTGGGCCCAATTTGGACATCTTCACTTAGGGGTGCACTTTTGCCAGCAGTTTTGTTGGCTGTGAGTTATTTTGAGGGGGCAGCAAATGTATACTGTTATACAAGCTGTACACTCCTTTACATTGTAGCAGTGTCATTTCTTCAGTGTCACATGAAAAGATATAATTTTACAAAAATGAGGGGTGTACTCCTGTGATACTGTAAAAGATGAGCTTGCATCAAGCAAATTAATATCCAACTTGTTAAATTTTGTGCGCGCTTGTGAAATGGCGATGACTGTCAGTAGCCTATATTTTCTATAGGTCGACACTGAAAGCTCCTTTTTTTATAGGTTATCAGTTTAGAGCTACGGAGGTCGTCTGGTGCTAGAATTCTTGCGTGTATTGCAATCGACGTGTGCATGCGTAGGCGCCCTAGCGCGTGCTTTTGTGTGTGTGTGTGGGGGGGCCCTCAATTTTTTGGGGGATGGTATGTGCTTGGGTGTAACCTTTCTTTTTTGTTTTTTGTTTTTTTTTTGTTTATCATGTAGGGGACAAAGACAGGCTGGCACTGTGTGGAAGCAATCAGATGACATGGCTGCTGCCCGAATGCTTCCACCAGACAGGTGAGCCTGCTGCTTGCCTGCAGCAGGGCTAAAGATAAACTACCTGCCCAACGCCCAGAACTACATGTCTCAGACATTGGGTGATAGGAATCAAAGCAGACATGTACCAGATTGTTTTGGCCTAAATTTATAGAGAAATTTGGTTATTTTATTGGGGTATGTTTTATAGCAAAGTCAAATTTTTCGCTCCCAAATGGTCAGGTGTTTTTTTTTTTTTTTTTGGCGCTATAAACCATTTTGAGCGAAAAGTTTGGCTTTGCTATAAAACATACCCAGTAAAATTTAATTTCTTCATAAATTCAGGCTGGAATTTTAATCTGGTATGTCTTTGCTAAAAAAAAAATCCCAATACATGTAAAATTGGTTTACGTAAAAGTTAGTCTACAAATGGTGTGTGTTTGTGTGTGTTTTTTATACTAGTAGTGGCGCAGTGATCAGCGACTTATAGTGGGACTGCAGTGGCCATCGACACTGGCTGGGAACTGACTGCCACGGACATCCCCAGTGACACGAATAGTGATCAGTGCTAATGAACACTGACACTGGGCAGGAAGGGGTTAACATCTGGGACAATCAAAGGGTTCACTGTGCTATTTTACAAAGGAGGCATGCGGTTGTATCTGATACAAAATGGCATGTCCACACTGACGGGAGAAACTTGTTTATACACAGGTCTTTCTCTTGTCGTCTTTACCCAGCGATTATCGAGTGCTGGTTGGGAATTGCTGGCCGGGACTTGATTGACATCCATAGTGACACACCCCACCCAGCAATGCAAATCACGTATATGCACTTGCGCGTGCGTGTATACAGTACTTCTGCTATAGGGCAGCGGGAAAGCGGTTATTGACTCTTTAAGGCAATTTGTATATTGTGCTAAAACATGATTTTGCAGTTTAATTCAGTGGACTGTGATAAATAGAACTATAGTGAAAACTGTACATTTTGGATAGAGCAAGGGTGGTTATAACAATCTGTGTCCCATTGGAGATTTCAATTCACTTCCTGTCCCATAGCCAAAACGAAGTGAGAAAATCCCTGCAAATTAACCACTTGCCTACTGGGCACTTATTCCCCCTTCCTGCCCAGGCCAATGTTCAGCTTTCAGCACTGTCACTTTGAATGACAATTGTGCGGTCATGCAACACTGTGTGAAAAAAAGGAAAAAATTTCATATGGGTACAAATAGCTTGATTTGGTTTGGTGGTATTTAATTGCCACTGGGTGTTATTTTTTTGCGCTATAAACAAGAGTAACAAATTTGAAAGTTTTTGTTTAATTTTGCAAACCAGTAATTGTTTCTCCTTCACTGTGCGTTGAGACTGCACAGATGGGTGGCACTGCTGGGCACAGATCAGTGCCGATCACTTCTGACAATTGCCGGTTATCAGCAGTATTTTCCAGTGCTCCTTTGGCACACAGTACTGTCGCAGCATGAGGAAAGAAAAAAAAAAACTCATCCTACAAGCTCTAACCAGTGTTCAGCCAGACAGAAGTCACAAGACTGCCCTAACCGCTGAGAAAATTTAGCAATATAGTAAAATGGTATTTCCGTGGAGTGAGAGAGACCAGACAGACAATGCAGGGTCCTGGGTTGAACACCAACTCATTGTGACCCAAATTATAACTAAAGGCAAAAAAAGGCCAAAACTTTTGTTTTGGTAAAGATTAGAACACTTAGTTTTTATTGCGGTCTGTGTCCCTTTTAGGTAGAAATAGCCTTCTTTTCCAATTACCATTACTAAACGTGAAAGTTAAAAAAATAAAAAAAATTTGCCAAATTTTGGGTTACCCACAAAAAAGGGAATCTTTTTTTTTTTTTTTTGTGAATCTCGTTCTGGTGACCTGAGGGTCCCTGAATTCTTAACCTCTTCCCTACCGTGCTATAACCGAAAGACTGCTACAGCGTGGTTGTCTAGTTCTGGGACGACATCCATGGACGTCATTCCAGAACACACCCCCCAGTGGCGCGCACTTGGCGCTGCCAGTGATAGCTGTGTCCTACAGACACAGCTGATAACGTGATACGGTAAACGGCCAATCACAGTGGCCTTTTACCATGTGATCAGCTGTGTCCAATGACAGCAGATCACCAAGTAAATACAGCTGCCGGTTATCAGCTGCACTTTCCTCACTGCATATAGACTGATTTTACTGCTGTGGTTTTAACATTTTAAGACTAAACACCACTTTACTGTTTTTTTTTTTTTTTTTTTTCTAGTTTTCAACCTACTCAACAACCCTCTTGGAAAACCGCCACCTCTTGGCTTCTTGCCAATGGATCCCATTGGCTCAGACTTGGTAGAGAAATATCCATCCCCCCTGCTGCGTGGCTCTCGACTGGATAGCCGTTCGATTTTAGACTCCCGTTCTAGCAGCCCCTCAGATTCTGATACAAGTGGATTCAGCTCTGGTTCGGATCACCTTTCTGACTTGATTGTAAGTTGACACAAGCTTTTCTTGGCTTTGCTCAGGCAGGTCCAAGCTTTGTAAATGTCCATATTGATTGCTTTTCATGATGATTATTGCATCTCCAACTTCAATTTTTTGAATTTTATTACCTGATCCAGTATTTCTTTATCCTTACACCTGAATTATATGCAGCTGCCTTCAGGTGATTGCACACTGGCAAAAATGATGCTGGAACATCAGCTAGTCTCATATTACAGTGGCCTTAAAGGAGAAGTTCATTCAGGAACATGTTCCACTTGTTTAGGGTGCAACCTGTTGCTGCTCCTGCATCCGTTTGGGGATCTGAGCACCTGGTGTTACAGCAGTACAGGGGGAAGTTTCCCATACCAGCTGTCAGTGCCATGGTAGCTCATGGAACCAAGTTTTTGTTGAATTTATCCTTTAAAGCTTGCCTCTCCACTAAGGTTTACACTTTCCCGTTACTGATTTTTAGAAACTTGACTGCACCATAGCTGCTTCTAGTTTGCCTGACTCAGCTGTGGGACCATTCCTCAAACCCCACTGTAATGAAGACACAGGGCTAGCCTGTTATGTGGATTCTGCACTGGATCCTGCCGTGGGTACTCCTTTGGCACACAGTACGACACACTGAGTAGCCCGCAGTGTGCTCTATAGGTCCAGAGCTATGGTTTGCATGGAGCCCAGACTCTGAGGACCCATCTGAGAGCAAAGCCAGGAATAGGGGTTGTTCGTTCATCTGGCAGTAGGTGTAGGACTGGAGCCCTTTAATCCTTCACTCAGGGTGGTGTGTGCATTTTTACTTTTTTGGGGGGATGTTTCTGGCATTGCTTTGTTTCAGGTGAAGCATGGCAGAGAAGTGCTTTTGGCTTCCTCTGTCCAGAAGTGTGTAGTTCACCATATGCTTGTGGTGGCGCTATAGCACTGTTCTAATAGAAAAAACTGTTCCCATAACACACTCCCCAAAATATCCCTAATATAGCTGCCATGTAGCAAGTTTACCACTGGTGTATACACTATTAGGCTTTATACACATCTATGGGTGGGAGTTTTAGGTTTTTAGCAGCACCCGAATATAATTTGCTATAGTGAATGTGCTTGTCCTATGGCACTTGACCAGAAGCATCTCGTTGTGCAGGGCACAGAACAGTGG
This sequence comes from Staurois parvus, assembly GCF_062004578.1. NCBI lineage: Eukaryota > Metazoa > Chordata > Amphibia > Anura > Ranidae > Staurois > Staurois parvus. The sequence goes on along the minus strand of NW_028319601.1, from coordinate 3,236,768 downwards.
CGAAGCACAGGGACTAGGTTCTCAGCAGTTCAGGCTCAGCCTTTCTTCCTGTGGGGATGTCCAGGAGCCATGTATCCTGTCCTGATGGCTGCCCCTTTTCCTTGAGGTCATAGGTGGGGTTTCAAGCCATGGACAGTCATACTTGTGCTACTTCTGTAGTGTAACACTTTAAGAGGGTATCATCCAAAAAAATATTACTTTTGGGCACCATATACACAAGTAATAGACTCATAAAAATATCTTGCAGATCATAAAAAATCTTTAAATGTGGTGCTCATCCAAGGAGCACCCAAATGATCTGTATACTTAAAGGTTAAGTTCAGCTTTTAGTAACATGTTACACCCATATTTGGGGGGGGGGGGGGTAACATGTTGAATGAGCAGCCTAAGTTCCCCATTGTGACGACAGGTCAAGAGTTCTTGTCCCCCCTGTCACAAGGTTAAGACAGCCATGTTGGGGCTCCATCCACCCAGCTGTGTCAGTTGTGAATGGGAGAGCTAAAACTACCTTCAGCCATCTGACTGCTTGTAGTTCTCAATGAGCTACCAGGGTGCTGATGAGCACTTTAGATCATTGATTCTAACTTTTATTCAGTAACTTCCTGCCCGTGTGGTACAGGCAGATGGCTACACCTGTGTTTTTGTTTTTGTTTTTTTGTTTTTCTGTGTACCTGCAAAAACACCTTGTTCACATCCTCTAAGCCTTGACTTATTTCAAACGGTTTGGTTGTCCTTAGGCATAGGGTATGCTTGACTAAAAACATTTTGCATTACTATTACGGCTTCATTGGGAGATTAATAAAGGTACATTCTATAACGAATCAAAGTACTGTGTGTGTATATATAGTGAGCATGAAACAAATGCATATGTCTGGCATGAAACAAATGCATATGTCTGGAAGTCAGGTATTCAAAACCTTTCTACAGCTCATTTATGGTCATGGGTTCTTATCACTAACACACAGGCTGTCTCCCAGAAACGGTTCTATAGAGTCGGCTCTTCCTTCTGGCCAGTGTAGGCACATTCACAGGGGTCTAAAGCCCTGGTGAGAGTATTTCAAGGGGTGCTCAGGTAAGTGATTATACACCCCAACATTGACACATCTCCATATTGAAGTATCACTGGCAATGGGGTGCCTTTTTATAGAAGTCAACACCTGTGTAAGAGGTAATGATTGTTATGCCAAAAATGTTCTGGCTCAGTTTGAGTGACTGTTGGAATATGAGTAGCTTAAGATGAGAACTATGGGGTGTTGCAGTCTAACTATCTTTGTCCTGGGATATTTCATCTTTCATGCAAGGTAGCCTTTCTGGTTGCCCAACACACCTGCAAGGAGAGTGTCTGAATTTTCAGCACTTAGCCATAGTTAACCCCAAGATGTTCTCTACAACATTTTAGACCCTTGGTCATTTCTCTCCCCGAGATGGTTTCTGCCATCCATCTTATCCAGGTTATTGTCCTTTTATCTGGCTGCTAAGCATCCAAAGGAAGTAGCGTGGTACTGCTAAGATGTGGATGAAGAATTTACCTTTTCACTACTGCTCCATAGGAAATGATTCTTGTTCTGCCTGAGGGCCCACACAAGGTTTTGTTGCAATTTTTTTTTTTGTTTTTTTATCAGATATTTTTAAGTATGGATCCATGTACAAATATAATCAGACAACCAAGCTACACTCCAATGGCGTGTAGCCATAGTATCAAGTTACATTATGTCTTTGGTATACGTGACTTTGTACCCCTTTTTATATTAGAACCATAGATTCCAGACCACAACATTTTCCAGATTGCATCTAGTTTACCATTTTTCGTAGTTTTAGGTATTGTCAAGGAGAATGGTTTGCAGGACAGGATTTTCCTTTCCCTGTAGAGACAAGTTCAATCAGATCTGGCAGTGCTTCATGGGTTAATCAACAATGCTTTGGTTTCCCAGATTTTCAAGGCTGCCATCTGTGCTTTTTAACACATTAATAAAGTTCTATCAGGTTGGTGTTCACCTCTTCTGATGCCAGTTTCAGGCATAAGGTGGTACAGGCTGAGTTCAACTATGTGGACCTGTTGACATTGTTACCCTACCCTTCAGTTGGTCTGCTTTTGGATGTCCCAGCCTGTGACCTGCACTGTACGATCAGGAAAATTTTTTTTTTTTTACGTGCCAGGAAAAGCAATTTTTTGGAGTACAGTATGGGGCACAGAGCACTTCACTTTGCTTTCCCTATTGATTGCTATAAAACTGAGGCTAGCTGGGAGTGGTGGGGGTTATAAGCAAACACTGGCAAATCTTCTGGGACAGTCATCTGATGGTAGCTGCATATAACCAGTTGTAAGCTGGTCATAGTGGGCAAATTTCACTATTGTGAAATAAAGAGCTTGATGGAAAATGGTCCAACTGCAGCATCCAGTCAGATGCAGCTGCCATTCTGATTGTTGGAACAAAATAGCCACAGCAGGAGATTCATTCATCCATCCACACTGTATAGTGTGGATGGTGGAATCCTGTAGGTCTGTTTGTGGATTTAAATTTTTTTTTTTTGGGGGGAGGTAGAGAATCACTTGGCTGTTGTGTGGCCAGCTTGACACGTGTCCTTTACTGTACTCCAGGAAAAGTATTTTACTGGCAAGTCAGAAGTCTTGTTTTGCTGGGCAATGACCTGTGTTGCTTGCTATCATTTGATAAAGGTTCACTAATTGGGTATGTTTGTGGTTAATCCAGTCTAGTCTGCGGATTTCTCCCCCTCTACCATTCCTGCCCTTGGGAGGTGGTGTGTCTCGAGACCCTTTGAAGTTGGGCATTGGCTCAAGGCTGGATCAAGACCATGCTGCTTTAGCAGCCGCAACTGCTTCCCCTATGGGGATGTCGAAGCGGTGGCCAGGTGCTTCAGTCTGGCCCTCCTGGGACCTTTTAGAATCTGCAGAAGATCCATTTTCCATTGAAAGAGAAGCTCGGCTGCATAGACAAGCTGCAGGTAAGAAATTTATGGACAGTCGCATACCTTTTTGGGAGAATCTGGAATTGCTTGGGAGCCAAAAATTCCAGGCACCATGCCTGAAACTGTGCATGCATAGAGTATTTATCCTTTATCACTAACCTCACTACAGTAGGAGTAAGGAATGTTAAGTAGGCTTACAGCTGCCCCTCTTGCTTGCTTTGGTAGGTAACCTTGAATAGGGGAGTTCAGGAGTTGGCACAGGCTAGGAACATATTAGACTTAAACCAGCTGAAGATCACTGAAGTGGGCTTCTTTTCAGTTTCTGGACCAGGATTTGATGTGCTGTTTTTATTCAAAATTACTTTTTTTTTTTTTTTAAATACAGACTTTCATGTGATGGCATTGCATCTGCCTTGCCCTTAAGAAGCCAATGGAACAGTGCGTGTTCAGTCAGCTCAGTTGTTTCAGTCACTACTTTGCTTCAAAGCAGTCTGGGTCTACTTTGCCTTCATGTTGCCAAAACAGCCACAGGCTGTGAATCTTCTGTCAGGCATTTGTAAAGTTTAAGATGGTTAAAATTTAAATATAATATTTAGTATGAAATTTAAGCTGAATAGGTGAGGGGGAAGAAGGGTTGAGTAAACACAATCCCTCTTGTCTAGTTAAACGTAACTTTGTGACAATTATAACATTTTAACGCTTCGAACAATTTGTCCTGAAAGTCACCAAATTACGTTTCCATAAGGGGAAAGTTTTGACACTTCATCTCCCTCCAATTGCAAACTAGTATGGTCCAGTTTTTGTGTATTCCCCTCCACCTTTCTAGTTCTCTAATTTAATACAACAGGGAGAAGGAAAAGTGAAGACTGTGCACAAACCCCCCATTAAGGTTTGCAGCAAGTTCCCAATTACTGAATTCAAAGTCCTTCCATTGAAACAATCATGCCTTACATATTTGTGCAAAACTATGGAAGATAGGGTTGTGATAACAGTTCAGATAGTCGAGAGGGGACAGGAACATAAACTGAGTCTAGAAAATAGATGTCTGTCGAATTTGTGGGTTGTTGGCTACTTTCTAATGTTCTCATTTTAATTTCTATAGTTTGTGGGTTTTCTATAGTTTGTGGGTTTTTTGTGTAAACTTATTTAAGCTAATCAAAAGGAATGAGCAGACGAGGACTGTTAAGTAGCAAAGAATGCTGATGGCTTTCTTTTTTTAGAAGGAATGAGGGAGAGGTGAGCCAGGAGCGTTGGGTTGCATGGCTGCTCCACAGCAAGACGAGATGGCAGAAAGATGCTTTACTTTTACCATGATTAGCACTGTTGCCATGTTACTATTCTGGGACAGTGAGTGTTTATACTCTTTTCTTTGCATTAGTTGCATGTATGCAGGTCAGGAGCTGTATACTCAAGTTTGTCAATTGTCCTACAAAAGTTTTTAGCACTTTGTATTTTTAAGGCAGGAGTATTTTATGCCATATCTGCTCATTTTATCAGCTGTAAATGAAGCAACTTGCACATGGAGTGGTCAACTGCCTCCCCGGAACTACAAGAATCCAGTTTATTCCTGCAAGGTATTTCTAGGTGGCGTTCCCTGGGATATCACAGAGAGTGAGTGTGCCAAATATTCTTTCCATTTGTATTTTTACAGTCCATGTAAGCAGCTTTTGTTTGCAGAATTCTTGGTTTCCACATTTGTAGCTCTAACCCTTTTTGCTGCCAGACCCAATTTCAGTTGCTCAGCATCTTACCTACTAAGGTATGTTTATAAACATCCTGCTATTCAAGGGGTTAAAAAGCTCACCGCTGCTTTGCAGCCATGAGCTTGGTAGAGATTTAGAACCAGTGATGGACTTTCAGATAAGTGATCTGGATTGCCCTAAAGCTAACTAAGCACTTTTATGGTGCTGTAAAGGTATGGCAACCCCGCTGCTGTTGCCCACTGTGGTTCCTGAGTGCACACATTCTCTAGGGAGCTCCAGGAAAATCTTTCCTAGAATAGGATATAAGACCGTTTTTAATAGACCCCTGATCTTTCCATAAAGAGAACCTTGTCACTTGCCTATGCTGTCCTAGTGGGCTTGTTGCCCTCTTTGTGATGGCAATAAGTTCAGTGAGGAGCTACATTTTAAAAGCACTTTCCATACACAGCCCCAATGAGAACTAATATTCAAATGGAGAGGGATTAGAACACTTGTCAGTTTTTGTGGTCTGTGCCTGCATTAAAGATTCACACCTATTTGTCTGGTTTACAGTCAAAGGTAAAATGAAACCCAAACTTTGGTTGACACCAGAACAGTAACAGGAAGTCACTAGTTCTAGTGATACCCCAGGATTCTCACTTTTTGGAGGTAGGCTCGTTTCCTTTTTTGGCTATGGGAAGTGAAGGGAGATGTCTCCACTGGTACACAAATGGCACAAACTAATAATTCACAAACCCCAGTGCACAAGAAAACCTCTCAATGGGTGATATAGGTAAAAAATATGCTGCTGTGCACCGGTGTAATACACAAATTATTAGAAATATTATAGAAATAGCGCAATCAAAACCTCCAATAAACCTAGTGTGTCCAAAAAAAAAATTAAATTGTGTAAAGAATATTTACCGTATTTTTCGCTCCATAAGACGCACCTAGGTTTTAGAGGCAGAAAACTGGAAAAAAAATATTCTAAACCAATGGACGGCGGACACAGTACAGGGGATGACCAGAGACGGCGGACACAGTACAGGGGATGACCAGAGACGGCGGACACAGTACAGGGGATGACCAGAGACGGCGGACACAGTACAGGGGATGACCAGAGACGGCGGACACAGTACAGGGGATGACCAGAGACGGCGGACACAGTACAGGGGATGACCAGAGACGGCGGACACAGTACAGGGGATGACCAGAGACGGCGGACACAGTACAGGGGATGACCAGAGACGGCGGACACAGTACAGGGGATGACCAGAGACGGCGGACACAGTACAGGGGATGACCAGAGACGGCGGACACAGTACAGGGGATGACCAGAGACGGCGGACACAGTACAGGGGATGACCAGAGACGGCGGACACAGTACAGGGGATGACCAGAGACGGCGGACACAGTACAGGGGATGACCAGAGACGGCGGACACAGTACAGGGGATGACCACTGACCTTTGGGGAGGGGGGGGGAGCGGGTACCTGAATTTGACAGGTATCCACTCTTCCGCGGAGTTCTTTGGTTAGTGTCCGCTCTGCAGTTGCACCTTACCTGTTCCTCTATCCAGTGCCGCACTGTCTTCCCGGCTTCTGTAGTGTGGGCGCTCGGCTTGACAGCTGGGTGCCCAGTGCGCATGAGCAAGAAGCGCTGCGCTTTGTGATAGGTCCCAGAAGCCGCCGGACCAGTCATGTGTCCCAGGTGCCGCCTTACCTTTCACAAAGTGCACCGCTTCTCACGCATGCACACTGGGCACCCGGCTGTCAAGCCGAGCGCCCACAATACAGAAGGCGGCGCTGGATAGAGGAACAGGTAAGGTCCCGCTGCAGAGCTGAGCGGCCGGCCCTGTATTCTGACGCGGCGGTGGAAATACCGGACCGGCCGCTCCATAAGACGCACTGACATTTTCCACCCTTTTTTGGGGGAAAAGTGCATCTTATGGAGCGAAAAATACGGTATATTAAAAATATAAAAATGAGAATGATATAGGATATAGAGGGGGATTAGGATTCCTAAAAGGCGCAATACTCACCATTATCTGGTGAGTGTGGTTGATGCTGATTGCACACTGGTGGATGGTGGAAGCACATTTCTTGTAATTCCTGCACTGTTCACCTGATTTGGATGTAAATACCCTCAAATTAAAGCTGACAGTCTACAGTTAAAGCACATCTTGTTTGTTTCATTTCAAATCCATTGTGGTGTATAGAGCCAAAAATGTTAGAATTGTGCCGATGTCCCAATATTTATGGACCTGACTGTATATAAACGGCCGGACGGTGGCAGGGTCGGGTGGCTGTTTATAAACAGCCTCCCCGCACCCTGCTTGTTTGCTCCCTGGGAGCGTGCAGCACCGCAATCCGGTGCCCGCTGTGTCCTCCGGACACAGTGGAATACCGATTGTCCATAGCCTCTGTGCGAGGTCCGGATCATGTGATCACTGATTGGCTAATCGATGATCACATGCAGAGTAGTAAGCAAGATGTCACTTCTGACATTGCTTACGTGTGAAATCTGATCAGAGGTCACATGATACAAGGCTATTCACAACAGCCTTGTACCATGTGACAAGCTGTGACCAATCACAGCTCACAGTAGTTCTCAATGGCTGCAAGAATGCAGCCAGAGGAGAAATGATTGCTTTTACAGCCTTTATGGGTAGTAGTGTCACCATGGTGACACTGTACTGCTAGGGTGACAGTATGTAAAAAAAATTGTAAAATGTTTAAAAATTATTTTTTTTTACAAAATAACGGAATAAATTTTGGCCAAGATTTATTATGAAATACTATTGTAAAATTTTTGGACTTTCATTTACATAGCAAAAAAAAATCCCAGTGGTGAATTAATACCACCAAAATAAAGCTTTCTGTCTAAAAAAAAAAAAACAAAAACAAAAAAAAACAAAAACATATGGTTTCAGTGTTGCATGACCGCGCAATTGTCATTCAAAGTGTGATAGCACTGAAAGCTGAAAATTGGCCTGGACAGGAAGGGGGTAAAAGTGTCTGGACTGGAAGTGGTTAGTGTACCATCAATGGTGAATTTTAGGTACTAGGCTTTTGTAGCTTGTTGGGTTTTTGTTTTTATTTTATACAGATAGGAATCTGTTGGCACTGGTCGATGGTACAGACATGGGCCAATCCAATAGCTAGCCCAACATGATATCGCAAGAGCCACCAACTAAGTCCTAATGGTCTGGAACAGTACAAGAGGGACTGCATAGCCTATCTGAAGTTTACATAGAACACACACCAAAAGTAGGGAGCCGACAAAGTATTAAGAACAGGAAAGACGAGGGGGAGGGGTAAGACTCTCTTCTGCTGCTCTTGCAGTTTTAAGGCTTGACATGTTTAGTGTTATCTACTTAATGTAACTCCATCTTTTTGCATTAAAAGCCTTTTTTTACCTTTTTCTTAAAAGAAGCATTTACTGGATGTGCAACATAAATTACAACTGCAAGTTTTTTTGTTTTTGTTTTTTTCTTTTTGGTTCAGGCTTTCTGCTTTCAGAAATCTGTTTAGGGGGTTAAAGTAGTCTTAGTAGCACAGATTTTTAGGTGTGCAAAAGTGTAGCAAAAATAACATTTCTGGTAGAAATGGTCAGAATTCACTCCTTTACATTTTTCATAGAAAAGGAATACATGTACTGCCCCACTAAGTGCCATAAAACTAGCTGCAATGTTGAACCAGGGTTCCCCCTCTCAGCTTACACCCACCCAACATTGCATCTAGCAAGAAGGCTGCTTTGAGTACTGGTCTCCTACTCCCAGCACTTGCCTGAGGCAAGGAATGCAGAGGGAGGGGATGTAGTCTGTCTTCCTTCCATTTCTTGTGCTGGTGCTTGCCTCCAGCAAAAGTCAGCTGGGGACGGGTACTGCAAAGTAATGGCCTGCTGCAGTGTTGGGCAGCTGTGCACCAAGGGCATGCACCCTGTCAGACATTGCAGCTAGTGCTTTAGGACACCTTGGGAAGATAAGACCTATGTACTTTGCTTTTTAGAACATTTTTACATTTTCATTACAAGTTAAAGACCCTGGAGAATAAAAATAAGTGCAATTTCTTTATCGTACATCCCAGGACACCTTTTTATATCCATTACGATGAGGTTATGCAGCTATCTTCGGGTAGGGAAAGTGGGTCTGGGGTCATGTTCTGAACAATCTGTCAAGGGGACTTGGCCACTATGAGAGGTCTTCATAAACATCCTGGAATAGAAGGCTATTTTGCCTTGCCACATTCGTCAGCAGAGCAAAAGGGCCTCCCAGTAAGGATTCAGCCAGACAATGCTGTGGCATATATAAATTGGAGGCACAAGAAATCTGGCTGCTCAAGCGAAAGTGGGTTACATTTTCTGTCTTGTCCCCGGCCTGTCATGTAGGGCTTACACCCACCTTCTGCAAGTTCTTGAACACCTATGGGGAAAGCCCATTCTCCCAGAGTCAGTTGTTTAAGAAAATCCACCCACCAGATTCACAGGAATATTTAGTTGTCAACTGACTCTGGCAGAGTGGGCCCTTATTGCCCATAGATGTTCTAGGAACTCTGGATGTCAGACGATCCACATCTGGTTACCCACCTTCTGCAGATTCAGGGTCTAAACTTGAGAACAATCAGAGGTCAGATTTCAGCCTTGGCAGCCCTTCATAGACCTAGTGCATCAAATGCCTTGCAAGCCTTTTGTACAAGAGGTCCTATGGAGATGAAGTCATAACCAGTAGAACATGCGCGACCCCACTTGATTCTTTCTGTATTGTAGAAATTTCCATTTGAACATATTCCCTTGGCCCTTCTACCACAGGTAATGTTTCTGGTTGCGATTACTTCGACTTGTATAGCTTCTTGGCTGTGGAGAACCGTTACACTATGACAAGGTGGCTTTTTTTTCTTAAAGTAGAACTATGGGCAAAACTTTCATTTTGGATAAGTAACGGAGGGTTATAACCCCTGTCAGTTTTTTCCCATCTGTGTCCCATTGGTGAAATTTACCTTCACTACCTGTCCCATAGACAAAACAGGAAGTGAGTGAAAATCCCTGCAAAGTACGGGAATTCCATGGGGACCCCAGGTCACCAGAACTAGTTTCCCCATTGGAAATTTTATCCTTACTTTTCTGGGGACAACCCAAAATTTGGGATTTATTTAAATTTCACTTTTGATAATGGTAAACAGGACACACAGGGTGAATTGCTCTAAAAGACTGCAAACTCACAGGTATGCTAATCCTTCTCTACTCTATCCAAAGCTTAAAAAGTTGTTCTTCAACCAGGGCATCGTTGACTTTTTCTGTCCTATGCCCTAGATGCCAGGGAACAAGGCTCGTACCTTGAATGTTTGTGCAGTCCAGAATTATCTGAAGTTGACTGAAGTAATTTGTCAGGCAGCTTCCCTCTTTGACCCTTCTGCAGGCTTTCAGGAAGTACACAGCTTTAGAATCTATATGGATCTGGCAATTTGTTCAAGCTTGTTGTCTAAAGGGCAAAATGACCACTCATTCTACTAGAAGTCTTAGTGGTTTCTGGACTATTCGAATTAGTCTTTGGTAGCTCAAGTTGTAAGGCTGCTACCTGGTCTTCAATTTAAACTTTTTTACAAGTCTATGTTCTAGCATTTGAAGATGTGACTTTTGGGGCACCATATCTTGCAGGCTGCCACATGAGGTTCTGAAATGTCCTGGTTCAGTTTGGTGCTTGTAAAGTTGCCTCTCTCCTGTAGTGCTTTGGGTCTTTCCTATCATGAATCTAAAGATACCCTGTGTCCTGGCATGTTCAATAAAGTGTGTTTTGGTTTACTTGTAAAATAATTTTCTTCTAGTACATCACAGGACACTAGGATCCCATCCCTTTCTTCACAGCTTGCTAAGTTGACATTTTGTCTAGGAGGGGAATTTAGTTTTTTTTTTGTGTTTTTTCCGGTCCTGAGGATATACCCTCTTCCTGACCAGGCCATTTTTTGCGTTCCAGAGCTACGTTACTTTAACTGACAATTGCACGGTCATGCAACGTTGCACGCAAATGAATTTTACATCATTATTCTTACACACAACTAGAGCTTTCTTTCAGTGGTATTGCCTGTGCATTTTTTATTTTTGGCGCTATAAAAAGCCACACCCCCTACCCAGAAATGCAAAATCACATGTATATAGCTGTGATTTTGCACACCTGTAGCAGTACTTCTGCTATAGGGTGGACAGGAAGTGGTTAAGGAAAAGGATTTTACACTTAAGCCAAAAAATGTTTTCACTTGGTGCAATGATTGATCAAACACAGATCTAATAGTTAAATGCTAGTTGATTTTGATGCACAAAAACGCCAATTTTTTTGGTAACCATGCGTAAATGAATACAAAGAATGTCAAGTATTAGAATGTCTGAAAAGGGCAGCAAACTACGACACCATAATTTGTCCATAGGTGATGCTTTAAAAGCCTTTTCAAGCCATAATTTGGAGTTAGAGAATGATAATCCTAAAATGATCGCTCACTCTGGCATGCAAAGCAATACCTAATGTTACGCAACCTTAGTCTTTTCCTACATGGGCTGCTCCAAAGTGTGCATTTTGTGGGGGACAGGAGTGTTGCAAAATTGTTGATGGGGTTTTATGTAAAACTTTACTTGACTTGTCTTATCACATGAGGCTTCTGCAGTTGGTAGTAGTGAAGATGTCTTTACAGCCACCCACATCACTTACAGTAAACTGACAGCCTGCAGAATGAATGTAAAACTCTCAGCTGCTGTAAGTCAGTTGTCTGTTTATGGGTCCCTGCTGGTACTAACTTAACATTGTTAGTTGCAGAATCATGGTTAAAGTGTGTGTATAGCCTAACACTTTTTAGTTTGTATGAAAGAATTGGTTCTTATGTCAGATTTTATACCTGGCTATTGAGATCCCTTGCTGAGAATAGCCTGCTTTGGCGGTACTGGATATCTGGACAATACCAGAAAAGTGATTGGCATTCCAAAATTTAGTTGTCCCTGTATGAGTCCAATTCAGTACACCTTGTCCTAGGGCGGGTGTCGGCAACCCGCGGCTCCAGAGCCGCATGCGGCTCTTTTTCATCTTTGCTGCGGCTCCGGAGCACACTGCCCACCAGGTGACAGGCAATAGGGTTTCAGTGGTCGGCAAGCCGCGGATCGCAAGCCACATGCGGCTCTTCTGTGTGCCGGGCGCCCGCTCCCCTCCCTCCTCTCGGGCGGCCGCCTGAAAAGTCAGGACTCTTTTAATCCAGCCCGCGGAGCGTGGAACATTAGCTGTCAGGATGTAGGCGGGGCAGCCAGGATGTAGGCGGGGCAGCGTGACGAACTCCTCTCACAGTCCGCCCTGAAGACCGGAACACAGCGCGGGAACACAGCGAGAGGAACGCGCGGAGCAAAGGTAAGTGAATTGAGACAATATGGGGAATTACTATATGGGGGATGAATTGGTATGGGGGGGATGAATTGGTATGGGGGGGATGAATTGGTATGGGGGGGATGAATTGGTATGGGGGGGATGAATTACGGTATGGGGGGGATGAATTACAGTATGGGGGGATGAATTACAGTATGGGGGGATGAATTACAGTATGGGGGGATGAATTACAGTATGGGGGGATGAATTACAGTATGGGGGGATGAATTACAGTATGGGGGGATGAATTACAGTATGGGGGGATGAATTACAGTATGGGGGGATGAATTACTATATGGGGGATGAAGCTAACTGCACGATCCTGTATATAGCATTAAGGTAAGAAACAATATATGCAGTGTCGGATTTGTTTTAAATGTTGCAATGGTTTTGCGGCTCCCAGTCTTTTTTTTTTTTTTTTCCCTTCGGAAACGGGTCCAAGTGGCTCTTTATGTCTTAAAAGTTGCAGACCCCTGTCCTAGGGGAATTACTAAATTTTTGTAAAGATTTCATCTTCTGTTGCATCTGTGGAAAAGTAAAGGATAATCTCAAGAGGTTTAAATCCTTTCCCTACTGAATTCAAAAGTTGTGGCTAAATTTTAGTTGTTGGCCTAACAAAATGTTTAGTATCTTGTTCTGATAAAACTCTTCATGCGAAGGAAAAAAAAAAATTCTAAGATTACTTTTTTTAAAGCCTAGATAGGAAGATATTGCCCTTAGTTTGTATATCATGCCTTGCCTCTTTGCTTTGCAGCTGGCCTGATAAACACATTCCGTGTGTTTGGTGCTCTGAGTGTTGAGTGGCCTGGTAAGGATGGGAAGCATCCGCGTTGTCCTCCTAAAGGTAATATGCCTAAAGGTAATGCCAGAGCGGTAGGAGCTTACTTTATTTGAGCACATTGTGGTGCTGCACAACAGATCACATCTGGAACCTCTAGGACACGGTGATGGGATTAGGTTTTTAATATTAACCAATGCAATCTGCTGTCTATAGCCATCAGTTTGTCTTCAATAGCAAATGAGTGGTTTTACTAAAGCACCCATGGCATTGCCATTTGGTTAAGAGTTCACATCCTACAGCTCAGTTAAAGGATTTGAAAGTAACCTGAACACAGCTGTAGGGTGTTGTGGATGCAGATTTAATTAAAAATGCCACAGTTTAGTCTTGCATAGACTGGATATGCTAGTCTTACAAATGGACTACGGTTATTGGTTAATAATTGAAGCCAGAATTTTGAGCAGGTGTACAAACTTTTCATGGTGTGGACTTGTATGCTTTCTAAATGTTTGTCCTATGTCAGTGACTGGAATTGTATTATGGTATATGCTGGTTGGTTTCCTTTTTAGGGCATATACATCAGTTCTGCATCTCAAAAATACTGTTGGTATTGGGGTACACACATTTATGCAGGCACAAGAGCTCTAACATAAAACTCTTTACATTTCACATTCTTGCTATGTCACAGGTGGCATGGAAAGCCATAAGTGAGTTTTTGCATTGGTGTTGTACATGTATCTTCTAAACATTAAATAAAACAAAGTTTTGCATGTGGGAACACTTAAAGCTTTATGCGTGGGCTCCCTTGCACCTGCATTGGGCAGTGTGGATGTACCCTTAAATGATTGTAAAGGGAATTTTTTAAATGTTGCACTTGCCTGTTTCCGGCCAAAAGCTGACCTGATGCTCCTTTTTTGGGTACTCTCTAAGTGCACCCATAGCAAGCCGCTTGCTATGAGGGCACTTATGTGAGCTATTTGCTCTTCACTGGCCATGGAGGCAGCAGCGAGAGCCGCTGGATCGAGATTCGGCTCAGGTAAGTATAAGAGGAGGGGGGGGGGGGGGGGGGGCGGCTGAACGGCGTTGGTTTTTATGCATTCTACCTTTTTAGAATCACTTTAAAGTGTTAGCTCGAATTTCCTCCAACCAGCATGTTTGACAAGCAGGGTGGATAAAAATTGATTTTTAAGAAATTAAAACTGATTTGATTTTTATTCAAATCAGATTTGTTTAGTACAAATCTAAGTTGTTTTTTTTTGTTTTATTTCTTTAAGATGCAGTAATTTAGTTCAGCATGAAATGGAGCTTAGTTATGTAGCATGAGGCTGTATATTCTGCAATATTTAAATTTTTGGTAAATGCCTTCAATGCATCCAAGCTGAGACAGCATGAACTGCATTGATGCATTTACACATTTTCACAGTAACCATGAGGGAAAAACATGAAATAAAAAATTTGTAATTCTCCAGCTATGTGTGGATTAACCTAAAATCAGTTCTGATATCGCTGTTTTACTAACCTGACAGCTTATTCTAAAACGGAAACCTTTAATTTGGTTTGCAAATAAAGATTCTAACTACCAGCAAGAATGAGTCAGATGCCTTAATTTAAAGAGCACCTGTCATTTTAGATCCATCATGGCAGTGCCTGTTAGCGGGCATCCACTCCTGCTGCCACATCCCTTAACTTGTCAGTGCTGCATCACCAGCTATCCCAATAAAGTGAATGGGACTATCGGTGAGTCTACAGCAGGCCAGAGGAGCCTCCACTGCGGTACAGATGACAGTTGCTGTTTTTAAAAATTAAATCGTGCCTTTTCACTAGTTCATGATTTAAGCCATATCTACCCTGTTGACAAGCCACTTGTTACTGTTCCTTAGTATGCTAAAGGTTCTGTTGGGCATAGGTAATCATGATATGCTTACCCGGACGTTGACATACTCCAGGAGTGAATACTGTACCTAACTGAACACTTGTTGCTACAAAGTCTCTGCAACTGAGTGATAGTTGGATTGTTAATTTTTTTAATTTAAAGATGCGTATGTGGTGATGAGAACTGTACTGCAAAATATTGAGGCTGCTAATGCTGCCCCTTAAAAGGCTTACTGGCTGGCTCTGGCCTCAAAGCTGTGAGCCACTTGAATATTCAAACTTGCAGGTAGTCTAGAATGTCTACCTGAAAATGCATACCAGGATTTTTCATTTTATAGCCACTCAAATCTTTAGATGAGAATGCCAAAAGGGAGGTGAATGGTAGGCTTTTTTATACTATATTGATGCTTTTGAAATAGTTCACATGACAGTTTATGTAGGGCTTGCTACAACATATCAGTTTGAATTCATAACTGTAATTCATGTTTCCAATATTTCAGGCTATGTATACCTGGTTTTTGAGTCGGAGAAGTCTGTGCGTGCTCTGCTTCAGGCATGCACACAAGATTTGCTGAATCAGGATGGACTAAGTGAACACTACTTCAAAATGTCAAGTCGCAGAATGCGCTGCAAGGAGGTAACTGCCTTTCTCAATACATTATGGCAGGAGTACCAAGGGGTTAAACAAGTGACACAATTTTTTGAAGCTTGAAAATGCCTTTTACTTTTCAGTGTGCCAATTTTTGCTCACTGTCTTTGTGCAACATCTAGGTGCAGGTCATTCCTTGGGTGCTGGCCGACAGCAACTTTGTGCGCAGTCCATCACAGCGCCTGGATCCTAGTAAAACTGTATTTGTTGGCGCTTTGCATGGCATGCTAAATGCGGAAGCCCTTGCCTCAATAATGAATGACCTTTTCGGTGGCGTGGTCTACGCTGGCATTGATACTGATAAGCACAAGTACCCAATAGGTGAGCAACATTTTTAGTAACTGATCATTTCAACTGGTGTGTCGCTGTAGAGTAGGGAAAGGTCAGAAACTGTCCCCATCAGAAAGCCAGTGAGGAAAATGTACCCAACACAAATGCAAAGCTTAAAAACTGACAAATTGTAGCAAAAGCATATTTATCCAAGTGGGTGCAGGTATTGATGTCAGATTTTGCTTGGTCTTTCTAACCCAGCACTACGTGCTCTCGTGGTTTTTTCTTTTGACTAGTGGGTGCTGTTCAACAGCGTAGCTAAAAATGAACTTGTCAGTTTGTTCTGTGCCCTTGTTACAAACTAGGAAACAAATTGTCTTGTACCTTTTTCATCTTGCACAGGTTCTGGGCGCGTCACTTTCAACAACCAGCGCAGTTATCTAAAGGCTGTAAGTGCAGCTTTTGTGGAAATAAAAACAGCCAAGTTTACCAAGAAGGTAAGTGTTGACTTGCCTCTTGGCAAAGTGTCTGAACAATATTTGCCCATAAAGTGAAAATTGCACAAATTGATATCTCCCAGGTGTAACTAACATAAGTGCTATGTTGCATAAATGGGCTAGCTGCTAAAAATGAGAGCGATTTAACTTGTAACACCCAGTAAGAGGAGCCTTTGAGGTTAGAAGCATGAAATGTTGTGACACTAGCTGAAGTCTTCAGTCATACCTCAACCTCGACAACCCAGACACAGCCCGTCTCTTCCACTTAACCTCCTCCTTTGCACTTGCACAGTGCATACAATCCACCACCCACTCCAACGGTAATATTCTTGATCTGGTCTTCTCCAACCACGACGCTCCCCACAACCTCACTAACACCCCCTTTCCTCTCTCTGACCACAACCTGATTACCTTCTCTATCTCCTCGTCCTCCAACGCCTACCCCTCCAAATGTCACACTACTACCAGCCGTAACCTCTGCAACCTTAACCCTGCCCCCCTCCACTCTGCAGCTGATCAACTCCATGACAGCATCCTCCCCCTGTCCTGCCCCAACTTGGCTATGACTGCCTACAACAACGCGCTGTCAACAGCCCTTGACTCACTAGCGCCTTTAACCACACGCAACATCAGACCCCGACCGCTCCAGCCCTGGCAGACTGATAACACCAAAATTCTCAAACGACAGTCGTGCCCTGGAGCGACTATGGCGCAAAACACAATCCCAACAAGCCTTCACCCACTACAAATCTGCCTTCCGCACCTACACCTCCTCCCTCCACGCAGCCAAACAAGCCTACTTCCTGACCCTCATCAAGACCCTCTCCTCCAACCCTCGCCGACTCTTCTCCACCTTCAACTCTCCCTTCCCCAACCCATCAGATTATCACCTACTCTCCTCTCCTTTAGGCGCACCCTGAAAACCCATCTCTTCAGGGAAGCCTACCCCCTGCTAACTTGACTGACCTCCTCCACTCTTCCTACCACTCCATCCCCCACAGCTATCTCCTCCTGTACCACTATCCTGTCCCTTCTAGATTGTAAGATCGAAAGAGCTGGGCCCTTGATCCCCTCATGTTTTGCATTGTATTGGTATTCTGTCACATGTTCTGTCCCCCTTTGTAATGTACAGCGCTGAGTGAACTATCAACGCTTTATAAATACTGTATAATAATAATAAAGCTCCTAGTGCCCAACAGGCACACCTAAATATAACTTGCTAGCAAACATGCCTATCTTATTTTGGATGTAATCAATAAACATGACTTTGGCTAAATGTAAGGAATGCCATATGCATTGCTTGTGAAATATTTTTCACAAGTCCTAGACTGCTTATTTGCCCCAGCCCATATTACAGAAGTGACCACAAAGTACATGTCACTGCAAGCAACTCGCCTGAGGCTTTATTACTTTTCGGCCACATGTATGGGATGGAATGTTGCAGCACATGTCTTGTCCCTCAAAGAGCTATGTGATGCGCTTTTCTGAAGGGCTGAATAAAACCGTATTGCCTGTGTGGATCAGCAGCCTGTCACTTGTTGGACTGCAGAACTGCACCAAAAGTCAAGAAACCTCTTACAAAAAAAATAGGGAAGGCTTGTCACGTGTAGTTGCATAACCAAATGTCATTTCAGAGTCTCTTGTTTTTGTGGACAAGCAATGACATTCTAATGTTTGAATTGCAATTCCACATGTTGGGGTTTGTCTTTGCAGTAATTTCTTTGCTGTACATTTTAGAATCGAATGCTGAATTCTAAAGGGGCAGAAAATCTCAACTCCGTAACAGCAAATACTGAAGAGGGGGAAGTCCTGGCAGGAAGCAAGGACTGCTGGGAATGCAGCTGCCAGGAGGCTAGTGTAGCTGACCAGCCTCCTTTTGACAGTCTATGCACTATAGAAGCGCGCTCATTGTAAACTCTGAAGCCAGAATACTGGCATCAGTGTTTACAATGTACACCTTGCGGAGCATGACGCAGGTGCCAGAATGGAGTACTGCCATGTTCTGGACAAAATCACTGGTCCTAAAGTGTAGATTCTCAGCTCCTTTAGTAAATTAGACTCATCGCTGTAAACATTTTTGGTACTGTCCAAAAATCTGAAATTAGGTACAGCAAACCTTTAAACATGCCTCTTCACCTACTCCTGTTCAACTTCTAGGAAAAGACTAAAATGGTTAAGTAATTCTGGGATTGGTTTAGAATACTTTTGCCATGGTGGTTTCAATATTAAGTAAATTCATGATACAGTGGAAATCCCTTTCTTCTTTCTAGGTTCAGATTGACCCTTATCTTGAAGATTCGGTGTGCCAGGCTTGCAATTCCCAGCCTGGTCCATTTTTCTGCAGAGACCAGGTAATTCTAAATCCACCAAAGTGGCTTAGACCAACATTCCTTATAACCTCCAAGCTTGTTCAGTGCAAGGAATAAAATGCGGTGCCCTGTGATAGTCTTGTGCTTTACTTCACTTTGGGTTAATTGCCGGTTTGCTGCTTTGCATCATTCCACTTTCATTGAATTTTAACCTTTAGGGACTCGTTTTACATATGGGGGTGTTCCGTAAAATGTAGTTTGACCTGTAGCTTTGCCAAATGTATGACAAAAGGTGCATGTTACCACAACTGTGGAAGGCCCAGAAGGGTATACCCCCGCTGACAGCTAACTGAATGTAGACCTGTATAGAGGTTGGCAACATGGTAAGGTAAGATGCTCATCCTGGTTATCAGATGTTTACAGCAGGTTTGAGACTCAAAATTCCAAATACTTGCAGTACACTTGAATGCATGTCCCATAAATGGCATTGCTTGTGCAAAACTAGCAGGAAGGAATGTTTGATTTCATTATCGGGTATTAAAACTTTAAAATTTAACAGTAAAAATTCCATTCAGAGCTTTGTTTCAGGTAGATGACCAGGTATTGCATCACCACAGGCTGCATTTTTACCACCACTACGGCCCAGACTGCTTATATGGTACTCCGGTACTTCCTCCACCTTTCAGCACACTCTGCCAAGTCTACCCCAAAGTCCTCCTCACAATGAAGAGGCACAAAGAGCATAAGACAGTGGTTAGTTTGCATTCCTTTCAGATGTCCCAGACCTATGGGTTCAATCCGTGATCTCAAAAGGGTACAAAATTTCAGTCTCTTCAGGGACACTGTTGGGGTGTGATCAATCTGGGTGCCAGGAGTCTGACAGCCTTAAAAGAAATGTGTGATTCTCTCCTGGACAGAGAATCGCTGTAAGCATATAGATTCATTACAATGATTTATTTCAAGCATTTCTTTGAGGATTATGGTTTACAGCTAGTGAAACCCCAAATTCAGTATCTCAAATTTAGAATATTGTGAGTTCAATATTGTAGACTCATGGTCTCATTCTAATCGGCTAGCTCAAAACGCCTGTAAAGGTTTCCTGCTGTTTAAAAAATTTATGTGTATTTTGTATATCCTAGACTCTGGTTTATTATAATTTATATTTTTTACGATATGGTTTATTAAACCACTCTTGTCACATAGGTAACCACTTTCTGCTTCAGCTCCTTGCTGAAAAAAATTTCCTTTTTTGAGAAGTGTAATTTGGTTACAGTGACAGTACTGATTGCAGTGAGTTGGCAAAACCCGCTTTGATGGGCAGATCCTTTGTTTTAAATGGTTGCCATCTAGCTACAATCATGGAAGACTGCTGACTTAACCGTTCTCCAGAAGACTGGGATGACCGCAGCCTTGAGAGGATTGTGAAACAAAAGCCATTCAAGAATTTGGGGTAGATTCACAAGGAGTGGACTACGGCTGGTGTCGGTGCTTCAGGAGCTACCTCACAGACATATCCTGGACATGGGCTACAACTGTCGCATTCCTCGTATCAAGCCACTCCTGAACCAGAGACTAGGTCGGAAGCATCGTACCTGGGCTAAGGAGAAAAAGGACTGGACTGTTGCTCAATGGTCAAGTCATCTTTGGATTAAAGTAAATTTTGCATTTAATTTGTAAATCAAGGTCCCAGAGTCTGGAGGAAGAGTGGAAGAGCCCCAAATCAGTTGCATGAGATCCAGTGTGAAGTTTGCAGTCAGTGATTTGTGGAGCCATGTCATCTTCTGATTTTGGTCCACTGTGTCCAAAGTCGGCACAGTCCACTACCAGGAAATTCTAGAGTACTTCGTGCTTCCCTCCAGCTTTATGGAGATGCTGACTTAATTTTCCAGCAGGACTTGGCACCTGCCCCCACTGCCAAAAGTACCAGTATCTGGTTTAATGATCATGGTATCACTGTGCTTGATTGGCCAGCAAATGTGCCTGACCTAAACCCCATAGAGAATCTAGTATTGTCAAGAGGCAGATGAGACACCAGACCTAGCAATGCAGACAAGCTGAAGGCTGCTATCAAAGAAACCTGGACTTCCATAACGCCTCAGCAGTGCCACAGGCTGATCTCCATGCCATGTTGCTTTGATGCAGTAATTACTGCAGAAGGAGCCCTGACAAAATACTGTGTGCATACTGTACATGAACACAGTTTTCAGTATGGCAACATTTTTTGTATTAAAAATCCTTTTTTTGGTCTTATGTAATCTAGTTACTGAATTTTAGGTTTTCACTAGCTATGCAAGCCATAATCAAAAATGCTTGAATTGTATCACTGTGTAATTTATATAATGACTCAAGCTTTTCAGTTCAAAAAGTGTGTGGGATTTTACAAAAAACTAAATGTATTTGCAGAAAAGCTATAGAATCTACAAATTATGGTACGTATATACTGGAATTTTCTAATTTATTTTTATACTAGTAATTGCAGCAATCAATGACTTATAGTGGAATTGCAGTGGACATTTTTAGACTAACTCCCACTTTGTGGGAACCAGTGACACTGGTGATCAGTGTTAATATACTGATCACGTTACTAATTACACTGGTTGGGAAGGGGAAAAAAGAGGGTTAAGAGTACCTAGCTTTGTGCTTGGTGTACACTAGGTGGTGCTTGTACTAGCCTGGTGCATCATTTTTTCACTTTGATTTTTGGGGTGTCTGAATTTAGTCCTTTTTGTAGGTTGATTTTCATTTCCATCAAATGATGGGGCATCCTTGCATTCCTAAAACATTACCAGTCCATATTGTATAGATATCTAGCATATTTTTCCCTATTGAGATCTGATGTTTTTAAAGTGGGTTTTTTTTTTTTTTCTGGAGCAGTGTGTGTATAATATATACTATATTGCCAGAAGTATTGGGACACCCCTCCAAATCATTGGGTTCGGGTGTTCCAATCGCCTCCATGATCACAGGTGTATTAAATCAGGCACGCAGACTGCTTCTACAAACATTTGTGAAATGGGTTGCTCTCAGGAGCAACATTTTCCTTTCTTCCTCTGTTATACCACCACCAGCAGTTGACTGTGGAATATTTAGTAGCAACTGGGAACACTTGTACAGTGAAGGAAATGAGTATTTGATCCCCTGCTGATTTTGAATGTTTGCCCACTCACAAAGAAATGATCAGTCTAAAAATCAAATAGGTGTATTGTAACAGACATGTATTTCTTTGGAATTATTTGTTCTAACAAATTATGCACTGATTTGCATGTTCATGAGGGAAATACGTATTTGATCCCCTTCACAAAACTTGGCTTAGTACTTGGTGGCAAATCCCTTGTTGGCAATCAGAGGTCAGACGTTTCCTGGAGTTGGCCACCAGGTTTGCACAAATCTCGGGAGGGATTTTAGCCCACTCCTCTTGGCAGATCCTCTCTAAACCATTAAGATTTGGTGGCTGACGTTTGGCAATTTGAACTTTCAGCTCCCTCCAGATTTTCACTCGGATTAAGGTCTGGAGACTGGCTAGGCCACTCCAGGACCTTAATATGCTTCTTAAGCCACTGCTTTGTTGCCTTGGCCGTGTGTTTTGGGTCATTGTCATGCTGGAGCATCCATCCACGACCCATTTTCAATGCCCTGGCTGAGGAAAGAAGGTTCTCACCCAAGATTTGATGGTACATTGCCCTGTCCATCGTCCCTTTGATGCGGTGCAGTTGTCATGTCCCCTTAGCAGAAACACCCCCAAAGCAGAATGTTTCCACCACCATGTTTGACAGTTGGGATGGTGTTCTTGGGGTCATAGGCAGTATTCCTCCTCCAAACAGTGAGTTGAGTTGATGCCAAAGAGCTCGATTTTGGTCTCATCTGACCACAGCACTTTCAACGAGTCCTCTGCATCATTCAGATGTTCAGTGGCAAACTTCAGAGGACTCGTTGAAAGTGCTGTGGTCAGATGAGACCAAAATCGAGCACTTTCAACGAGTCCTCTGCATCATTCAGATGTTCAGTGGCAAACTTCAGAGGACTCGTTGAAAGTGCTGTGGTCAGATGAGACCAAAATCGAGCTCTTTCAACGAGTCCTCTGCATCATTCAGATGTTCAGTGGAAAACTTCAGATGGGCCTGGACATGTGCTTTCTTGAGCAGAGAGACCTTGCGGGCACTGCAGGCTTTCAATCCTTGTCGGTGTAGTGTTACCAATTTTCTTGGTGACTGTGGTGCCAGCTGCCTGGAGATCATTGACAAGATCCTCACGTGTAGTTCTGGGATGATTCCTCACTGTTCTCATGATCATTGACACTCCACGAGGTGATCTTGCATGGTGCACCAGACCTAGGGAGACTGACAGTTGTTTAGGGTTTCTTCCATTTGCGAATTATTGCACCAACTGTTACCTTCTCACCAAGCTGCTTGGTGATAGTTTGATAGCCCAGTCCAGCCTTGTGTAGGTCTAAAATCTTGTCCCTGACATCCTTGGACAGCTCTTTGGTCTTTGCCTTGGTGGAAAGTTTGGAATCTGATTGTGTGCTCCTGTGGACAGGTCTTTTTATACAGATAACAACAAAATGAGATTAGCAGCACTCCCTTTTAAGAGACTGCTTCTAATCTCAGCTTGTTAACTGTAAGACACCTGGTAGCCAGAAATCCTGCTGAATGATAGGCAATCAAATACTTATTTCCCTCATGAGCATGCAAATCGGTGAATAATTTGTTAGACATGCATTTCTTTTGATTTTTTTGTTCTGTCTTTGTTACAATACACCTACCATTCGATTTTTAGACTGATCGTTTCTTTTGAGTCGGCAAACATTCAAAAGCAGCAGGAGATCAAATACTTATTTCCTTCACTGTATAGTACCACAAAGTAGTAGGCCACGTAAAATGACAGTGGGGTAAGTGTATGCTGAAGTGCACAGAAGTCGCTAACTGTCTGAGTCAATAGCTTAATACCTCCAAACTTTGTGTGACCTTCAGATTGGCACAACACTGTGTAGACAACTTCATGGAATGGGTTTCCATGGCCGAGCAGCTGCATCCAAGCCTTACATCACCAAGTGCAATGCAGAGCAACAGATGCAGTGGTGTAAAGCATGCCAATACTTGACTCTAGAGCAGTGGAGACATGTTCTTTGGAGTGACCAATGACACTCTTCTGTCTGGCAATCTGATGGACATGTCTGGGTTTGGCAGTTGCCAGAACGGTACTTGACTGCATTGTGCCAAGTGTAAAGTTTGGAGGGGGGATTATGGTGTGGGGTTTTTCATGGGTTGGGCTTGGCCTCTTAGTTCCAGTGAAGGGAACTCATTAAGGCATCAACTTATCAAGAAATTTGAACAATTTCCTGCTCCCGACTTTGTGTGAAGACTTTTGGGATGGCCCCTTCCTGTTACAACCTGACTGTGCGCCAGTGCACAAAGCAAGGTCCATTAAGACATGGATGAGAAAGTTTGGGGTGGAGGAATTTGACTGGAATGCTCAGTCCCGACCTCAACCAGATATTGGAGACTGCAAGCCAGGCCGCCTTGTCTGACATCGGTGCCTGACCTCTCGAATGCGCTTCTGGAAGAATGGTCAAACATTCCTAAACCTTGTGGACAGCCTTCCCAGTAGAGTTGAAGCTGTTATAGTTGCAAAGGGTGGGCAAACGCCATAATGAATCCTACGGACGAAGACTGGGATTCATTAAAGTTTGTGCATGTAAAGGCAGGCTTCCCAGTACTTTTGGCAATATAGTGTATATTTATATAGTCTCTCCAGAAGTAGGATGTACAATGTATATGAACTGGGAGTCACATGAAGCTTTATGAACAGTGGATGGGGGATATAAACCATTTCTATTGTACTAAAGCCTGACTTTTTTTTTAATGGATATTTTAATGCACAATACTGGTAAACTTTTTTACTTTAAATTTAATTGTAATGCCTTTATATCAGCTAACATGTCATTCATGCTTTGTATAATGGTTTTGCACAGAGAATCCAATTTTCTCTTCTAGGGTCCCTGCCAATGCTTCTGTGCCCTCCAGACTTTAGAGTGCCTATAGTCAGATAAAATCTTTCCCCCTTAGAACCACTTATTTCCCATGGGGTGTTGCTTCTTTCATGAACGGTGTATTGTGTATACAGACATGTAAGAACTGTGTACTGAGCTTGTATATGTGCTGCACTGTATTTTCTGATGAGAAAATTTTTTATATGCAGGCCAAATAATGGATTACAAAATAACAATCAGGGCTGAAACGACTAATCGACATAATGGATTATGAAAATAGTTGTCTATGTACAGCTGCACCAAAGCTTAACTGAACAAGCCGAAGTTAGAAGCGGGTTACTATGCACAGCCTAACCAGTTTAGTAAATCTCCCCTTTCACATGTCAATAGCAGTGAACACTGTCCAAGTTTCTGAGCTCTCAATGTGTAAAATTTGAGGCAAAGGTATAGATGGCACATTAACTCAAAACTCGGAGGACTGCACGTAATCCTAAAGTCTAGCCAGGGACATAATCCTTCAAGTCTTCCTGAATAACATCCTTTACCATAGGTTCACACCTAAAGTGTTTTCCGCAGCATTTTGCAGAAGCTCACTATAGTCTATTTAATATTTCCTATGGGACAGGTTCACATCTCTGTGTTTTTCACCCAGTGCGATTTTTGGAAAGGGTTGGACTTTAATTGCAAAATTGCGTGTTTTTTGTTTGGTTTTTTTTTTTTTTTTTGTTTCTATAGACCTCAATGGAAACGTAAAAAACATTTTTGCCGGGTTTTTGATAGTTTTTGCATTTTTAAATGTGCCTATTAAAAACTGCATGTGCGAAATGCTCTGCAGAAACTGATCAAATGCACACTGCATAGGTGTGAACCTAGCCTTAAAGTGGAGTTCCAGCGGGAAAAAAAATAGCGGCTAGAAACACTGTAGCTGCTGACATTTTAAAAAAATACACTTGTGTGTCAAGCAGTGTCCTTGCCACTGCTGGTTTCACCGGCTGTCTTCTCTCCGTGGCGTGGGCATTGGCAGTGGGAGCACCCGGCTGTGACAGCTTGCAGCTTCACAGCCGGATGCCCACTGCACATGCGCAAGAAGCGCTGCACTTTGTGAAAGGGTTCCAGAAAACTACGGGGCCAATCACGTGTGCAGAGGACTATGGGGAGGGGGGAGGACAACTTCTGATTGCCTAGGTGATTGCAGTGGGAGCGGGTACCTGTCAAACTCTGGTACCCGCTCTCCTAAGGTGGCAATCCTTAATGGGGGGGCAGGTGACAGGCTTAAAGCAGAACTTTCCCTTTTGGGTGGGGCTCCGCTTTAAGGAGTTAGTCCGCCTACCAATATAAGTTCACCTTTATAGGAAGAAAATACTGCACTACCCCCCCCCCCCCCCCCAGTAAAGTGCAACTAATTTTTGTTTTCCGAAGACTGCAGAGCACTGCACCCACAATCGGCAGCTTGTGGGTGAAAATCTGTCTCCTGCGGCCTGGGATTGCTGTCTGCCCATACCCTGTACAGACAGGCAGTTACCTGAGAGCAGGAGGATCAATAGACTACAAGCGCTCACCAGCACTCTGTTCATGGGAGGACTACATGCTCTTTGCCACAATGGCTGATGTTTCCTGTGAATGGATAGACTACAAGTACCAATGACCCGGCCACATGTGGCATCATGGCTGAGCTTTTGTAGGCATGCCCTCTAACATTTCTACTTTAGTGGTACAGCACATACTACTTGGTAATGCACATCAGTGTTTTTTACAGTTTGTAATTTATCTGCCATTTTTGTGAAGTGTGGAAAATGCCTCAGTGAATTTGTCCATAGTTGTCTAAGCCCTTAGTCCAGTGCTAAATAGTTAAGAAATCAGTGTTTCAAAAGTAATCCTTATACCTTTTTCTTCAAGGTTTGCTTCAAGTATTTCTGCCGTTCCTGCTGGCACTGGCAGCACTCAATGGAGATCCTCCGTCACCACCGCCCACTCATGCGCAACCAGAAGAGCCGTGATTCCAGCTAATGTTGCCAATAGAAATATGCTTCAGAGCAAGTGTGCCGAAGAGATGATTAGGTCCTGTGCCCCTCTAGGCAGCACATGGAGCACTTGTAACTTTTTGTTGACAGGAGTCAGTGGATGGTGGGGGAAGTCACATGATAGTGGTTTGGCACTTACTGTACATTGAAATAGTTTTTGCACTTGTGCACAGTGAGTTTTGCCAAGGATAGAGGATTTTTCTTTTATGGTTATGGAGGTGCATATTTTTGCCTCCCAATGTTTTGCAGTTTCCATTGTAGTCCTCACACTTGCTGAGTGTAAGCAGTGTGTGGACAGTTGTCTGAAGGTTTGACTATTAATGCCTCAGTCTTTTTTTGGTTTTTTTTTGTTTTTTTTTTTGTTTTTTTTATTGCAGGCGCTTCTTTTACATTCCTTGCAAATACTGCAGGTATTCATGACAGTTGCCCAGTTTTTTGCCGTTGCCATACAGTGCCTTCCGATGCCTTCCAATTTCTTTAATGTCCCATCTGAACTGCATAAACTGGTTGTTCAGTTGGCATTTTACTGGAACAACAATAGCAGTATCTGCTCTTTATTTAGAATCAAATCATATTTCATATTTTACCCTCTGGGATTTTTACTAGTTCCTTTTTACACTCTTAGATGGTTTTTAAGTCAAATTTTTTTTTCCTGGCAGCTTTTAACATTACTGCAACTTTTCTGTTTCTGGGAGCTGCTAGTTTGAGAATAAACATAAAATATATTTGTACAACTGAACTTCCAACAAAAGACAGACTTGAGGCCTTGGCTGAAACAGATGATGACCTTGTGTGTGTATATAGTTTTAAGGATGTTTGTTGCACTTTTTTAATTTGCACTTCAGGGGATGGTAGTTTTTAATCACTTAATGTTTGGCTGGACAGTAAAGGGCTGTATTGTATATTTTCTTTTAAAAATGGGGTAGAGGCTAGAGAGATGAGATCTTTCTCCTGGAGGGGATGTGCCCATGCTCTTAGGTATTGAGTGTTTTTGTTATAGGAAGAAGCTGACCTATGAAAACTGTTGCTAGCCTTTTTGAAATGTGTCCATGTTTTATTTCTGTCCCCCTTCTGTTTGGAAGCTCCGTGCCAAAGATTCCACTGTCTGTAATGTTCCCTCTTTCCAGTACACGCTGAGCTAAGTCTGCACTAGCTGCCCTGTGCGGGTATTTTCTGTGAAGCTGTGTGTAAAGTCTCTACCTCATTGTAGTTATGCAAGCAGAAAAATGCACTTATCCTACAGATGTGGTGTCGTTTTCTTTGTTTTTTTGTTTTGGCACATAATAAACACGTTGAAGCAGTATGTGTGACTGGGTGTTTTTTTTTTTTTTTGTTTTTGTTTATTTCTGGTTTAAACATTTACATGCACTTCAGCATTTAGGCCTCATGCTCCCTGGATATTTTCACAGCTGCTGCTTAGGGGTGTTTGATGTTTTTGGTTGTTTTTTCCCGAGTCATCTTCTAGGACAGCTCACTTGAGAGATAGGGCTCCTCCCAGGAAACACCTGCTCCACCTTTTTTTTTTTTCCCCCCCTTTATAGGCGTCCTCTCTCCCATTGGCCCCCAGTTTTAGTGTTTCCTCCGGCCAGGAAGGAGCTACGCCCGTTTTTTATTTTTGTCTGGGCTCTCTGGCGGAGTACAGAGGGTCCCTGGCTGAGGCCCCCCCCTTCCTCCAAGCGAGGCAGGGGCCTTGTGAGGGGGGGGACCTTTCAGCCAGTTTCACACTGGAATGCCCGTTGTAGGGTGGGGGCGTCGGCCCCAGATGGTCCCAGCGGGGCAGAGCCCGCTCCGCCGACCGAGGCATTGGTGCCTTTCCCTGCGGGGTTTCAGGTAAGTCTTACCTGCTCCTGGATCCCGGCAGCATGGCCAGGAGGCTCGGCTGCGGAAGGTCTGGACGCTGCGATCGCGTCACTGCCGGGTGTCGTCACTTCCGGCGCAGGAGCATGGAACGGCCGCCGCCATCTTGGAAATGGGCGGCGGACCGTGGAAGGAACCCGTGCCACGGCCGCTTCTCCACTAGCGGCCGTGAGAGGGGGGTCGGCGAGGGGGGATCGCAGGGGGGGGGGGGGGACGGAGCCCACCAGCCCTGAAAAAACGCCGCACCGAGGCAGAGTCTGCGGCAGCATGGAGGCAGATCTGTCAGGAGCGGGGGAGGCCTGCAGTAAGATGGGCCCACAGGAGGAGGATAGAGGGGAGAAAGAAGCTCCTTGTGAGCAGAAAAAGAAGTGTGCCACTTGTAGGAAGAAACTGGCGAGCTCCTGGAGGAAGCAGCTCTGCCAGGGGTGCATAGACAAGCTCATCAAGAAGGAGTCTGGATCTCTTTTTAAAGACTTCCTACAGAATGACACAAGAGATGTCCAAGACATTTCAAAGCTTCAGGGAACAGAAGCCGGGGCCGGCCCAGGATGAGCCCCAACCGGGCACTTCTGGCACCCAAGGGGGGAAAAAGAGGAAGCTGGACAAGGTAGCGCCGGTAAGGGACTGGGAAGAGGCCGAACAGTCGGACACCTCAGACTCGGAGGAGGGTGAGATTGAGGCTCAGGGCCCAAAGGCAGACAGGTTCCTTTTTCAGGTGGAAGACACGGAGGACCTGTTTAAGGTGATCTATGAGACCCTGGATCTGGAGGAGGAACAGCAGGACCTCTCTCTCCACGACCAACTGTACGCAGGGCTACAGGCAAAAAGCAGCCGTACATTCCCAGTACACCCTGCCCTATGGTCCACGATCAGGAGAGAATGGGAAGAGCCAGAGAAGAAGGCTTTCCTTCCCAAGAACCTCAAGAGACGTTTCCCCTTTAAGGAGGAAGATGCCTCGGTTTGGGAGACTTGCCCAAAGCCAGACGCCCCTCTCTCGAGGATCTCTAAGGACACGGACCTGTCCTTTGAAGACGGTGGGTCCCTAAAGGACCCGATTGATCGGAAAGCGGATGCCTTCCTGAAGAGGGCATGGGAAGCGTCCGCAGTGAATTTTAAACCTGCAGTGGCAACGACCTGCGTGTCCAGAACCCTGGATGTGTGGTTGGGGCAGCTCCGTTCGCATCTGGAACAAGGCACCCCGGGGGAAGAGATTCTGAAATCCCTTCCGGTGCTGGAGAAAGCGGTAGCCTTCATCGCGGACGCATCAGCAGAGACCATCAGACTCTCTGCTAGATCTACAGCGCTCATAAACACGGCGAGGAGGGCTATCTGGCTGAAATCTTGGCAGGGGGATCTGGCCTCCAAGTCTAAACTCTGTGGCCTGCCGTTTGAAGGAAAACTCCTTTTCGGCCCGGAGCTGAATTCAGTCCTGGAAAGGTCGGCCGACAGGAAAAAGCTTCCCGGTCCCCAGCAGGCAGGTTGGACGGAAGGGGTTTCGCCCATCCAGGCGATACACGTTGAGGGAAGCTAGGTTCCAAACCCAGCGCCCAGGCT
Source organism: Staurois parvus (assembly GCF_062004578.1). Lineage (NCBI taxonomy): Eukaryota > Metazoa > Chordata > Amphibia > Anura > Ranidae > Staurois > Staurois parvus. The sequence goes on along the minus strand of NW_028319601.1, from coordinate 3,206,966 downwards.
GGGGCGCGAGAAGAGGCAGGAACGAGCCGAGAGGCAGGGGAGGGTTCCTTTTCAACCCCAGCCAGAATAGACCCAAAACCCAGCCGAAGTGACTGGAGAGGCCAGGTGGGAGCGAGGCTGGGGCGCTTCCACGCACAATGGCTAAGGATAACCCAGAACACCTACATTCTGGAGGCCATCCACAGGGGGTACAGAATAGAGTTCACAAGGGCCCCCCCTCAGATTCTTTGCAACACCCCTGCCAAAGGACAGGGCCATGGCGGATGCGTTGGACCTCCTACAAGACATGCTCAGTCAGAACGTTATCTGCCAGTTGAGAGAAAGAAATGGGAGAAGAATCCACTTCCCCTTTCCTCCTCTAAGGAAAAAACCGTCAGGTACTTACAGGATGATATTGAATCTGCGGAAGGTGAACGAGTTCGTGAGGCCCAGCAAGTTCCGTATGGAATCCATATACACGGTGAAGGAACTCCTTTCACCTGGGGTGTTTATGGCCTCGATAGATCTGCAAGACGCATACCTGCATGTCCCGATAAGAGAAGATTCCAGGAGATTCCTGAGGTTTGCGCTGGAAGGCGAAAAGGGTCCGGTGCTATTTCAGTTCAACACACTCCCCTTCGGCCTGTCGTCGGCCCCGAGGATATTCACCAAGATTCTAGCGGAGCCTTTAAGAGTTTTGAGACTGAAAGGGATAAACCTCATCCCCTATTTGGACGACCTGCTTTTATTTGCGGACACAGAAGGAGGCCTGAGATCGCACATCGAACGTACGATATATTTTCTGGAAAGTTTGGGGTGGCTTATCAACAAGGAGAAGTCACAGCTAACCCCCTCCAAGAGGATTACGTACTTGGGGTACGTCCTGGACTCCGCACAGGCCCGATCGTACCTAACATCAGAAAAAGCCCTCAACCTGCGGCAGGACACAAGGGCCCTCCGGAGGATGTCGACCTGCACGGTCAGGACCGCGATGAGAATAATCGGGCGGATGACAGCGGCAATACCAGGGGTGCAATGGGCGCAACTTCACTCCAGGGTTCTGCAAAATCACACCCTTTCCCACTGGAACGGCAGCCGAGCAGGTCTGAATTCCAGGATCCGCATCACGCACGAAGTGAAGGAATCGCTAAGGTGGTGGGGAAGCATCCTCACCTTGGAACGAGGAAGAAGTTGGAGGCTGGCCAGCCCAGTGCGGATCACCACGGATGCAAGCATGACTGGTTGGGGCGCACATATGGAAGACGGCCTGGCCCAGGGCACGTGGGGTGCAGTAGACTCCAGCAGGTCGTCAAATTACAGGGAGCTGTTGGCAGTTTTCAAGGCACTTACGACCTTTCAGGAAAAGATAAGGGGGAGAGGTGTCCAGATTCTCTCCGACAATACCACTGCAGTGGCGTATTTGAACAGGCAGGGAGGCACAAGGTCCCCAAGGCTGATGGAGTTGGCCGGATCCCTCCTGAGCTGGGCGGAGGAAAACCTAGAGTTCATCACGGCAGTACATCTGAAAGGGGACCTGAACCAGTTGGCGGATCAGCTGAGCCGAAGAGAGGTCATCCAGACAGAATGGTGCCTCAGCCAGTCAGCGTTCGATCAGATTTGCGCCAGGTGGGGCTCCCCCTCTATCGATCTATTTGCCAACGGCCAGAACACAAAGCGGGAAAGGTACTTTTGCCTGCAGAAGGACCCCAAAAGCGAGGGGATAGATGCGCTAGCCCAGCAGTGGGAAGGAGACCTCCTTTATGCCTTCCCTCCATTCAGACTACTGCCGAAGGTGATACAGAAGATCCAGTTGTCTCAAGCCAAAGTTATTCTGATCGCGCCATTCTGGCCCAAGAGATCTTGGTTCTCCCGGTTGAAGGAGCTCAGTTTAGCAGACCCTTGGATGATGCCACCCACACGCGATTTACTCACCCAAGGGAGGGTGATGCATCCTCATCCAGAAAGGCTGTCCTTAGCGGCGTGGCTTCTGAGCGGGACAGGCTAGCAGAAAAGGGGCTGTCGGCAAGAGTGGTCGCCACCCTCTTGGATGGCCGGAAGAGGTCGACGAACGCCTTGTACGACAAGGTCTGGAAGAAGTTTTCCGCCTGGAAGGTCAGAAACGAAGCATCGGGCACGCCCATTTTGCATACAGTTCTTGAATTCCTTCAAGCCGGGGCGGATAAGAATCTGGCCGCCAATACCCTCAAAGTACAGGTAGCGGCTCTGTCGAACTTTCTCGAGCTGAGGTTGGCGGCAGACCCATTAGTAATCAGATTCCTGAAGGCTATCTCCAGGCGCTGTGCCCCGCCCATGCCAAAACTCCCCACATGGGACCTGGGCACAGTCCTGAAGAGCTTTCAGCGGGGGCCTTTCGAGCCGCTGGATGAGTGTTCGCTCAGATCTTTGACTCTTAAAACCATCCTCACGGCACTAGTTTCTGCCCGCAGGGTCAGCGAGTTGCATGCCCTTTCAGTGATCGAGCCGTACTGCACCATCTTATTGGATAGAATCATCCTCCGCACGGACGCGGCCTTCCTACCTAAGGTCGCGTCACACTTCCATAGATCTCAGGAAATAGTAATACCTTCCCTGGCGGCCGATCCGGACAGCACGGAGGACTATAGCAGGTTAGACGTTAGAAGGTGTTTGATCACGTACATCGAACGCACAAAGACATGGAGACACTCGTCCCGGCTTTTCGTCCTATTCCAGGGGCCAAAGAAGGGGGACGGTGCCTCCAAGGGCACAATCGCCAGATGGATCAGGGAGGCAGTTTCGGAAGGTTACAAGTCGGCAGGCCTGTCACCACTGCCCGGCCTAAAAGCCCACTCCACGAGGGCCACTGCGGCCTCCTGGGCGGAAAAAGGGGGGGCCTCCCCCGGACAGATCTGCAGAGCCGCAACGTGGTCCAGTTTCGCCACCTTCACTAAGCATTACAGGCTGGATCTGATCGGCAGCAAGGACCAGGCATTTGGCAGGAAGGTCCTACAAGCAGGGTGCCCGCCCTAATGTACGTATTTCTATTCTACTCCTCTCAAGTGAGCTGTCCTAGAAGATGACTCGGGAAAACGCAGTTATTTACCTGTTAACTGTATTTCCAGGAATCTTCTAGGACAGCGTAACTCCCCCCCGATTACTGTTTGATCACACAATTATGTGCAGGTATGTTGCGAACCTATGGGGGATATCTTTATTACCGGTTTTCTTTGTTTTCTCCTAGGCCTTCGGTCATATTCTTATACTGGGGGCCAATGGGAGAGAGGACGCCTATAAAGGGAAAAAAAAAAAAAAAAAAAAGGTGGAGCGGGTGTTTCCTGGGAGGAGCCCTATCTCTCAAGTGAGCTGTCCTAGAAGATTCCTGGAAATACAGTTAACAGGTAAATAACTGCGTTTTTGGGTCTGTTTTTCCTCCTAAACTCCAATGTATGTTAGCTTATGTCTCCATGCACGCAAACTGAGGCAGGAGAAAAAACCTTCTGCCAGTACATCCAGGGGTAGCAGTGTTTTGGCAGAAAAGTGCCTAAAACATCTAAAAGCTCTTTAATGCTAGGCACGAATAGCACTTGATCATTACTTTCAATGGTCATAAATTCTGGCTAATAAAATGAATTGACTCCCAAATACTTGATGCTGGTAAATGCAGCTAAACACATTATGCACTTGTACCAGTGCCAGGCATTTTATTTTTGTACACTTAGAAGCCTCCTCCTGGCAGCAGCGGTTTGAACAGTCCAGTGTGCATGAGGCCTAAAGGATATTTCTACTTTTTGCAGTCAACTTTGAGAATCTTCCAATTCTCACAGCATACCTAAAACCTTTAAAAAAAAAAAAAAAAAAAAAAAAAAAAAGAAAATTCTTGAAAAGATCTTAATTTCAGGACTCTCGGTCCTGAAGAGAGCATGCAAGGTATGCAAGTAACTAACTTGAATGTTTAAAAATTGCTGGTTGAATTGATCAAATGGGGACCACCCTTGGAGGATATGAGCAATGGGCCTGTCCAAGCTGTGTGTGTTTTTTTTTTTTTGTTTTTGTTTTTTTTTTTTTTATATGTATAAAGGGTCTGGGGAGGATGGTTAAATATTCCTGGCCTAGCTCCAGTAGATCTGGACCATAGTTAGATTTCTAGGTTGACACTCCCTTATCTCTGTACTGCAGTATACCTTCTGTATGGCTTTACTGGAGGTATGTACTGCTATATATCTACAGTCACCTACCTCCAGTAAAGCCATACAGAAGACAGTGGCATGACTCCAGGACCCCTGTGGCCCTGGATGATTGCCGCTTCTTTTAAATGTAACTTAACAGTACATCAAATGAGGATTGTTACTGTATGTTCTGGAACCGGTTTGCAATTGCTTAATAAAGCTTTTGACAAATTGCTGGTTACCATTAATTTTTGCTATGTTAATGAGAACATGTAACATACAGTGGGTGTTAACTGTACTTACACTTTGGCTTAAATCTAGAGATTTTCACTAAACTTCAATTTGACTGCAAAAGTTAACTTCTCAAAGTGCCCTAAAGCAGCTGTCCACATGCTTGGAATACAGTGTAGACATTTCTGAGGTCTTTAGATCAACATTACAAACATTTCAGAGTGGTGGTGGCAGTTAACATACCTGCGTTAACTACTTAATAAGTTGCCATCAGAGTTGAAAGGGTTGACCAAGCATCAAAAGAAGAAAATTGTCAATTTTTATATTTTGGTAAGCTAGAAATGGATATTTAGCCAGTACTGGTTCTGAAAGTTGGCCAAAAATATTAAGTGCAGTATCATAATATGCCACTTTTGTACCTTGGCTACAATCTAGATTTTGGAATGTCCAGACAGATCCATCAAAAACAGAGGTGGTCATCATTCAGTCCAGATGGTTTCATTGTGAATGTAGGCACCAACCTTCTAGCTCTTGAAATAGAACCATTATGTTCTGACACAGCCAGCAAGTTAATATCTAGGAAAATTCCCCTTCATGAAATATCTGCAGAGCCCTGCCTGGATTTCTGAATGACTGCATGGTTCTGTCCTACATTCTGCATCTCTGGGGGCACATAACTAGTACAGTAGGCAGGCCCATTCCTTCATGGAATTTGTAGCTTTTGGAGAGCAGTGCACATGATTGCAGTATATATGCATTGTAGCCCGAAGGGAAGGGCCTTTGTGGGTGGTGCCCCAGGATAACCTAAATTTTAATAGCATGCCAACAATGGGGTGTGTAGACAATTTATGATTTAAATGGTTTTTTTTGATGGGTTTCGTGATGTATTTGATATGTATGGGCTTCAGAGGAAAACATTGCACTGAGCGATTTGACGCTGCATCTACCTAGGTGAGTATAGAGCTGGCATGGGACAAATGCCACTGATCCCTCAGTTCTTCCCCTCCCCTCTGACAATTGTGGCTCTCTGCTCTGGCCCTCCAGTGCTCATTGAAGTGGAAGGGGTGTGAACAGCTGGCTCAGGCTCTCTGCAGCTTGCTGAGGCTGAACCAGCTGCCGGTCCAGGCTTCTGTGCAAAAATCCTGACCATATGGTCAGGATCTGCAGAGCCTGTACAGTCTCAATAGCATCAGCTGACAGCAGGCTTCAGCCTGCTGTTGGCTGCAAATGGGTCGCAGGAGTGCAGAACTAACTCCTGTGCTTGATAGAACAGCTGCCAAAAGCTTTGTCTATACCTTTTTGAGGAATTCATGCAGCAAGGTTATGTACAATATTTAAAACCATCTCACCTGGCCTAGCCATAGCAGATTGATGGCCGTGTGGGATACTCCTCCTTGTGACTGGGCATCATGACGTCCTGTCAAAAGGAGCTGCTCACTGGGCATCATCTGTCACCGGCTGTCCACGGGACACAGCGGATGATATAACTACACCAGCCTGTTACCTTTGTCCATGTGACCTATCACAGCAGTTTCAGAGGCCCTAAAATGCCAGGTTAGTACAAACACCCTCCCCCCCCATTGACCCCTTTTTGGACAGACAATCCAAGGAATTTGGTAAGGGGTATGGTGAGTATTTTGCAGATTTTTTTTTTTTTTCATCAAGGTTTTGAAAGAAAAAAATACATTTGTTTTTCTTTCTTTTTCCAAAAACTTGCAACAAATGAGATCTGCAAAATACTCACCATGCACCTTAGCACATATCTTTGGAGAGTCTGCTTTCCAAAAATGGATAATTTGGGGTAGGATACTTCTACAATCCTGGCATTTCAGGGCCAACACTAGAAGCTTCTGCCACACAGCCCCGTGTTTTTTGTTTTGTTTTTTTGCTAGATAATTACTTTGAACCCCCCGAGCATATGTTTAAAGCAATGGGCCTAGAGAATACAATGTTGGGTGTTGCAAGTTTTTATGTTGTCACAGTATTTGTGACAATTTTTCAAATGCTAATTTTTTGGACAAAAACTTTTTTAATAATGCACAAAAACACCATATATTGATCAATTGTTTAAACTATAAGATAATGTTATGCTGAATAAATGGATACCAAACATGACATGCTTTAAAATTGCACATGCCCATACAACGGCGACAAACTACGTATATTTTTAATATAGATAGGCAATGCTTTAAAAGTATTTACAGGTCACCAATTTATATTTAAACAGGAGGTCTAGTACAGAAATTGCTGCCCCCAATCTGATCACAGCGATACCTGACATGCATGGTGCAATCTGTTTACATACTGACACAGGACTGACGTTTGCATGAGCACAGGAAGGGCGGTGGGGATGGGGATTTTTTTTCCTCTGTACTGTCACTTTTCTTTATATTGCCTGCGATAAGTGATTAAAAAAAATAAAAATATCCCCTCTGATAGCAATAGACAAAGACAGGTTTTCTTTTTTTAGACATCTTGGGTCTATTTAGACTCTAGATCTCTCCTCTGCCCTTAAAGCATCTTACAACACCAAGATCGGTGTGATCAGATGCTTTCCCAATTTAAAAATGATGCTGTTAATATCTGGTGAAATGGAAATTAAGTGCTCATCACTTCCAGTTTCTTAGACCATAGAGATGATTGGAGCCATTCTGGTCTGACTGTATAGTGAGCTGGCAGAACTTCTGGCTGCATTCGAAGAGTCCCCTGTGGGACAGAGCCCATGGAAGGCAGCGGAAGGGGGGGGGTTCCTTTTCTGCTGCTTTTAATGATCCAGCAGCTAATTAGCCACTAGGATTGCTTCAGCATGAAAGCTGACCAGCTGAAAAAAAAATTATACCAGGGTGATGCCTGTAGCTGCAGGCATCACCCCGGTATAACCACTCAAAGTGCAGCAATGTACTAGTATGTTGCTCGTCCATGTTGGACATGTATGTAACAGCTGAGAACACGGGCGTATGATAAATCGGGTCTGTGGACCAATATGACCACAATCCCTTTTTTTTTTTTTTTTTTTTTTGTAATGCCCATGTTGAGGGTTAGGCCCCCAAAAGTGATAGGTTTCCATGCGAATTGTATGACTAGCTAAATTTGGGTGGGCTGCGATGTGGTGATGTGCGTATAAATTGCTTTGGCTCACAATCAATTGGTACAAATCTGTGAAAAACAGCGAAGGAACTAAATGCTAGTGCTGGCAGCAAACTGGCCTGATCACTTTGTTTTTGGGGACAGTATGCAAAGGAGGCACTAGTATAGTTCTGTTCATGATCAATATATTGATCCATACAAATACTATACTAGTAATGGCAGTGATCAGTGACCTATAACGTGAGCGTGATAGTATGCAGGCAATCTAATGCTAACTGACCCTGGCTGGGAGGGTAGCTTACAGACTGACTATCCAATGTTGCTAGTGTCAGTAATACAGTGATCAATTCTATAAACTGACACTGCTAATGGCACTGGCTGGGTGACAGGGTGAGCAAAGGGTTAATAGGGGCGATCAAATGGTTAAATGTGCGATCGAACGTGTGCGTGTAAAATATAGTGCTTTTACTTACAGTGCGGTGTTCTCTTCTTTCCCTGGACCGATGGGGGCAGCGAGGGCGCAGGCGTGTTCACATTCGGAAATAGTGATGAAAGGTTGCACCACTTTGACCAGAACTGCTGCTCGCCCGCACAATACAGGCAGGTGGTCGGCAAGTGGTTAAGAAAAAACAAATTAAATTCTTACTGCAGTATTTTTTTTAAATTTTTTTACATTGTGTGGTGGTTTATGTAAGGATATATTTTACTTATAAAGGGCGTGTCCCTTTCCCTTAGATGAAATATTACAGTGCCTCCAGCCGTTAAAATACGGCATATATTTAGTATACCAATAATTTGGACACCTTGATAATTTGATCACCACTTATTATTATACCTTGAATTCTTTTAGCCAATATGATTTCGTACCATACATACAATTTGCCTTATAATAGATAAATATAAAAATTTATTTATGTACAAAAATGATATATATATTAACGCAAAAGACTGGTGATAAATGAATATTGGTACACACAATCAAAAATATACCCTACCAATGTAATACATAATAAGGTTTCTAACTAATTACATCAATATCACAATTTTTAAATGATCTGCTTATTAATTAAATTTATTAATAATTAATAATTTCGAGTATCTCAAAGGTGATATTCTCACAAGCCGTGGCCATAGGATTGCAAGAAGCTAGCCCTTGATATATTATACTCTGATTATTAATATTCAATAAATTATGAAATATAAAAAAATTTATAATATGGCACCAAACAATTTTTAACAGTAAAAACAGGATCTCTCTACATATATCTCGAACTACCCAATATTGTGATACACTAAGGTAATTCTATGATTCCACACAACGGAGAAAATAGGTAATACAAAATCAAATAAACAATCTCACCGCACCCGGCATTCAGACTAGGCAACTCTCCCGTGGATTTAGCTGGCAGTGGAACGCCTTTAGACTGATGACCACAGGGGAAATTGAGATAGAGTTCAATAGTGTGGGAGAATGTAGGAAGTTATAAGGATAGAGGTTTAGAAATTTAGTAAAGTTTTAGGAAGTTTGAAAGTATGGAAGAGTAGTTATTCAGCAGAGATCTCTTCAGATGTCAGGGTCTTCTTTTGATGAGGTCTTTTCTTTTGATGAGTTTTTTTTTCTTTTTTTTTCTTAAAGGTACAAGGGCTTTTATACCAACTAATCCATTGTTCTAAGATACCTTCCCACCAGGCTTCTTGATTGGCTAGTTGAGAAATGTGTGTACATAAGCTATTTCTCACCTGCCCGCCAGGTGGCGGTCATGTATCATAGAACAATTTGAGTATTTGAGATGACTCATACCTCGGGTGGAATCTTTAAGGTAATTTCAGGGATCAAATATACGTCTTTTTCCAGATATAAGTGATCATACCTATAATATTCTAACTAGGGACCATGGAATATAGGTGTATATTCAGTCATTCCTTCTTGAAATACCATCCTGTTTGTTTCCTGATAAGACATGTAACTAATGCTAGTTTATAATACATCTTACTTTCCATCATCTCAATACTCAAGTTAGTGATATATAGTTCCCATTGCTGAATATTTGGTGGTGTGTGAAACCTATTCTTTATAACACCTCTTTTATAATATGTTTTTGTAGTATATCTTTGTAGTTCTATACAGTCAATTTTTAGACTTAAATGTCCTGAATTTGTTTTAGAATCACATTTTCTATGTGTAGGGAAAAACTCTCTGTTTGCCTGGCTCTTGTATTGGAGTCACAGTAAACAACTGTTAATGCTTTCACCCTTGGTGGACAATAGCATATTGTGATAGTTTGAGAGTTCTGTTGGTTTATCACACTCTGCAAGGTTTGGGTAAGCTCTCAGACAATCAGTTTGGTTCCTCTATTGTCATGTCCAGACCTTGTATATGTTTACCTGCTATTGAAGTCTGAATAATGGTGTTTGACCACCTGTAGAACTTCAAAATAGTATATTGTCTCTGGGAGGAAAAAAAATCCCTTCACCCACCGTCTACACCTCTCCAGCCAGATGGTCATTCGACTTTCTAACCAAGACAAATTAACCCCTTAACATCCGGCTATATTGAGCTGCTTGTCATATAATATTATGTCTTGATAAAGTCATATTTTTGAGACATAATTCAAAAGGTCCACAACAAATCCCCCTTTGTTTGGGGTACAGGCACGTGTATAGGGGTGTCTGCATCGCAAAACATGAGTGGGACCTTTGGCTAGAGTGATCGTTCGTCTTCTCCGGTGAAGTGAATGAAATACCAAAAAAAATTTTTTTTTAATAATAAAATGGCAGCGGTGATGCTGGTTGGTCCTCAACTTGACTCGGCGTCTTTAGATGGACACTTCTGATGACGATCCTGGTCTTGTGATGAGGCCGGCCTGGCCTGGCACATCCACCTTGGGGTCCATGGGTCCTCCGCACGACAGGTCTTAGACGGTCTCCTAGGCGGGTCTTTTCCTCTGGACTGGCCCTTGGTGGCCTGGGACATCAGGTTATCGTCTCCGGATCGATCTCTGGCATCTGGTCTTTCCCACAGGACATTATAGCTTCCTTCTAGGGTCTGGTCATTGACACCTCCGATCGCCGGTCTAGTCATCGTCTGGGCCTTCCTTTCTAAATTATTAAAATGAACAGTTTAAGTATTGGATATATACAAACTTATATTACTGGATCCTGTAAGGGAAAATATGAATTATATGTTCTAAGGAAATTTAATGATTATCTCAGAATCTCCAGATAGGAACTGGTGGGTTAGTCTTCCAACAACTGCAATTGAGACTTTGGATGGCAAGCACGTAATTGGTTGATGTGCACCCATCTATCACTGATTTCACCATACCGGGTAACCTGCAATTTATATGCGACCGGAGAGATTTTATCAATGATAGAGAACGGACCTTTCCAAGATGGAAGGAATTTCCGTTCCTTGATCTGGTCTCTTGCAAAGTTGTATAGATAGACCTTGTCACCAATCTCATATTCCTTCTTGGAGGTTTTGAGATCATAGTATGTCTTAGCACTAGTTGCAGCTCTTTCCAAATTTCGCTGGGCAAAGGCAAAAGCATATTGCAGATGTTTACGTAAATCCTCTATGTACTGGTGTGTGGTGGTAGCATTGATCAAATTTTGATCTGTAGTGCGATACAATAAGTGCTGGGGCAGTACCATCCGTCTACCTGTCATCAGTTCAAAAGATGACATTTTTGTAACTGTATTCGGAGTAGCCCTCAACGCCATCAGGACCAGCGGGAGTTTGACATCCCAATCTTTGCCTGTTTCCTTAACAAATTTCTTAAGGACGTTAACGATGGTCTGATTGTATCGTTCTACACCACCACTAGAGGCTGGCCGATAGGCGATATGCAATTTCCTTTTAACCCCCAAAATTTTCCACAATTTGGCCATCACTTCGCTAGTGAAGTGCGATCCTCTATCAGACTCTATCCTCTGTGGTAGACCAAAACGTGAAAATACATGATTTATTATTAATGCAGCACATGTCTCGGAGCTATTATTTGGTGCTGGTATACACTCGACATACTTGGTGAATAAACATGTAACTGTTAACATATACCGATTACCTCGTGAAGATTTTGTTACGGGCCCAATAAAATCCATTTGAAGGTCTGACCAAGGCATACATATCCCCCTTTTCTGGAGAGGTGCTCTGTGAGTTGGCTTGGTAGGTTGAAATTGGGGACATATTAGGCAACCTTGGCAGTACTCCTTCACATCACGTAACATATGAGGCCAGTAGGCATAATCCCGCAGGATCTCATACGTGATCTTTTCTCCACGATGACCGGAAGTGGGAGCATCATGGGCATGCTGTAGCATTAAACCTCTAAATTTAAGTGGGACGACCCATTGTTGTACGCCACCCTTTGAGGTTCGTATCAACAATCCCTGGTATAAAGAGAATTGGGATTTGGATTTCATTAAGATACGTAAATCCTCCTTCCCACTACATACTTCCTTATTTATGGGATTTTGGTTGGGATCTTCTATATGACTATAAAACAAGCCAATTATTGGGTCTTCTTTTTGGGCAGTAATTAAATCCTCACTAGGAGAATCGTGACTCCACTGTAATGCATTCGGATCACCAGCTGTTCTGGCCTGTTGCCTGGTGACAGCTTCAACCTGTACGGTACCTAAAAATTGATCAATGTCTAACAGTTCACCGGTGATTGCCCCTTCCTTGGCTAGAGAATCGGCCAGATCGTTCCCTTCTTTCTCGGCACCTAAAACCTTGGAGTGGCCTTTGGTCTTCTTGAAGTGCAGGGTGATATCATTGGACCTTACCAGTTCATCAATGTGACAAAAGAGCTTACCATGTTTCACGGGTTTGTGATTACTCTTGTTCATGTTGTTTCGCTTCCACCTAGGGAAATACTCCACAAAACTATTCCTGACATAATTGGAATCGGTTATGATGGCACACTCTTTAATGTTGAATTTTATAGCCATCTCAACTGCTCTAAGGATTGCAGTAAGTTCAGCAACCTGACTGCTTTTTGGTCCAAGTTTGTATCCCGCAGAAATTGGGGTGACACCTTGGGTCCAAACGATTCCAATACCTGCCACTAGTTGGAGCTGTTCCCCATCCTTGTGATGAAAAGCACAACCATCCACATATACACACGGCAGCTGTTTACAGTATTCTTCATCGTAAACCTTGTAGGGAGAGAACAGTTGTTCTTGCAGAAAGTCAGTGTCCGGGGCCTCCATAGCAGGCGTAGTTGCGGAACAATCATGGAGCTCGGCTAGGCCCTGGGCTACTGGACTTTCCTTGTTCTGTTTGTACCGAATTTCAAGAGGCCACCCTTGCAAAGACAAAGTCCAAGCAGTGATGCGGCTATTAGACACATTTCCTCCCTTTATACGTTCACTCTTTAAATACTGTAAAGGCTGGTGTGCCGTTTCAACAATGATTCTCTCTCCCTGAATGTAACTGCGGAAATTCTGTAATGCCCACACGGTGGACAATAGAGCTTTTTCACAGTCACTGAACTTTACTTCAACCGGGGACAAAGTTTTACTGGCATAGGCAATCGCCTTACTGACATCACGTTTCTGGTAAAGAACGGAACTCATACTTACCTGCGTAAACCCTGTCTCTAGATAGAAATTTTTACCCCCTTCGGGATATCCTAGACACGGCGCTTGTGTGAGACGTTCCTTTAATTCCTTCATGGCGTCTTCCTGTTTCTTACCCCACGACCATTCGACATCCTTCTTCAGTAGGTGAAGCAACGGCTTGCTTATCTCGGCGTAGTTATCAATAAATTTACGCGAGTAGTTTACCATACCTAGGAATGATCTCAATTCTTTAAGGTTAGTAGGGACTTTACAGTTCAGAACCGCCTCAACCTTCTTCTTTTGTGGGTTCAAACCTTCAGCAGTAACTTCATGGCCTAGGAAGTTTACCTTCGTGCGACACCACTGGGCTTTTTGTAAGGACAGTTTAACTCCTGCTGCTTTTAATTGGCCCAGGACATGCCAAAGTTCTGTAATGTGTTTGGCCATATCAGTACTTTTGATCAGGATATCGTCCACATATGCCAACGTCCCCCTTTCGAAGGCGTCTGGCATGGCCTTGTGCATGAACGCAGCAAATTCATGTCCGGAATTTATGAATCCGAAAGGCATTCTCACCCAACAATATTGTCGATTCCCAAAACTGAAAGCCAGTTTGTATTGGTCTTCCTCACTCACCTTTATGGTCCAATACCCCTGTGCACAATCCAAGGCTGTGAAAACCTGGGATCCTTGGAGCTTGGCTAGACACTGGTCTATGTATGGGACAGGCCATCCTGACATGTACACACGTTTGTTCAGCTGACGGAGGTCAGTGCACAAACGCCATTGTCCATTGGGTTTTAAAATACCCAGGATCGGGTGGTTATAGGAGCTGTGGATGGGCCTAATTATACCCCTTTCATGTAACTTCCTGATAATCTCAGCTAGAGATTCATAGGAAGCTAATGGTAACCTATACTGTTTTACGAATACTGGTGGGGCATCTGGATCTGTTTGGATCCTAGCGATGTGTAGGTCAGTAGTCCCACAATCGTAAGAATCCTTGGCAAAGATCTCTTGGAATTCAAGGAGAAGCTCTCGGAGCAATTGTCAGTCAAGATCACTGGCACACGCGTCGGCGAGGGCCACCATCTCTTCCACTAACTCCTTGAATCCAGGAAAGCTTTCCGGCTGACCTATCTCACATGCCTCTTCAAGTTTTGTGGTGAGGTCATTGGGTATGTGATGTGTGTGTGTGTGTGTTCTCCTGCCATCCAGGTTCTTTGGGGTACTCTTGTTCTTTGATTGGGTGATCAAAGACAATTGATGTCTCTTCGATTCGACAGGTGCCATCTTTAGAATCGAATGGATAAATGGACTCTATGGTGAAAATACCCTCTGGTAATGAATGGAATGTTTGTTCAATTAATTGTTCCTCCAACAAATATTCATCGGGGATGAGTCCAATCACCTGGTTAGTGACCCCAAAGGTGTAATATTCAGTCTCTACCGCTAGACCAATAAGGGTCTCTTTGGGTAAGACGATGTCCTGATTAGACAGATTATGTATGTAAATGTACATCGGGGATTGATGTGTGTTGACTAGGGGCGTGTGTGTAATGTTCAGTCCCTCCCCCTGCATTCTATGGGAGAGGCATACTAATGCATCTGACCCCTTCAGTCTATGTCCCTTTTTAACTTGGATGGGGAGTATGAAGTTATTTATGCCCTTAGGGATTGTAATCTTCTGGGCTACCTGGACTTCAACAGCATAAGGCATCTGTTGCTGGGATTTTAAAGCTAAGTCCAGATTTTGGTATTTTTCGGGGTCCCCCTTTAGTCGACTCCATAAACAGTCATTAATTAGGTCGACTTGCATTGCAAATCGATGTAATACATCGTTGCCAAAATAAATTTTAGTTTGGGGAGTATCCAAGACTAGGAACACATGGGTGGCTGTTTTGTTTCCTACAGTGACGTTTAAGAGACACCTAGCCATTGAATTGTGATCATCAGAGTCATCAATGGAGTCTGAAATCCAATGACGCTGAGGTGTGGAGAAACGGATCATTTCCATTTCGGTCAGGTGTTTTATCAACCCATGGCTTACAAAGCTGTGTTCCTGTCTCAAATCTAGTTTGGCATATTTTGACCTATTAAGACCATTTATCCGGATGGGGACAAACAAGTCGCTGTTAACCCTTTCAATACCTGTCAAGAATTGGGTGTGGTTTCCCCATTTTCTTGGTTTATCCTCCTGATGAAAAGATATCGTAAGGATGTCATCTTGGAGGGAAATATCTTTTATTTTATCTTGGGGAATTCTAAAAATGTGTTCCTCATCTCTTCTGATAGGGTTATGGTCATCAGGTTTGATAACCGTTACATCAGGAAGTTGGCTGTTCCTGAAATGGATTTTTAATGATCCAGGCCTTTCTTCCACCAGGTGGCAGTGTTGTCGGGAATGGGGAGTTTTAAAATTCCCATATTTAATTGGGGTATTTACCTGTGACCACAGTACTTGGTTCACACAGTCAACTATTGTGTTCAGCCTTTTTAGGAAGTCCATCCCAATTATCATGTGGTGCTGGGAGATGCTGGCAATGATGATGGGGTGTCTCAGCTCCTTATTACCCAGTTTCAGTTTAAGCCAGGCGGTACCCATGACTTGTAAAGGGTCTCCACCTACACCAATCAATGAGCTGTCAAAACTTTTAAGTCTCGGCTTGGTGGGCATGACATTCGCCACTTTATCAAAATGTTCCTGTGACATGATGGTTGCTTGGGATCCAGTGTCTATTAGGCCGACAATAGAAAGATCACTGGCATCCTGCACCTGCACCGTGGCATAATATCTCCCATCAGATTCAGTCAGCTCACACATGAAATTGGTGTGGTTGAAGATCTGTGGGCCCTTCAATGACATATGACTAGCTCTTGTCTCACCGCATGTGGTGGACACATCACCCTTATCCTCCCTGGTGGGATTCTTGGACTGTCTCAAGACAGAAGCACAACTAGAAGTTGGTGCTCCGTCTGGCTTGTCAATCCTGACGACTTCCGATGCCGCGACTATATTAGGGGCAATAGATGGACACTGAAAAACAGGAGAATCGTTAATAACCAACAACTGGTCCCCCTTTGCCTGAGAACTAGCTTCTCCATTAGTAGGCGTGTCAGGGACGGGGCACACATCTCCTGTCATTTGACTCAGTGTTCTCCCCTGTTGGTTTAAGGCTTGGTTGCCTGTTAATTCTGTGACCCTTGGTTGGTCACAGGAGCTGCTCCTAAAAAAGGATTGGATGGAAATTGAGTGACAAGCCTGTCCATTTGTTCAGCCATTTTGCTGACCTGTGCTTCTATTTGCCCAATACGCTCAGAGGAGTCATTCTGTTGATTCTCCCTTTTCCTATACTTGCGCTTGTATTTTGGACGAGACTGGTAATGAGACTCAGAGTCAGAACTACAGCTCTGGTCCCGACGCCATTGTTCTCTCTGAGGTTTTGGGGTCTCCCTGTCATTAAGGGGAGCCTGGGGTACTGTATCCCCCCTTTGAGCTTGAGGGTGTTCTTGGTGTGGAGGAAATCTTTGGAAGTCGGAGTTCTTATTAAAATTGGGATTCTTATTGTAATTATGGTTCCTGTTGAAATTGGGGTTCCCATAAAAATTCCCATGTTGGTTTTGGCGGGGATAATAGAACCTCCGAGGATACCATTGCCCCCTTTGATTCTCATCACTGTACTGGCCCTTACCATACTTTTTATTCTTCTCACTTCCACTACCGTAGTTCCCTAGCTTTTGTCTATCCTTTCTCACCCACTGGTTTTGGGGTGCAAAGTTATGGACCTCCTTCACTTGCTGGGTTTGAGGTACAAATCTAGGGGAACCATTGGTTTTACCCCCACGGACTACTTCCGCATATGATTTCTTCTCTGCCTGCAAATTTGGATTTGGAGGGGAAACGGTAGTGGTTGCTACTATCTTGGGGCTATTTTTGGGTTCTCTTTTTATCCCGCCCTCACTGGACTGTTGGATCGAGAATAAATAGTCACTCTCTCTCACCAACCAATCAAGAGAGCATCCCTTTCTGTAATCCTTTGCAAGTCCCAATTTTATGTAAGCAGGTAATGCTTCATAGAATAGGGTCTTGAATTCTGGCTGGTTAGGATTGGGATCCTTTTCAGCCAGGAAATAGGCATTTCTGAGGACAGCCAGAAATTCTGCAGGGCTTTGGTGAGGACCACACTTTAAATTGTAGGCCGCAGCCTTGGCAGAGGTTACAGTTTTATAAGGCCCAAATTCCATGTGGCACTTATGTTTAACCTCTCTCCAGGACTGATTGGAATAGGCCCTCAAGGTCTCAAAGAATTGCCGGTATTTCTCTTCAAACACCCATGGCAGCAATTCTATTTTGGTGTGGTCATCTCTAATGCCCAGAATCTCTAACGTCTGTTCATATGTTTTCATGTGTTCGGTGATCTCAAGGGACCCTTTCTTAGAAAACATAGGAACAGTGTCCTTCAGGAACTTAATGACCTTTGGGGTGTCATATCTCCTGAATGACCCCTGGGATTTCCCTTCCTGCCTATATGAAACCTCATACTTTTCTTCTGAGCGCTCTGGAGTGTATCTTAAAAGCCTAGGAGGTGACCTATATTCTGACCCTGCCTCACTATCAGATACTTCGCTGTGATGCGGGTATCTCCGCTCATCAGCCTCCGGCTTGACTGGGTTGGTCCGGTTTTGGACCCCAGAATTTATTTGGGCCGTCAACCTCATAATCTGCTCCTCCAGAGTTTTCTGCTCAGATTTTATCAATGTAAGTTCTGACTGGTCATGCTTATCCCCTGGGTGAACTTTAATTTTGACAGGAGATAACCTCTCTGATCTGAAGTACTCCACCTCATCTTTTAAGTCCTGATACTTCTCTTGAAGTTGTTTTAATTCCTGAAAGTTTCATACAGGTCCTGAGCACTTCGAAAGTCTCTGACCAATCTATCATAACATTTCTGGGATTCGTCTAAATGAATACCGGCATGACCAAGCTTCCCTTTCAAAGATTCAATGTCCTGATTTCTGCTTTCTAACAAGAAGCGGGCTTCTGACAACTCTTCCCTTAAAGTTATGGTTCGCTGGGCAGCTCCAGCGGTCATGAACCATAACATGGGCCAAGCTTCTAGGAGAAGTCTGTCACGGCTTCTATCACTTTCTACTTTAGCAAATGCCATTAAAAACTCAACAACCTGGCCCTTTTGGTTGAACAGGTCCTCAAAGGTACTCATAGCCTGCCTTTTCTCTTCATCCACGAATTCATTATTGCTATCCCCCAAACTTAATCTCTTGCGGATGTAATCTATTACTTCACATTCAACATACTTCTGCCAAGCACCGACAGCTTTCCGGGCTGGCCTTGGAGTTTCCTGCTCAATGCCTTGAGCCGCCATATTTTCCTCGTTATGCTTGGAAGAGGTGGATCCGTGATTACTGGATGCCATTTTGATACAAAATATATGTTTGACCAAGTGTACAAATATATAATCACCAGTGCGTTTTGTGTTATGGTACGATTTCTATGGATCTCAGCAGCGCCTCCAAATTTATCCTGTGGTGGTTTATGTAAGGATATATTTTACTTATAAAGGGCGTGTCCCTTTCCCTTAGATGAAATATTACAGTGCCTCCAGCCGTTAAAATACGGCAAATATTTAGTATACCAATAATTTGGACACCTTGATAATTTGATCACCACTTATTATACCTTGAATTCTTTTAGCCAATATGATTTCGTACCATACACACAAAATTTGCCTTATAATAGATAAATATAAAAATTTATTTATGTACAAAAATTATATATATTAACACAAAACGCAAAAGACTGGTGATAAATGAATATTGGTACACACAATCAAAAATATACCCTACCAATGTAATACATAATAATAAGGTTTCTAACTAATTACATCAATATCACAATTTTTAAATGATCTGCTTATTAATTAAATTTATTAATAATTAATAATTTCGAGTATCTCAAAGGTGATATTCTCACAAGCCGTGGCCATAGGATTGCAAGAAGCTAGCCCTTGATATATTATACTCTGATTATTAATATTCAATAAATTATGAAATATAAAAAAATTTATAATATGGCACCAAACAATTTTTAACAGTAAAAACAGGATCTCTCTACATATATCTCGAACTACCCAATATTGTTGTGATACACTAAGGTAATTCTATGATTCCACACAACGGAGAAAATAGGTAATACAAAATCAAATAAACAATCTCACCGCACCCGGCATTCAGACTAGGCAACTCTCCCGTGGATTTAGCTGGCAGTGGAACGCCTTTAGACTGATGACCACAGGGGAAATTGAGATAGAGTTCAATAGTGTGGGAGAATGTAGGAAGTTATAAGGATAGAGGTTTAGAAATTTAGTAAAGTTTTAGGAAGTTTGAAAGTATGGAAGAGTAGTTATTCAGCA
The DNA here is from genome assembly GCF_062004578.1 of Staurois parvus. Taxonomy (NCBI): domain Eukaryota; kingdom Metazoa; phylum Chordata; class Amphibia; order Anura; family Ranidae; genus Staurois; species Staurois parvus. Next base: position 3,187,525 of record NW_028319601.1, on the reverse strand, counting down.
GAGATCTCTTCAGATGTCAGGGTCTTCTTTTGATGAGGTCTTTTCTTTTGATGAGTTTTTTTTTCTTTTTTTTTCTTAAAGGTACAAGGGCTTTTATACCAACTAATCCATTGTTCTAAGATACCTTCCCACCAGGCTTCTTGATTGGCTAGTTGAGAAATGTGTGTACATAAGCTATTTCTCACCTGCCCGCCAGGTGGCGGTCATGTATCATAGAACAATTTGAGTATTTGAGATGACTCATACCTCGGGTGGAATCTTTAAGGTAATTTCAGGGATCAAATATACGTCTTTTTCCAGATATAAGTGATCATACCTATAATATTCTAACTAGGGACCATGGAATATAGGTGTGTATTCAGTTATTCTTTCTTGAAATACCATCCTGTTTGTTTCCTGATAAGACATGTAACTAATGCTAGTTTATAATACATCTTACTTTCCATCATCTCAATACTCAAGTTAGTGATATATAGTTCCCATTGCTGAATATTTGGTGGTGTGTGAAACCTATTCTTTATAACACCTCTTTTATAATATGTTTTTGTAGTATATCTTTGTAGTTCTATACAGTCAATTTTTAGACTTAAATGTCCTGAATTTGTTTTAGAATCACATTTTCTATGTGTAGGGAAAAAACTCTCTGTTTGCCTGGCTCTTGTATTGGAGTCACAGTAAACAACTGTTAATGCTTTCACCCTTGGTGGACAATAGCATATTGTGATAGTTTGAGAGTTCTGTTGGTTTATCACACTCTGCAAGGTTTGGGTAAGCTCTCAGACAATCAGTTTGGTTCCTCTATTGTCATGTCCAGACCTTGTATATGTTTACCTGCTATTGAAGTCTGAATAATGGTGTTTGACCACCTGTAGAACTTCAAAATAGTATATTGTCTCTGGGAGGAAAAAAAATCCCTTCACCCACCGTCTACACCTCTCCAGCCAGATGGTCATTCGACTTTCTAACCAAGACAAATTAACCCCTTAACATCCGGCTATATTGAGCTGCTTGTCATATAATATTATGTCTTGATAAAGTCATATTTTTGAGACATAATTCAAAAGGTCCACAACAATTGCGTGTTTTTTTTTTTTTTTTTGTAATACTTTTGTCAAAGTAGTGCAATGTTACTATAGTAAAATTATACCACTCTGGGGGGGTGTGATCAGGGTTTTTTTTTTTTTTTTTTTTTAACACTTTGCATTGCATGAGCAGTGAAGGTCACAGTTCAAAGCAAGCTTAGCATTGCAGAGCAGTCATGAATGAGTTAAGTTCATGACAGTTCAATATAATGTGCGGTTGGCTAGAGCTGGTCACATGGTACAGGGTGCTGTGATTGGCCCCATGTAAGCCAATCACAGCTCACCAGAAAGAGAAGCAGAGCTGGTATGAATCGGATTTATTTATAACAGCTTTGATAACATTGAGATGCGATCACATGATCACCAGGTCCCGTTCACTGGGATCTTCATTCCCTTGGACAAAACGGTTGCGGGTGGGGAGCACTGCGCACCCCCGTGTTAGTACAGCCATACCCATATATCGCTTTGCCTGTAGCTGCCGCCCATCCGCAGTACACTGTAGGCAGGAGGTTGGCAAGTGGTTCATATGTATCCTAGACATTTTTCCCTCTTTTCTAGTATGTTGTATATTTTTTGATAATAAAGGAATTACAAAAAAAGAGTGACGAGTCCCTTGAAACTTGGCATACTTGCCACCATCTTACATCAGCAAAGGATTGACAGCTGTCATCTTCACAGTGCGGCTGGAGATGCTGCTGGCTCTTTTCCTTCATACTACCTCCTGGTGCTTTGGAGCCCCTGCATGCCTGGTAGCCATCCATTGCCTCTGTGTATCTTCAGCTGATCGGCTCTGGTGTCTCAACCTGCTGTGTTACTATCCACTGGCGGATTGGTGAATTTTGACATGCAAGTGTGCTGCATTCAATAAAGGTGTTTTTTGTTTGGTATTAACCTCAGCACCCTGCTTTTTTGCTATTTTTCAGATGGATCCTGAATTTCAAAGTCATTTCTGATTCCACATCGCTTTTGAGCTTTCTCCTGGCTACTTTTGAGGTCAGGCATTTCCTGCGGTATCAAGTTTGGCAACGTCAAACCTGGCGTTTGTTTTTTCCTGCGAGTTGCATGCAAATGTTGGGCTTGATGATATTCACTTTTGAAGCTGTCTCATTTGCTAAATTCCACTCTTGAACTTTGCAAAGGAACATTTCCACAGCATGAGACAAATCCAGTGTCTTGGACAAGATGATTTGATTACATCTTTAAGCAAAGATATCTTACATGGTTGTCACAAACCAAGATGAAGATTTTTTTCAACTCAGTGGGGCTGCTTTCCCCAAAGGTAGAGTCTAAGAGGAAACTGATCTGCCAGGGACCCCTTAACCACTTCCAGTCCGGACACTTTTACCCCCTTCCTGACCAGGGCAATTTTCAGCTTTCAGCGCTATCACACTTTGACAATTGCGCGGTCATGCAACACTGTACCCAAATGAATTTTTTACCATTTTTTTGAGACGGATAAAGCTTTATTTTGGTGGTATTTATTCACCGCTGGGATTTTTATTTTTTTTGCTATGTAAATGAAAGTTCAAAAATTTTTGAAAGGTTTTTTTTTTTTTTTTTTTTTTTTTCCATAAAATTTTGCAAATATTTCATCATAAATCTTGGCCAAAATTTATTCCGTTATCTCTTTAGTAAAAAAAATCCAAATTAGTTTATAACCAAAAATTATAATTTTTAAACTTTTTTTTACAATATTTTTTTATATTTTTTTTACATACTGTCACCCTAGCAGTACAGTGTCACCATGGTGACACTGTACTACTTGGGGGTGATTGAGATTTTTTTTTTTTTTTTTTTTACACTGATTGCTTTTACACCTATATAGGATGTTAAAACAATCATTTCTCTTTCTCTGTCTGCATTCTTGCACTCATTGAGAAGTATTGAGTGAGCTGTGATTGGTCACAGCTTGTCACATGGCATCAACGGCGGGCAAGGTGTTCTCACTGTCAGTGCGGTCAAATGGCTGACGCGTTTCGGGGATGAATCCCTTTCCTCAGAGCTTATGACCAACCTCTGATGCTGATGTATGATGAATGGAAAGTAAAGTAAGAGCCTCGCTGTTGATGCTACTGAAGCTGTGCTGTCTGTCACTGTTTGCCGCCGATCGCCGCTAAAAACCGGCTGTGACCCGGCGACTGACATCCACGGCGATCAGAGGGACAGATAGGGCGGCAGCGCGCCTTGTGCGCGCCCCCTATCCGTTTACAAAACACGCGTTTTAAAACGTGGTTTTGCCTGCCAGTGCCGCCCTGCCTCCATATTTCTACAGTAGCAGGGTGGCAAGTGGTTAAAACACATTTTAAGTAGTTCAGGGAGTATACACTGTGCACTACACTGAAGTGGTGATGAGCAAGACCTGAAAGTGGATAGAGAGGGACTGGAGCAGGGAAGGTAAGTAACCATTACACTACCCTCCTCTTTTACCTGCACGTTGAGACAGAAGAGATGGAAATACTGTACAAGCTGGAGGGCAAAGTTATCTAATGGCAATGATCTAAGAATGTTCTTCCAGGGTTTAGCCTTTCCAACCCAACAGGTAATACAACTTACCTCTAGAAATCTTGGTATCTAAGACTTGGACTTTTCTTAGCACAAAGCTGCTTGGGGTGAAACAACTTGAGTTGGGTGGGAAAATCTATTAATAACCAGGCATTCTATTAGAGGCATGAAAGGAGTTTGATATGTGGAGATTAGACGGGAGGCATAGTTTGATCAATACAGATTTGATCCACATAAATGTCCAGTGAATACCAAGATAACATGGAACAAGCTTGGTATGGGACATTAGAGGCAAAAATATTTTAAGGAGGGCTGGTTTATCTCCTCGCTAGAAGTTTGGGGCTTTGATATAGCGACAGTTAGCAAATCTTTTGTATCTGGAAGCAGAATTGTAAATACACTCTTAAACCTAGGACAACAGTTCTGACTTTCCCAAACTTTCATGTATCTTCCAAGTAAATATCAAAGTATTGACACCATTGATTCGGCTAAAAAAATTTCTTTGGTCTGAGGTCACCAAAATCTACTTCTTTTCTTCCTTAAAGCAATATTAAATCCAAAAACCAAAATTGTAATATATTGCAGTTTACCAATCATTTGATGTGGTGACTGCATTTGTTTTCTTTTGTAGGCTTTTCCCCTCTGTTTTCACCTGGTGATCTGGCCGATAACGCGCCACTTGTATCATCGTGCCTCCACTCTGGATGAAGGAGCGCAGGGGGCACATATGAACAGCAACATTGTCTTTCTGGGGGAAGTAAGTGTTAGATGCACTAGAAGACTTAAATACAATACCAATTTGAGGCCAAACTCCAGCTAATATTTTATAAGCGATAACGGCAAACAGTTTTCCTTTTTGGGAATAATGTTTTATATAAATGAAAGCTTATCTTTTGTAGGCATCCCTGCCAGGATTAAATGGTTTGTTTCATCCCTGTAACTGATACATTTGCAAAACAGCTTGTTCTGAAAAACAGACCTACTGGATGGATCACTAGATACAAATAGAAGAAAACTAATGCTATCTTCACATCAAAGAACTGGTAAGCTGCAATATAATAAATGTTTGCTATAGGATTTAAAGATTTCCTTTAATCAGAATCCTTTGAAGTTGCTTGTGAAATAGGATAGATGCAGAGATAATTGCAGATATTGGAGGAAAATGTATTTTTGTTTGTAAACTTTTCCAGTGTTTAGTAAATACATGCTTTCATTTCCTTTCACATGTAGGTTATTGCTGGAATGTACACCAAAACAGTCCAAACTACCGTATATACTTGAGTATAAGCCGACCCGAATATAAGCCGAGGTACCTAATTTTACCACAAAAAACTGGGAAAAACTATTGACTCGAGTATAAGCCGAGGGGGGAGGAATAGTGCCCCATCGTTGGTGTCAGTGGGGGGAAGAATAGTGCCCCATCGTTGGTGTCAGGGGGGGGAGGAATAGTGCCCCATCATTGGTGTCAGTGGGGGGAGGAATAGTGCCCCATCATTGGGGTCAGTGGGGGGGGGAGGAATAGTGCCCCATCATTGGTGTCAGTGTGGGAGGAATAGTGCCCCATCGTTGGTGTCAGTGGGGGGAGGAATAGTGCCCCATCGTTGGTGTCAGTGTGGGAGGAATAGTGCCCCATCGTTGGTGTCAGTGTGGGAGGAATAGTGCCCCATCGTTGGTGTCAGTGGGGGGAGGAATAGTGCCCCATCGTTGGTGTCAGTGGGGGGAGGAATAGTGCCCCATCGTTGGTGACCCCTGCTCCAGCCTGGGCTCGCTCGCTCCCTCCCTCTCCCATGGTACACACTTACCGGTCAGATGTCTTCCTTCTCCGGCCGCTCTCCTCCTCTTCACTCGCTCGATCTTCGCGGTGCCGCTCGGCTCCTCTCCTCTTCACTCGCTCGATCTTCGCGGTGCCGCTCGGCTCCTCTCCAAGCTCCACCTCCTCGCCGGTGATTGGGCGCCTGTGTGCCTCTCCTGAGCTACAGTTCCGGCGGCCAATCACCGGCAAGGATTGATCCCGGGGGTGTGTCCAGATGACGGGGACGGCATGTCATCTGCAGACGTTGACTCGAGTATAAGCCGAGGGGGGCGTTTTTCAGCACAAAAAATGTGCTGAAAAACTCGGCTTATACTCGAGTATATACGGTAGGTGGTACCAAAATCTGGTAAATATCCACATAACCTTTCCTTCACCTATGTTTTCTATTAAGGATGGGGGGCTGTAAGGGGCAGATTCATAAAAATAGAAAAGCGTTGCCCACTAGCCTCTATACTAATATTACTTATCTGAGTCCAAGCTTGATCCAGCAATCTACACGAGAGCAGAGGCTCTATTCCTCATTGTCTCAGAGACAGCAGAGGGAGCCAATGGCTCTCACTGCTGTCAATCACAGCCAATGAGGAGGGGGCAGGGTTGAGCCACACTCTGTATCTCTATGGACACTCAGAGCCAACTTGTGAGGGAGCCTGCACAAGTGCCTCCATAGCAAGCGGCATGCTATGGTGGGCTCTATTGGACCTGGGAAGAGGAGGATCAGGGCTGTGCAAAACCATTGCACAGAGCAAGTAAATGTTATGTTTGTAAAACATAAAATTATACATTTTAAAAACTCATTTTAATACTGATTTTTATTTTTGTCTCCACAAAAGATTTTGAATTGTGGACTAATAAGGGACTCATACACATAGGGCATATATGCAACGATAAAGGAATTCTGTCAAGACACATACATTCCAATGTGGAATTATACTGTTATGCTTAAATAGCACATTTTTTTTTTAATCTCTAGAATGACTTTCACATCTGATGATTTCAATGGAATATTTATGTAAAAATATCGACAATCTCAGGGCATGTATGCAAGATAAAAACCTGGCAAACCACCCCTTTATGTTAAAATGGGAAAGGGATTTGGATTCAGAAATTAATCTTTCGAATGGTATAAATTGGTAGCTTGCACATACAAATTGTTTTAACACCTCAATCACTGAAGCAAATTATAAAGTTTTATTGCACATGTATGTGGACCTGACGATTCTGGCTTCACACATTTTAGATGTACCCTCACCATAGAGGTTGCAGACAAGAGGGAATGGTATACCAAGTTTATTGGACATAAGAGTTAAACATTCTGGATATGCATACACAATTTCACCTAATCCCTTACATTAATTAACTGCAAATCCTAATTATATGATCTCCTAAACAAACTGGTTGAGGGGGCACCTGGACATAAAAACTAATCTCATTTGCTTTTATTGCAGCAAAAAAAAAAAGTGATTGTGAGCTCATGGCAATCAATATCTGTACCATTTGAACTGGTAAAAATCTAAATTGGCATGGTTAATGGTAAACAAAAAACTATTGTCTGTCTTATGATGTGAAAACATTTGAAAGTATGGGATCCATGCACAAATACGACTAGTGGAACATAATAGAACTTTAGATTTCAACCCTATGGGATGAGTAATGGATAACAATTAGACGAGTGACAAACTGATTTAACCTGGTTTAGACCCCTGTATATTTTATTTTTTTTTTTTCTTCTGGCAACTCTGGCCTCCTCTACTACTCTTTACTCATTCCCAGTACAGTTGTTCTTGGTTCCTTTTGGTGGTTAAATGGTGGGATTAATGCAGTGCCCAACTTTGCAGTGTTTCTATATCATAACATATACCATCAATACATGTGGAAAATGAAAAAGTGAACGCTGAACCCATTGTATATAGAGTCATGGCCAAAAATATTGGCACCACTGCATTTCTATCAGATAATGCACCATTTCACCCAGAAAATTGTAATTACAAATGTTTAGGCATTCTCATGTTTATTTCTTTTGTTTGTGTTGGTATGACACACAGTGGAGAAACAAAAAGCCAAATCTGACACACTCCACGCAAAACCCCAAAAAATGGACTGGACAAAATTATTGGCACCCTAAATTTAATATTTGGTAGCACACCCCATGTAAAAAATAACTGATATCCTGTAACCATCAATGAGTTTCTTACACCTCTATACTGGAATGTTGGACCACTCTTCTTTCGCCAACTGCTTCAGGTCTCTCAGATTGGAAGGGTTCCTTTCCCAACTGCTGTTTTTGAGATCTCTCCAGAGATGCTCTAGGGGATTTAGATCTGGACTCATTGCTGGCCAGTTCAGTACTCTCCAGCATATTGTCTTAAACCATTCCTGGTTGCTTTTTGACGTGTGCTTTCGGTCATTTTCCTGCTTTCCTCTGATGGATACCCTACTTTCTGACACTGGGCCCTACTTTGCACCTCAGAATCCTTTGGTAGTCTTCAGATTTCACAATGCCATGCACACTGTCAAAACATCCAGTGCCTGAAGCAGCAAAACAACCCCAAAACATCAGTGAACTTCCTTTGTTTTGACTATAGAAACTGTATTCTTTTCTTTAACCACCTCCCGCCCGCTGTATAGGGAAATGACAAACAGGCAGGAGCTCTCTTGTTCTGGGAGGACGTCATATGACGTTCTCCCACTCTAGCTGCGCATTCCCGCCTCCGGGATACACGGCGTGGCGATTAGTGGTGCGCTGTGTTCCTAGGACATAGTGGATCACCAATCGTGTCAAAGAGTCAATGATGTAGGCTCTACCATGTGATCAGCTGTGTCCAATCACAGCTGATCACATGTAAAGAGGTTATTCACAGTCCTTTCATGCTGACAGCGCGTGAGGAGAACTGGTAAGCGGCAGTTCCCAGAGCGGGCATCTACACTGATAATCATGGCACTGATTATCAGTGCAGGCCCATCAGTGCTGCCTTTCAGTGCCTGTCATTGCCGCCGATCAGTGCACATCAATGCCACATATCAGAGCTGTCTTTCAGTGCCCATTAGTAATGGCTGTCAATGCCCATCACTGCTGCCTATCAGTGCCCATCAGTGATGCCTGTCAATGCCCATTAGTGCAGTCTATCAGTGCTACCTGTCAGTGCCTATCGGACACTAAGAAAAACTTAGTGCCCAGCAGGTAAGTGGTTAAAGGCCTCATTTCTTTTTCTGAAAACAGCAGGATGATGGGCTTTACCAAAAAGCTATGACTTCTGTCCACAGTACATTCTGCTAAAAGGATTTTGGCTTCCTCAGGTAAGTTTTGTCAAACTCCAATCTAGCTTTATTATGTACAGTGAAGGAAATAAGTATTTGATCCCCTGCTGATTTTGACCATTTGCCCACTCACAAAACATGGTAGGTGTATTGTAAAACTGAGAGACAGAATAGCAACAAAATATAAAAATAAATGCATGTCTAACAAATTATGCACTGATTTGCATGTTCATGAGGGAAATAAGTATTTGATCCCCTATCATTCAGCAGGATTTCTGGTTACCAGGTGTATTTCATACAGGTAACAAGCTGAGATTAGAAGCAGTCTCTTAAAGGGAGTGCTGCTAATACCATTTTGTTACCTGTATAAAAGACACCTGTCCACAGGAGCAATCAATCAGATTCCAAACTCTCCACCATGGTAAAAACCAAAGATCTGTCCAAGGATGTCAGGGACAAGGTTGTAGACCTACACAAGGCTGGACTGGGCTACAAAATTCGCCAAGCAGCTTGGTGAGAAGGTGACAACAGTTGGTGCAATCATTCGCAAATGGAAGAAACACAAAACAACTGTCAGTCTCCCTAGGTCTGGTGCACCATGCAAGATCTGACTTCGTAGAGTGTCAATGATCATGAGAACAGTGAGGAATCATCCCAGAACTACACGTGAGGATCTTGTCAATGATCTCCAGGCAGCTGGGACCACAGTCACCAAGAAAACAATTGGTAACACACTACGCCGACAAAGATTGAAATCCTGCAGTGCCCGCAAGGTCTCTCTCCTCAAGAAAGCACATGTCCAGGCCCATCTGAAGTTTGCCACTGAACATCTGAATGATGCAGAGGAGGACTGGTTGAAAGTGTTGTGGTCAGATGAGACCAAAATCGAGCTCTTTGGCATCAACTTAACTCACTGTGTTTGGAGGAGGAGGAATGCTGCCTATGACCCCAAGCACAACATCCCAACTGTCAAACATGGTGGTGGAAACATTCTGCTTTGGGGGTGTTTTTCTGCTAAGGGGACAGGACAACTGCACCGCATCAGAGACGATGGACGGGGCAATGTACCATCAAATCTTGGGTGAGAACCTTCTGCCCTTAGCCGGGGCATTGAAAATGGGTCGTAAATGGGTGTTCCAGCATGACAATGACCCAAAACACATGGCCAAGGCAACAAAGGAGTGGCCCAAGATGAAGCACATTAAGGTCCTAGAGTGGCCTAGCCAGGCTCCAGACCTTAATCCGATTGACAATTTGAACTTTCAGCTCCCTCCAGATTTTGAAACATCAGCCACCAAACCTTAATGACTTAGAGAGGATCTGCCAAGAGGAGTGGGCTAAAATCCCTTCTGAAATGTGTGCAAACCTGGTGGTCAACTCCAGGAAATGTCTGATCTCTGATTTCCAACAAAGGATTTGCCACCAAGTACTAAGTCATGTTTTGTGAAGGGGATCAAATACTTATTTCCCTCATGAACATGCAAATCAGTGCATAATTTGTTAGACATGCATTTCTTTTGTATTTATTGTTGCTAATCTGTCTGTTACAATACACCTACCATTTGATTTTTAGACTGATCATTTCTTTGTGAGTGGGCAAACATTCAAAATCAGCAGGGGATCAAATACTTATTTCCTTCATTGTATCTGTGTCAGCTGAGAGGTCCTCCTGCGTCTCCTGTCATATTGTCCCTTTTCATTCAGATGGCAACGTATAGTGTGAGCTGACAGTTGTACCCTGTGCCCGAAGGTCAGCATGAATTTGTCTGGAAGTTGATTGAGGTCCTTTATCCACCATTCGAACGATCCTTTTGTTGCAATCTTTGATCAATTTTTCTGGAGATGGACTTGTAACCTTGGTATTGTCCATGCTTTTTCCACAGTTTTTGTTCTCAAATCCTCAGACAATTCTTTTCTGCCCTTTCTATTCTCCATGCAGCACACAGAACAGAAAGGTTGAGTCAAATTTTCACCATTTTAACTGGTTACTGATGTGATTTCTATATTGTCAGCACCTGTTAATTGATACCATTTAGTTTAATTACAGGAGCATCACAGACTTGGAATGCAATTATTTCTTACAATTTTAAGAAGGTGCCAATTTTGTCCAGTCCATTTTTGGAGTTGTGTGAAATGTCAGATTTGGCTTTTTGTTTCTCCACTTTTTTTGTCATACCAACACAAACAAAAGAAATCAACATGAGAATGCCTAAACATTTGTAATTGTAACAGTTTTCGGGGCGAAGTGGTATATTAGGTGACAAATGCGGAGGTGCCAATTGTTTTAGCCATGACTGTACAGTGGTTTAATGATGCATGTGTACTGTGCAAATTGTACTGTACACTGGCAGAATATTTGTTACCCTTTTTATAAAACCATAAAAATCAATGAAACAAAAAAGTTACTAGTGGCAGTTTAGTCTTTCAACTTTCATTTCATAGAACAATTAAAGTGGAAAGTTAGTCAGAAAATTGAGTCCTACTAGATCAGCGGTTCTCAACCTGGGGGTCGCGACCCCTTTGGGGGTTGAACGACCATTTCACAGGGGTCGCCTAAGACCATCGGAAAACACATATTTCCGATGGTCTTAGGAACCGAGACACCGCTCCTGTCTCAGGCAATGTGTGGTGTCAGTGGGGGGAGGATATGCTGCCCCTGTCACCTGGCCACACCTCCGGGATCACTCAACAGCTCCGCCTCCTCGCTGCTGATTGGCCACCGGAACTGTTGCTCAGGAGAGGCACACAGGCGGCCAATCACCGGCGAGGAGGTGGAGCTTGGAGAGGAGGAGCCGAGCGGCAGCGCGCGTAGATCAAAGAAGATCGAGGGAGCTGCAGGAGCGAGTGAAGAGAGAGGCCAGAGAAGGAAGACAGCTGACAGGTAAGTGCATACCTGGCTGCAGCAGCAAAATTGCAGACTGTAGATGGGAGAGGGAGAGAGCGAGCCCAGGCTGGAGCAGGAGTCAGCAAGGTAAGTATCATTGGTGTCAGTGGAAGGGATAGTGCCCCATAATTTGTGTCAATACCAACGATGGGGCACTATTCTTCCCCCCACTGACACCAACGATGGGGCGCTATTCCTCCCCCCACTGACACCAACGATGGGGCGCTATTCCTCCCCCCACTGACACCAACGATGGGGCGCTATTCCTCCCCCCACTGACACCAACGATGGGGCGCTATTCCTCCCCCCACTGACACCAACGATGGGGCGCTATTCCTCCCCCCACTGACACCAACGATGGGGCGCTATTCCTCCCCCCACTGACACCAACGATGGGGCGCTATTCCTCCCCCCACTGACACCAACGATGGGGCGCTATTCCTCCCCCCACTGACACCAACGATGGGGCGCTATTCCTCCCCCCACTGACACCAACGATGGGGCGCTATTCCTCCCCCCGCAAAATGACAGTTATGAAGTAGCAGCGAAAATAATTTTATGGTTGGGGGTCACCACAACATGAGGAACTGTATTAAGGGGTCGCGGCATTAGAAAGGTTGAGAACCACTGTACTAGATCATTTAAGGCTGGCCCTCTTTTGCAGTTATAGCTATGTAAAACATTAAAAATAAGTGCTTATATTGTTTAAAATCCAGTAATACACTGCTACTCATGGGCTCTGGGCTTCAGCAAAATTGCAGCCTCCAGAAAGAAGAAACAGGAGCAATGCTTGAGGCAATTTACAGCACACCCTCATTTTGGTAGAATTATTATTATGGAATATATGTTCATTGCCAAAGAACATTATTTTTATTAAGTTGTAATGGGTAACGTTCTACTTTAACCCCTTGGTGCCAGCACCTCCCGGTCCTTTAAGGGTTCCAGAAGCCGGGAGGCGGGGCGGGAATTAGGGTCATGTGACCGCCATGACACACCGTCACGGCAGTCACATGATCGGGAACGGTCCCGATCGAAAGAGGAGATCCGGACCTTTCTGTGATACCGGACATGTGTGCTGGGAGCTCGCAGGGCGTGCGCGCTCAGCACGTATGTTCTTTTTTAATAGAATGCAAATGTGCAGCCGCTCGGCATCTGGGCCCAGACCCCAGGAGGCGCACATTTGCGTCCAGGCGGCGTGAAGATTTTAAGCAAGAATTCTGGTCACCACAAGCATCTACTCCAATTATATGCCAGTTTGCTTTTCTCCAGAATTGGCTTTGCTAAAACAAATAACAAAATGTCAAAAACAAACTGTCATTACCAACAATTAGTTTTTATTTTCTCTGGTTTACATTTTTCACGTGAAAATTTGGAGTTGCTATCAGTATAGATATCCCTGACGGTTTGTTTCTAATCCTCTGGAATCCATTATTTAACCTCTTCACTCTGGTACCTCCCGGCCCTTTAACCTCCCTAGCGGTCTGATTATGTCCATATTTCTGTGCTCAAAGCGGTACATTTTTTTTGCATGGAAATATGTTTGTTTTTTTTTGTAGGCCTGTAATTTTTAGGAATAACTCACTGAAATCTAACTGAAATCTGTCTACAAGAGTCCAGTAAACATCCCGGGTATGTTAAAATTTGAAACACGAAATCATAAATTATAATTTAATAACTAATCATAAATAATGTAATTCAATAATATCAAAGCAAAAATACTGAAATTTGAAATATAGCGCCAAGTTCGCACATCACTGAGCTCAGTCGCAAAATCGTTTTCAGTGTCTGACGAATTTCCCCACGAATCATCACTGAATTCTGCGAGTAGTTCTAATTTACTATCGCTGTTCTCTAGCTGGTCCAAAAAGCGTCCCTTTAGATCAAAATCGGTTTTAGACACCATGGACGTTTCTCAGTTTCCAGGCAGAAAGAACAGTAAAAATTCAGGCAGGGCACAGGACAAAGCACTTGGGACAAAATGTATGTGAAATGCTTTGATACAGTAATGTTTTACTATGTGATTTTAGTGAATGTCACTTTTTGTCATTTTCAAATTTCCCGCCGCTCCGTCCCCACGGACAGAACCCAGATGACAGATGCCGGCATCCGCCGGAGGACATTGCCAGGGACACTGCAGGAGGGACATCGCGGGAGCGCAGGACAAGGTAAGAGAAGAACAGATCCCGGAGCAGTGCCGCATGGTAAGCCCGAGTGTAGCTCGGGGTTACCGCTTGTGGTACTGAAACTTTACCCCGAGCTACACTCGGGAATACCGTCAGGGAGGCTACAGGGTTTCAGACGCCGGGAGGTGTGGTGGGGTTTTAGGGTCATGTGACCCTAATCACAGCGGTCATATGATCGTAAAAGGTCCTGATCGCAAGGAGAGATTAAAACCTTTTCGTGAGACACCGGTTTATGTGCTGGGAGCATGCAGAGGAGAGATCTGGTGTCTGTCGCAGTAAAGAGTACCTGTAACTGCCCATGCTATCACAAAGGATGTTGGTCATCCCTTGTGATAGCAATAAAAGTGATCAAATAAATAGAGAATAAATTAATTACAAAATTAAAGCGTCCCGCCCCCCGTGCTCAAGTACAAAGGTGAACGCATGGGTATGTCCCGCACATGTATGTAAACGGCGCTCGAACCACATGTGACGTATTGCCACAACTATTATAGCAAGAGCAATAACTCTAGCACTAGAACTCCTGTGTAACTCTAAACTGGCTACCTGTAAATGTTTTTAAAACATCTATGGAGATTTTTAGGTACTGTAGTTTGGCACCATTCCACTGGTGCATTCAACTTTAAAGCATGATGTGTTAGGTATCTATTTGCCCAGCGTAACATCCTCTTTTATATGCTACCAAATAATGTGTATTATGTTGTGTTTTGTGCACTAAGATTCATTAAATTGTATTTTTTCCTAAAAAACTTGCGTTGAACAAACCACTGCACAAATGTCATGTGACATAAAAAAAATTGCAACACTCAACATATTATTCTCTCAGGCTTCTGCTTAAAAAATAGATAATGTTTGGGGTTCTAAATAATATTCTAGAAAAAAAAAAACGATGCTTTTTACATGAACCAGATGAATGTCAGAATTGGCCCGGTTGGGATGCAGTTAAAAAAAACATTTATTCCACTTAATTAAGGAGTTTTATTAGTTTCACATGTGTATAATGATATTCATATCTCAATAGCTTTCTGGATATCTTACTTTCTCTTTTTTTCTACTGTTTTTTTTTTTTTTTTTTTTCCCATTCATTCTTTGAAAAACCGGTGGCAGTTATTGCTCTTATTTAAGGAAGGGAGGCAGCAAATGTACATGCTGGGTACAGTGCATTTCTCTCTGAAATTCTGAGGAAAATGGGTCGTTCCAGACATTGTCCAGAAGAACAGCGTACCTTGATTAAAAAGTTGATTGGAGAGGGGAAAACATATAAAGTGCAGAAAATGATAGGCTGCTCAGCTAACATGATCGCAAATGCTTTAAAATGACAACCAAAACCTGAAAGACGTGGAAGAAAGCGAAAAACTACCATTTGAATGGATAGAAGAATAGCCAAAATGACAAGGACTCAGCCAACAATCAGCTCCAGGAAGATCAAAGAAGGTCTAATGTTACCTGTGAGTACTGTTACAATGAGAAGACGCCTATGTGAAGCCAAGCTATCTGCAAGAAGCCCCCGCAAAGTCCCACTGTTGAAAAAAAGACATGCTGAAGAGGTTACAATTTGCCAAAGAGCACATTGACTGGCCTAAAGAGAAATGGCGCAACATTTTGTGGACTGATGAAAGTAAGATTGTTCTTTTTGGGTCTAGTGGCCGGAGACAGTTTGTCAGACGTCCCCCAAACACTGAATTCAAGCCACAGTACACTGTGAAGACAGTGAAGCATGGTTGCGCAAGCATCATGATATGGGGATGTTTCTCATACTATGGTGTTGGGCGTATTTATTGCATACCAGGGATCATGGATCAGTTTGAATACATCAGAATACTTGAAGAGGTCATGCTGCCTTATGCTGAAGAGGAAATGCCCTTGAAATGGGTGTTCCAACAAGACAACGACCCAAAACACACCAGTAAACGTGCAACATCTTGGTTCCAGACCAACAAAATTGACGTTATGGAGTGGCCAGCCCAATCCCCGGATCTTAATCCAATAGAAAACTTGTGGGGTGACATCAAAAATGCAGTTTCTGAGGCAAAACCAAGAAATAGAGAACTGTGGAATGTAGTCCAATCATCCTGCGCTGGAATACCTGTTCACAGGTGCCAGAAGTTGGTTGACTCCATGCAACACAGATGTACAGCAGTTCTCAGAAACAGTGCTTATACAACTAAATATTAATTAAGTGATTCAAAGGAAAGCAAAATCTTCAAACAGTTTTCAGTTTATATAGTGAATGTTTGAGTTTGTAAAGAAGAATACAACACTGCTATTTTTTTGAACAGTCTAATATTCACTTTTCTTCAATTTTTTTTTAGAGGAACACAAATTTGATATATTTTTCTTCATGTTTTGATTTGGAATAGAATGTGTAGTGTTCTCAATGCATTTGTGTGTATGGAAATAAAAGCTATTAGAAGGATTTTGGGCTTTATTCAACACATTGCTATTATTTTGAACACAACTGTATATGCCTCCACTGAAACTGCAATAAAAAGTATCCTGCTTAAAAGCATTTGGTATCCTAAGAATAATTGTTTTGAAAACTGAGTATGGTTCTCTTCTCACATAAATTGTGCAGTGTATACTGTTCCCATAAATGTTTATGTAAAAGCTGTACCCAAATAGTGATATGATGAGGAACGTTGAAAAAGATTAAAGATTTAGAGGGAGAGGAGGGGAAAGATAAATGATTGAAGGATGTTTTATTTTATGCGATTAAAATTAAAGGAAACACATGGTTATGTTGCAGCAACTTTTCTTGATATTTGAAGACGTCTGAATTTTTTCGTGCACATTTGTTAACTCTGGTCCCTCCAGGACTCTGAACTAGATCAGTGTGGCTGGTCTGCTGCAGTGTGCATGTGGCTGTGCTGCTGGAGAAACTACCCCAGGTCACCACTAGAGGGAATGCTTGGACAACTGATAGACTGCATGAGATAAAATGAGCCTCCTGTGTCAAGATCTCCCTCTAGTGGATGCTGGCAGTGGTCATTTCAGCTGGGAAGCAGGATGTCAACAGAGACCCCATAGGGGCTGTAGGTCAGCGTCACAATTGTGCAGGGGGCACACATTCAATTAAAGTACACAATCCCAATTAATGTTTTTGCAGCTTGGTAGGGGAAAAAAAGGATTTGTACTGAAAGTCCAGTTATCCTTTAACCAATTCAAAACCAGGCACTTTTACCCACTTCCTACCCAGGACAATTTTCAGCTTTCGGTGATCTCAGTTTGAATGACAATTGTGCTGTCATGCAACACTACCCAAACTAAATTTTTATAATTTTTTTTTACCACACAAATAGAGATTTGTTTTGATGGTATTTAATCACCACTGGGTTTTTTATTTTTTGCTAAATAAACAAAAAAAGACAGAAAATTTAAAAAAAAATACGTTTTTCATTTCTGTTATAAAATTTTGCAAATAAATAATTCATAAATTTAGGCCAAAATGTATTCTTGTTCTGCTACATTTCTTTGGTGAAAATAACCCAAATTGGTGTATGTTATTTAGCCTGTAAGAAAGTTAGAGTCCACAAACTATGGGATATATCTGAAAATCAATCAATCCTGATGTACTGATGACACTGATCTGATTTCTTGAGGCCCTAAAATGTCAGGACAGTACAGATATTCCCAAAATGACCCCTTTTGGAAAGTAGACAGTCTGAGGTATTTAGCAAGAGGCATTGCGAGTTTTTAGAAGTTGTACTTTTTTGTCTTAATTTTTTTTAGAAATTAAGAAATTAAACTTTTCTTCACAATTTTTTTTCACATACTGTCACCATGCAGTTTTTTTAATAAAACACTAACCAGAGTAATTTAAAAAATAATACAAATTCCTCCTGCACTATATGGAGTACCTAGAGATTAAAGCTGCTCACACTCTAAACTGATACCTCATACAGTGAACCAAAATAAACCAATAATATAGTGCAGTGCTAATACAGTACTATCCCAACATCAAATCATATAAATAATCTGGTAAATAATCCACACATGTGAATTAAAGTGTTAACATACTAAATATATATACACCAATAAATAAATATACCAATAAATAAAGTGCCACAATGTGCTCCAAATCCAAGTGTTCAATTAATAAGTGACCTACAATCCTGATATACACTTCAGGACCTGTGCCTTAATGAGCCATTAACATGTGTATCAATGTAAACTAACCCCCCCATACATATTGCATAAACCACACACTTAAACGTGATCAGTGAACACAAAGTGACCAACTTAAATAAAAAAAATCTTCAAATAACGTTCCAAAAAATTAAAGTTCATAAATCCTCTATATACGTGCTCCACGTAACAATAGCTCATGCAAAGTGACGATTTTCTGTGATGGTGTCAGCACACCAATCCTCTTGTGGCTAAAATGCCCCCTCACCTTCAATCTTCAACCCAAAGGGCCACTAAGCCTCCAAGATCATTCCTAGATCTTTCTCCAGTAATGGTTAGTATCCTCAGTAATCCGTCCTTGGATCCCTTCTCAGGTTCATGATCAATACTCAAGACCTCTCAGGACAGTTTCACCAGCTAGATATATCACTCACCATGAACCATGATGAGTGAAAAAAAAGGATCTTGTTCAAAGCTCAAATATCAGCAATGTACAGTAAAAAAAAAACACATGCATGGGTGTACTGCATGAGTTAGGACTCATCTGGGTGTTCCAAGATGGTGCCTGCGCCGGATGTGTGTCACCACGGACCGGAAGCTGCATCACGGCGTATCTACACGTTGCGTCACTATACCATGTGACAGGCGGCTGAGTGTACTTGTTTGTAAAGTAGTGGAGGTTCTACATCCAAGGTTCCTCATTGTATAGATCGATGCTGTGAGGAATCTGATAACCGCTATGTGTTATGCGGGGAGGAAAATATCTGAGTGCCTTTTGGGCAGTTCTGGGACAAGGTCATCTAGCACTCAAGGTGAAGGGGACAAACTGCACCCCCCCCCCCCCAAAAAAAAACAGCACTAATCAACATGCTTACCCCTTAATTATAAATCCCTTCTGCAAGCCCAAATTCTACCCAAACAAGAATGCAAAAATTCCCCATCCTCACACTCCAAACCCCCCTTCCAGCACATATCTTTGCCCCAACCCTAACAAATCTTCCATGCCCCAAAAATCACCCCCTAGCACACATGCTCTTTCCTTCCAAATCCCCCATCCTAGTACAAACCCTCTCCCCCAAAACCCCACTCCTAGTACAAATTCTCTCCCAAATCCCCACTCCTAGCATAAATCTTTTACCAAATCCCCCCTCCTAGCGTAAACCCTCTCCACAAATCCCCTTTCTTGGTACAAATATTCTCCTAGAATCACCCTTCCTAGTACAAATTCCCCCCATTTCTAGCACAAACCCTCTCCACCAAATCACTCCTAGCGTAAATCCACTCCTCAAATTTCCCCTCCTAATACACATTCTCCCCCCTAAACCACCCCTCCAAGCACAAATCCTACCCCTAGTACAAATTCTCCCTCCCAAATCCTGCCTTCTAGTACAAATACTACCCCCCAAATCCCCCCTAAATCCTCCCTACTAGTACAAACCCCCTACAAATTACCCTTCCCAGCACAAATCCCTGCAAACCAAAATCACCCTAGTAGCACATATCACCCCCAACTCCCCCCACCTGACACTAATCCACCCCTCCTTCCAAATCCCTCTCCTAGCACAATCCCCCCCATTCCCCCCTCCTAGCACAAATCTTCCCCAATCCTGCCTCCTAACACATCCCCACCTCAAATTACCCTTCCCAGCACAAATAGCCCCCACCCCTCCTCCGCAAGCTCCCCCTCCCCCAATCTTACATGCGGGAACAACAGGAGTAATGGAGTAGTGAGGAGATGGGGGCTCTCTGTGATCCAGCTACAGATACAGCAGATTACATAGGATCGCTATTACATCCGACAGTACACGGCTTCAATACCTGCCCCCATCTCCTCCAAAGACTGCTCAACTCTTGGAAATGTGGATGGGGGCGGGTAATGAAGCCGTGTACCGTTGGATATAATAGCGATTCTATTTAACCTGCTGTATGGAGGATTTCTGTTATGACAGGAGGTAGAGATCACAGAGAGCCCCCATCTCCTCCCTGCTCTCTCCTCTCTGGACTGATTACTTTAGATGTGGTCGTGAGTGTAGGGAGGGTAGGGGAAGCTCAGCGGGCATGGCACAAAGTACATGAGAGCAGGGGGCACCCAGCCTGGGAGGGGAACAACTGAAATCTGGGGGGCACAGCC
This sequence comes from Staurois parvus, assembly GCF_062004578.1. NCBI lineage: Eukaryota > Metazoa > Chordata > Amphibia > Anura > Ranidae > Staurois > Staurois parvus. Next base: position 3,167,550 of record NW_028319601.1, on the reverse strand, counting down.
CACCCCAGCACCCCCCTAAATCCAGCCATGGTGTTCAGGCAGCACCACTGGGGGTGGGTCTGGTGTAGGTGGTGCCTGAGCATGTCATATGATGTCATGGTGCAAAGGAGCAGAGCCGAGCGGCTGGAGCCTTGTGTATGGGTCTGCAGGACGGGAACAAGGCAAGCTGAGAGAGGGACTGTCAGTGCTGTGTGGACTGAAGGGACCACCTGGCGTGGAGAGCAACTGTCACTGTGACTCAAGGCTGGACGTGTCGTGTCATTATCATCTGTGCTGCTGCACACTACTGTCAGTGTCACTGTGAGAGTCAATTTCATGTGTGTGCCTGCCCATTCTAACTTCTTGCCCCCCCCCCCCCCCCCCCCAGGGTACTTATGTACTATATCAAAAATAAAATAAGAAATGTATTTTTTGCCTTAACCACTTGCCCTCCAGAGGATTTACCCCTCTTCCTGACCAGGCCATTTTTTTTTGATATGGCGCTGCATTACTTTAACTGAGAATTGCGCGGTCATGGAATGCTGCACCCAAATGAAATTTATGTCCTTTTTCTCCTACAAATATAGCTTTCTTTCAGTTGTATTTGATCATCTGTGCGTTTTTTTATTTTTTGATCTATAAACAAAAAAAGACCAAAAATTTTGAGAAAAAAAAACATTAATTTTGACTTTTTGCTTTAAAACATATCCAGTAAAGAAAATTGAAAAAATTAAAATTCGTCAAATTTAGGCCAAAATGTATTCTGCTACGTCTTTGCAAAAAAAAAAATCCCAATATGTGTAAATTAATAGGTTTACGTGAAAGTTATAGCATGTACAAATGAGGGTATAGATACTGGAATTTTTTTTTTTTGTATACCAGTAATGGTGGTGGTCAGCGACTTATAGTGGGACTGCCACGGGCATTCTGACACTGGGGGGGAATTAACTGCCACTGGCATCCCAATGACACTAATACAGTGATCAATGCTAATAAAAAGCACTGACACTGTAATAATGACACTGGGCAGGAAGGGGTCAACATCTGGGGCGATCAAAGGGTTAACTGTGTGCTGTTTTACATCATGTGCTGTGTGTGTTTTACTAGGGAAACATGCTGCTGTGTATTTCTCTGCTGTGCAGAGAAATACGCAGCAGCATGTGCTTGCTGGCAGGAGAGAGACCTATTGTGTTTACACACAGGGCTCTTCCCTGTCAGTTTTACTTTGTGATTGCCAGTCCGGGACCCAGTGATTGACATCCGTACCTGCTAACGGTGGCGCGGGTAGGGCACCCCATACCCGGGAATGCAAATCACGTACAGTTGTGTTCAAAATAATAGCAATGTGTTGAAAAAAGTGAATAAAGCTCAAAATCCTTCTAATAGCTTTTATTTCCATACACACACATGCATTGGGAACACTACACATTCTATTCCAAATCACAACATGAAGAAAAATATATCAAATTTGTGTTGTTCCTCTAAAAAAAATTGAAGAAAAGTGAATATTAGACTGTTCAAAAATATAGCAGTGTTTGTATTCTTCTTTACAAACTCAAACATTCACTATATAAACTTAAAAATGTTTGAAGATTTTGCTTTCCTTTGAATCACTTAATATTTTGTTGTATAAGCACTGTTTCTGAGAACTGCTGTACATCTGTGTTGCATGGAGTCAACCAACTTCTGGCACCTGTGAACAGGTATTCCAGCCCAGGATGATTGGACTACATTCCACAGTTCTCTATTTCTTGGTTTTGCCTCAGAAACTGCATTTTTGATGTCACCCCACAAGTTTTCTATTGGATTAAGATCCAGGGATTGGGCTGGCCACTCCATAACGTCAATGTTGTTGGTCTGGAACCAAGATGTTGCACATTTACTGGTGTGTTTGGGGTCGTTGTCTTGTTGGAACAACCATTTCAAGGGCATTTCCTCTTCAGTATAAGGCAGCATGACCTCTTCAAGTATTCTGATGTATTCAAACTGATCCATGATCCCTGATATGCGATAAATAGGCCCAACACCGTAGTATGAGAAACATCCCCATATCATGATGCTTGCGCAACCATGCTTCACTGTCTTCACAGTGTACTGTGGCTTGAATTCAGTGTTTGGGGGTCGTCTGACAAACTGTCTCCGGCCACTAGACCCAAAAAGAACAATCTTACTTTCATCAGTCCACAAAATGTTGCTCCATTTCTCTTTAGGCCAGTCAATGTGCTCTTTGGCAAATTGTAACCTCTTCAGCACGTCTTTTTTTCAACAGTGGGACTTTGCGGGGGCTTCTTGCAGATAGCTTGGCTTCACATAGGCGTCTTCTAATTGTAACAGTACTCACAGGTAACTTTACACCTTCTTTGATCTTCCTGGAGCTGATTGTTGGCTGAGTCCTTGCCATTTTGCTATTCTATCCATTCGAATGGTAGTTTTTCGCTTTCTTTCACGTCTTTCGGGTTTTGATTGCCATTTTAAAGCATTTGCGATCATTTTAGCTGAGCAGCCTATCATTTTCTGCACTTCTTTATGTTTTCCCCTCTCCAATCAACTTTTTAATCAAGGTACGCTGTTCTTCTGAACAATGTTTGGAACGACCCATTTTCCACAGAATTTCAGAGAGAAGTGCACTGTAACCAGCATGTACAACATTTGCTGCCTTCCTTCCTTAAATAAGGGCAATAATTGCCACCTGTTTTTCAAAGAATGAATGACCTCACTAATAGAACTCCACACTGCTATTATTTTGAACATGCCCCTTTCAATTAGTGATTCAATTACACAGAATCAGCAGCATGCATGTCATGACTGTTGGGTCTGTTGGATTTCTATTACTCTACTACACCTGATAGTAAATTATTTGCCATGTAGAAATATCATTTCTACCAAAAACAGTGATTGATCAGGTTAGTGATGTCTGACTGCTATTATTTTGAACACAACTTTATATATACGCGATTTTGTGCAGCCCTATATCAGTACTTCTACTAGGTCAGCGGGCAAGCTGTTAATATCTACCTTAAATCACATTGCTAATTGCATATTGTACTTGTTTGTAGCCTAATTTCTGAAATTTGCACTTAAAACTGTATTTTTTTTTAATTTTTGGAAATGCCAGTAAAAACTTGAGTGAGCCAGTACAATTTGGGTGTCGTGTCAATTTCAATCTTGTGGGTTGGCAACACTGATCTCAGTCCACTGAGAAACTGTGGTATGTGCTGGAAAAACAGGTCTGATCCATGGAGGCCCCATCTGGCAAACTACAGGCTCTGCTACTGACTGTTTAGTGCCAGATACCACAGCATACCTTCAGAGGTCTAGGTGTAGGATCCATGCCTCGACGGGCCACGGCTGTTTTGGTGGCAAAAGGGGACCTACTCAATATTCAGTGGGTGGTCATAAAGTTATGGCTGTTATGTGTACATTTATGTGACTTTTATGTGCAAATGTAACGGACTATTAATACTGTAATATTTGAAATAAAATTATTTTTATTTAACACACTTGATGAAAGGTTGGCATCTGCAAGATTTTAGGCCTTTCTTTCATCCTCTTGCAAATTTAGCTTTTTGCAACAAACCAGCTCTTCGCTATTTTAGATAAAATAGTGGGCAAATTCTGTGATGCGTTAACGGGATATCTGACCCACTGTGCAGCCAGATGAGGCTTTGTTCTGTGATATATAATACTCACAGCTTGTCACACGATCATAGCATCGCTGTTTGTTCTCTGTAGCAAAGCCGACAGTCCTCTGTATACCCACCATGTACCGAGCCTATCAACCGACTTTGCCGACAGCCAACCTTTACTTGCAGGAGAAATGGGACAGAAACAAATATGCAGAACACAGAAGAAAGGTAAGTGCCCTTTCATGAATGTTATACCAGCTGTCATCTGTTCTACCATCATTGGACTCAGGCACTCAACTACCACGCTTTATATGGAACCTGTCCTACTACCTGGCGCATCCAAAGCTCCCATCTACTTCTGGATGCTGCCATTGTCTGACGTCTTGACGCCATACTGATTCGAGGGGAAACCTATTATTGTATGTTTCTGTCTGGAATTGGTTCTGCTTCAAAGACTGGGCAGCCACCAGGACAGAATGTGAGCCTCAGGTGTGACAGCTTCTGATAATTGTGCATGGACACATAGAATGACACTATTTAGCTTCTAGGAGCTGAAAAAAAATGCTGATAAGAGCTTCTAGGAGCTGAAAACCGCTAAGGAGCCTAAAAGATTCCTTTTTGCTATTAATATGTTGCTCATCTATGCAAGTGCTACCTAAAAAATCCAAATGATTCTCATCAAATTCTAATAAGTTGATCTGAATTCTACATGGGCATAAATGGAGGATTTAGAATAATGTTGTCTTCAGGCAATATATGGATATAGTAAAGGTATAAACAAAAGGAAAAAATGCCATCATTAGGGGTGTAACCACCCATCAAAGGGATCTCTGATTCACCCTATCTTGGGCTGTGGATTATTAACCGAATAAAGCATATTAGGAAAAAGCAGCTGACTAGAGCAAACTGCAAAAAAAAGCGGTATTTTAAATCCAATGCAGAGTAAACAATAAACATCAATAGTAGATGCAAATAATTTCTTTATTTTGATCATTAAGATCTTTTGAAAGGGTGGGCATATGACAACACACAGTCGATCAAGAATGTAAAAACAGTGAATATAAAAACAAATATAAACATAGTAAAGGTGCCTCAGTTTTCAAAATATTATGGTGTTTAGCCAGCACTATATTTGTAGCATTTATTGCTGATCACTCCTTTCTAAACCAATAGTTTTACTGTCATTTTTTACAAGTTTGCACTGATGCTTGTCAGAATTAAGGTCTTTTCTATGAACAATCTTTCACAAGCCTTAACAATAGGCAGTCGGGTTACATTTTTACCACTTCCCAACCACTTATCGATGCTGATCCAAATTGTTAAAATAGGGAGCAGATGCAGGTGTTCACACTGCAGCATTAGCATTGCCTCACATTGCAGCGTGGCAAAGACATGAATGGACACGCACACACCCACACAGGTTGAACTGGATGGACTATTATTATTATAATACAGGATTTAAATAGCGCTTTAAAATATAACAGGAGACAATACAGCAACAATACAGTTCAATACAAGAGGGTTAGGAGGGCCCTGCTCCTTGGAGCTTAAAATCTAAGAGAACTTGTGTCTTTATTCAACCTTATCAGCTATGTGACTATGTAACCCATTGTAAACGTATCTATGGCATTTTGTGCGCATTTAAGGCACAGTTGTATGTCATCAAATGTGATCATTTCCTATTTCATCCTTGCCTGACACAACTTGAGTGCCATGCAAGGCATCCAAAATGCTCATTAACACTACAGGTGTTTTAATGCATGTTAAAGGCTGCTTTAAAATATAATCCCTGTGAGAGCCCTAAAAATCCCATCTGTCAAAAGTGACAATGAATGGTGCTTGATGATTATGAAATGAGGCTTCCTTATACAGAAAATACTGTATATATTCTGTGTGAACATTCCCCTATCTTAAAGGAGGAACTCTAGCCCATACATTTTGTTTCAGTATCTTCTAAAGATGGTAAGTATTACAATATCTGTCAGGTTTGCATCACTGTCTGGGTCTGATTGCAAAGATTGCTCCTCACTTCATGTCTCAGAGTAACAACAGGAAGTGAGAGAAAATCTCCCTAAATAAAGGGAAGCCCCAACTCTGACAGTTGTTACTGGAACAGAGTTTGGGAGATTTGCCCTCTACTTCTGTTCCAGAGACCACTCTAAAATGTTCCGTTTTGGTGACAACAGCTGCAAGGACAAAATATGAGAGTACGTCTCCCTACAGGGATCAAAGAAACTTTCAGATGCGAAAACGTGTTTAAAATAAATGTCAGCTCTGAAGATCATGTTTACTGCTAATGTTTATTAAAGCTGAAGTCCAGGCACAAAAACTTTCACTCACGTATGTTCCTCCATAGCCACAAAGGATATAAATTAACTTTGTGTGCACCAAATGCCTTTGCAAACCCAGATATTACCATACAGAAGTAGTAGTGACATCATCACTGTGCTATACATAGCCTGTGCAGAGATCAGAGCTATGGGAGGGGCCCAGCAGCTCCACCCACTACAGGCTGCCTGCAGAAAACAGGAGGGGGAGGAGACAAGACCAGCCACTATGTGCAGGGATAGAGAGCAGCTTTGGCAGGTCTTTATTACAGGAAGCTCCTGCACAGATTTAAAGGTTCATACTGGATTACTGCACAGATCTCGAAGAAATACACCACACCCAGATTCAAGGAAGAAAACACATGACTCTAATGTATAGACAATATTTGATTATCCCAGAGGTCAGTTTTATTGAAATGTCATTAATGAATTTCATTAAAAAAGCAAAGGCTGTTCACTGGTAGAACAACAAAATTTGAATTTGCCTTTTTTTTTTATCAGACTGATAACTAATGCTCATAGGTAACCTTAGATCAGTGTTCTCAACATCTTTTAAGTCAAGGCACCCTTTAAAATCCTGTGCAATCCCAAGGCACCCTATTCTAAAATGTAGAAAACTAACCTAATAGTTTTACATAATGCAACATTACCCATACACACAGGACATCCAACATCCAAGTGATTTATTCTTCCAAAACAAATACACCTTTGCACACTAGTACTGACTAGGACTCCAAAGTTTCTCTTCTTCCTCAATAACTGTTTGCTGGGAACCAAATGTTATTTTGTAGCTTTAAAAAAAAAACATTGCATATCAACTGATTCTGACATCCATGAATAAAATGAGCAATAGTTTCAGTCTGAGAGTTTCTAGCTCTCTTTTATAAATGATGACTGGGTCATATATTATGCAGACTCACAGTTTGTATGTCATTGGATGCTGAAATGAATCTAGCCCAGAAGATAAGGCGCCTACACTTTCAAATTAAAATCAGGGACACCATCACATGCAGAGCACAAAACATGGTGCTTCATGACACAACTATACACCCATAACCGTACGCTGTAAAGCATTGTGTGCCATTGCTTGCTTTTACAGAGCCATGTGCAGCCTACTGCTCACCTAGATGCCCATGCAGCTTAAATACACTGTATATTTTCGGTGCCCATGGTGTTCTGGTGCTGCCCTCAGCTGTCCATAGATGTGAATAGGTGAGGACAGCATTACGCAGAGTACAGAAAAGGAGTACATGCTCATAGACATAATGTCCATAACACAGGTAATGTGTATTTGATACATTACATCCGTGAGCATGCACTACTTTTCACCAATAGTGGCACATAGCTACGTAGAGCTGCTTTCACCCATTCATGCCTATGGGTGGCTGTAAGCAGTTCTACGACATCCCGGCACCAGAAATACGCAGTGTATTTAGGCTGCATGGAAAAATGCACCCATGTTCATGAAATGTTACTCCATCTGTCATTGTCAAAGCAGTAGTATGTTCTTCTCTTGTGCTATGATACGCAAACAGTGGAACACGACTACCACCCTATCTATCCTTAACTAGTCTAGAGAACTATGTCAGATTCTGTGGATGAAAGAACTGGTCTCACACAATCACGATAGTCATAAATCTTTTATAGACAAATGCAATCATTAGATTTTATATATGAGAAAAGAAGAATTCAAAACTCTGACCTGAGACCCACCTAAAAATGGGAAGGAAATTTTGGATCCAGATCTGAGGAAGCTTCTTTCTTTCCTTTCATACCATAACGGGGAGATGTTCTGTATTCCACAGAGATAGCAGGGAACAATATAGCTAATAACAGCAGTGGCAAAAAACAGACCAAAGTGAGCCAAATAAATTACATTTATTGTTAGGGTTCACAAACACTTCAAACTGTCAATAAATAAACAGAGACTAGTAAAAACTATAGCTTCTGTGCCTCTAAACATCAGTACAATGTCTCTTGTTTCAGGTATCAATGGCTGTACCAGCAGTGAACACAAAAGGCTCTCAAACGCCTGCCCACCTCCTGGTGAACATGAAAAGAATACAGGTATGAAGCTGCAGGAGATCAGATGTCGAACAACTGACAAGGTGTCTCCATGTTATGCATGCTGGTGATTTGATGATGGGGCAGGTTGTGTACATCAGGGGTAATGAGGAGGCAGAAGTAGCAGAGCAGGACTTATACCATTATTCACAGCATTCTGAACCAGAAAGCTGGAAGCACAAGGTATAAAAGAAAAAAAAAGGAAGGGGCTTAGAATTTACAAATTTTAGCACATTAATAAAATGTCCTTGTGCTTGGGTTTATAGCTCAACTTTGGCTTCTAGGGTTGGCCATAAAGGAGGCAAGATGTGGCACATTCATACAACCTCTTAACTGGCTGTAATAACACATATCTCCTGCTACAGATTTGATTGCTCAAAAGTTTTGCTTTGAGTTCACTATACATTTTGACACATTTCTTAACCCTGATGAGGAAAGATTTGTTGAACCAATCAAATTGGTCTGAGAGGTAGCCTAGAGGATATCACAATGTATATGGTCATGCAACTGCCAACCCCTCCGATACAGTTTTCTAAATGCAAAAAAGTAAAATTCCAGCTTCATTCTAACTAGCCATAAAAAACTGTTCTCTCTCCCCTTCTAACATCTATGCTAACTAACCTATGTAAGAAAGGTACGTATACTTACCTATATATTCAGCCCACTTCATTCAGGTTAATGATTTCCCTTGTGTCAGCCAGTGGCGGCTGAAGGGGAGAGAAGAGAGCACTCCGACAATGGCTAGTTATGCCCAAAGCAGTGATGCCATCCATAGGATTCAATGGTTAATCCATTGTCGGCGCTCCCTCCTCTTCCCTACAGCGGCGCTGGCTGACACAGCAGAGTGGACCAGAGGTAAAAAAGGTAAGTATATGCATCTTTCTTATACAGGTTAGGTGTTAGGAGGGGGAGGGAATGATTTTAGGAGTAATTTGGATAAAGCCAAAATTCCACCTTAATATTCAAGTATATCACATCACGGTCTGATAACCCACATATTATTGTACAGTATGCAATTACCATTTCATAGAGACTAAACATAATATATAAATCCTTGCTCAGCATCCAAATTTGATCAAAAGTTCTTAAACGTATATTATCAATATATCTGGTGAGTTCTTATTTCCTTAATTTTCACCATGGATCTCTAAATGCTCAGTTCCTATATCTTCAAGGTGATGTCATCCTCTTCTTTTTTTTACCCCTCAAAAAAATATCAAATAAACCACACATAGTGTATTATCTCTTTCACATATAATAATGCAAACTAAAATACACTCGCGTGGAAGTACTCAAAAAGTGCCAAAATTTCACCACGTGTCACTGTATTATATCTGTAATTCTTACTCTTACCCTCTTGTCGGAAATCAATCCCGTGGATTCCTCCTTAGACGTTCCTCCTCATATGTGATAAATGACCCTCCGTAGAAACAAAATTCATACAGTGTAGTATTTTCAATACATAAACATCATATAGTGCCACTCTGTGCACCCTAAACACAAACCAGTGACCACCAGTCCGTGCATAACAATAAGGTGAACCACCACCTCACGGCTATTGCACCTTACCAAACTGCTTCTAAATAAAGCCTTGGATACAGGGGCATATTTACTGCTAGGCAAACAAGGCGTTTGCCTATGGCGGCATTTTTAAGGGGGGGCGGTGGTGCTTCCCAGCTGTCACTTGTCCTCCACTCCTCTCCCCCTAGGTGATCAGTGATCTTTTCCCCCATGCTGCAGTCCCACCCCACCTCCCTCTGGGTCAGCCCTCGGCTGCAGTGACATCACCAAGGAGCCGGAGAGCGGACATCTGGGCACAGCTCCTAGGACAGGAGTTTAAGAAGAGGCTGCATGTCACAAACACTGATGGCGACCTCTAGTGGCCCACTGGCCGAAGTCCCCCAGGGCGCGGAGTCTAAGCCCAGGTCTGCTGGTTCACCAGAGCCCCTGATGGTGGGGATGGACTTGAAGCAGACCAGGACCAGGTCGTGACCCCTGAGTGACACCAACCGTGGTAAAGGCAACCGCCAATGGCGTGTAGCGGGTAGGAGCCAGATATGAAGAGGTGTGACGTGGTCAGGCAAGCCGGGTAGGTAACAGCGAGGCAGACGGTACAGATCGGTAGACAAAGAGTAATCGGGTCACAAGCCGGGTTTGGTAACAGCAGGTCAGACAAAAGGAGCAGGAAGAGGATGGTCAGGGCGAGCCAAAGGTCAGGGCAGGAGAAGACAGCGGTATCAGGTCCAGGCAGGGTCAGCAACAAGGCAATCGGCATACTGGAAGAGCAGGAACAGGGAAAAGACCATCAGGCAACTTGTGTCTGTGTAGGGCTGGTTTAAGTAGCCCGCCTGGCACTGACAGGCGCGCCTGAGTCCTAGTGCCTGCCCACCGCCATCATAGGTGGCAGGCGCACCTGGGTCCTAGTGCCCGCTTGCCTGCATGTCTTGTCGGACACCTACGCATGTGCAGACTCATGCGTCGCGGTGGTCACTGACACTGCGCTGACACTGCGGCTGTAGGAGTGGATCCTGGCAGCTCATCCTTTTTTATGACTGCCAGGTGAGGGGAACAATCGTACAACATCTCTTGCTCTCTCTTTCTACAGCTCTTTCTTTCAATTTCTCCCTCTTTACAGCTCTTTCTTTCAATTTCTCCCTCTTTCTTTCTTTCTTTCTTTTTCTTTCCCTTTCTTTCTTTCTTTCTTTCTTTCTCTTTCCTTCTTTCTTTCTCTTTCTTTCTTTCTTTCTTTCTTTCGCTTTGTCTTTCTCTTTCTTTCTTTCTTTCTTTCTTTCTTTCTTTCTTTCTTTCTCCAGCTCACTCTCTCTCCAGCTCTTTCTTTTTTCTTCCTTTCTCTTTCTCTCCACCTTTCTACAGCTTTCTTTCATTTCTCTCTCTCTCTCTCTCTCTCTCTCTCCCCTCTCTCTCTCTCCCTCTCTCCCTCTCTCCCCCCTCTCTCTCTCCCCTCTCTTTCTCTCTCTCTCTCTCTCTTTCTCCCCCTCTCCCCCCCTCTCTCTCTCTTTCTTTCTTTCTTTCTTTCTCCAGCTCACTCTCTCTCCAGCTCTTTCTTTTTTCCTTCCTTTCTCTTTCTCTCTCCCTTTCTACAGCTTTCTTTCATTGCTCTCTTTTTCTTTCTTTCTTTCTTTCTTTCTTTCTTTTTTTCGCGCTCTTTCTCTCTCTCTCTCTCGCTCTCTTTCTTTCTTTCTTTCTTTCGTGCTCTCTTTCTTTCTTTCTTTTTTTCTTTCTTTCTTTTTTTCTTTCTTTCTTTCTTTCTTTCTTTCTTTCTTTCCCTCTTTCTTTCTTTCCCTCTTTCTTTCTTTCCCTCTTTCTTTCTTTCTTTCTTTCCCTCTTTCTTTCTTTCCCTCTTTCTTTCTTTCTTTCCCTCTTTCTTTCTTTCTTTCCCTCTTTCTTTCTTTCTTTCCCTCTCTTTCTTTCTTTCCCTCTTTCTTTCTTTCTTTCTTTCCCTCTTTCTTTCTTTCTTTCTTTCTTTCCCTCTCTTTCCCACTTTCTTCTCCCTCTCTCTCTCTTTCTATGGCTATTTCTTTCTCCTACAGCGCTTTCTTTATTTCTCTTTCTTTTCCCCCTCTTTCTCCCCCCCCCCCTTTCTCCCCCCTCTCTCCCCCCTCTCTCTCTCTCTCCCCCTTTCTCTCTCTCTCTCCCCCTCCTTTCTCTCTCCCCCCTTTCTCTCCCCCTTCCCCCCCCCCTTTCTCTCTCTCCACCTTTCACTCTCCCCCCCTTTCCCTCTCTCCTCCCCCTCTCTCTCTCTTTCTCTCTCCCTCTTTCTCGCTTTCTTCCTCTCTCCCCCCCCTCTCTCTCTCTCTCTCCCCCCCTCTCTCTTTCTTTCTCTTTCTCCTACAGCGCTTTCTTTATTTCTCTTTCTCTTCCCACTCTTTCTCCCTCTCTTTTTTCTCCCCCCCCCCTCTCTCTCTCTTTTTCTCCCTTTCCTTCTCTCTTTCTCTTTCTTTCTTGCTTTCTTTCTTTCTCACTTTCTTTCTCCCCCTCTTTCTATCTCTCTCTCTCTTTCTATGGCTATTTCTTTCTCTTTCTCCTACAACGCTTTCTTTATTCCTCTTTCTTTTCTCCTTTCTTTCTTTCTTTCTTTATTTCTTTCTTTCTTTATTTCTCTGTCTTTTTCCCTCTCTCTCTCTCGCTCTCTCTCTCTCTCTCTCCAGCTTTCTTTTTCTCTTTCTTTCTTTTTTTGCTTTCTCTTTCTACAGCTTTCTTTCTCCCTCTTTCTTTCTCTCTCTCTTTCTACAGATCTTTCTTTATTTCTCTATCTTTCTTCCTCTCTCTTTCTTTCTCCCTCCCTCCCTCTCTCTCTCTTTCTCTCTTTCTCTTTCTCTTTCTCTTTCTCTTTCTCTTTCTCTTTCTCTCTCTCTCTCTCTCTCTCTCTCTCTCTCTCTCTCTCTCTCTCTCTCTCTCTCTCTCTCTCTCTCTCTCTCCCTCTCTCTCTTCCTCCCCCTCTCTCTTCTTTTTTTTTTCCTTTCTCTCTTTTTCTTTTCCTCTCTCTTTTTCTCCCTCTAATTTGGGGGGGGGGGGGGGGGGCACACGATTTTTGTGTTGCCTAGGGCAGCACAAAAGCAAAATACACCACCACCACCAATACATAACATTTTTGGCTCTATACACCACCACAATGGATTTGAAATGAAATGAACAAGATGTGCTTTAACTGCAGACTGTCAGCTTTAATTTGAGGGTATTTACATCCAAATCAGGTGAACGGTGTAGGAATTACAACAGTTTGCATATGTGCCTCCCACTTGTTAAGGGACCAAAAGTAATGGGACAATTGGCTTCTCAGCTGTTCCATGGCCAGGTGTGTGTTATTCCCTCATTATCCCAATTACAATGAGCAGATAAAAGGTCCAGAGTTCATTTCAAGTGTGCTATTAGCATTTGGAATCTGTTGCTGTCAACTCTCAAGATGAGATCCAAAGAGCTGTCACTATCAGTGAAGCAAGCCATCATTAGGCTGAAAAAACAAAACAAACCCATCAGAGAGACAGCAAAAACATTAGGCGTGGCCAAAACAACTGTTTGGAACATTCTTAAAAAGAAGCAACGCACCAGTGAGCTCAGCAATACCAAAAGACCCGGAAGACCACGGAAAACAACTGTGGTGGATGACTGAAGAATTCTTTCCCTGGTGAAGAAAACACCCTTCACAACAGTTGGCCAGATCAAGAACACTGTCCAGGAGGTAGGTGTATGTGTGTCAAAGTCAACAATCAAGAGAAGACTTCACCAGAGTGAATACAGAGGGTTCACCACAAGATGTAAACCATTGGTGAGCCTCAAAAACAGGAAGGCCAGATTAGAGTTTGCCAAACGACATCTAAAAAAGCCTTCACAGTTCTGGAACAACATCCTATGGACAGATGAGACCAAGATCAACTTGTACCAGAGTGATGGGAAGAGAAGAGTATGGAGAAGGAAAGGAACTGCTCATGATCCTAAGCATACCACCTCATCAGTGAAGCATGGTGGTGGTAGTGTCATGGCGTGGGCATGTATGGCTGCCAATGGAACTGGTTCTCTTGTATTTATTGATGATGTGACTGCTGACAAAAGCAGCAGGATGAATTCTGAAGTGTTTCGGGCAATATTATCTGCTCATATTCAGCCAAATGCTTCAGAACTCATTGGACGCTTCACAGTGCAGATGGACGATGACCCAAAGCATACTGCAAAAGCAACCAAAGAGTTTTGTAAGGGAAAGAAGTGGAATGTTATGCAATGGCCAAGTCAATCACCTGACCTGAATCCGATTGAGCATGCATTTCACTTGCTGAAGACAAAACTGAAGGGAAAATGCCCCAAGAACAAACAGGAACTGAAGACAGTTGCAGTAGAGGCCTGGCAGAGCATCACCAGGGATGAAACCCAGCATCTGGTGATGTCTATGCGTTCCAGACTTCAGGCTGTAATTGACTGCAAAGGATTTGCAACCAAGTATTAAAAAGTGAAAGTTTGGGGGCGCTCGTGAGCAGCAGCCAGGATGGCTGCCTATTAATTTACTGTCTCGGCCACCGGACACATCGGCCGATTTCTGACCCTCAGGGGGGGTCCCTCCGCTTCCTCCCTGGCCCCCTGTCCTTCCAGCACCCTGATGGGGAAAAAAACCCCGGCCCCCCGCACCTCCAGCGTCCGGCAGACCGTTCGGGAGGTTGCCTACCCGCCGGTTTTCGCCCGGGACAACAGCTGAAGCCCTGGCTGCAAGTTTGGGTCCCCTGCCATCACTACCTGCAGGTGAGATGGATCCTGGCAGTGGGGAGGACCTGGATCCCGAGCCATCCCGGCGGTCGCACATTCCATCCCTGCGGGATGCCGAGCTCCTGCGCCGCTTTAAAAGTATGCTGCAATCAGAATTGTCCTCCGCTACCTCCAAGCTGGCCGACCGTCTTTCGCGGGAAATTCGGGATTTGGGCGATCGGACGAATGATCTCGAAGATAAAATGGACGCTGCGGCCACAGTCATTGAAACTCACGAACAGGACCTGTGCGACCTTAAGAAGGAATTGGCGGATGCACTACTGCGGCTTGAGGATTTCGAAAACCGTTCCCGCCGTGGCAATTTTCTGTTAAGGGGTATTCCGGAAACGGTCACGGATCTTACCTCCACTGCTACTGCTCTGTTTCAGGAGCTGACACCCGCTATTCCCATTGACCGGCTCGAATTTGACCGCATACATCGTTCTTTGGGCCCCAGACGACCGGATGGGCCCCCGAGGGACATTATCATCAAGTTTACTTATTACCGCACTAAGGAAACTATCCTCTTGGCGGCCAGAAATAACCCTGATCTTAGCTTCCAGGGGCACCGCTACCAGCTTTTCGCGGACCTCTCTCAGACCACTCTCCAGAAGCGACGCCAGTTGAAGCCCTTCACTTCGGTCCTGGTGAAACACAGAATTAAATATGCCTGGGGCTTTCCGTTCCGCCTAACCTTCACCTACCAGGGCCGCAGTCATTCTGTGGCTACGCCGGAGGAGGCCCATTCTCTCCTAGAATCTCTACATCTTCCCTCGCCGGAAGCTGCTGATCGGAGCCCGGCTCATTCATCTGGATCCTCGGCAAGGCCGCCCCCTCTGGGCCGCATCTGGGAGCGGTCGTCCAACAGGAGGGGGGCTCTCCCTCAGACCCCTTCGCGATCAAGTCCTTCCTGTTCTTCTCCAGGCTGAAGATGCGCCTTGGAACTCCCACATATCGTCTCACCGAGGGACTACCCTGACGAGATCGTGAGTTTGGCCCTTAGGGCCTCCCCGGTTTGTCGACATTCTAGGTTGAGACTGCTCCGGCTTGCCCTTTTGGGTTTCATCCCGGGTTGGGGGGGGGGTCTCTTCCTGGACTTAGGAATCGGGACTTTTTGCTGCCGCAGCCTGTTTTGGGTCCATGTGATGGTGCTTGGGTCTACGTTTGTGGCATTGGGTGATGGTTCCCTTGGGCTCCGGGGTGGGAGGTTGACCCGGTGGGCCTGGTTGGGTGGAGGGGGGTTGGCCCCTGTGGTTCTCCGGGTTTCTATGGGGAGGTCGTCGCGGAGGTTCCTGCTCCTGGGACTTTTAGTTTATTAAGATTTACTATATTCTATTATGTACATTGCCTTTTTGCCCCCTGAGGGCTTCTGTTTTGATGTTTCCATTTGCAGCCATGTGTCCGGTGGTAGAGTTACCCCTAACTGTATC
Source organism: Staurois parvus (assembly GCF_062004578.1). NCBI lineage: Eukaryota > Metazoa > Chordata > Amphibia > Anura > Ranidae > Staurois > Staurois parvus. Next base: position 3,151,872 of record NW_028319601.1, on the reverse strand, counting down.
CTTCATGTGTAGGATGCACGTCACCATTGGTGTGACACGATTGCACTGTTGTGTATATTTTTTGTGTCTTTTTCTTTTTTTCTTTCTTTGTTCTTCTCTTTTTCTCTGTTTTTTTTTGTTTTTGTTTTCTGCAGGGTTCCGGGACGCCATGGTCCGATCGCCATTGGGAGTGGAAATTGCTGGCTGCTTTGGGCTTTTTTCTGCTGAGCGTGTTGCGTTGATACCGCCATGGCCTCACCCCTTTTGAAAATACATTCACAAAATGTTCAGGGCTTCAATTCGCCTCAGAAACGGGCTAAAGTTTTTCATCACCTCAAGTCGCAACAAATTGATGTGGTATGTCTACAGGAGACCAGGTTTTCTCAGTCCTCCGCTCCGCGTTATCTTTCACCTCACTATACCATCTTTTACACGGCCTCGGCTCCTGAGAAGCGTCGGGGTGTTCTGATAGCTTTTAAACGCAATCTCCCCTTTGTCTGTGCTCGGAATATAGCGGACCCCACGGGCAGGTATTTGCTTCTGCAAGGCACCCTCTGGGACCAGGAGGTTACCTTTTTCTCTTACTACACGCCTAACCGTTTCCAGCATAAATTCTTTTCGCATCTTTGCACCATTATTTCTCGACACTCTAAAGGTCTTCTTCTTGTTATGGGGGATTCGAATGTTACCTTAGATTCCACACTGGATAGGCGCTACGCACAAGGAGCGACCCCCTCTCATGACTTGGTGCTGGAGGAACGTATGCGCTCTCTTTTGCGGACGGCGGGGCTAGCGGACGTCTGGAGGGAACTTCATCCAACTGAACGCGACTTTACATTCTATTCTAACCCTCATGACAGTTTTTGTAGAATTGATCATATATTCATGCAGGTCCAGCAACTCCCCTCGGTCCGGCGGATAACTATTCCCTCCTCACCCTGGTCAGACCATGATCCTTTGGTACTCCTCCTTGCCCTTTCCGGGTCAGAACGACGCCCTTTTCATTGGCGCATCAATGACTCTTTACTGACCACTCAGGCTACCTGCCAAGAAATAGAATTCTTCTTACGGACATACTTTACGGAAAACTCAGGATCGGTCTCTTCAGCAGTGCCCCTATGGGAAGCGCATAAGGCCACGGTGCGGGGTCATGTTATACAGCTGGCTGCAGTCCGGAAGCGGGAGCGGGAACGTCGACTCTCGGAGCTTCATTCGCTCCTGGCCTCTGCGGATGCGCGTTGGAAGTCATCTCCATCCGTGGCCCATAAACGCGCTCGGGACGCTCTGGCGACAGAATTGGACCTCCTTGCCTCTTCAGAGGCGGAACGGGCCTTGCGTTGGACCAAACATAAATTCTATTCCTGTGCTAATAAGCCCGGTCCCATGCTAGCCAGGAAACTCAATTCTGTGGGGAAACCCCATAAACCGATTCGGCTTCGACTTTCCACGGGTGGCTGTACTTCTAATCCCCAGCAGATTGTTTCCCGATTCTCGGACTTCCTTTCGCGCCTCTATGCTGCCCCAGATCCCTTCCCTGTGGCCCAGGCAGAGGCATTCTTTCAGGACCTCCATCTTCCTGGATTAACCGAGGCAGCACAGGTGGCCCTCAACGCAGGTGTCACCGTACCAGAAGTGCTACAAGCAATCAAATCTTTACGGTCCACCGCGGCCCCAGGTCCAGACGGCTTCTCCGGTCTCTATTATAAAAAATTCTCAGCCCTATTGGCGCCCTTTTTAGCTGCCTACTTTAATGAGTTACAACAGGGCTCCTTGCCCTCTCCGGACGCACTTAGGGCACATATCTCTATGATTCCTAAGACGACCGCTGATGTCCAGGAACCGCAAGCCTTCCGGCCCATCTCTCTTCTTAATGAAGACTTGAAAATATTGGGCAAGATCCTTAGTTTTCGCATCAATAAATATTTGTGTAGCCTGGTCCACAGGGACCAAGTAGGGTTCGTCCCCGGGAGGCAGGCGGGTGATAATGTCCGTAAGGTGGTCCATCTTATACATTTTCTGCAACAACGGAAAATACCAGGATTCTTACTGTCCTTGGACATATATAAAGCTTTTGATTCTCTATCCTGGGAATATCTGCGGTTTGTGCTGTCTCGCTGGGGTTTCGGGGATTCGATTCTCTCTTGGATTCAAGCCTTGTATTCCTTTCCTTCGGCTTCCGTTAAATACGCTGGGTATTTCTCGGATCCCTTTCCTGTTGGGCGAGGGACGAGGCAGGGCTGCCCGCTGTCCCCGGCGCTCTTTGTCCTGGCGCTTGAGCCACTGGCTTTAGCGCTCCGGACCGACTGCAATGTATCGGGGGTTCCATACGCGGGACAGGAGTTTAAGCTGAGCCTCTTTGCGGACGATGCCCTCTTGACCCTTACTAATCCTCTGACGACGTTTCCTAATTTGCAACGGGTTCTTGAGCGCTTTTCCTTGATCTCGGGTCTACGTATTAATTTGGATAAAACCGTTGCTCTCAATATTACTTTGGCTTCAGATTTGGTTTCGCGCCTACAATCCCACTTCCCTTACCGGTGGGCTTCCTCTTCTCTTGAATACTTGGGCATTCGCTTGACCCCCACCTATGACTCCCTTTTTGCTGCAAATTATTATCCTTTGCTTAGCTCCTTATCTTCTCTTATGCATTCCTGGCAATTTCCGCACCTGTCTTGGACAGGACGGGTTCATTCAGTGAAAATGACCATCTTGCCGAAATTGTTATATTATTTTCGCACCCTCCCAGTGCGGGTTCCCCCTCATTTTCTTCGGTTGCTTCAGGCGAAGTTTATGCGTTTTATCTGGGCCAATAAGCATCCCAGAGTTTCTAGAAATACGCTCTTTGCTCATAGACTCCAAGGTGGTCTTGGGGTACCCAATGTAACTAAGTATTATCAGGCGAGCCAAATTGCCCCGCTGTCTATGTTGCACGCTTCCTCCGATGTTCCTCTCTGGGTCCTGCTGGAACTGCCTAATTGTGCCCCTATCGCACTATCGACACTTCTATGGCTTCCCCCTGCCCTGCGCCCTACGGCGCTGAGTCCGATGTTGCTCCATGGCCTACGAGTCTGGGACTCGGTACGTTACTCCAGTGGCCTGATGTCACCTTTCTTGCCCTTGCTTCCAATCGTTAATAACCCTCTTTTCCCGCCTGGTCTAGATCACCCGAGGGCATTTTCTTGGTGGGTGGCTCATGGTTTCTCACAGGTGCGACACTTTTTGATTTTTCGGTCCTTTCCCACCTGGAATGTCCTCCGGGAGTCTCGGGATGTTCCCCCAGCGGAATTTTTTCGGTACCTTCAATTGCGGCACTGGCTACTCTCGCTGAGGGCCACTTCTGCTTTCCCATATCAGACATCTGCCTTTGAACGGCTTTGCCAGCAGCGTCCGGGCGCCCCGGGCCTTATCTCCCTTCTTTACGCAGCTTTGAACAGATGCTCGTCGCACACTTCTCTTTCATATGTAGTTCAGTGGGAACGCGACCTGGGAATGGCTGTGGATCCGGAGGACTGGAATAAAGCCTGGTCCCTCATAGCTAAATGTTCGTTTAATACGACCACGCTGGAAGCAGCCTATAAGGTATTGTTTCGTTGGTATTGGGTGCCGGCTCGTTTGGCCCAGGCTAACCCTGCCTGTAGTGATCGATGTTTTCGGGGTTGTGGCCATCGTGGCGATGTACTGCATATCTGGTGGTCATGCCCGAGGTTGGTTCGTTTTTGGTCTCGTGTGTTTGGCCTCCTTTTCACTTTGTTTCATCTCTCCATGCGCCGGGATGCTCGGTATGCTTTGCTTCATTGCCCCATACCGGGCCTCTTGGCTCGTCCGCAGCGGTTGGCTTCCTATTTGTTTTTATCGGCCACTAGGACAATTGCCCAGGCCTGGAAGAGTCCGTTTGTACTTTTTCAGGGGGTGCGGGATCGTATGACTACTATGATGCTCAATGAACAGATGTCGAGTATATGCAACGACTCTCAACATAAATTTTTGAAAATATGGGAGCCATGGTTGCAATATGCCTTTCCCACGCTCCCCCCGGCCAGTGTAGGGAGGTGATGGAGTTTTGTATTGGCGCTCATGGACCCTTGCTCTCTGGTGTGTGTTTTTGTTTTTTTTTTTTTTCTCTTTCTTTCTTCTCTGCTTTTCTTCTTTCCTTTTCTGTTTGTTTTGATGTGACAGTGGACAGCTGTCTTTAGTTGCGATAATCTGAGTTTCACTGATGTTATTGTTACCTATGTGCCATTGATAGCCCCTACGTGGGCATACGTTTTGCCTTATTGGAATTAGAGCGTTGTCTGCTCTATTATGCATTTTCTATCGGTGCAATTGATAGCCCCTGCGTGGGCGTGTTTTGTTGCCTCTGTTTTATACTGTTTAAAATTAATAAAAACCATTGAAATACAAAAAGTGAAAGTTTGATTTATGATTATTATTCTGTCCCATTACTTTTGGTCCCTTAAAATGTGGGAGGCACATATGCAAACTGTTGTAATTCCTACACCGTTCACCTGATTTGGATGTAAATACCCTCAAATTAAAGCTGACAGTCTGCAGTTAAAGCACGTCTTGTTCGTTTCATTTCAAATCCATTGTGGTGGTGTATAGAGCCAAAAATGTTAGAATTGTGTCGATGTCCCAATATTTATGGACCTGACTGTATATACTCTCTGCGACAATTCAGAGTACAATCACTCTAGCATAATAGACAACCATCGTGTAGCAGACCATCAACTGAATTTAATAAATGTAAAGGCAATAAAATAAAAGATGTACATCAGCGTTAGTATAGAGTTCCTAACATGGACCTAGCTCTCCCAGTCTTAGCAATGTCTCCTGTCTGGACGAGTCTCTGAAGAAGGAAGAGAGGAGACATTGCTGAGACTGGGAGAAGAATCTTTATCCAATAAGTGACATCAGACGCTAACCGGAAGTTCAGCGGTGGCCATCTTGGTTGAGGTCCATGCTAGGAAATGTATACTAACGCTGATGTACATCTTTTATTTGTAAGCGCTTTTACATTTATTCAATTCAGTTGGTAGTCTATTGTGCTAGAGTGATTGTAGTCTGAATTGTCGCAGAGATCTATTCCACCTTGTGTACATGATAGCCTAGTCATGTTTGAACTTTAATTGTTCAGTATTGTCTTCCACATTTTGGTAGTTTGTAGGTCAGGTAGGCCAGTTATCAATATAGATTAGGCCTAAATGACATTACAATATTAATTACCCTATGTAAGACATTTTATTGCATGCCATGCATTCATAATTCCTTTAAGCAAAGCTTCAGGCTCCCCCTAAAATATTAAGTCATTTTAAAAATTAAAAATCATTCAGTAAATTAATAGTCATCTCTCAGCTATGGTCCGAAATAGTATAGATATTAAAGGAATGCGGATAGGAGACGTGGAACATAAAGTTGCAGCGTATGCAGATAAGTTATTCTACGTGGTAAATCCTAGGTTAACATTACCAAATTTAATGAAAATATAAAAATTTTACGGAGAACTATCAAATTTAAAAGTGAACCTCTCAAAATCAGAGATATTAAATATTAGCGTCCCGAAGATAGAGAAGATGGCTTTACAAAATTAATTTCCTTTCACATGGAGAGAAAAAAAAATAAAATATCTGGGAATAAAGTTAACCTTGTCCTTTAGGAAAATATATCAGGCAAATTACATCCCATTAATAAACGAGATAAAGATTGAGTTGAGGAAAAGCTCAAGAGGAACACTTTCCTGGGTTGGAAGAATAAAAATTTTGAAAATGGTGAAAGTACCAAACATTCTGTATAAATTTCATATGCTCCCGATATACTTAGGGATCTTATTTTATCAAATAAAAAACCGAGAGTAAAATATGAAGTCCTATGTAAAGATAAACTAAACGGGGGTTTAAATGTACCTGATTTTAAGAGATATTATTATTCTGTATTGTTATCATGAGTAATAGAGTGGGTATATAATGCAGGAGGGAAACGTTGGGTAAAAATGGAAGGTACACTAAGTGAGATACAGTTAAACAAAATTATTTGGATTCCACAACAGTTTTGGATGTTTTCTGAAAACACAAACACTTTAACTCAAAATTTATTTAACATATGGGATGCAATTCATAAGTAAATGGGATGGAAGTACAATTCTCCGTTGATACCACTTGTGGGAACAAATTTTTTCCCACCAGGGAAAGATGACATATCAGGGAAATTGATAAAAGATAGAAATGCACAGCTAAAGGATGAAGAAGGGGGAAATATGTTCTTTTCAAGAATTGAAACATAAAAAGGAATTATTTTATGTATTAGATGAGTGGCAATATTATCAATTAAGACATTTTGTGGAGGCACTTCCATAACCAGTAAGAGCAGTAGAAGATCTGTATCTACTTGAAAAGATGTTGAGTTTGGGTGTTATAGAGAAACATGGTATTTCGTGTATATATAGGATACTTTCTAAAATATCTGGACCTATTTCTCCACTGTTTTTAGAGAAATGGGAGAAGGATTTTGGAATTCAACTAAATGAATAGCAAAAAAGGAAAATATTTAACTTAGCACACGGAGCGGTGGATATGAATGTGGTGGAAATGAATTATAAATGTATGGCAAGATGGTATATTACACCTAGTGTGGCACATAAGCAACAATCAGAGAATTCACCATTATGCTGGTGAGAGTGTGGGTTAAAGGGAACTATGGTACACATATGGTGGGAATGTCCCAAGATACAGGAGTTTTGGCAGGCAATAGTACAACAAATACAAGAGATCTCAGGAGTTCAAATCCTAAAAGACCCATGGGTTTGTTTATTTCATAATACTGAGTCCATAGTAAAACAATATAAAAATATGATGATATTCCATATATTAAATGTGGCAAAAGGACTGATTCCAAAGTTTTGGCAGGTCCAGGAGATCCCTAGAGTATAGGAATGGATATATAGGGTAGAATATATTTATAGGATGGAGGAATTATATCATAGTGGAGAACATAAAATGGAAACATTTAAAAAAACATGGAGGAATTGGTATGATTTCAGGACCTCTAAGAGATATGCAGAATTGATGGGAGTGTAAAATAGAGAGAAAGATAAATGGAGAGATGAGGGAGTGATGGTTTAATTAAACGGAAAAGATGACTACGAGGAGAGGAGAGAAATAAAATATATGTAGCAACTAGAAGAATAGGAAGAGAAGGGAAAAGAGAGGGTGAGGGTTGTAGATGTGGGTTGGGGACTGGTGGAATATGGAAAATATTGTATTGTAAAAGAAATATTATGGAACGATATTTTATGAGTTCCTTTATTTGTTTTTGTAAATGAAATTAATAAAAATATAATAATAATAAAAAAATGGCTTTGCAATATTAATTACCCTATGTAAGACATTTTATTGCATGCCAGGTATTCATAATTCCTTTAAGCAAAGCTTCAGTCTCCCCCCCAAAAAATTAAAAGTCAGCAGTTACAAATACTGTAGCTGCTGACTTTTAATATAAGGTCACTTACCTGTCCAGGGATCCAGGGTCCTCACCCGAGCCGATTCTTCAGTCGGCTTCGGGTGCAGGTGATGGAATCTTCAGTAAGGGCAACCAAAAGTAAAGTTTCCTACTGCGAATGCAGGTAGTCACAGCCAGCTTCTCACAAGCAAGATGGCGGCACCTGGAACCCAAAGACCAGTGAAGAACCGACCTAGGTAATGACAGCGCTGGATCCCTGGACTTGTAAGTGTCTGCTTATTAAAAGTCAGCAGCTACAGTATTTGAAGCTGCTGACTTTTAATTTTTTTTTTCACAATGACTAGAACTCCTTCTTAGGATAACCAGCTACTGAAAGACTGCAGTGCTCTGTTCCAGATATCTTATTAAGGCATTCAATTAGTTATATAAAGATTTTGACCATTGTCAGATCTAGGCTAAGTACGGTTTATGGTCCTGCTGGATCTCTGTGTACTATAGGCCTTGGAGATGCATTGCTAAGTTTATAGCCGTATTCTGGGAGATCACTTGCCTGTTATGTAGATATAAGCTCGCTCCGCATTTTCTATTGTACAAAACGTTACTGCTGGCTTATGATTTTTTTATTAACAAGGCTATCCTGTGTCTTCTCACACTATTTTTGGAATGCCCAGTTCTCATTATCATCACACTTCAGTAAATGCATCCTGATAAATGATTTAAATGTTGTGCTTCATGCATAAATTTTGCAAAGGTGAAAGAGTTAAATGTAAATGCAACCGAAATTAAATGAAAAATGGAAAGTGAGAGTTATTGTGCTTGTTAACAAATGTGTTTTTCTTTTGTCCACATTTGTTATTAACACAGATGGATAGAGATCTGCAAACACTTATAGAAAAACAAAATCACATTCATTCAGCCAAAATGAACGCTATTCGCCAATCTCATGGTTGCATTGATAACTGGAATTACTACTCCCAGTACAGGTAATCATCACAAGGGCAAGCTGACATTTTTTTGCTGCAAGGATATGCATATATGTATGCACAGTGTGCTTGTACTTATTATGGAAATTGTCAGGGTATTGTCAGTTTGCTGGGAAACAAATGCCAACATCAGCTTCTACAATGATCAGTGACTAAAAATGTCATACTAACAGTTTACTATTCACAATAAGTGTACAGTACTTTTATATTACAGACAGACTTTATTCTCTTGTCCATGTAACCAGCCCTCTATCCATTTTTCATCATATTTTGTTGTCTAAAAAGTTTGAATACAGGACAGCGCCGACAAAACCTGTCAAGAATAACTCAAGAGAACAGCAAGATATTGGAGAGGATCCTGAAGAGGCAGTCTGAATATGGAAAATGGGTGGCAGAATGGGAAAAGGTGGAACAGATTCGTACAAATATATCTCGTTATCAACGACCTGCTGGATCTGCTTGGGTAAGAGGGCGTTAGTTGAGTTGATTATATTAAACTAATTTTCTTTTTTTAAATTCTGTCATTCTGTTCTATGTTCCATTTCTTGGGGAATACCCTATAAGTGTTGTCTCTCCATCCCATGCCTCACAACAATAACACCTGTCATCTAAGTCAGCGTTTTTCAACCACTGTGCCGCGGCACACTAGTGTGCCGTGAGATATTGTCTGGTGTGCCGTGGGAAAAATTGCAATTTCATCCGTAACATGTGGCCTCGGCTCACAAATAGACCAATCATTAGAACAGCAATGGGCAAACTACGGCCCGCGGGCCGTATACGGCCCGGCGGACCTTTTAATCCGGCCCGCGGAGCGTGATACTGTCAGGATGATCTGTCCCCCTCGACGTATCTGCGCATGTGCCGGAGATCGCCGATCGGCTGCTAATGCCTGAAACTGGCACATGCGCAGATAGGTCGAGGGGGACAGATCCTCATAGCAGACAGATTTTCATGCTACACCGGAACGGCGAGAGGAACGCGCGGAGCAAAGGTAAGTGAATTGACACAGGGGGGGCTTGGGGACTTAATATGGGGGATGAATTACTATGGGGGATGAATTACTATGGGGGATGAATTACTATGGGGGATGAATTACTATGGGGGATGAATTACTACATGGGGGATGAATTACTATGGGGGATGAATTACTATGGGGGATGAATTACTATGGGGGATGAATTACTATAGGGGGGATGAATTACTATGGGGGATGAATTACTATATGGGGGATGAATTACTATGGGGGATGAATTACTATATGGGGGATTAATTACTATAGGGGGGATGAATTACTATGGGGGATGAATTACTATATGGGGGATGAATTACTATATGGGGGATGAATTACTATATGGGGGGTGAATTACTATGGGGGATGAATTACTATGGGGGATGAATTACTATATGGGGGATGAATTACTATGGGGGATTAATTACTATATGGGGGATGAATTACTATGGGGGATGAATTACTATGGGGGATGAATTACTATGGGGGATGAATTACTATATGGGGGATTAATTACTATATGGGGGATTAATTACTATAGGGGGGATTAATTACTATGGGGGATGAATTACTATGGGGGATGAATTACTATATGGGGGATTAATTACTATGGGGGATGAATTACTATATGGGGGATGAATTACTATATGGGGGATGAATTACTATATGGGGGATGAATTACTATGGGGGATGAATTACTATGGGGGATGAATTACTATATGGGGGATGAATTACTATGGGGGATGAATTACTATATGGGGGATTAATTACTATGGGGGATGAATTACTATATGGGGGATTAATTACTATGGGGGATGAATTACTATATGGGGGATGAATTACTATGGGGGATGAATTACTATATGGGGGATTAATTACTATGCTTACTATGGGGGAATATTACTATACTTACTATGGATGACACATACACATCATTCATCTACTCTTGGTCCGGCCCCCGGGTCCAATATATGAACCCATTGCGGCCCTCAAGTCAAAAAGTTTTTCAATAAATTTTTTTAACATTTTCTAATGGTGGTGTGCCTCGTGATTTTTTTCATGAAAAAAGTGTGCCTTTGCACAAAAAAGGTTGAAAAACACTGATCTAAGTAATTCAATTTATGCCACTTCCCTGACAAATAGCCTTTCCCCATGCTCTAGTGTTGGAATGTTCCTCAGCATCCTCATGTTCACTACAGGGCTATAATCCCTGCATCATGATGTCAGAGGACCTTTGTCTACCAGACCATAGGGGAGTAGAGGCTGTGAGAACCAGTCTAGCAACACGGAGGAGCTTGCAGTAGCAGAGGGTTAGTTAACTAATGTACTCTACCAAGTCCCCTAGACATAAACCAGCAGTTAACCATTGCAGTGTTAATACACTTAAAATCTGTGATGAAAAAAAAGAAGTTTAAGGATGTAAGAGTGCTGTGAAAGTTTGCATTGTTTTGTTTTTTTTTTTTTTGGTTTTTGTTTTTTTTTACATGTTTACTATAAGTTGTATTTATCTGAAATACAATAATCCTTTCTTTTTTTGTGATTTTTTTTTATTCTAACTCTGTGCATTTATGTTGTTAATAATATATATATATATATATAGTTTATACACTATTTTCTGTATTAACATGCAAACCTTTTTTGCCCCAAAGAAGGAGTTGCCTATAAAACCTCCAAACTGCGTTGGTTCCTTTGTGGGGAGGCGCAACATGGTGCAGCTGCAGTGAACACACGGGGGGAGATTTACTCCTAAAACTGAGTAATTTGGTTCAGCTCTGCATGGTAGCCAATCAGCTTCTAACTTCTAACAGCTGTGTTCAATTAAGCTTTGACAACAAAACCTGGAAGCTCATTGGTTTCTATGCAGAGCTACACCAAATTTTGTATGCTCCAGTTTTAGTAAATCAACCTCAAGGAGTCTTGTTGTAGTAAACTTTGAACCTTGTTTTGAGCAGAATGCCAATTATACAAACACCCCAGCAGGAGAGCGCCACTAGGGAAGTAACTCACTGTTCAATGCAGTCAGAGAAGTAGCCATCAAGAGATGCCAACAGCATATGTTTCAGAGGGTGAAGTGTGGTGCGGTCCAGTCCCAAGAATCTGATCCTTTAAAGAGGATGTATATTGTACCTTCTTCCACAAAAAAATCCTTTACTTAAAATTATTATTTCTGACTAACTATATATGTTATAAAGTATTTACATATTTTAGCAAGTAGTAAATCTGAACTGACCTTTGTAGGGGCAAGTACCGTGGAGCAAATTATCCCCAAAATTCTCTTCATAAGCACTGAAGTCATTCTCTCAGCAGCTCAGCTCCACTGCTTATCACTCCTAGAGCACCCACTCTTTGCTAACAATATTGATTTAAAGGCTTTTGACCCACTGACAGGACTTGTGCTGTGAATTTGAAGATGAATCGCTCCACAGTGGCTGCAGCTTAAGAGATCTGCTATAGGTTATTTTGAAGCTCATTTACTACTGTGGTGTCCATAGCTTCACCACAGGTTCACATTAAAAGAGAAGTTTGGGTTTAAAAAAAAATAAACATTTATACTCACCATCAGATTGATGCTGCATCTGCCCCCCACCAGCTCTAAGACTGAGAACTGAGCAATCAAACACTACTAATCGCATAGTTCTCCCCTGCGCTCTGAGCACAGAGTGGTGACTGTCAGTCTCTGGCTATCTGCTCTGCCCCTCCAGTGCTCACTGGATCACTGGGCTGTGGAGAGTGTGGGAGGGACTGGTTCAGGCTCTCTGTGGTGCACAATGAGGTTGAGCCAGCAGCCAGTCAAGGCATCTGAGTGGAACCTAACTTTATGGTTGGGATCTTTTCAGAGCCTGGACCGGCTCTGTGATGTCAGCCTGAAAGCAAGTTGCAGGAGTGGAGAATGAACTGCACCCCTGTGATCCCCAGGAAAAGTGTGGCCAAAATAACTTTGGCTATAATTCTCCTTTAAACTGTAATCATTTCATGAAAGAATGTAGTGTGTGTGCATTTGTGAACCTACAATGATATTAAAGCACAGTAATGACTGTCATTCAGTTTAATATAGATCATTTTATTATAAAAGTTTGGATGGAAGAGAGCCTCAACAATAATGTGACCTAACTAAATTGTTGCTGCCATTCTTAATTTTAAAGGCAGGATGTCAGAGAGCTACAGTTATGGACATGAGAAGGGATATGGACATCCAACAGTCAACAGACAAAAGTGAGGAAGACAGAACGCAGATGGGTGAGTAGATATTAGTAAATGTCATTAATTTTGCCATGAAAGAGCATAAACCAAACACTTGGCTCTGCCCTTGTGGGTATTGCACCAGTTAGCTAACTACACTCTTTCAGCCCCAGCATTTTAGAAGTGCACAGCACATGCATAGAATGCACAGTATGTAAGCATTCTATTACCTCCCAAGACCTTGAAGCACATCCAAACTCAAAAACAAAAATGGAATATACTGCAAGTTACCCGTCCTTAAATGTGATAGCTGCATTAGTTTTACTAATTGGGGGTGCATTCTGCAGTTTACAGAGGTGGACTGGACAGGGATGATAATACTGCATGATATTTTATTGCTGCACAGGCAGAATGCACAGGAACTTACAAGCTCACTGGACAAAAAGGGAGCAAATAACAGAAGTTCATGATTAGGATTTATATACAATAGTGAATACAATACAGTTTAATTTTTTGAATTATTTTTTAAACATGCATAGTTTGCTACATTTGACTAGAAATTAGTATCACTATTTCTACAGGACCAACAAAGAAGCTCAAGAGTATTTCTCATGTAGCAGGACATAGAAGGATGAAAGAGTCATCAGTTCTTACAGATAGGAAGGGTCAGTTCCCTTCAGTTCAGACTGAAACATCCAGAGACACATCATCTTGGGAGTCAGGTGAGGGTGGCACTGGACAGCAAACTGCTTGCAGTTTACATAAGAGGAAAGCTTCCTACAGTTCAGCATCCAAGAAGACAGATCATACATGTCAAGTGAGGTGTAAATCAAGAAGTCATAAGCTTAGAAATTCAGAAAGTGATTGTAATAATTATAGAGATATGTCTACTGGAAGAAAAAGCCAACTGAAACAACAGCTGGATGAAAACCCTGAAAAAACCTCAGTGAAAGGGAAAAGTCCTTCATTTCATGACCATGATCATGATAAACCAGAGCTAGAAAAAAACTGTGGAAGAGCAACAGCAGTGTCAAAAAAATATGCAGAAAGTGAGGCCTTTGATTCTGATTCAGAAAGAAAGACACCTCTGTCTTACAGTAAATCAGATCAGGACTTTTCATCAGATCAATCTGACACCAGCTCCTGTTACTCACTTCAAGACTCGGAGGGCAGTATTTCACCTGCTCCTTCACAATCCCCAGAGGCCACTGAAGCACTATCCAATCTGAGCCTGAACCTGAAAACCAGAGCAGTAAGTCCAGAAACCACCTCACAGAAGAGTTCTAAGTCTTCAGCAGCTTCAGTAAATCAGACAGAGAGTCCACAATCAACGTCACGCAATGCCAGCAGAAATTCAAAGCTTTCATCAGAAGGTTCCAAGAGAAGCCAATATCGGTTACCAGAATCCACAAAGACAAGTCCAAGTTCTTCATTGCAGAATACCCACAGAAGTGCTGATTCCACATCAGTTGTGACAAACAGGATTGGTGTTTTCTCCTCACAAGGAGCCAGTATGAGAGCTTTCAGTCGAAGTTCAGCATCTTCTTCTACCTATAGAGAAGGAAGCCCTGATGATACAGCTCATAATACTTACAGGAGTTATGAGGAATGTACAAGAGATTCTAGCCAGACTCCAAACTCTTTAGCTAAATTATCTTCCAGACATCAGGATTCATTTTGAATGTGAAATAACTAACCTTCCTTCAAGTAAAATTATAGGCAAAACATTTATTTTCATTTTGGGTAGAGCGAGGGAGGGTTATAACCCGTGTCAGAGTTTTTCAGCATCTGTATCCCATTGTGGAGATTTCCCTTAACTTCCTGTCCCATAGCCAAACAGGAAGTGAGAGGAAATCCCTGAAAATTAAAGCAGTAATAAACACAGCTAAAAAAAAAAAATCCACTGCAAGATAATGTCGTAATGCGCTAGTATGTATTGCATATGTGCACATTATGAAGGGCTTACCTTTAAATGAATCCCTCTAGAGGCGAGCTATCACAGGACTTCCATCTTCACACGGTCTTCCTTCTGGGTACGCGAGCTTCGGCCGTCTGACTGGCCAAGCTGCGATGACATCAGGGGCCACAGCACAGTGCTCTGAAGGAACAGCACAGGTATGTCATTCCTTCAATGTGCATGCGCCGGCAATCAAAAAGAGTCAATATCTCCTAAACAGTGCACGTTTAGGAGATATTCATTTTACCTACAAGTAAGCTTTATTATAAGCTTACCTGTAGGTAAAAGTATTAAAAAAGAGTTTACTATTACTTTAACCACTTGCCTACTGGGCACTTATACCCCCTTCCTGCCCAGGACAATTTTCAGCTTTTGGTGCTGTCGCACTTTAAATGACAATTGCACGATTATGCGACACTGTACACATATGAAATGTTTGTCATTTTTTTCACACAAATAGAGCTTTCTTTTGGTGGTATTTAATCACCACTGGGTGTTTTATTTTTTGTGCTATAAACAAAAAAAGAGCAAAAAATAAAAAAAAAAGTTTTTCTTTGATTCTTTGAAAATAAAATTTTTCAAATAGGTAATTTTTCTCCACTGATGTGCGTTGATGAGGCTGCACTGATAGGCAGCACTGATGGGCACTGATAGGCAGCACTGAAGGGCACTGATGAGGTGGCACTGATAGGCAGCATTGATAGGCAGCACTGATGAGCTGGCACTGCTGGGTGGCACTGCTGGGTGGCACTGATGGGCAGCACTGCTGGGCAGCACTGGTAGGTGGCACTGCAGGGCACAGGTGGGTGGCACTGCTAGGCATAGGTGGGTGGCACTGCTACGCATAGGTGGGTGACACTGATGGGTACAGGTGGGTGGCACTGCTAGGCACAGGTGGGTGGCACTTCTTGGTGGCACTGCTAGGCACAGGTGGGTGGCACTGCTAGGCACAGGTGGGTGGCACTGCTAGGCACAGGTGGGTGGCACTGCAGAGCACAGGTGGGTAGTACTGATGGGCAAAGGTGGGTCGCACTGATGGGTACAGGTGGGCAGCACTGATGGGTACAGATAGGCGGCACTGCTGGGCACTGATCATCAGGGTACTGATCATCAGTGCCGATCACTTCTCTGACAATTGCCAGTTATCAGCAGAACTTTCCTCAAGCTGTGACAGCGTGAGGAAAGTGCAGCCGATAACTGGCAACTGTATTTACCCAGTGATCTGCTGTGTTATTGGACACAGCTGAACTCGTGGTAAAAGGTTGCCGTGATTGGCTGTTTACCGTATCTCGTGATCAGATCATAGGACACAGCGATCACTGGCGGCTCTGGGTGCGCACCGCTGGGGGCGCGCAGGGGGCGTGTTCTGGAATGAGGTCCATGGACATCGTCCCAGAACCGGCTATAGCACAGTAGGGAACTGGTTAAGGGAATTCCTTGGGCACCCCCAGGCTACCAGGCTAGTGTCCCCATTGGAAGATTTCCCCTCTATTACTTTTCTGAGGACAACTCAAAATTTGGGATTTTGTTTTACTTCACTTTTGATAACGGTAAACAGGACAAATAGAGAGGGCGAACCTCCTTAATGGCGGCACAAAAAAACTGACAGACTAATCCCTCCTCACTTCATCCAAAATAAACATTTTTTTTTCCTTTAGCTATAGTTTCACCAAGATAAAAAAGGGACAATAAAATAAATAACAGCATAGGTAATGAGAAAACTTTGAAAGAGTAACAAGCAGAAAGACTGAATATTGTATGCCAATCAAATCTGTTCCTGTTCCATATCAATGAAAAAAATGTTCAAGTTAAAAATACTCATATTTTGAACGGGATACTGACATTAAGTTTATATAATATTTATAATTATATTCACCTGATGAACATGGGTTACATACTGTATAAATGATAAGTTGTGGAGTACCAAATTAAACTGGTATTCCAGTTCCAGTCACCTGTTATTCCCTTTTCTGAGACCAGAGGTGCAGCCAACAACGTAGTCATGTTTTGTCTGGTCTAGAAGGTGGTAAATCATATGTATGTTCTTTTTAAATAAGAGCCATTTAATTCCTTATCGCTGCATAGCCATTGTTGATGTGCTCGTATGAGCCATTCTATCAAAACGTCTGCAGTAGTTTGTATCTTCAATAAAACGTTTTTTTCCCTCTACTAAGGTTTCAGTCGGATGATTTTAAAGTGGAGCTCCAACCAAAAGGGGAAGTTCCACTTTAAGGCTTTGTCCCATACTCCCCGTTATGGATTGGCACCTTTGAGGAATGGGGGGGTACCTAAATTTGACGGGTACACACTCCCACTTCCGCTGCAATTGCCTAGGCAATTGGATATGGAAGTTGTCCTCCCTCCCCTTAGTCTTCTGGGACAGCAAAGCAAATTGGATCATGCTTTGCTGGGTTTTTGCCTTCCTCTGGATCAACTGTGGGTATAGGATTTTTTTTTTTATGGTTGAACTGGATGGACTTTTGTCTTTTTTCAGCCAGACTAACTATGTAACTATGATCTTGTGCTCATATTCCAGCAGTGAGCCTAGGGGCCTAGCCTATGTCAGGCAGGCATGAGTTAAAGCAGCAATTCTCAAACAGGGTTACTTGACCTATGCAGGTCCCAGAAGACTATGGGACCATTCAGAAAGCACAGCACTACTGGCACATAAGCAATGGGCACCCGGCTGTGAAGCCACAAGCTGTCTCAGCTGGGTGCCCACACTGAAGATGTTGGCACTGAGGAAACAGGACGGTCAGTCAACCCGGCCAGGATGAAGACACTGTGGGATCAAGGGACAGGTGACTGTATTGGAGAGTTTATGTAGCTGCTGACTTTTACTTTTTTTTTTAATTCCGAATGGACCTCCGCTTTAACCATACCTGGACAGAGTTTTAAAGAGGAACTAGACCCTTATCATAAAAATTACAACAAGGCACTTTTAGAAATGTATAGTAATCTTCAAACAGATACGTGTAGATATATGACAAAAACACACCCATCTACAAAAAGATTGGGCCCTTAAGACCGTTAAAGTATATCCTTCCACCCTGGAAATATAAACAGTGTCGGTCACCGTGAATATAAACCAAATGCCCCAATGTTCAATAAAAATTTAGCTTTTTCAATTTGAATCCATACACCCTAATAGAATCTTCATATAGTCCACCAGTTCTTAGTGCTCCGTCAATTCTCTATGTTCATCAAACCAATACGTCCTCTTCTATTCTTAGTACCAGATTGACAGGTAATGCAGGCTGAACTCAGACCAGATTCAAGCTCCAGGCTCTCACTACCAGTACTCCGAATCAGCGATGCAAATGCCCAGAAAGAAAGTACAAGATCATCGTGCAAAACCTTCTTAAAAGTTGTATGAATCTTTATTAAAAGCACTTACATCATAGCAGAGTATATGCAGCTTTAAAATCAGCCTAATAGCTCACTATCTCCTTTTGGCAGTCTGGACCTCATCCAAGATGGCCGCCACAATACTTCCGGTAACGTCTGACGTCACTTTCTGACGCTTTTCATCATCACGACTTTATCAAAGGTTTCTTTGATTACCTGTCAATCTGGTACTAAGAGTAGAAGAGGACATATTGGTTTGATGAACATAGAGAATTGATGGAGCACTAAGAACTGGTGGACTATATGAAGATTCTATTAGGGTGTATGGATTCAAATTGAAAAAGCAACATTTTTATTGAACATTGGGGCATTTGGTTTATATTCACAGTGACCTACACTGTTTATAGATACTTATAGATATCTGCAGGGTTTTATTCTTTGCATGCCCCATTTTTCTTTTTCTCCCCATTCTTCGCACAGTGGCCATTTTAACTAAGGGCAGATAAGTGCAATTTCCCTTTATTTACCAGAACTCTGCCTAGAGCTCTAGGTGTGCTTCGTGGAACTCTCCCCAGAACTCTGGGTGTGCCTTCTGGAACTTGTGACAGGAACTTCCCAGGATGCATCTCTGAGGCCCTGGTTACATCACTGGTGCCTCACTCAACCAAGAATTGGAAAAACATCACATTGTACGTAAAAGCAAAAAAATGTGTTTAACTAATGAATGTAAGATGGATTCATACCAATATGTAGAGCTGTATGATGGCATAATGTTTCAGCTAATGGACTAGTCAAGGGACCTATTTTCATGTTATTCTAGTCCTCAACATGCCCCCAACTCTGTTTAAAACTGATAAAAGTGAGCGCTGGTAAATTACTAAGATACTAAAATAATGTAAAATCCCGATCATAAATTAGCAGCTAGCTCTCGGGATATCGGCAACAGTCCCAGATTCAAATGTTAAAGGTATTAGTGCAGCGCTATAAACGCATGTATCATGTTATAAACACATATTACATCAACAAATAATTTAATAAAGTGCAAAAAAGTGCATCAAAGGTGCAATCTAAGTGTTTCACTCTATGAATAGTGACCAACTGTGAACAGTTCATACAACGAATTATAAGTACTGATAATGTCCTTTGTGGAAGGATATCAATTCAAAAGTGCCCTCATTAGCACATGCGGTAAAGAACAGATGTGCAGGAATTTGTGAAAGGAATCCACCCTTGGGACGGATGTACACTCACCAGACCAAAAGTATTAAGGCGCATGGGTTATACACATCACACATCTGGGGGTGCAGCGGTGTACTGACAGAGCCAGGTCTAGTCATCCGACTCCATCCATCCATCGGGGTAGATACCATGTGGTCCTGGGGAGGAATTAGCTCAGCCACAGGAGCCAGAAAGGTGCTTTATGGTGTAGTATTTATTTGTATCATACATAAATTACAATTAAAATCATCCACGTAGAGTATGCAAAAAAAACTGTATAAAATAAGTACCAAGATGGCCGCCGCTCCTCGGTAGCGGCGGTGTGACGTCAGCAATAGGGCGCCCCCAAATCTCTACTCCTATGTGCTTATGAGTAACACACCAGCAATAACAAAGGGAGCATGTACTGTAGTCAGGTCATTACCCACCTATATCTTCTTTACTCTCACTGATTGCCTCCTAAAGTGGTAGAAAAGTCTCATTAAGAGACTAAAAAATGTGCCCCCTGCAAGCTTAGGTTATGTTAACCCAATTTTGCTTCCGGTTCCAGTTTTTTAGCCGCTTGAATGGCTGGGTTGTGGTGACGTCACTCAACCGCATGCGCACTGGAGTCACTTAGCCGTGGCATGCAAAGCGGGCTGTAAATGCTGTCTGAGGTGCACATGTGTACATCTCTATACAACATTGAATACAAATATTATTGAAGAATAAGATAAGTATATCACCTCATTCATTATCCCCACAAAACAAGCAAAAACCCTTTGCAGTGGGAAGGGGGACCTATTGCAAGGGTAAATGTTTTTTTCACCATAATTCACCATGAAAGCAGCATTCAGATAAGGAGAGGGAGGGTCAAGAATGTGAGCCAATAAGGTATGCTGAATGCAAAAGTGCTAATAAGGAACATGCTGATAGGAGAAGAGAGGAGAGTGAGCAGAGCATTTTTTTACAGTCTACAAGTGGAATAGAGAAAGTGAGGACATCAACCTGGCTGTGCTCTGTGGCAGAGCTGTGTTTTTATCAGGACTGGATAGACAAAAATCCAAATACTTTGGAGAGTAAAACAGCTATCTTATATGTCTTTCATTGGTATATCTAGCTGTTTGCCTGAGGATCAGCTTTATCACTAAAAAAACAATATTGGTCAATAATACATTTACAGTATAACTAAAGGCAAAGCTTTAGTTTTGGATAAAGTGGAGAGGGATTAGAACCCCTGTTAGTTTTTATTGTTGTCTGTGCCTCCATTAACGAGATTCAACCTCTCTATTTGTCCTGTTTACCATTATCAATGAAAGTGAAAGTAAAGAAATCCCAATGTTTGGGTTGTCCCAAGAAATGTAATGGAGGGGGCCAGGGGTGAACTGACAACTCATGGGGCCCCTGGGCAATAGAGGATCATGGGGCCCCTGTATCCTTGCCCAAACTCAAAAAAGCCTATGAAAAAGGTACCAGGGGCGTCTCATGGGGCCCCCTTGACCCCGGGCCCTTGGGCAGTGCCCGAGTTTCCAAATGGTCAGTCCGCCCCTGGAGGGGGCTCCTTCCAACAGAGGCAACTAGTTCAGGTGACCTGGGGACCCAAAGGGATTACCCTAATTTGCAGGGTTTCCACTCACTTCCTCTTTGGCTATGGGACAGGAAGTGAAAGGAAATCTCTGAAATGGGACACAGTTGGTAAAAAAAAATCTAACACGGGTTATAAACCTCCCTTGTTCTATCCAAAATGAAAAAATTAAGTTTTGCCTATAGTTCTACTTTAATTTAGCATTAGCTGTATTAGGGGACATTTTGTTCTAGTTTTATTGAGTATTGTGGTCCCGATTTAAACCAGCCATCAGCAAGTTCTAGCCTGCTTTCAGCAAGTTTGGATTACATACAAGCATGTATCAAGTCTAGTAAGGGATTTAAAAGCATTCCAGAATAAATTGTATGACTCATGAACTTGCACTACCATATATGAAGAAATAGGTATTCTTCCATCTTATATCTCAGTTATGTTTTTTTCAGTTCATTATATACGGGCGCACAAAATGCTTGATTTAATTTAAGAATTCATAACGATTGACATTCATCATACAGTCCCAGACAACATTCAAGCACGACAATACAGGCATTTATATTTGAGTATGTTTACTTTTATTATGTAATATTCAAAATTACCTAGAAAAGATACACCTAGAAAAGTGGTTGATAAGAATGAAAAAACTAGGACTTCCTGTTAATATACTTAAAGTGCATGTAAACCCTCACCTTGTAAAACACACAAATCAGATTTAAATATAAATTAAAGGCAACAATTTGTGTATACATATAAAAAACATATTATATACCTTTTTTATATCAGATCACATACCCTCCGTTCTCAGCTGCATAAGTTGCTGGGGAGTAGAAGCAGCAGTACACTGATCTTCCCAGTGAATGACTATGGGGGGGGGGGGGGATCATGTCAGCACACAAGCCTGATTATTGGAGGAGAGCACACTGAGTCCCCAGCACAGCCAGAAAACTGACCATGCTGTGCTCTCAGTTGTCAGTTTTTAATAGGAAAGCAGAGGGACTGGCAGATACACCACGGATTTCACACAAAGGAAGCAATACAAAAAGAACAGGATACTTTTTTATATAAGTACATGCAGACACATGTCTCAGGAATATGAAATGTTTAGTTTACATATCAAGCCTTTTTTAAAGAGAAACAAAAATAACCTGTAGAACTTTAAAGATAACGTTCTAAAGGTTATTTTAATTTCTCTTTAAAATAATAATAACATCATACTTACCTGCTCTGTGCAGTGGTTTTGCACAGAGCAGTCCTAATTCTCCTCCTCCCGGGTCCACCATGGCATTTCTGACTCCAACCCCTTGATGAGTGCCCCCCGAGTAAGCTGTTTGCGCTGGGGGCACTCATGCGTGCTCACCCCCCAGCTGCCTCTATGTATCTATGGGACACACAAAGCGTAGCTCAGTCCCGATCCCTGATCCCTTCTCCCTTCTCACAGGCTGTGATTGGCAGTAGTGGGAGCCAATGGCAGTTCAATTTTGGGTACCAATTCACAAAGAACATTGGGGAACTGGAGAAAGTTCAGAGAAGGGCAACCAAACTGATAAGCGGCATGGAGGAGCTCAGCTATGAGGAAAGATTAGAGGAACTGAATTTATTCTCTCTGGAGTAGAGGAGATTAAGGGGGGATATGATCAACATGTATAAATACATCAGTGGTTCATATAGTGAACTCGGTGTAGAGTCATTCACCCTGAGGTCATCACAGAGGACAAGGGGGCACTCTTTACGTCTGGAGGAAAAGACATTAAATCTCTAAACACGGAAAGGTTTCTTTACAGTAAGAGCTGTGAAAATGTGGAATAGACTCCCTCAAGAGTTGGTTCTGGCCAGCTCAGTGTATTGCTTTAAGAAAGGCCTGGATTGTTTCTTAGATACACAGAATATAACTGGATACTAACATTTATAGGTAAAGTTGATCCAGGGAATATCCGATTGCCTTTCGGGGGATCAGGAAGGAATTTTTTCCCCTGCAGGAGCAAATTGGATCATGCTTTGCCTTCCTTTGGATCAACTGTAGGTATAGGATTATAACTTTTTTTTTTTTTTTTTTATGGTTGAACTGGATGGACTTTGTCTTTTTTCAGCCAGACTAACTATGTAAATATGCTGTGTTTCGCCAATGAGAAGGGAGAGACCTGGAAGAGCCGTTGCTCTCGTGCACATCGCTGGATCCAAATCGAGCTTGAGTAAGGTTTAGGGGGTGGAGAGGGGAGCTGCATACTGAAGGTTTGTTACCTCCATGCACAGAATTCATGAGGGTAAAAAAACCCTTAACCCTTTACAACCACTTTAATGTTCATAATCAAAGAAGTGACACATTCCTCTACAGTACTTTTGTACGATAGTGGCTCCCAGCAACTTCTGGATACAGTCTGGGAAACATGGAAGCAGAAGGTTACATCTCACAAAAATGTAATTAAACACATTGCTCAGATGTATAATAGGACAGTCATGCTTATAGTTCAGGAACATATGCAGCAAGCCCAAAAGCTGCAGGCCACTGATTTTAAATGGGCTGCTAAAACCAGAACCTTTAACTTAGGAAAGAGAGTGTTAGCTTTGATGCCTACTGTAGAGAATACATTTCTGGCAAAGTGGCAAGGTTCCTATGAGAACAAAAGAAAACTAGAGATGTTAACTAACAGGTATACAAGCCTGGGAAGAGAAAACCTCTCCAAATTTATTGTGTTAACCTAATAAAAATCCTGTAAGGATTGTGTGGTTCTTTCAGCTAATGCAATACTAAAGTAACATGACTTCTCCGTGGGGAAGAGGATACTGTCACTCATCCATGTCTTCCCCATTCAGAGATTACATTACATTCAGTGTCAACAATGCACTGGCTATTCTGATCGGAGGAGGAAGGAGTAGTGTGCGTTCCCGTTGGACCATCTCTAATACAGTTCAGCCCAAAGACCTGAAGACCATCGCCAGATGTTCAATGCCAGGAAGGTGACCGGGCACCAAGCAGAGAAGATTTCTACAGGATCTAACAACCTGCATGGAACATACCTCATTACAGATAAGCTGTAGAAAATTTTTTTGCTAAACTTCACCTTTAAATTTTATAGGGAGCACAGGCTAGGGACTGTCACTTGTCCACTGAATGTTGTGAAAATGTACTCCTTTCCACAGGTCTGCTTGAAGGAGTGGGGGTATCTGAGGCACCAGCTGGCAGAATTG
This sequence comes from Staurois parvus, assembly GCF_062004578.1. NCBI lineage: Eukaryota > Metazoa > Chordata > Amphibia > Anura > Ranidae > Staurois > Staurois parvus. The sequence continues at coordinate 3,127,999 of NW_028319601.1, read as the reverse complement.
TTGAAGGTTTTATCAAGGCTTCCCATTTACACATGATGATGGGTTCAAGGGTTTATGGCAACATTTTAATAAGTCTTGTTCTGTGTCCTGGAGTTCGGAGGCTTTCTGAAGCTTTTAGGAGGGGATAAAGCCTACATTCCTAGGTCCACATCTTACCTACACATTGTAGTAGCCAGACTTTGTTAGTCTACAGGCCTTTTATATGTGGGCAAATGCTCAGTGTCTCTCTTTTGTTCTTTCTGCTGTGGGAACCTGCTGCGGTGTGAAAAGGTTGACTGCTTACAGTTCACTAAAAAGGTACCAAGGGCTGCCTGTTTGGGGGAAAACATTAGGGGGTTAGTTAGGAACTAACCTGAATTTCGTTAGAAGCTCAGATACATTGTTTAGTCTATGTGAATGCTGGGATATGGCCTACATTTTTCGGATGACATTAGAACTACAGAAAAACGTTTTGTCTTTGATTCGCATTCATGCAGTCCTTCCAAAGCCAGGAGGGAGAGTTGTCTACGCTGTGGCATAAATGCTGCTGCTGATCGAATCCCAACCACGGCATCACCTGCCTGGAGTTTGCATGTTCTCCCTGTGTCTGCGTGGGTTTCCTCCGGGTACTCCAGTTTCCTCCCACACCCCAAAGGCATGCTGGCAGGTTAATTGGCTCCTGTATAAATTGGCCCTAGTATGTGTATGTATGAATGTAAGTTAGGGACCTTAGACTGTACACCCCTTGAGGGTTAGGGACTAATCTAAATGTACAATATATATGTAAAAGCGCTGCGTAAATTGACGGCGCTATTTAAGTACCTGAAATAAATAAATAAATTTGCCAACGTCAGTTGATAGGTATGATACAGATGTGATTCATGCAGTCCTTTGAGGTGATGGCTGTCAGGAGAGTGAGTGTACACTCATCAAGCCTTTGGACGATCTTCCATGGGATGGACTGCAGAAGGAGAGAGATTATTTTGTCACACTGCAATACATGCAAAAAGAACGAGAGCCTGCAGGGAAAATAATAAGGGTGGGTTGCGAACTGTGACCATGGTAAAAAAAAACTGACTTCCTTTTTAATAACTTAAGTTAGCCAATAAAGGTTATAACTTACTCTTCAAACTTTTTGCATTAAATAACAGTACAAAACCCTACTATAGCTAGAACTAAAGAAACAATCTTAATGCGTGTGCAATCACATAGGAACCTGCATAGGAAGCATAAAACACCATTTATTCATCAATGGTCCACCCACACCAGGGCAGTGCATTCCAGTTCATTCAACACATGCAAAGTATGTCACACCTCAATGTGTGTTGTATTAAAGCAGGTCATTTGCATGGGTTACTTAAGCCCAGTCATAGATTGTTTGAATCTCAGCTGGTTCAGCAGAGACCATCCGAGATGCAAACCATGTATGGAAAGGCTAAATATACCCAAGTTGATCGATCGATCAATCTGAGTACAACCAGCCTGCCAGACTTTACATGCGATCATCACTATTGGCTATTATAGCCACTAGCAATAATCACTGTGTTCTCCCAGCGGGTACAGCTTTCCCTGCCGCTCTGCCAACCGCCCCCACCCGGCCGGGAGAGCACAATGGCTCGTCAGGAGAGATTCCTTAGGCAACACTGTCTGTGTTGATGGATGAATTTAGCGAATTTCTTCAGGGGTCCCCATGATCCTCTATTGCCCGGGGTCCCATAAGTTGTCAGTCTGCCCCTGCCTCCACCTATGGTCTGCCTTAAGGTGGGAATACACGATTAGAAAATCGACCGATCGGTCATCTGATGACTGAGAGGCGTTCATTCATTGGTCAAAATAGTGGCCCACATTAACCAATCTAAAAAAATCGTTCATCGGCAATACGTAGTGTTGACGTCTTTCGTACAAGTGGAAGTGATGCAGTGTGTGTGTGACCTTGTAGCCATGCCCTTCCGGCCAGAATGAGCGATATACACAACAATTAACAGCAATGAGTATAATATAGTTTATTACATTAACTATATACATAAAAATATAATATGCAGAATTCTGGTTTCATTATCTCATTAGGACAATCTACTTTTAACATTTGGATTTTTCGTTCGTGTTTACGAAGATTCTATGGATATAAACATCCGGGTCATCTTCTGTTTCCTCTCATGCGTGATAGCGCTAGATAGAGTTTTTTGTACAACTGTCATACCACCGCATAGAAAATTGGTCATTCGTATGCGAAACAACATTTTTCACTGTTGTTCAACCAGATTTTTTCATTCACAATATGGTTATCGGTTAAAACATCCTGCTCATCAATGAAGAGAAAATCATTCGATCAGTGGTTCCGCAAAATTTTTTGTACGAAAACACAGGCAAAACAAATCCATGGGCAGCAGTTGGGTAACCATTACAATACATGAACAAAAAATTGTGACAGTGTATGAGCAACAAACAAGCAATCATCATAATCATACTGGCAATTGTGACAAAATGTAAGCAACAAGCTAGCAATCGTAACAAAATGAGGATAACAAATGGGAAACTGTGACAATATGTATGCAAGGTATGCAAATATGTAATCTTTGAAGATCTAGCTTCTGGAAGCATCCCCTTATGGTTGAAGCAAGGAAGAAGAGGAGCAGGAATAATGGGGCTATTCACATCCCTGTGGCTTGGGATGTAGGGCTCTGAAATAACCACTAAGGCTCCTTGCACACTAGCAGTTTTTTTTTAACCCCTTGATGCCAACAGTACACAAATATGAGGCCTCTCGGCGGCTGGGCCTTGAGGCCGAGCGGCCACATATTTGCTTACCATTTGAAAACACATATGTGCTAAGAACTCGCGCCCTGCATGCTCTCAGCACATATGTCGGTGTCTCTCAGAAAGGTCCCGATCTCCCCTTGGGATTGGGACCTTTTCTGATCTTGTGACCACCATGACAGCGAATCACAGTGGTCACATGACCCTAAAACCCCGCCCTGACTCCCGATGTCTGAAACCCCTTAAAGGGCCAGGGAGGTGCTAGCGAGAAGAGATTAAGCTGAAAAAGCACAGGAAAAATGCTGGATATAAAATGCTGGTAATAACATTTTTAGTAGTGTTTTATTAGCATTTAGGAGCATTAGCATTTTATTTACATTTTTACAGTACATGGTAGGAAAAAAAACTGGAAAAAAGCTGTTCAGAGTGTTTTAGGAGCATTCAACGATTTTTTTTCTGCTGGAAAAACGCTTCCAAAAACTCTACACCTTTTTTTGTGCTTCTAAACATTGAAGCTTGAAAAACAACACTAGCCTAAAATAGTGTGCATGAACACATAGGATGAAACTATTTAGCTTCTAGAAGTAGAGAAAAGTGCTGATAACAGCTTCTAGGAGCTCAAAAAAATGCTGGGGTGCATGGAGCCTAAAAGTATGGGCTGCTCCTCAACTCAAGTCTTATCTTTGCAACTGATTGTAACTAAGGAATGAGGAATGTCCCTTCACCATTTGGAATGACTGAAAGGATTTAAATATGTTAATCTGTTTTGTTTCAGCAAAGATTTAAAAGACTGTGTGAACTCTTTTTCTCCTTAGCTTAAGATGGGAATGCCTTGTGGAAATGAAAGTTTTATTGGGATTCATTGCCATAATACCTGAGGAAGATATGGTACAGCCTGGCTACTGCGTGGTGATGGTTAGGCCAGGTCAAGCCGGGTGGGGGCCTCCCAGAAGTACCTCCTATATTGGCAATCAGAGGAGGGTCTACAAAGGAGCATGGGGGAGCTCTTGTCCATAATGGGTATGGTATCGACACAGCTCCAGATGATCCACATTGGCTCACAACTGATATGATCCAGATATATTTAGACAGAATAAAGGTGAATAAGGCACCTGGACTGGATGGCATACACCAACGGGTCCTTAAAGAATTGAGCTCTGTCATTTCAAAGCCATTGTTTCTAATTTTTAGGCACTCTTTAATGACTGCATAGTACCACTGGATTGGCGTAAGGCCAATGTGGTGGCAATATTAAAAAAGAGATCAAAATCTTTACCAAGTACTTATAGACATGTTAGTTTGACTTCTATAGTTGGGAAGATACTGGAGAGTTTAATAAAAGACCACATAGATGAGTTCTTGCTGGAAAAAATATTTTGAGCAACAGACAGCATGTATTCATGAAAGACAGAAGTTGTCAAACAAATCTGATTTCTTTTTATGAGGAAGTGAGCAAAACCTTGGACAGAGGGGTGGCGGTGGATGTGGTATACTTGGATTTTGCAAAAGCGTTTGACACAGTTACCCACACCCGGCTAATGTGTAAGGTAAAGTCTACAGGCTTGGAAAAATCCATATGTAAATGGATAGAAAACTGGCTAAAAGATCATATTCAGAGAGTAGAGGTTAATGATTCATACTCTGAATGGTCTAGGGTTGTCGGTGGTGTACCCCCAGGTTCAGTGTTGGGACCCTTATTTTTTAATATATTTATAAATGATATAGGGTCTGGGATTAAAAGTAACATTTCAGTCTTTGCAGATGACACCAAGCTGTGCAGTGGAATAACGTCCTTGCGGGATGTCTTCAACTTACAAGCCAACCTCAATGCACTGTGTAATTGGGCAACTATGTGGCAAATGAGGTTTAATGTTGATAAATGTAAGGTTCTGCACTTGGGGGTTAAGAATATGCATGCATCATACATACTAGGGGGGGTACAACTGGGGGAATCAATGGTGGAGAAGGAACTGGGAGTTCTGGTAGATCACAAGCTTAATAATGGCATGCAATGCCAAGCTGCAGTTTCTAAAGTGAGTAAAATCCTCTCTTGTATTAAAAGAGGTATAGACTCCAGAGAGAGAGATATCATATTACCCCGGTACAAATCATTAGTAAGACCTCATCTGGAATATGCAGTTCAATTTTGGGCACCAATTCACAAAAAGAACATTGGGGGACCGGAGAAAGTACAGAGAAGGGCAACCAAACTGATAAGAGGCATGGAGGAGCTCAGCTATGAGGAAAGATTAGAGGAACTGAATGTATTCTCTCTTGAGAAGAGGAGATTAAGGGGGGATATGATCACCATGTATAAATACATCAGTGGTTCATATAGTGAACTCGGTGTAGAGTTATTCACCTTGAGTTCATCACAGAGGACAAGGAGGCACACTTTACGTCTGGAGGAAAAGAAATTTAATCTTCAAATACGGAAAGGTTTCTTCACAGTGAGAGCTGTGAGAATGTGGAATAGATTTCCTCAAGAATTGGTTCTGGCCAGCTCAGTGGATTGCTTTAAAAAAAAGGCCTGGATGCTTTCTTGGATACACAGAATATAACTGGATACTAACATTTATAGGTAAAATTGATCCAGGGAATATCAAATTGCCTCTCCAGGGATCAGGAAGGATTTTTTTCCCCTGCAGGAGCAAATTGGGTCATGCTTTGCTGGGTTTTTTGCCTTCCTCTGGATCAACTGTGGGTGTAGGATTATAACTTTTTTTTTTTTATGGTTGAAGTGGATGGACTTTTTTCTTTTTTCAGCCAGACTAACTATGTAACTATGATCCTGTGCTCATACCACCACAGTGAGCCTAAGGGCCTAGCCTATGTCAGGTAGGCATGGGTTGAAGCAGCCATTCTCAACCAGGGTTACTTGACCTTCCAGTCAAAGGTGCCTGTATAGTTCTGGGTCCAATACCACATGGCAAAGTCTCTTTTAAGCTATGTGTAAAGGGACATTCTTCTCATTGGCCCCCAGTTAATGAAAGTGTTACTAAACCCAGGACCCTGCATTCACTATATCTGGTCTCCCACAGTACACAGAACATTTATTTTAGTAAATATAAACTGCAAAATACCTTTTCTCATCAACACTTACAGCAATCCTGTGACTTCTATCAGTGTCTAGCCAAGCACAAGTTTGTAGGAGGAGATTTCATTCTCCTCTGACTGTCCTATGAGGCTGCATGACCCCTGACCTTCTGTCTGGACAGCGTTGATTGGCCCTGTGCTGATTACTTGCACCCTCCCAAAGGAAAAAAAACTCTCTTGCAATACACACCAAACTGAGCATGTGCAGATTGACTCCTAGGGTTCTATACTGTCAGCAGATGGATTGGGGACTGTGGAAGAAGGGGAGGAGCAGAGAAGACAGGATCAAACAGCTTTTTTACACAGTGCGGATGATTAGCCCCTTAGTGAGTATCAGAAGCATGTTTTACTGCATATACACACTGATTTTACTGTTGTGAGTTAAGTAATACTTTAAACTTAGGAGGGGTTCCCTGAGATCTGAAACTAATTTAAAGGGTTCTTCTGAGGTAAAAAGGTTGAGAAAGGCTGGGTTAAAGATTACAAGTGCTCCCCTACCACATGGCTATGTACATGGAGAATATGTTCCCTAGCACATGACTAGACCATGACACAACAGTACTAGGTAAAATGGAAGTCTACTCACTTCCACCTCATTGTTGTGGTGTCCCAAAGCTCTTTCTTTGGCCGAAGGTCAGTACTCTTCCAGGTTCCAACCATCAGCTGTTTTGATTGGTCAGGCCGAGTTGACATCATTTCCACGCATGTGTGAGAGTTCATTCATAACAGCAGATGCCAAAATTGTACCTGGACTTGAGAATGCATAGCTCAGTGTGCAGTGCAGATGCAGGTAAGAATTTTCAATGCAGAAGAGACATAACATGTTTATTCTGAATTTCAAATTGCTGCCTGTTCAAAATGTTTTTCTTAAATAAAGTTTTAAATAAAACTTTAAAGTGGAACAAAAGTTATAGATTTAATTTCAGTAAGGCCATCCCTAGCATATAGGGTTAATAAAAAAAGTAGACCTCAAATCAGAGTTTCCATTCAAGTAGCCCTGCATCCCTCCTCAATGCATATACTGCACCTACACTACTCTGCAGAGTAAAATTTTATTAGCTGCTTATCAATGAGTTCATGATCCATTGTGCACTGTGAGTTAGGACATCCAGACTGCTGCATACTGCTGTGAGTAGGGAGTGGAGCAGCCGGGCCGTGGTGTGTGTATGTGTCTGTGGACACACAAGTGCCCCATAGCAAATGGCTTACTATGGTGGCATTCAGAGAAGAGGAAGATCCAAGATCGCCAGTGGGGAACCCCAGAAAAAGAGGTTGAGGGCCACTCTGTGCAATACCATTGCACAGAGCAGGTAAGTATAACATGTTTAATTGAAAAAAACAAAGGTTTACAATCACTTTAAAGAGAGAATCATGTAGCAAACATATGGCGCTGCTCGAAGCTGGATAAAGCACAATCACCCCACCGGTAAAGGTATTCACAGGACACCATGGGACGGGTATGACACAGAGGCACTCCATGACCAAGCCCATTATGGTTGAGGTGAAACACATCAAAGGGCTTGGCCGGATTGATGGCTGAGGCCATGCACATCACAGTATCTTCATAGAACTCCTTGGGACAGGTATGACACAGAGGTACTCCGTGACCAAGTCCATTATAGTTGAGGTGAAATGCATCAGAGGGCTTGGCCAGCTTGATGGCTGAGGCCATGCACATCACAGTATCTTCATAGGACTCCTTGGGACAGGTATGACACAGAGGCACTCCGTGACCAAGTCCATTATGGGTGAGGTGAAATGCATCAGCGGCTTGGCCGGATTGATGGCTGAGGCCATGCACATCACAGTATCTTCATAGGACTCCTTGGGACAGGTATAACACAGAGGCACTCCGTGACCAGGTCCATTATGGTTGAGGTGAAACGCATCAACGGCTTGGCCGGATTGATGGCTGAGGCTATGCACATCACAGTATCTTCATAGGACTCCTTGGGATGGGTATGAGCGATGTTCATCCTCTCTCCCTGCACACTTTAAAGAGAGTATACACCAATCATACATAACTTTGTGACCACGAACAGGTAAAGTGAATAACATTGATTATCTCATTGCATTGGCATCTGAAAGTCGGTGGGATATATTAGGCAGCAAGCAAACATGTTGTCCTTGAAGCTGATGTATTGAGAGGATAAAAAAGGGCATTGCAGTTTGTTGTGTATGGGGCTGTGTAGCCGCAGATTGGGTGTCCATGCTGATCCATGTCCACAGCCATAAATGTGTACAGTGGGTATGTGGACATGAGAATTGGACCAGGGAGCAATGAAAGACAGTGGCCTGTGATGAGTCACGTTTTCATCACATCATATGTATGGATGGGTGTGTTGAAGAAGGCAAGTTGATGGAGGCAGTGTGATGCTTTGGGAAATGACCTGCTGGGAGACCTTGGTCCTGCCATTCATGATAATGTTACCTGGCACATACCACCTACCTAAACATTGTTACTGACCAAGTACACCCCTTCATGGGAATGGTATTCCCTGGTGGCAGTGAGGTCTTTCAGCAAGATAATGGGCCCTGCCACACAGCAAAAAATGGTTCAACAATGGTTTGAGGAACACATTGAGTTTAAAGCGGAGCTCCACCCAAATGGTTGACGTTCCGCTTTAAGCCTTTGTCCCCTGCTCCCCAAAGGTGCCAATCCTTAATCCCAAATTTGACAGGTACCCGTTCCCACGCTCCCACTTCTGCTGCGATCGGAAGTTGTCCTCCTACCCTCCCTGCCCGTAGTCTTCTGGGACACGTGACAGGCCCCAGTAGACTACTGGACCATTCATAAAGCGCAGTGCTTCTTGCGCATGCGCAGTGGGCACCCGGCTGTGAAGCCACAAACTGTCACAGCCGGGTGCCCACAATGAAGAAGCCGGCGCCAGGAAGAGAAGACAGCTGGGGAAACCAGCGGTTGTGAGGACACCACTGGACTGAGGGACAGGTAAGTGGCTGTATTTTAAAAGTCAGCAGCTACATTTTTTGTAGCTGATGACTTTTATTTAATTTTTTCCAGGTGGAACTCCGCATTAAGGTGTTGACTTGGCCTCCAAATTCTCCAGATCTCAATCCATCTATGGAATGTGCTGGAAAACCAAGTCCGATCTAGGGACACCCACCTTACAACTTAAAGGATCGGCTACTGGTGGCTTGGTGCCAGATAGCACAGCATGCTTTCAGAGGTCTAGTGGAATTCAGACCTCAACAGGTTATGGGAGGTGTCATAATGTAATGGCTGATCGATTTATATCTTATTAATGCCATCCTAATAATTAAAGTGATTGAAATGGCAGAAGGTTTTTTTTTTACCTTACTGCATTCTATGCATTAAAGTGTTTGTAAATCCTGAAGGTTTTCTACCTTCATGCATTCTGGCTACTGAATTAGCTATTTCCTTTTTTTAGCTGTAATTCATGGAGTCTATGTCTGTCATCTGTGTTAGACATTCTAATTCTATGGGAAGGTGTTCGGGGTCGCTGAGCTGATCACTTAGGTTTAAACCATGTTTTATGGGGGCAAATCCCCCAAAGAATTTTAATATGATGATGTAATAAAAATGTGTGATTTTACAGATGTTTGTCTCAATTTTTACCTGAGCAGAGAGTTGCTAGAAATATTAAAGTCCTGTTTACTCTTTTTATTTTGTTTATTAATTTTTTGGGGAAATGTGGAGCTGATGTTGGTGCTGTATAAATCCTGTATTATTATAAAAATAATAATAATAATCATCTTCATCATTTCTACCAACCAATCAGAATTCATGTAGCACAGGTGGGACTTTGGCAAAGCAAATCTTATTTGGTTGCAGCTGATTACTGCATTTCACTGCTGCAATGAACAGGCAGAGGGTACAAACATTATGTGCCTTTATGAAAGTGGAGCAAGGTAGAACATGAAATATGTAATGTAATGAAGACATGGAGTGTGCAGGTAAGACAGCAATAGTCAATGAATGGAAGAGCTGGAGCAGCACTTTCCCTCCAGTCCACTAGTGGCCGCCACTGACTGAAGCGTCTTGTGTGCCGCTTCCGCCTGTTTATAGCCTCGCTCCCGGCATCCTTTGCCCTCTTCTACCAGCTCGGTCCAACATGGTGGGTCATCTTTAGTAATCTATCTGCTATGTAATCCATTGCCATCCTCTGTGTTAACCCCGAGAGCCGGCTCCATCCCCCCCGTGCAGGCTCCGGGGTCCTGGCGCTTGTCCTCTGTATGGGATATGAGCGGCGTGTGGCGGTGCTGAGTGCAGTATGAGGGACGGAGTGGAGCCAGGCGTCATGGAGGCTCGCCGGCTTCTTCTGGACGGTGACCGGGGATGGTGGCTGGGTGTGTGTGAGCTGTGGCGGGGCCGCTTATGTACCGGGCGGTGGGTGCTCCGCTGGCAGACTCTCCGTAGTACAGGCTGGGGTTGCGGCCTGCAGTAGGAGACCTTTCCGTGTCTGGGGCCCGGATGTGGGGCTGAGAGGAGGACGGATGGTAATGTGTGTACATGGGGGGCAGACTATGACTGGGGGGGAAGGTGTACGTAGAGGGGTGAACTGTACACCACAGAGCAGGGTGGAGGAGGGGACTCCATGACTGCAATGAGGTCCTGTAATGGAGGAAGGGGTGATTCCAGGCACATCTCCCCTCTGGCTGCTGAGGGCCCCTCTCCCTCTGGCTGCTGAGGGCCCCTCTCCCTCTGGCTGCTGAGGGCCCCTCTCCCTCTGGCTGCTGAGGGCCCCTCTCCCTCTGGCTGCTGAGGGCCCCTCTCCCTGTGGAGCCCAAGACCCCAGATTTCCTTTAGACATTGTGTGTGAGAGGTCTGAGGCCAAGTTCACATGAAAGTGTTTGCTCGGGCGCAGCACCCGAAAGGTCCATGTAACTTTTCAAAGTCGCAGCTGCACCAAGCTAGTGCTTTTGCACGAGGCGGCCTCTGAAAGCTCACTGCACCCCTGTTATTGTTGCCATACAGCAGCATGTTCTGAGTGCGGGAAGGCATGCATCTTACACTCCCTCATACTTGTGAACTTGGCCTTAAGGAGGATCTAAAGGCCAAACCTTGTATGTTGGATATAGTAATGGAGGATTATAACCCCTGCCAGGTTTTTTTGGTATCTGTGTCCCATCGTGGAGTTTTCCCTTCACTTCCTGTCTCTTAGCTGAAGCAAGAGGAAATCCCTCCAAAATGAGGGACTCCTGGGGTGTCACTGGAACTAGCGTCCTCATGGGAAGATTTGCACTCTATTCCTATTATGGAGGCAGCCCACAATTTCTGTCTTTTTTACTTTCACTCTTGGTGATAACTGTAAACAGAATAGGGAGGGTGACTTCCATTTTGGATGGCTTAAGGGTGGGTTGTAACCCGTTAGATTTTTTGACATCCCATTGGGGAGATTTCCCTTTCCGTCCTATTGGGGAAATTTCACTTCCTGTCCCATAGCCAAACAAGAAGTGAAAAAATCCCTATAAAGTGAGGGAATCCCTGGTTGTCACTGGAACTAGTGTCCCCATTGCATGTTTTCTCCTCTTCCTGTTTTGGTGTCAAGCCAAATTTGTGATTTTTCTTTTACTTTCCCTCTTAGTAATAACTATAAACACAACAAATAGAGAGGGTGACTCTTACGGGGTTACAGACAGCAATACAAACTAAGTGTTCAAATCCCTCTCCACTCTAAAACAAAAAAGTTTAGCCTCTTATATATACAGTTTAAGCTCACCATACATGCTGCAATCTGTACAATCATCCTTTAGCTCTCTCGCTCAACCTGTATGTAAAGCAAGGCTCTTCCCAGTGGGATACAGATTGGAAGTTTTAGGTATGCCCTCATATTACATCGTTTCAGTAGCTGTAAAGTTGAGTGTACAAAGAGAGTAGGGTGACCCTTAATGCTCTATACAATCAGATTGTTCTCTATCAATACAACATTCTTTACACACAACTATGTACTAGGACAGATCTAGTCTGCATTCAGTCAGGTGGATTTTGCATGAGCTCTAAAGGAGATTGTGTAGTGTATGGTCACTTTTTTTTTTTTTTTTTTTGTTTACAAACATTTTTATGTATTAAGAAATAGGCTACAAAAACAGCTTAACAGCATGAGGTATAACATACAACAGAAAAAGGCACATCTGTAATATTCGTTTCAATAAGGTACAGTTATGTAGAACATAAAAGGTAAGTACATGAGCAAGGTAGGCAGAGCAATAAGGCCACCAACAGAGACACCATCGATTTAAATCATGAATATTCATTGGTCAGACAATAAATGTCTGAGTTCCAAACATCCCATTGTTTTGTCAGATAAGTGCATGCTTTCCAATAGTGTATAGTGAATCCGTTCCATGAGCATCACCTTATCGACTCTCCGTAAAATGTATGGTCACCTTTAGCTGTTTGTGCTCTATAGAATAGTGTATTAGGGGGGTAAACCCAAATTGTTTAACTGCCCTGTTTGCTTCCTCTTGTACACAGCCAGTCTGATTATCCTAGGTGGTTGGTTACTCTGAGTAAATACCTGTTGATCCTGCCAGCTTCAGCCTACTTGTTGGGTGTCTTGTAATGGGCTGAGAACACCTCTTGCTGCAGTAGTGTTGTCCCAGACCTGTGCTCATGCTGGGATTGTAAGCTCCAAGGAGTAGAGCCCTCGAACCCCTCTTGTATTGGTACTGTATTGTCTCATGTACTGTCCCCCCACTATAATGTACAGCGCTGAGCAAACTTTTTGGGCTATATAAATACTGTATAATAATAATTACAGACTATGCCAACACACAGCATACCTGCTGAGTCCCATTGCTGACCTGAGCTGCAAAAGCTTTCGTTTTTAATAGGGTGGCTAATTGTTAAATCTTATGTAAATTCCTAGTCTTTTTTTTTTTTTTTTTTTTTTCCATTTTTTGTTTCATTTTTTTATACTGCTGAATGTGCCCTAACTGGAGAATTCTATTTGTATCCTGTCCCAGTAGAGGAAATCTTCTTTGAAATGATCTACCCTTTTTACACTTAAATGCCTATTTTTATTTTTTTTGCACTCCATTCTCACTTAGGCGAGAATGAGGTCATCTTGCTTCTGAAGCCTCATGGGATATGCACATCACATATCTCAGGGGGCATCAGCTTCGACACAATAGCCGGAGGAAGGTGGCCCTGATTGCACATTGTCAGGTAGCCACTTACCTGAACCAAAAATAGCCTAATGTCAGTGCCATAAAGGAAGATGACAGCGCAGGAGTGGTTTGGCAAATCACAGCAGGACAATGCTGGGTTCGCTGGGCATGTGAGGTATGTTTGAGGAGAATCCAGCAAACCAGGTAAGAGGGGAAAAGACAAAAAGAAAATGTATAGTGGAAGATCTTCTTAATGTCATGTTGTTCTGAAGACCTGCATCGAAAGTGATTGTGGTACTGTATGTGTCCCAGTCATTGATACTGCAGGGATAGTAGCATGTGAAAGCATTTCCCGTGTTTGGGGTCCTGTCACTGTAGCCACCAAACCCTGAGGCTTTCACACACTGATAATGGCATTTTGCAGTAAAACTGTGCCCTTGATGTAGAAAAGTAGTAAAATAGGTCAGTTATTCTGTGGTGGGTTTTTTTTTGTTTTTTTTTATCCGGTTTTCTTAGTAGTACTGTAAAGTATTTATAACCTTTTTTTTTTATGCGTTTAATGCAGGGACGCGTCAGGACAAAGACCGTGAAAAAGGCTGCTCGGGTCATCATTGAAAAATACTACACCCGGCTGGGCAATGACTTCCACACCAACAAGCGCGTATGTGAAGAGATCGCCATCATCCCCAGTAAAAAGCTGCGCAACAAGATCGCTGGGTAGGGGAGTTTAAAGTAATATTTATTAAAATGCTATAATGTGCCCTTAGGAATGTGAAATTCAGCATGTCACGCTTAGACTTGTGGACCAGTCACCCTTTTGTGGGTGTGCATATATGGCCAAAAGAAACACTGGCTCCTCAATGGGCCACAATCCATGCAATAGAAAAAATAAAGCAGGTGTGCTTTTGGCCCGTGAATACACACTGTGTGAATGGGTCTTTGATCAAAATGGGAATGTTGATTAATCCTTTTTTAGTTTGTATGCAACCCCCCCAAGTCAGTCCATATGAAAAGTAATTGCTGGTGACCAAGTTGCCTAGTCATTGATGATGCAGGGGAAAAAATGTTTTGAATGGTGAGGCATGTTCATTTTGCTGTGTGTTAAAAATGCATTTTTAATGTTGTGTGTTGTCTACATGCATTTTTATATGAACACATTTAATGTCCATCGGTGTGAAATGCCCCCAAACCTTGCACTGTGAAATATTCACTTTGCGTTTTATATCTGCAGGTATGTCACACATCTCATGAAACGCATCCAGAGAGGCCCTGTCAGAGGCATCTCCATCAAACTGCAGGAGGAGGAGAGAGAGAGGAGGGATAACTATGTTCCTGAGGTGAGTATAGAGATTGCAGTTTGGTTAATGGGATTTATTTTGAGGTGAAACTATATAGACTATATTAAGAAATTAAATGAGCTGTAGTGACGACTGACTGTAAGGTTTCACAGTCCTTGCTTTTGTCTGGAATTGGTGACTTTGCCCAACTTTGAGATGTATACATGTTAAACGTCAATACATGAGTAGATTACCTGTACAGTTCAGTGTAGATTACTCATTAGCCTGCATACAGAAAAGAACCACTTTTTTTTTTTTTTTTTTTTCAAATTTTAGAATTTTTACTTGAGTGGTTGAGTGGTAATTGTCTTGAATCTTTAGGTTTATCAGATTATTTGAGTGTGTTATGCTTCTGATTCCCTTGTGAGGTGTAAAGGTACTCTGCAGTCAGTTGACAATTCGAGATGCGTATAAGGAACATAAGGGTCAATTCACTAAAGGTTACCGCATGTGTTATGAAGGTCACGTGACTCATTTTTCAGAATGAGATCATATAAGAGTCAATTCATCAAAGTAAAATATTGACACTGAGGTAAATAGCGCAAAAATACATGAGAAATCAAAGTCAATTCATTAAAAAAACGCACACATTCATTATTTATTACCTGGTGTTTGCTGGCAAAATAACAATTAGAGGAACTCTGCACTGGCCAGGTAGTGAAAAATATACAATGTATCAATGTGAAAATATTCTTCTCTGAGCTCAGGTATGAAAATAAATTGGGGGAGATTGAGGTAGATCATTTTGTGACTGAAAAGCACACTAGAATGTTTTTTGTTTGTTTTTTCATAGTTTCACATTGCTGTTTGCCATCTGGTGCAGTTTTAGCCTGCAAAAAAAGTGAAACACCACCAAAAATATCACAACGTTTAAGTGCTAAATCTCGCAAAACATAAATACTTTACGCATTCGGTAAAGAACGCATTTTTTTTATTTGACTAATTTTGAAATACCGCATGAGTTATTTTATCTCAAAATTAATGCGGTATTTATCTTAGTGAACTGACCCCTTATTCTCCATGCTTAGTATATTACACCCAAGCATTGCTGTAGTGCACCAGTCCACCCCATTTGCCTTTGTCAGTAATATAGGATCTGATAACCCATGCGTTTGTTGGAGAGCTATTCCCATTCCCAGCACTGGCTCCTTGGTCTGTGATTGAGAGCTGCTAATCCCTATTTATTGGTCACAAGGGAAGAAAAGTGGGATATACAGGTGAAACTCAAAAAATTAGAATATCATGCAAAAGTTCATTTATTTCAGTAATACAACTTAAAAGGTGAAACTAATATGAGATACTCATTCCATGCAAAGCAAGATAGTTCAAGCCGTGATTTGTCATAATTGTGATGATTATGGCTTACAGCTCATGAAAACCCCAAATCCACAATCTCAGAAAATTTGAATATTGTGAAAATATTCTAGGCTCAAAGTGTCACACTCTAATCAGCTAATTAAGCCATAACACCTGCAAAGGGTTTCTGAGCCTTTAAATGGTCTCTGTCTGGTTCAGTAGGAATCACAATCACGGGAAAGACTGCTGACCTGACAGTTGTGCAGAAAACCATCAATGACACCCTCCATAAGGAGGAAAAGCCTCAAAAGGTAGTTGCAAAAGAAGTTGGATGTTCCCAAAGTGCTGTATCAAAGAACATTAATAGAAAGTTGTGTTGAAGAAAAAGGTGCACAAGCAGCAGGGATGACCGCAGCCTGGAGAGGATTGTCAGGAAAAGGCCATTCAAAAGTGTTGGGGACTTTCACAAGGAGTGGACTGAGGCTGGAGTCAGTGCATCAAGAGCCACCACACACAGACGGATCCTGGACATGGGCTTCAAATGTCGTATTCCTCTTGTCAAGTCGCGCCTAAACAACGTCAGAAGCGTCTTACCTGGGCTGTTGCTCAGTGGTCCAAAGTCCTCTTTTCTGATGAGAGCAACTTTTGCATCCCATTTGGAAACCAAGGACCCAGAGTATGGAGGAAGAATGGAGAGGCACACACTGCAAGATGCTTGAAGTCCAGTGTGAAGTTTCCACAGTCTGTGTTGATTTGGGGAGCCATGTCATCTGCTGGTGTTGGTCCTCTGTGCTTCATTAAGTCCAGGGTCAACGCAGCCATCTACCAGGAGATTTTGGAGCACTTCATGCTTCCTTCCGCAGACGAGCTTTATGGGGATGCTGACTTCATTTTCCAGCAGGACTTGGCACCTGCCCACACTGCCAGAAGCACCAAAACCTGGTTCAATGACCGTGGGATTACTGTGCTTGATTGGCCAGCAAACTCGCCTGACCAGAACCCCATAGAGAATCTATGGGGCATTGCCAAGAGAAAGAGGAGACCTGAGACCGAACAATGCAGAAGAGCTGAAGGCCGCTATTGAAGCATCCTGGTCTTCCATAACACCTCAGCAGTGCCACAGGCTGATAGCTTCCATGCCACGCCTCATTGAGGCAGTAATTGCTGCAAAAGGGCCCAAACCAAGTACTGCGTACATATGCATGCTTCTACTTTTCAGAGGTCCGATATTGTTCTATGTACAATCCATCTCATATATTTCACCTTTTAAGTTGCATTACTGAAATAATTGAACTTTTGCACGATATTCAAATTTTTTGAGTTTCACCTGTAATTGCAGTAAAACTGTTTGCATTTAGTAGAGTGGATGGGGGCCCTATTCTAACAACCTGCATCGAAAGTGATTGTGGTACTGTATGTGTCCCAGTCATTGATACTGCAGGGATAGCAGCATGTGAAAGCATTTCCCGTGTTTGGGGTTCTTTTCACTCTAGCCACCAAACCCTGAGGCTTTCATACACGATTGGCATTGTGCAGTATGTATTTCAATAAAGCTGTGCTTTGATGTGAATAATTTAGTGAAAGTAGTAAAAAAGGTCAATTACCTTTTTAAGTGTTTGTAAACTGTACACACCTTTTACTACTGTAATAATCATGGTGAGCACATTTGCTAACAATCTGTGTTGCAAGAAAGCTATTGCATACCCAGTGCAGGCTTTAGTCTCGGTTCACACTACTGCGACCTGAAAGTGCGACTTTGCTAGGTGACTTGAGTGCTACTTTAAAGCAACTCTGAAGCAACTTTTTGGACATGCTTGGGTAATCTTCCTGTAATTTCAAATCCAAATCGCATCCTTATAGATGAGGATCGGACTTGGAGGTGACTTCCATGGGCACAAGTTGGATAGAAGTCGCCTTGAAGTAGTACAGGAACCTTCTCTAAAGTCGGAGCGACTTCAGTAGTGCTAATTAAGACAGCTCTCATTGACTCACATGGGATTTCACATGGGATTTCACATGGGATTTGACTTGAGACCCCAAGTCGCATGACAAGTTGCAGCAGTGTGAACCGAGCCTTAAGGGTACTTTTTCATGGGCATTTTGCTATGGTGAGAATCTAGTTCCTGCTGCTGGGTTTGACAGCTGCAAGCAGCTAGCTGTAGTCACTGAGCACATGCACTGTAATGACAGGCTATCAGCAGCCACAGGTATTTTGTAGTTGTTTGCAAAGCTAGCGATCACCTGCATTGGTAGCTTTGATATCCAAAAAGTGGCTTTCTAGATATCAGGGCTACCAATCGCAACTTTATTTCTCTTGCTTCCGGACCATCTATCTGATAAGTTGTTTTTTTTTTTTTTTTTTTCCCTCTTGTTTGAAATCACATGTTTACAAGTATATGCTTATCAGGTGCTGGAATACTGGAATACCTGATTTGCACTTAAATAGCAAAATAAGATTGGGTATGACAACCCAGAGCATGCACCTTTTAAAAAAATTTGCAAAAGTAGCATGCGTTTTTCCTTCCTATCAGATTTATTTTACAGTGCCACTTTTACAGATAAAGTTCTGATAGTAACTTATGAAATTGCAGGCTCTAGGGCAGTTATTTTGGCCCTGGTTTGGTGATTTGGTCTGACAGCATAACACAGGAGTTGTTTAGATTCAATTGACTGCTTGCCTTTTTCAAGACGGTGACAGCTTTGGCACTTGGCAATGAAAGTAGTGCCCATATTTCTACTCTGTGTGCTTGTTTCAAGGATAGGGATGGTGCAAATCTCCAGCAGATTGACCGCCCCAGCTCTGTTCCTGTGAGCTGTGTGGAGGGGGGGTGTCTCCTCCCTCCAGTCAGCTCTTGGAGCTCTCCTCACTGAGCTTTGCAGGGTGAAATGTCAGATCTCCGCCCCCTTTTTTCTGAGCTCTCAGATGGCCTTTATAAATACAGCACTTTGCACTGATGTAGAGAAGAAAAGCTTGCTGATAGATGTATCACCTGAGCCCAGTAGCGTCACTGGTTAAATGTAAGGGTTTACAACCACTTTAAATGCTAAGTTAGACTTGACAAAAAAAAAAAATCATTTTTGTTTTGCAGGTTAAGAAAAGTTTATTTTTTTTCAAGGAGTCTGCAGAGCATTGCACCCACAATCAGCAGATCGTGAATAGTCTCCAATTCCTGCAGACTGTCAGCATAGCTGTCTGGCCGTACCTTGTACAGGCTGTTGCCTGAGAGCATGAAAAAATGAATGGACTACCACAGCGTTCAGCAGTGTTCTCATCTTCATTGAGAACTACAATCCATCAGCTGTAACAGCTGATGGTACTTGTAGGCATTCATCTTAAAGGAAACTGATTGAATGGAGTGGCTATGTGGGTGGAGCTCCACACAGCCGCTTTATTTTTCAAATTGTGACAGCGAGGGCCGTGAAATGATCCCCCGCCCACTGTCTCAGGATTTTATTCTTTTGTGTTCTTGGGGATTTTTTCCTACCCCATTGGCAATATTGTGTATATTCTTGTGCAATAGCAGCTTTCACCTTGTCGAGGCTGGGTGCAGTGCTGAACTGCACTGATTCTGCAGCAACTGGTATGTGCTGTTAGCTTATGCAATCCGTTAACTTCTGCCTTTTTTTTTTTTTTCTGAAGCTGAACTTTAACCACTTGCCAACCGAACTATAGCCGAATGAATGCCACAGTGCGGTTGTCCAGTTCTGGGAGGGCATCATATGACGTCCTCACAGAACGCGCCCTCTCGCGTACCCCCAGGGGCGAGCGCCCGGCGTTCTCCTATGGACACAGCTGATCACGTGATATGCTAATGGCCCAAACACAACGGCCTTTTACCACGTGATCGGCTGTGTCCAATGATACAGCAGATCACCGGTAAATGCAGTTGCCAGTTATTGGCTGTACTTTCCTCATGCTGTCCTAGTGTGAGGAAAGTACTGCCGATAACCAGCAATTGTCAGAGGACGGATTGGCACTGATCATCAACTGATGGTTATATGCCCATAATTGTTGCATATCAGTGCAGCATCATCAGTGCTGCCTATCCGTGCAGCCTCATCAACGCACATCAGTGAAGGGGAAAAAGTTACCTGTTTGCAAAATTTTATAATAGAAACAAACAATTTATTTTTTTTATAGCGCAAAAAATAAAACACCCAGCGGCAAGTAAATGCCACCAAAAGAGAGCTCGATTTGTGTGAAAAAAATGATAAAAATGTCATATGGGTACAGTGTTGCATGACTTGTCATGCAGAGTGCAAGAGCGCTGAAAGCTGAAAATTGGCCTGGGCATTGAGGGGGTATAAGTGCCCTGTAGGCAAGTGGTTAAGGCTCGGAATACAATACAGTACACTGATCTTTTTTCCTTTGTTGTACTTCTGCATGTGTAAAAGAACAAGGTTTGGTTTACAATGGAGGAAAAAATGGAACCACAGCTCTGTAATAAGAGCTCAGCATTTAGATATGGTCAAGACAGGAAAAAAAAGCTGTGGTCAATGTCAGTTGTCTCTATGGCATTCTGAATGATTTGAATATTGCACATACCTTACAACACGGATGTCAAACTGGTGGCCCTCCAGCTGTTGCCAAAATACAAGTCTCATGAGGTATTGCAAGATTGA
This sequence comes from Staurois parvus, assembly GCF_062004578.1. NCBI lineage: Eukaryota > Metazoa > Chordata > Amphibia > Anura > Ranidae > Staurois > Staurois parvus. The sequence goes on along the minus strand of NW_028319601.1, from coordinate 3,107,819 downwards.
CAGTTACAAGCATTACTCCCAAAAGCAGAGACATGATGGGACTTGTAGTTTCGCAGAAGCTGGAGGGCCGCCAGTTTGACGCCCCTGCCTTACAACATTAAGATATCACATGCCTTGGGAAATGTTGACCGAAAATTTCAAACGGCATCCCTCCTCTACACAGAAGCCGCTGATAGTGGGAGCCGCTTCAGAATAGGTAAGTATAGGGATCCTTTCTTACAGGGTTATATAGAATAGGCTTACAATGGGGGTGGGAGTTGGTCTAACCTTTTAGTTTTTGACTGGAATTCCACTTTAATTCCTATTGGATGAAACTCCTTAGCAGGCAGTCCAAGGGTGGGAACACTCCTATTGTACTGGTTCTGTGGAATTAACTTGGTTTAAAGGTTAAGTTCATATTTTGTAACGTGCTACACCCATATTCAGGGGGTAATATGTAATGATTGGACTGGACCACATCCCCCACCCCTCCCCCTCACTAGCTGCCACAATTGACCGGAAAAAAAAATGCGGCAATGTCAGGCTCCTCCCACTTGGCTGCATCACTTATTCACAGTATTCTGCTTGTAGTTTTCAATGAACTACCATGGCGTTCCACAGCGCCGTGGTAGTTCATTGACCCTTCCTGTCAGTAAGTATTGGCTTGACCATACGGAGTGTACGAGCAAGCAGTTATACTGACCGGTCAGGGGGAGACCTGCATGGCACCAGCAATCTGCTTATGTGCAATGCTTTAGAGGCTCCACAAACACAAAATAAATGCACTTTTTGTTTTTTTTGTTTTTTTTTTATCTGCAAAAAAAAGTGCATTTATTTTTTTGTAAAAAGGTGAACATCCTTTTTTAAAATGCATTGGGCCCATTTCCTGCATTAAGATGGATGTGAGGATGCTCTCCTCTGGCTGCAGGAAGGTCTGGCGTTAGAGCAGAGAGGAATTTTTAGGTGTAATGGGGTTAGGCATTGATGAGCATAATGCAGGATTGCTTTTATTACAATAACTATGCTTAACCCTTTCCAGCTGGTGGGAGCTAGCCCTTTATCGGGTTTAATGACCGAGACATTAAATGGGCTTTCTTGCCATGTGATCAGCTGTCAGTGGGCATGTGATGAGCCTATTCCAGCTGGCTCTTGATTGTGTGTAAAAACAAAAAAAAAAAAAGGTTGATTGGTGATGGCATGGTCACTGCTGGGTATGCCAATTGACTGTGCTCCCAGCACAAACAATGAATGTCTGTTTTTATGGATATATGTGGCGGGTTGACCTTAAAGCCCACCCCAAGTCTTGGCAGCAGTTGGCTGATTGAGTGGCTGGTGGTAATCACTGTCAGAAAGTTGTCCCTTTTGGTATGATTCACATAGTTGCCTATATGGTCTAATATTGTGCAAAACCATAATAATTGGTAACTCTGACCTGATTTCAGTATATTGTCATGAGTAAACCCTTGTAAATTGCCTGTAACTTAGAGGGGGGGGGGGGGATGTACAACTGCTGTCACAGAAATGGGACCTGCTATTTCTGGCCTCCTTACAATGACCATATCCTAGATGTACCTGGCACTTATAATTTTTTTTTTTTTTTTTTTTTTTTTTTTTAATGCACACATTGGGAGAAATATGTGCATTTAATTATTTTTGCCTTGGAGCCTGCACAGCAAGGTAACTGGGACTAGTGCATTGTGACTGCAATGAAAATAGATACAGACCTAGGGTTATGGAGCTGGAGGAAGTAATCGGTGGGTTATGAGTACAATGAAGTGACTGAAGCGCCTCAAATTGCGCCCCCCCTGCTGCTTTTAATTTGTGACATTGGCTACCTTCGTACTCAAAGTATGGGGACACAAGTGACCTAATCGCCTTCCTCCCAGGCTGCCGCACCAAGTGTCTGATGTATTTATGGCAGGAGGGTCCTTAGGGACTTGTAAGTGCTTACGAGACTAGCCTGAAGCTTACAAAAGGCATTTTAGCCAGTTATGTGAACCTGTTCATGCTAAATTACAAGTGGCTCCATGGACTAAGCTATAAAGGACATTCTATTACATAATGCCTGTGTCCAGTGTGAATTGAACACAGTTGAAATCAGTTATGGCAATTATCAAAACCTTCACAGCTTAAGTCCAATTGAAACCTCTGTTAAGCCCCCAGTCACATCGGGTGCGATTTGCATGCCAGGCGACTTGCGAATCGTATGCCAAGTTGCACCCTATTGTCTGCTACTAGAGCAGTCGTATCGGTGCAGTTCTGACTTGGTCGGAGCCGCACCGATTTCAAAAGTAGTGTACGCACTACTTTTTATGCTTTTTGCATAGACATCTGTGTCAGATGTCTTGCAAATTGCAAGGAAATCGGCAGGTCACCCAATTTTGAAATCGTGCGACTTCACTGTAAGTCGCACGATTTCAAAATTGGGTTTGATGTGACCGGGGTGTAAATCCGCTAAAAATGTTGTCGGTGCATCAAAACAGATGGTGCCCAATGTTTTATCTTTCTGAAGCAAACACAGCCTGAGAGACGTCTGTCCCCTACTAGCATGCTGCAGAGGGACCCCTGCATTTTAGAAGTGGTTCTCATTGCAGAGGGCAGACCTATAGCTCTGCAAAGCTCATGCTGATTTCGAGAGCTTTGATCCAGCAGGGGGCTTGTCAGACCTCTGCATAGAAGTAAGCACTAATGTGCATCAGTATAACATTTATTTCTGGTGGAGGTGAAACACCTTGCAAAGTTTTCAAGCAGGTCACTGCACCACTGCACATTTCAGATGTTTCTCCGTTTACCAAGCAGTAAGAGAAGCCTGGCCACATTTGTGGCCATACTTCTCTTGTGGGTCAGAGGAGTACAATTCATATTTGTCATGTGACCGAGTCCGCTGATGGCAAGCTATTGCCTGCTGCCAGGACAGAGCCACTTCAGGATTGGGAAACATCCCGACAATATTGCTGGGATCCACTCCGCTGCCAGATATATACAATTTGGGGGGGTTGTTTTATTTTCCATTCTCTGAGTGCTCCAATGTCTGAGCACATGGTAATTATATATAGTGTTTATGTTCTGTTCTTCCATTTCTTGTAGGTATCTGCCCTGGATCAAGAGATTATTGAGGTTGATCCTGACACCAAGGAAATGCTAAAGTTGCTGGTAAGTGCACATCCATTACCCAGGATAAGGGCCAGCTCACACCACAAAAATGCAATCTGGATACGTTTTTGCTTAAAGTTCACACCACACTCTGTTCCGTTGCGGTTATGTGTTTGCTGTGTTTCAGTACAATTCTGTGCAGAAAAATTGCAGCATGTTGTTTTTTTGTTTGTTTTTTTTCCTGCATCTGGAACTGACTGCACTGGTGTGAACTAGGGTCATTGGAATACATTGAAAACACTGTGCATGCATTTTTGATGCAGAAAATCTGGTGTGAGCCAGCCCTGAATTGTAGCTTTTGTATTGAAATAAAATCGTATTAGCCTTCCCTGGGTTTTTATGATCATGACTGTACATGGCTAAGTTTGCAAGATCCAGTGTTTCCATATTCTGAGTTTTGACACCTGCATCGAAAGTGATTGTGGTTTGATCAGTGGCCCAGTCATTGATACTGCAGGGAAAGCAAGCCTTGAAAGATTTTCCCGTGTTTGGTTGTAATTTTTGTACATTCCAAACCCTGTTCCTTTCATACAGCTTTAAGTGTGTAAGGAGTGAATGAATACAGTGACATCTTATGAAGCTGTTAATGTGGAAGGTTGAAAACATTTTGTGGAACTGTACTTGTTTAAATCTTGCTGGGATGAGTAAATGAAGCAACAAGTTTAAAATGTATCTGGCCTAAAATAGGTTAAAATATCCCACTTTCCTGTAGAAAATGCTGTTCTAGATTACTATCATTGCTGAAATTATGTTTGAAGGCCCAGATACTTGGTCATGTGATCTCTTTAGGGGATAATCTAAGTTCAATGGCAGAACCATCTCCTCAGTAGGTATCATAGATAAATGTATAGGCCTTCAGTCATGAGGTGAGCACTGAAGGAACCTAGATCTTTCTCTAGGAAAGGAAATCCTTAAATCCCCTGTATTACTCTTTATCAATTCAAGCAACACTGTTAACGGATGTATACATTTTTATAGCTTAACTCCAGGTACAAAACAAAATCTACATTTTTCGATTACACATGCACAAATTTTACTGCCAAGATTGTGTTCCATTCTTTCAATTCTGGGCTCACATCCTTTTGACACTTCTGTTAATTTCAGCATTACATCCATCTGTTACCTGTTTGTTCACTAAATGCTGAATTGGCAGCAAACTGCTCATTCACAAAGCAAAGAGCAGGCAGGTGACACAATATGATTCAAAGTTAAAACCGAATACAGTTATCTTTGCCATGCAAGTATCAGAATCACAAGAATGTCAGAATTGAAAATAAACCATTGCAAGTTCATGGCAAAAAAAGTTTTTGTATTTGAGTTGGTAGTATGTGGTCTTATTCCTGCTGTTTTTCTGATTTCAGGACTTTGGCGGCCTGTCCAATCTGCAGGTGACCCAGCCCACTGTGGGAATGAACTTCAAAACGCCACGAGGGGGTGTTTAATTGTTTGTATCATAATTTCCAATAAACTTGGGAAAACCCACATATATGTACTATTTCTTTCATTATGTGTGCTGTAACACTAAGTTGACTGCATCCTTTTCAGTACTGAAGTCATTTGGAGACCTCAACCCAAAGCTATATGGTGTCAAAAAAAGTTAACACTTTGTTCCACTGGTGGTGCCTGTGTTGGTAGATTTCCTGTTGCAGTTGGGCTCCAGCACATTTGATTAGACAAGGGACAATAGGACAATTGAAGACGTTGGAAGTACACTTGTGGAAGCAAACTACTAAAGCAGACTTCTTTTAATGGCCGCAAAAGATTTATACAATGAAACATTCGCAAAGCAGCCACTTGCACAAAGTGTAGTTCTGGCCCACTTTTTGCACTTGTGTATGCCTTTTTATTGTTTAAATGATAATGGTAAAAACTTATGGATGTTAAGACACCTACCATGAGAAATTTCTAAGCTGTTATAATGGACTGCTGGAAAATAAATTGATGCCTGACTGACTGGTTCCAGTTCTGTCTGGCTTACAGACCTGGGCCAAGCATTCATAAAGTAAAGTCAAAATGCCAGATCTGCATAATGGAAGGTTAGTAATTCTAGTACTGAAGCCACTGTATCGTCACTTGAATTATTTTTAGAAGATGTATGGAAATGCAGCTAAACCATCTGACTGACTATATTCAACTGCCATTTGATCATAAGGCACTCCGCTTGCCTGTCAAACTAAAGATACTGTCAGACTCCTCCACCCCACCGACCGCTCAGTGTCTGCCTCCACTAGCTTCCAATAGTACAAATAAAATTCAAAATATTCTGGTGCTGTTGGGGGTTCCTTCCCTCCCTTCCCCTCTAATCAGCTCTCACTGAGCTCTGTAGGGTGTGGCTTTGGCTCCCTGCCCCCTGCTTTTCAGAGTCGGGAGATCATGTGTAGGTTCTGCACTTTGGATGTGGTGGGTGCAGCTAGCATCGTGTTGCGTCTGTGTTTGGGGCTGGTTACTTCACTGGGTATATGTAGGGGTTTGCAACCACTTTAATCCCCCTTACCCCCAGCGCCTCCTGGCCCTTTAAGAGGTGCTAAATGCTAAGTGTTGGGCATTCTGATCATTTGATTGGCAGTCTCCACTGTCACATGATCAGAAACTTCCCGATCACAAGTATGCATCGGAAGCTTTCTGGTACCCTCGGTTATTGTGTTGGGAGCTCGCTCTCAGCACAGTAAAATGTTTACATTGGGATGCATATATGCGGCTGCTTGGCATCAAAGCTCACATGCCAAGAGGCCCACATATGAGTAAGGCCAGCAGGAAGTGGTTAAATTTCTGCAAGTACAGAGTAAATATTTGATGTGCCAGAAGTATGGTTTGCTTCTTCCTTCCTCTTGTATGTGAAAACCCTGTCCCAAGTTTCCAAGCATGTGGTGTCAGCCCTGCCTACTTAATTCCCCTTGTTGTGCACAAAGTGCAGGAAGTTATTAGCTAACAAAACTTCTGGCAAAATCAGGTATGTTTTGCACTTATCGAACAGCTACTTGAAAACACCTCCAATGTTTAGCAGACCAAAAAAGAGATCAAATTAGAGAAGTCCATTGTTAGTTTACATATTTTTAAATAGTGGGATCTTGTGAGCTACTATGGCATGTAAAAACATTTTTTTTTTAATGTCTGAAACCAATCCTGTGCTGTGAATAACTAAATTAAAACAAAAATAGTGGGTCGCCTACACATACTCATACCAATGTGTCATAGCAAATCCAGAAATATATACTAGTGTTGTGCTCCACTGACGATCAAAAATATGTGATATCAAAACCAAAATATTATCTAAAACAAATTCTGTATAAAGATACAATATAACTATAGCAGCAAAAAGTCAATAATTCAATCCGTGACTTCATACTCCTTTTTGGTGATGTAACAAATGATTTGTGTGCAATCCACCAATAATAAGTTGTGATATCAACCAAATGTGCACCTTCCCCTGTTGTGCTCTCACCTGGTATATATGACCAAACCGTAAAGTGAGGTCATTATAAGGCTTGTGTCCCTTTTAATTGGACTTAAAAACTGGATGGGAATGTCACTTTTCAACGTTAGGGATCCCCTCACTTCCTTAGGACTCTTCCTCCATAGATGTATGTACCATAAAAAGTACTGAAAACATAGTGCCTGATCTTCTTTTTAAAACATTTATTAAATAGTAGTGCATTCACATATAATTGTAGTTAAAATCGATTTAAACCACTATAAAATCAATCCACAATGTGCATTTGTAATCGCTGCTGTGTACTTGCGGTGTGTTGCCTGTCTTCTTAAGCATTGTGATGTCAGAGCCCCTCCCCTCTGACATCACGACGCTTAAGGAGACAGGCAACACAGCAAGTACACAGCAGAGATTACAAATGCACATTGTGGATTGATTTTAAAGCGATTTTAACTACAATCGTGTGTGGGTGTGCTACTATTTAATGATTTAAAAAGAAAATGTTTTTCTTTATTTTTTTTCATTACTTTATGGTACATTACATTTATAAAAGGGAGTACTGCAGATACTTGTTTCAGTGAGCAATGAAGGGTGAATGCAAGTGGGGTGTTTTGTTTTTTTTTTTTCTTTTTTTAGGGGGGTCCACATGTTTACAGTATACCTAAACTAAAAGTGAAGATTTCCAAAGTAACAGATAATCTAGAAATGGTAAAGTAACACTGCATTTCTGAGTCTTGGGCCTAATAGCTGTATATCTTTAATGTGCTCCAAGATGCTGTATTTCTGCCAGTTTCACAAAATGTGGTTGTCATTACTGTGCTGCTCACGGGCCTTGCTGGAAGGAAGGCTATACCTGAGGACCTGCAGTGCAGAGATTCTCCTGCTTCATCCATTCTGTGGAAATGTATTTCTCTAGTCATCTTCTAGGATGCCACACCTGAGATGACTAGCTCCACCTGACAGGAAATACAATTAAAAAAACAGTTTAAATTCCCTGCCCTTCCCTCCACTCAGTTTTTGATTGCATTTCCCTGGCAGCGAAACGTTTTGGGTTTTTTTTTTTTTTTTTTTTTTTTTTTTTTTTTTAAACCTAAGGCCTGGGGTTAGGTGGTCTCCCCTGGGGAGGGGGGGGGGTTAGGCAGCTGAGCAGGGGAGGGCAGGCTGTGAACTTGGGTCACTCACCCACCCCAGGGGGTCCCAGTATGTAGGAGCTTTCTGGCCACGGGATGTGTGCCTGGTGTTCTGGGGACAGGCGCCCTTTATCCCTCATGGCAGCGGGGAGGCGTGAACAGAAGAGGACCAAGCTGTGAGGCTATCTTACGGGTGCCTTGGGACCAGCGGCCGATACCAAAAATCGTGTGGTGTGATTCTATGCAGGTAGGCATAGAGCCCAGGGTCTGTGGGCGTAGGACCAGAAGTGGGAGCGAGACTGCTGTCCAGGCCTCGTTCTCAGTTGGATTTCCGGTTAGGGCAGGACTTTCACCTTAATGATTGCAGTGCTGGTCAGTGTTCCCTGGCCAGAAAGCCAGGCAGTGGCTACAGCCAGTGAGAAGACCATGGGTGGTGCATCTGACACAGATGGTGGGCGAGAGGATGGGGGTAGAGTCCTTACCCACTTCCCTATAGTTGTACCTAGGGAGAAGGAATACTGTTGTAACTGGGGCCCCTTGTTCGTCTTTCCTTAAAGCTGTGGTGAACTGCCCAGGAGAGCACCCACAAGACACCTAAGGCTGTATCCACAAGTTGTCAGGGAAAGAAACCTCTGCAGTTATGAAACATTTGGTTTGTTAGCCACCTTACAACCCTTTAAGACAGCTCTGACATCCAGGGAGGTGGATACTTGGTTCTCGAGGGAAGGGTCATCTTCCCAGCAGGGACTTGGATGGGAAAGCTGTGGGGGGGGGGGGGGGGGGCACTTGGGTTCCTCATCTTCTCAGGTCACGGAGGAAGACCTTGAGGAGGCTGAGGTCTGTTGACCAAAGCTCCCTGGAAGAGGGGGAAGATTTGATAGATGCTAGCATGGAATCTAAACTGGGTAGACACCTTTTTGCAGTGGAAGATAGAGGGGCTCCTAAGCGCTATTTATGTTTCAGAGGACATCCCAGAACCAATAACGCAGGTCTCAGCCCAAGATAAGATTTATAGGAGTTTTTCTGAGGCCACAGGCTAGGTTGCTACCTGTGCACCAGACTCTCAAAGATATTGTCTTGAGAAAGTGGAAGGATCCAGAGAAGTTGTAAAATTAAAGACCTAGAAAAAGCGGTACCCCTTTGGGAAGAGGAGGAAGAGACATTCTTCAAGACTCTCAAGCTAGACACTGCATTATCATAAGTGTGTAAAAAGAAAAAAAAATCTCACCTGTCCTTTTGAGGATTCAGGAAACATCAGGGAGCAAAAGGACAATAGGTCTGAAATGCTGTTGCGTAGAGCCTGGGATGCCAATGCTGCTACTATTGCTCCAGCCCTGGAATCCGCTTGCATCGCTAGGAATACTGATGCTTGGATGCATACAGTAATTGATCACTTCTCTCAAGGTACCAAGAAAAAGGGGGGGAAGTCCAGACAGAAGAGGTGTTAGAATCCCTGCAGGTGGGCAGTAAAGCAGTCTCCTGCTTAGATTCTGCAGTGGAGATGGTCAGGACATCAGCTAAGACTGCAGTGCTTCTCAACTCAGCCTAGAGGGTAGTGTGGCTTAAGGCAATTAGACGTCAAGAGCTCAACTCTTCGGTCTGCCCTTTGAGGGTTCCTTACTGCTTGGCGTGGGGCTGGACCAGGTGTTATTGAGGACTGCTGAAAAGGGGAAAAAAGTTCCCTGTCAAGGCCAAAAAGGATAAGGGGAAGAAGTTTTTTTTTTTTTTTTTGTTTGTTTTTTTTTTTTTGAGCCCCCCTTAATCAGGGCTGGCCAGCAAAGATTTAGGAAGGACTTGCCCAAGAAATGGGCCAAGAGGAGACAGGGAACTTCCTTTTTTCTGGCTTCAAACCCACCAGTAAGTACCCCAAATGACATAGATTTCAGGGTGGGCGGAAGGCTGTCCATTGGGGGAAGATTTTGGAGAGCCCTTACATCATGCAGTTGATAAGGGAGGGGGGGGGACGACAAGTTGTAATTCTCTTCACTCCCCCCCCCCCCCCCCCCCCTCATACCTTTTTGTCCTGTTCCCTGGGGGGATAAGTCAACACAGGCAGAGGGTCTCTTGGGAGGGATCAGGGGTTTAGCGGATCGGGAGGTGTTGTCCCTGTGCCAACGGACCAGCTTTTCTGGGGATTTTATTCCCACATCTTTGTGGTCCTGAAGCCTTTGGGGAAATTCCACTTTATTTAAACCTAAGAAGGTTGAACAGTTTCCTGCAGTACAAAAAGTTCCGTATGGAAACTATTTACAGCGCATGGAAACATCTGCTCAAAGAAGTTTTTATGGCCACGGTGGACCTCAAGGATGCCTACTTCCACGTTTATCGCCCTGGAATACCAAGCCTTCTTACAGTTTGCCGTTTTCACAGAACAGGGGGTCAGTCATTGGAAGTTCTGAGTCCCCCCTTTAGGGCTGGTGGCCAACTCCAGAATATTTTGCCAAGGTAGTAGCCTATTTACACCTTTCAGGGGATTTCCCTCATCCCTTACCTAGACGATCTGATGATCTATGGATTCTTACAGCACCAAGTCCTGAGCGACCTGGAAAAAGTGATCCTCACCTTGGATCTTTGGGGTGGATTGTCAATCGGGAGAAGTCCTCATTGACTCCCTCTCAAACCAAGGTGTTCCAGGGGTATGTAGTAGACTCCAGAGGCTCTTTTTACCCCAGGGCAAGTGGGGAAAAAGTAGTGAGGGCTGTTTCCGGGTTGGGGGCAGTTCCAGATTGCTCTTGGAGGCACATCATGAGAGTCCTTTGACTCATGACAGCCTGTATTTTGGCCATGGAGTGGGCACAGTTACATTCCAGGGAGCTTCATTTCTTTCTTCTATCCTCTTGGAACAGGACAGTGGAGTTGCTGGACGAGAGGGTTTCCCTCCTGGAGAATGTAAAAACCTCACTGGGGCGGTGGCTCAAGCCCCAGAATCTGGGGGAAGGAAGACCATGGGCGCAGTGGGTCACAGTTTGAGAAACCACAGATGCAAGCAAGTGGGGCTGGGGAGCTCATCTAGAGGGTCAACAAGCCCAGGGCCTGTGGGAGCCACACCTAAGGGGGACCTCCTCTAACTGCAGTGAGCTGTTGGCAGTAGGTCAGGCCTTGAAGTCCTTAGAAGACAGGATTGGGGGAAAAGAAGTCCAGATTCTGTCAGACAATATGTCAACAGTGGCATATCTGAATCATCGGGGGCACCAGATCCCGGTAGCTCCTGGACCTAGCTCAGGAGGTTCTAGGATGGGCAGAGAGCATGGTCCTTTTGGTGTCGGTGGATTTTCTCAGTCAACCGTTAACTTGCCAGGGAGAGTGGGAACTCCATCCTGAGGCCTCTTCAGATAAATCAGGTTTTTAGCAGACCGGAAATAGAACCTTTTTCCTACAGGAAAAACAGGAAGGTGAGGCAGTATTTATCCCTGGCGAAGGAGCAGGGGTCCGAGGGTCTGGATGCATTAGCACAGGAATGTGATTTCGAGCTGGCATATGCATTCCCTCCTCTGGCATTGATCCCATGGGTACTACGGAAGCTGAGCCAGTCAAGCTGCAGACTGATCTTGCTGGCCCCATGGTGGCTGAGAAGAGCCTGGTCTGTCACCTTGAAGAGGTGGTCAGTCACTCTCCCACAGTGTATCCCAGTCAGGAGGGATCTCCTCTTACAGAGGCCAACTCTGCACCCCAACCCTGAGTTTTTTTGGTTAACGGCTTGGCTCTTGAAAGGGAGATCCTTAGAATAAGGGGGTGTTCTGACAGGGTGATAGATACTCTTCTCCTCAGTAGGAAGCTGATCACTAGAAAAATATACGCCAAGGTGTGGGGAGTGTTTTCTTTTTGGTGTCAGGAGAAGAGGGTTCTATTCCCATGGTCCCTGTGATGTTAGACTTTCTCCAAGCAGGGGTGGATAAAGGTATAGCAATAAACACCCTAAAAGTGCAAGTGGCGGCCTTATCAGTTTTTTTTGGATCGGAGACTCGTGTCAAAGGCCCTAGTAAGAGGTTTCTGGGGGCCAGGGAAAGGGTGACCCCCATTAAGTTACATAATTTTCTGGCTTGGGATCTGTCCTTCGTGTTAGAGGCTTTAACCAAGCCACTGTTTGATGTAGAAGCACAGATTTCTGTTACGATTTTATCTTTTACGTTCGCTTTCCTTTTAGCCATCACAATGGCAAGGAGGGTAGGTGACCTTCAGAGCCTGTCGATCAAGGAACCCTTCCTGGTGGTATTAGAGGACAGGGCAGTGCTTAGGATCCTTCTTATTTGTCTAAGGTGGCCTCATGGTTTCATAGGATACGGGAGATTGCCCTACCGTTTTTAGATGTCAACGATATTTACTGACATGTTTGAATAGAGTAAGTGACTTCAGGAAGTCGAGTCACCTTCTGATTTTGTTTAGTGGCCCGGGGAAGGGACGGCAAGCATCTAAGCCAACAATAGCTAGATGGATTAGACAAGCCATCTCCTTAGCTTATGAGCAGTCAGGGTTTCAGTTCCTTTACACCTGAGGGCTCGCTTTACTAGATAGCTGGCAACCTCTTGGGGCAGAAAAGGCCAGAGCATCAGTTGAACAGATTGGCCGAGCAGCCACATGGAAAAGCCAGGCCACCTTTGTGAGACACTACAGGGTAGAGCTGTTGTCACCTCAGGACCTGGTGTTCAACAGAAAAGTATTACAGGCAGTGGGCCCTAAGGTAGGCCTGAGTTCCTTGCTTCTCATCTCAGGTGTGTCATCCTAGAAGATGACTAGAGAAAAGTACCAGTTACACTTACCGGTAACGGTGTTTCTGGAAAATCTCTCTGGACAGCAGGCCTACGTCTAACCCATGTCTGGTGTTGTTTAATTTGAGGCAGAATACCTTCCATGCATCAGGGTGTGGAGGAATACTCTTGCATGACTGAGGAGTGTAGGGAAGGGTGGGGAATTTAAACTGTTGTATTTTTGATTGTTTCCTGTCAGGGGGAGCTAGTCATCTCAGGTGTACCGTCCTGGAAGATTTTCCAAAAACACAGTTACTGGTAAGTGTAACTGGTATTTTTTCTAAATCTTTTGCTGCTGCATAATTATCCCTTTTGTCAGATGATCTGTCAGCAAGGGGATAGCTCTGAAATGACGCAAAACCATGATCTACCAAGATGGCCACTGCCACACAGGCACAGTGCCGAAGAGCTGCCAGGAACACACATGCAATACTGGAAACTAGTCCTTTGTTCTCTGCCTGCATTGTATCCACAGTTTGGGTCCCCTTTTAAAGTAACCTGCTTTTACCTGACTTGATTTACTGAGGAAGTGGAAGTTCTCTGCTGTGCTGTGTATACTGATAAGCAGCAGAAAGACCTTTGATTAGGTTAGAAAGCAAAAAAAAAAAAATCTAGTCTAGTGAGGGGGAAAAGGACGTGGAGCAATAGAATCTACATGCAGGGAAGAATGGGGCGATACAAAAAAACAAAACAAAATACACCTGTGAAGATCCCTCCCAACCAATGTGTTACAAATGGCAACTGGCCTTGGGCTGTCATGATCTCCTGAGTATACACTGGTGTCTGCTATCAGGCGGAGGATGGAGGCATATTCTCTGGATTCGCAGCTGTGGGAGAGGAGTGCTAGCCACAGCGATTTGAAATCCCCGCTGTTTTCTCTCCTTTCCTAACACGGGCTAGAAAGTTTCTGACTGGTCAGCACTGTGATGGTGCTGACCAATCAAGAGCCATTTAGCCTGTACTGCCATCCCTGCAAAGAGAGGAGAGAAAGCTGTGGGGATTTCATGCTAATCTGAAGGCCACGTGAAGTTTGGAGATCTTTATTGACTCTGTAGACAGTTGGCAACTTCTGCACACTGTGTGCTTCAGCATGTGCTGACATCACTCTGTCATTTTACGTGGCTTACCACTTTGTGGCTGAGTTGCTGTTGTTCCCAGGTGCTTCCACTTTGTTATATTACCACTAACAGTTGACCATGGAATATTAAGTAGCAAGGAAATTTCACAGATGGACTTATTGCACAGGTGGCAACCTATCACGGTACCACACTTAAATTCACTGAGCTCCAGAGAGCGACCCATTCTTTCACTAATGTTTGTAGAAGCAGTCTACATGCCTAGGTGCTTGATCTTATACACCTGAGGCCATGGAGGTGATTGGAACACCTGAATCCAATGATTTGGAGGTCTGGCCCAATACTTTTAGCTATATAGTGTAAATTGTACATTCATATCAGTCCTTAACCCTCAAGGAACATAAAATTTAAGGTTCCTAACTCACATTCATACATACATATACTGGGGCCAGTATAGACCAGGACCAATTAATCTACCAGCATGTCTTTAGTATATGGGAGGAAACCGCAGTACCTGGAGGAAACCTGTGCAGGCACAGGAAGAACATGCATCAAAGGATAAGTACACCTTTTTGGAACATGTTACAGCAGCTACAGCCTCTCCACCTGATCCTCCCTCCCAGAGACACCGAGCAGCCTCGGCGCTTGCTGTCACTATTTGAAAATACCATGGCTGTGTCGTTCATTCAGTTTCCTGTGAATAACGTGAACTACAAGTACCGTTAGACTTTGCAGCTGACTTGTAGTTCTGAATGGACTGCAACATCACTGGTGAGTTGCCTCGTAGTTCATCCACAAGCCCTGCAGCTTGTAAACAGGTGGAGGTACAGGCTGAAAGCTGCAGGGCTTGTCTGCGTGAATCTGGCACTGCACCCCTGATCCACTAATCAGGGGTGCAATGCTTTCCAGTCTCCGGTAAAATATAATAAATGCACATTTTTTGTTCCTGAAAAAATGTTTATTTATTTTTTCCCCTAAAGGTGAACTTATCTTTAGGTAATGTAAAAAAACTTTTTATGATCAGCTCCCCCTGAACTATTTGTTAAAAAAAAATAATAAAGCGTTACAATCACTTTAATTGTACATAACAAAGTGCAAGCCACAGAATAGCAAAAAAAGCATTCACATGTATGCAAACAAAAAATACTCTAACTATACAATGAATCAAACCAAATTTGTTTCTTGTTTTATTCTCTGCAACGCATATATAATTGTTTAGTTTAATGACTCTAAACCTACACTAAAATAGCTAATGTACACCAAAAGAGCTCAAGGCAAAATTTCATTTAGGCTAGGTTCACACCTATGCAGTTTGCGTTTGATCCGTTTCTGCAGTGCGTTTTGTGTTTTTGCACATGCAGTTTTGATGCATTTTCAATGCATTTTGTGATGTTTTTTACTTGTTGCTGGGCAGATTAAATGCAAAACGCATCAAAAACACACTACATGCTTTTCTGCAGTGTCTCCATTGAAGTCTATAGAACAAAAACAAAAAGTTTTACGTTTAAAAAAGTCCCTGACCCTTTCCAAAAAATGCACCGGGTGAAAACACAGAGATGTGAACCTGTCCCATAGGAAATCATGTTAAATGGACCAATGTGCATTTCTGCAAAACGCTGCAGAAAACGCATAGGTGTGAACCTAGACTTAGAGTTAGTTTTGGGGGGGGTTTTTTCCACCTGTATCCCATTGGAGAGAGTACCCTGATGAGGGAATTCACCAGAACTACTGTCTCCATTGGAAGATTCCTCCTCTATTCTTGTTTTGGTGACAACCCAAAACCCTTTCTTTCACTCTCAATGATAAATGGTAAACATGACAAATAAAAAGGGTGACGGGGCACAAGACAGTCATAACTAACTGACAGGTGTTTCAATCCCTCTCCACACTATCCAAAACTATAAAAAAATGTTTTCTATATGACTGTTGCCACTAATGGTAGTGTGTGTGTGTGTCTGATTACACATGGCAGATCTACTAGCGTAGATGGTGTACAATCTAATAATAAAGTATGATTACTGCTTGTTTTGTAAGAGACAATGGTTTCTGTAGAGGAAATGCACCAGAAACAGCTTGGACTTAGCAACACAGTAGTTCCCACGTCGTGCCACGCACTTTAGAGTAAATCTTTTCTGAGCAGAAATCTGCTTTTAGAGTTCTTTCACACAGATAGTAAGGTGTACTGTCCTCTGAAAATCAATCCACTGTGAATTGCATTTCAGAAGGATGTATAGCAGCAATTGTCAAGTATTACGGAGGCACTACTGCTTCTTCCTGACACCTGTTTTTTTTTTGTTAGTTGCTAAACAACAATTTTACATTGTGAGATTGTACCATAACTGTAAGCATTTGGCTCATGGTTGCAGTGCAGCCCCATTGATCTTAGTCTGATAGTTTATCAGGCGGTCCTGTCTATCAAACTCTGCAGCTTGAGTTAAAATTTCCATGGCCGCAAAGCAAAGTACCACAGCTGTGGCATGTGTACAGCCCTGTCAGACTGTAATGTTAGAATTCCAATGTGGCCTGGTGGGAACATAAAAAGCGTAGCTTATCTGCCTGTTTTCACTGCCCCCCCCCCCCCCAAAGCTGCCAGTGTGAACACGGCACAGCCACATCACTCATTCACAGTTTTCTGTGAATGAGAAAGCTACAAGTCCCGGCAGCCTTTGCGTACGGTACACAGATACAATGAAAGGTCTGCAGGAGACCTGCATGGCATCAGCGATCTGTTGATTGCTGGTGCATAATAAAAATATTATGAATGCACATTTTTTACCTGCAAAGAAATGGGCAGTTATTATTTTTTGTTGAAAGGTGAACTTATCCTTTTAAATTACAGCTGGGTTGTATTCTTAGCAGTTAAATGAAAATGGTAGGCCATGTTCGTATTTTTGTAAAATGATTAAATAAAATAATAAAGTATGTTCTTTTTTTGGGTCTTAAAAACGTGACCAATCTGCTGCAAAATATTATTTCTGCTCATGTTTGCCCTACTGCTAGGATCTGCTGCAGCACTCTGACCAGACTGAGGTTGCATGCAGCTCATATATAAAGTATAGGTCATTCATTTTTTCTTTTTGAAGGAAAGGAATTAGTCAATAAACAGGATTCTGGAAAAACTCTGTGTGCAATAACTAGCACTTCTGACACTTACACATGCTTGTTACTGCATTGAAGGCAACCACTATTAATATTGCTGCTACTACTAACTACATGATCTGGTTATATATTGTTGTCTTGTAGACATGCTCAAATACATTGCTCTTTTAGGCATACAGGCATGTATGGTCTACATTTGTGTTTGTGTATTTGTCTTTATTTCTTTTATTTTTAAAATGCAAAAAAAGCAGTGAAAAACTGCCTTATGGCCACTAGATGGCACTAACGATCATAAACATATTATTTATTTATTTATTTAAGGTATTTTTATAGTACCTTCTACATAGTGCTTTACATACAGGTGAAACTCGAAAATTAGAATATCGTGCAAAAGTTCATTTATTTCAGTAATGCAACTTAAAAGGTGAAACTAATATATGAGATAGACTCATTACATGCAAAGTAAGATAGTTAAAGCCATGATTTGTCATAATTGTGATGATTATGGCTTACAACTCATGAAAACCCCAAATCCGCAATCTCAGAAAATTTGAATATTGTGAAAAGGTGCAATATTCTCAGCTCAAAGTGTCCCACTCTAATCAGCTAATTAAGCCATAACACCTGCAAAGGGTTCCTGAGCCTTTAAATGGTCTCTCAGTCTGGTTCAGTAGGAATCACAATCATGGGAAAGACTGCTGACCTGACAGTTGTGCAGAAAACCATCATTGACACCTTCCATAAGGAGGGAAAGCCTCAAAAGGTAATTGCAAAAGAAGTTGGATGTTCCCAAAGTGCTGTATGAAAGCACATTAATAGAAAGTTATGTGGAAGGGAAAAGTGTGGAAGAAAAAGGTGCACAAGCAGCAGGGATGACCGCAGCCTGGAGAGGATTGTCAGGAAAAGGCCATTCAAAAGTGTTGGGGACTTTCACAAGGAGTGGACTGAGGCTGGAGTCAGTGCATCAAGAGCCACCACACACAGACGGATCCTGGACATGAGCTTCAAATGTCGTATTCCTTTTGTCAAGCTGCTCCTGAACAACAAACAACGTCAGAAGCGTCTTACCTGGGCTAAAGAAAAACAGACCTGGCCTGTTGCTCAGTGGTCCAAAGTCCTCTTTTCTGATGAGAGCAACTTTTGCATCCCATTTGGAAACCAAGGACCCAGAGTATGGAGGAAGAATGGAGAGGCACACACTGCAAGATGCTTGAAGTCCAGTGTGAAGTTTCCACAGTCTGTGTTGATTTGGGGAGCCATGTCATCTGGTTTTGGTCCACTGTGCTTCATTAAGTCCAGGGTCAACGCAGCCTTCTACCAGGAGATTTTGGAGCACTTCATGCTTCCTTCCACAGACGAGCTTTATGGGGATGCCGACTTCATTTTCCAGCAGGACTTGGCACTTGCCCACACTGCCAAAAGCACCAAAACCTGGTTCAATGACCGTGGGATTACTGTGCTTGATTGGCCAGCAAACTCGCCAGACCTGAACCCCATAGAGAATCTATGGGGCTTTGCCAAGAGAAAGATGAGAGACATGAGACTGAACAATAAAGAAGAGCTGAAGGCTGCTATTGAAGCATCCTGGTCTTCCATAATACCTCAGCAGTGCCACAGGCTGATAGCTTCCATGCCACGCCGCATTGAGGCAGTAATTGCTGCAAAAGGGGCCCAAACCAAGTACTGAGTACATATACATGCGTATACTTTTCAGAGGTCCGATATTGTTCTGTGTACAATCCTTGTTTTATTGATTGCATGTCATATTCTAATTTTCTGAGATTGTGGATTTGGGGTTTTCATGAGCTGTAAGCCATAATCATCACAATTACGACAAATCATGGCTTGAACTATCTTGCTTTGCATGTAAAGAGTCTATCTCATATATTAGTTTCACCTTTTAAGTTGCATTACTGAAATAAATTAACTTTTGCACGAAATTCTAGTTTTTTGAGTTTCACCTGTATATATTGTACATTCACATCAGTCCCTAACCCTTAAGGGGCGTACAATCTAAGGTCCCTAACTCACATTCATATACCATGGCCAATTTAGACAGGATACAATTAACCTACCCATCTTGGGAGTGTGGGACGAAACTGGAGGAAACTCACGCAGGCACAGGGAGAACATGCAAACTCCAGGCAGGTGGTGCTGTGGTTGGGATTTGGACCAGCGACCCTAGTACTGCCAGGTGGAAGTGCTAACCATTTAGCCACTGTGCTGCCCACAGACAGATATTAGACAAAGTACAGGAATAATTTGTGACTTCTGTGTAAATGCTTGAGACATTCGCATAGTGAATTTTTCTTATCAAAAGACCTAGTGTATTTATGTAGCGGTATACCTGGGAAACTCTATTGAATGGCTTTCTGACAAGTCCAAAAATTGAGCTGATGACCAGTGGGCCATTTGATCACTACCAGGGGGTGATGTTCACCCTGTACAGTGCTGTCCTGTCCATTTGCTTTCTTCCCTACAGCACAGGCTAGCTGCATTGAATAACCCATTTGTCTTTTCAGTACTAAGCAGAAAGGCGTGAACGTCTCAAATTATTATTATAATACAGGATTTATATAGTGTCAACAGTTTGCTCAGTGCTGTACAATATAAAGGAAGACAATACAGCAACAATACAGTTCAATACAAGAGGGTTAGGACGGCTCTGATCCTTGGAGCTTACAATCTAAGAGGGAGGGGCTGGTGGTACAAAAGGTATTAACTGTGGGGGAATAGAGGAATAGAAGATTCCATTATTAACTGAAGGTGGGATAGGCTTCCCTGAAGAGATAGGTTTTCAGAGATCGCCTAAAAGTTGGCAGAGTAGGCGATAGTTGGATAGATTGGGGTAGAGAGTTGCAGAGGATTGGGGAGGCTCTGGAGAAGTCCTGGAGACAAGCATGGGATTAGGAGACAAGAGAGCTAGAGAGCAGGAGGTTGTGGGAGGAGCGGAGAGGACGGTTTGGGTGATACTTGGAGACAAGATTGGTGATGTAATTTGGGGCAGATAAGGAACGGTTAGTAAGGTGGATGAGTTTGGCTGCAGCATCCATGATAGACTAGAAAGGGTATAGCCTGCGATTAGGTAGGCCAATGAAGAGGGAGTTACAATAGTCAAGGCGAGAGATAACAAGGGAGTGAATAAGTTGCTTAATGGTTTCCGAGGTTAGGAACGGGCGTATCTTGGAGATGTTGGGGAGGTGAAGTCTACAAGATTTGGACAGTGATTGGATTTGGGGCTGAAAGGACAGATGGGAGTGTAGGATTACACCTAGTACCCTGGCATGAAGGGAGGGACTGATGGTTGTATTATTGATCTTGATGGAGAAGTCAGGGGAGGGGGCACTGGCTGTAGGGAACAGTATGAGCTCTGTTTTGGAAACATTTAGTTTGAGGAAGTGGAGTGATATCCATGCCGATATGTCACTTAGTAGGTTAGTAATGCAAGAGGAGACTGAAGTGACCAAGGGAGGAGCTGTAGATGGAGAAGAGAAGGGGTCCAAGGACAGAACCTTGAGGGACCCCTACAGAATGAGGCAGTTGAGAGGAGCAGACAGAGTTAGAGGTAACAATGAAGGAGTGCTGCGATAGGTAGGAGCAGAACCAGGAGAGAGCAGAGTCTTGGAAGCCAAGAGAGTGGAGTTTTTTGAGGAGGAGGGGATGGTCAACAGTATCAATAGCCACAGAGAGATCAAGTAGTAAGAGTACGGAGTAGTGGCCATTGGTTTTAGCAGTTAGTAAATCATTAGTGAGTTTTAGTAGGGCAGTTTCAGTGGAGTGTAGTGAGCAAAAGCCAGACTGTAAAGGGTCTAGAAGGTTGTTGTCAGTAAGGTGGGAGCTCAGGCGACTGTAGACTAGGCGATCTAAGAGTTTAGAGGTAAACAGGAGCAGGGAGATGGGTCTTAAGTTGTTCAGGTTGGTGGTGTCCAGCGAGGGTTTTTAAGTATGGGAGTGATCTGTGCATGCTTTAGAGGGGTGGGGAAGGCACCATTAGAGAGGGAGAGATTGAAAATGTGAGTGGGAGTGGGAATGGGAGCATAGGACAGAAGAAGAGGGTGACCGTAGTAGTTGAGAGGGGACAGGATCCAGGGGGCAGGTGATGAGACGGGCTTCTGAGAAAACTTTAGTGACCTCTTCAGTAGTAGTAAGGTCAAAAGAGGAAAGTGTTGAGGGAGGTTTAGTATAAGCTATGCTAAGTGGGATGGATGTCTGTGCAGTGGAGATGCCCCTATGAATTGCATCAATCTTGTTTTTTAAATTAGTTACTAGGTGGATGTGGAAAAAGTAGAGTTAAAATTAGAGAAGAGATGACGAGGACTGGATGATAAGGTATTAATAAGAGTGACAACGTAGGCTTGTTTGGCAGCATGAAGGGAGGAATTGTATGTTAAGAAAGCAAATTTTTTATAGGGTGAATGCTTGCTGAGATTTGGTTTTTATGCCACAATCGCTCCAGTGTACGGCTATGTCTCTTAAGATTTCTGGTGTCGTCAATCTGCCAAGGTTGTAATGGTCGGGGCCTGATACTTCATGTAGTTAGAGGAGCAAGTGAGTCTAGTGTGGATGAAAGCGAGCTGTTGTAGACAGCAGTGGCCAGGTCAGGGCAGGACAGGGGAGAGATTCTGTCATAGAGGCAGTCAGTTGCAGAGTGGAAAAGAGAAGGGTTAAAGTCATAAAGGTTTCTGTAGGTAATTGTTTGCTGCTTGGAGGGATATGTGTTTGAAGACGAGGACACTATGAAGGTGATGAGATTGTGATCAGAGAGAGGAAAAGGGGTGTTTGTGAGGTTGCAGGGAGTGCAAAAATGGGAGAAAACAAGGTCTAATGTATTCCCATCAGAGTGAGTGGAGGACTGTATACATTGTGTTAAGGCAAAAGATTAGGTTGAAGAGTTGGGATGTAGCCGGGTTGTTCACATTAATGGGGATGTTAAAATCTCCAAGAATGATAGTGGGTATTTCAGAGGAGAGAAAGTAGGGTAGCCAAGCAGAGAAGTCATCAAGAAAGTGCGACACCGGTCCAGGAGGCCGATAGATCACTGCAACCCTCAGAGTAAAGGGAAAAAACAGCAGAGTCTTGAAAGAAGAGAAGGATAGGGAGGACTTGAAAGGTGCTCAGTGGGGATAGAAGCAAACCAACTCTACCTCCTTTCTGACCACTAGGTCTGGGTGAGTGGGTCCAGAGAAGGCCTCCATAGGAAAGTGCTGTGGGAGAAGCAGAATCTGCTGCTTGAAGCCAGGTTTCTGTAATTGCTAGTAGGTTAAGGGAGCGGGAGACAAAAAGGTCATGGACAGAGGTGAGTTTATTACAGACAGTGGGAATTTCAGAGCGCACATGAAAAAGGAAGGGTGGTTTTTAGATTAAGATTAAATTGAGTGGATTGCGGCTATTCCCAGAGGAAGGAAGGTACCTGGTGTGGGGGGTGAGATAGTGGAGGACCAGGGTACGGGGAGATATCCCCAGAGGTTAGGAGAAGGAGGGTGAGGAAAGTGAGATGGGAGTGGGATGTATACAAGTGCACATGCCTTCCAGTCCTGGTGTTTGGGTCAGCAGGTGAGTAAAGTATTAGCAGGAGGTGATGAGAGCAGAAGTAGGGAGATGGTAAAAGTGTGTGTGGGGGGGGGGGATATGTATAAGCTTTGGAGTGCAGCACAGGGGTAAAGAAAGGAGATTTTGAGAGCAGAGGATAGTAATATGAAAAGGAGGAGTAGAGGGGGCATTTTAAAATGTAGATGGAGTGGGAATCAAAAAAATCAAATCAAATAAACTTGTAGGAGATGCTTCTCAGGGTGTTTTTCTTGCAGTCCATCCAGCATGCAGTAGAGTTCTTTGTTGTATCTTCCTACTGCTTGAGTTATCCTGCTTTAGTTGAACTGCTGTATTCAACTGCTGTTTTGCACTCTAGTAGAAAATGCACTCACGCAGGACAATGCCCCCCATCTGTGACCTCCCCCATAAGCTGGTCTAACTTTATAGGGAGATGATCAAACGAGCAACTCTTCTCCGCCCCAATTAGGAACTGATAAGGATCACATGAATTTGGGGGGAGCAGGGGCGGACTGACCATTTAGGCACTCGGGCACTGCCCGAGGGCCCCGGGGTCAGTAGGGGGCCCCATGAGATGCCCCTGGTACCTTTTATAGGCTTTTTTGGGTGTGGTTTGAGTGTGGGCGAGGACACAGGGCCCCCATGATTTCCTATTGCCCAGAGGCCCCATGAGTTGTCAGTCCGCCCCTGGGGGGAGGTTGGTCAAAACCAGATCAAATACAGACACAGGCCAAAGTCATAAAAGATGATTCTCTGATCACAGAAAGGCAAAGAAGGTGAGAATCAATCACCACAGACAAATAGATATAAGACTAATTATCCTGAGTTTTGCAGAAAGTCAGTGCATAGCACGGAGACAGTTTAAGGTGGAGCTCACAGAACAGCATTTACCTGTAGAAAAGCAGAGAGGAGATGATCAGGGGCTGTGTTCAACTGCTGTTTTGTACTCCAGCAGAAAATGCACTCACGCAGGACAATGCCCCCCATCTGCGACTGTACCCCCTGTCATTCAAATTTATACCTTCATTGCGTCTTACAATTTGTAATCTTGTCATTTTCAGGCTACCTATAAATATAAGATGACAGCATGGACTTCAGCCAGATTGGTTGACAATATCACACCTATGGACACCCACTCTGCTCTTGCTCACCTTTAGTCAGGCAGACATATGTCCTATTCACACAAATGGCTACTTCAGGAAAGCTGATTTACTACATTTCTGGAAAACTCTTTCAATATATTTACAAAACATTTGCAGCGCTATTTGCCCTGCAAGACTGCATGTACATTCACTGCAAGTGCCAGCAAAATCAAATGTTACTAGGCTATTTTCTCTCCAGATCAGATGTTCATTCATGAAAATAGTGTGAAATGGAAAAAAAAGCATTATGACCAACAGATGGAACTAACAAACACAATATATAAGTATTTATGTCCTATGATCATCAGGTCCATCTAGTGGCCATATTGCAGTATTTTTCTGATTCACGCTATTCTGATAAATGAAGAACATCCAACCTGGAGAGAAAATAGCCTAGTAACATTTGTACATGCAGTTTTCCTGGACGAATAGCTCTACAAATTTCTTATGAATACACAGCATTGTATTTCTTGTGCTTTCGGTAGGCCAGTTAGATCTTGCCTGTAGATCTAACTACCCTATAATGGCTATGAGCTTTTGTACAGAATAATAGCACTAGATTGGTTTTGATGACACCCACAGCACTTGGCAAATTTCCCAGTCTTGGTAGTATATTGTTTCTTTCACTGACTGCCCATGGTTTCAGTGTGGTACTAGTTACAAAATGTAATGTCTTATATAAATTTATGGATTAAATTATACACTCACTGGCCAATTTATTAGGTACACCTTACTAGTGCCAACAAAATATCCCCCACACCATTACACCACCACCACCAGCCTGAACTGTTGATACATGGCAGGATGGATCCATGCTTTCTTGTTGTTTACGCCAAATTCTGACCCCGCCATCTGAATGTCACTGCAACCAGTCTGCCCATTCTCCTCTGACATCAACAAGGCATTTTTGTCCGCACAACTGCTGCTCACTGGATATTTTCTCTTTTTCAGATCCTTCTCTGTAAACCTTAGAGATGGTTGTGTGTGAAAATCCCAGTAGATCAGCAGTTTTTTAAATACTCAGACCAGCCCGCCTGGCAACAACAACCATGCCATGTTCATGTCACTTAAATCCCTTTCTTCCCCATTCTGATGCTTGGTTTGAACTAGATTGTAAGCTCCAAGGAGCAGGGCCCTCCTATCCCTCTTGTATTGAACTGTATTGTGTCCCGTTATATTGTAAAGTGCTGAGCAAACTGTTGGCGATACATAAATCCTGTATAATAATAACTTCAGCAAGTCGTCTTCGCTACGTCTACATGCCAAAAATACTGCCATGTGATTGGCTGATTAGCAGTTTGTGTTACCAAGTAATTTAACTGGTGTATCTAACAAAGTGGCCGCTAAGTATAAAACCCCAAGCAACTTTCTTAGTACTAGTTTCCACTTGCTCCTTTTTTCCAGGATAATGAAGACTGCACTATTATCAGCCCAGGTGTACCTGAGCATCTAGAATAGATATAGTAGATGCTTCTTTTCTTGTACCTATCCCTGACATGATGCAAATAAGAATTGCATTTAACAAAGATCTACCGTATTTTTGTTACAGTTCTGTGCCCTATGGGAAGCGTACTTATCCCATGTTGCTAAGTGCTTTCTTAGCATAGTTATGGGGTCCGGCCTGTCCTCGTCTCCTACTGCTGCAACAGATCTGACAACAGCTTTGAAGGAGACAGCTGATTTATAAGTGCAGTTTGTCTCATATGTGAACATTTACCACAGACAAGCAATGGCAAGAGTAATGCAGAGCCTGACGTGTGCCCACTCCCTCTGAATTTCTCTTGCTCCTGTGTGTCTGTAGAAAATGTTTAGAGCCAAGACAAGCTGCACTTATGAATCAGCCGTCTCCTTCAGCACTGTTGTCAGATCAGCCACAGCAGGAGGGGAACAGGGCAGGTTGGATCTCATATCTATGGTCAGGAGACAATTAGTACATGTAGTATTTTGTCCAATAGAGGACAGAACTGTAACAAAATTTTAATGACAAACCTTCTTTAATGTTTTCCTTTATATGCTACCCTATCAGGGGCGGACTGACAACTCATGGGGCCCCCGGGCAATAGGGGATCATGGGGCCCCTGTGTCCTCACCCACACTCAAAAAAGCCTATGAAAAGGGTACCAGGGGCATCTCATGGGCCCCCCTACTGACCCCGGGCCCTCGGGCAGTGCCGAGTTTCCAAATAGTCAGTCCACCCCTGTATCCTATCATTGTTAAGGGAGAGAAGTGCCAGCACTGATGATGTTTGCTGCTTTCAGTCATGGATAGCAGGGTGTGTGCTGGATATACACAGCTAGTATATAAAGCAGACGGTTGAGTCAGACCTGTTTATAGTAACAAGCAGGGAGCAGCACCACACTCTTCACACTTCTACATCCTCAGGTAAGTGATGGGGATGATCTTGTGTGCTTTTCAGCTCCAGCAGAAGAGGACACTAAAGTGTGCTGTGCACTTAGTGAGGTGTCAGGGAAAATCCTTTCTCCAAAGAGAACCAACATGGGTTCTGAGTTCTCTAGAGCAATCTGCTTAAACAGAACCTGTAGTGAAATATGTAAGTTTTCATTGCTGATCTCCCTCTGGAAATGCTAGTTGTCCTCTTGACCTGGTACAGATATGTTGATCAGGAGTTCTGACTTCACTTGCTGCATATTATTTCTGAGTCAGTAACTCAGAGAGTATTGAAACTAAAGACAGCAAGACAATCAGATTTTTCTGAAGAACGAAAGAAATGGCAGCCCTTACATTTTGCCATCTGCAGGTTTCCTTTTTTTCTTTTTTTTAATAAATCCAACATAGTTGGCAGGCGACTATAAAATAATGTATCTGATGACAGTTATTACACTGATATATAATATATGGAGGTTAGGGTGAGTGTAAGAAAAAATGCACTGTCCCAAAGCATAGGGTCATTTTTCTTTTCCTACAGATCACTTTAGAATGGATTCGAGACCTGACTGGATTGAGGAGACTGACCAGCCTGCAATGGTCGTTTTAGCATCTAATCACTTATCCAGGATGGCAAGAAGAGCCAATCAGATCACAGAAGAGGTGACTAAGATAAGACAGCGAGTGGACAAGGTGAACTTTGAAAAACAATTTTCTTTCCTTAAATTGCTTATAAACCTCTGAATTGAAAAATTAACAACGCAATATCCCCCTATAGTGTGTACTAGCCTCAATCCAAAACACCTAATGTGCTACCTATGTGGTCTTTTCCTTCTGCAATTTGCATGAGTCACTTCTGACAGTTTATACCGAAACCACAGAATCCTGGAGGACAGCTCCGTTCCCCCAGGAAGCACACAGAAGATGATTGACAGCCTCAGCTGTGCATGTTTCCCTATGTGACAGTGTAGAGGGAGGCGTGTCCTTTCCTTCCACTCAGGTCTCAGATTGCGCTCAGCTCCCTGCTCTATGCTGTGTGGTGTGTGTAGTCAGATTCCCACCCCGTGCCTTCTGTAGCTCTGAAATGCTGTGTAAAATGTGTTCTTTAGGAAGATGTATTAAGAGAGGGCTGCATATAAACAGGTACAGAACAGGAGGCTTTGTCTCTTCTCTGTGTATCACCTTAGGCTAGTCACTTCAGCTGGTATATGTATAGGTTTACAACCACTTTAAGGGAATTGTAGTGTATTTTCATTTAGGCTAAATTTCCATGAAAGCTATTTTTGACATTTTTTTTTTTAATTTGTTGTTCCATATTTTCACGGTTGTTTTTCGAATACAAACTTGTAGTTTCCCCACATGTGGCTGTATATGTATGTCTGATAGGTGCACTTATTAACCCTGCTGAATGAATGTTAACAAAAAGCCATCTAGAGGCCTAGAGTGTTTTCTTTTAATAAAAATCAAATACTTAGGATGTGCTTAAAAAATTTTTGCAGTTCACCCAGTGAGAGAGTTCATGTACTAGGTTGTTTCCTGTGCTGGTCAGATGTTTTTCATTGAATTAAAATGAGAAATACTGAATTCTGCTAGCTGATGCTTACTACATTCTGCCAATGATACTTAGCGCCATTTAGTGGCCAAAAGTGGTATTTTCTATTTTAAGCACTTTCCCGCAGCCCTATAGTAGAACTACAACTACAACTACAGGGTAGCAGGGCTGCGCAAAATCACGTATATATACGTGATTTGCATCTCCGGGTAGGGGGCGCGTGTGGCGCCCTACCCGCACCACCATTGGTGGCTCTGGATGACAATCACCGGGTCCCATCCGGAGAATCCCTGTCGACGATCGCCGAGTAAAGCTGACAGGGGACAGACCTGTGTGCAAACAACACAGGTCTCTCTCCTGCCAGCAAGAACATGCTGCTGTGAATTTCTATGCACAGCAGATAAATACACAGCAGCATGTTTCCCTAGTAAAACACACAGCACATAATGTAAAACAGCACACAGTTAACCCTTTGATTGCCCCAGATGTTAATCCCTTCCTTCCCAGTGTCATTAGTACAGTGTCAGTGTTTTTTTTATTATCACTGATCACTGTATTAGTGTCACTGAGGATGTCCGTGGCAGTTATTCAGTTCCCCCAGTGTCAGAATGCCCACCGCAGTCCTGCTGTAAGTCTCTGATTGCCACCATTACTAGTATAAATAAGATAAAAATTCCAATATATCCCGCCGTTTATAGATGCTATAACTTTCATGTAAACCAATTAATTTACACATATTAGCTTTTTTTTTTTTTTTTTTTTTTTTAAGCAAAGACGTGTAGCTGAATGCATTTTGGCCTAAATGTATGAATACATTTGATTTTTTTACTAGATAAGTTTTATAGCAAAAAGTAAAAAATATAATTTTTTTTTTCAAAATTGTAGGTCTTTTTTTGCTTATAGCACAAAAATAAAAAATGCACAGGTGATCAACTACCACTGGTAGAAATCTATGTTTGTGGGAAAGAAAGGACATAAATTTAATTTGGGCGCAGCATTGCATGACCGCGCAATTGTCAGTTAAAATAATGCAGCGCTGTATCGCAAAAAATGGCCTGGTCAGAAAGGGGGGTAAATCCTCTGAAGGGCAAGTGGTTAAATCAATGAAAACCGTTCAATCAGCACATGAAATAGCCTAATAATAGGCTATTAGTTCACTGGGAGAACTGCTATGCATTTGTTTTTTTAAGTACACCCTACAGACTAGGCATGGCATTAGCAGAGAAAAGCAGGAAAGTACAAATTTAATGCAACATTAGTGCACTGGAAGTACAGCATACATAAATAGTGAGCAGGTATGGGTACCTCGTGTATATTATTAATTTGAAGAAAGATACATGGGAGCTGTTGTTGCTAGCATGTTTACAAAGGTCCAAGCTCCAGAGATGTCACGCCTAAAGTTTCTTCACAATTTTTTGCCACTGATCCACAGCATGGGAAATAGGTGTTCCAGCTTCACTGGCTGCATACTTGATGCAGATCAATGACTTATAAGTTGGCTTTGGTGCCTCCTTCATTTTTCACAGATTCCCTTTAAAAACAAAAAATTTACATATTTTTTACAATATTGACCAAGAAAACACTGGAAGAACATACCCCAACAAGGTTAAACTACGGCTGGATTTGAAGCTATTCACTGCTAACAGCATCTTTCAGTTCCCTCTGTACTTCATGGATATTCTCCAAACCATGACCTATTTTTTCTAGTGGATGATCTTGCTTCAGAACATTTTCATTTTATGCTATGTAGTTTTGTAGCCCTTTTTGTAAACAGGCCGATTGCACTGGCTGCCATACAGAATATTATATGGACAATATTGACTCAGTATTAAAGTGTATTACAGATGACAGCAGTGCAAACACTGCAAATGCACCAACAGATACAAACTACCTTTTTGAACTGTTTACTCAAAATAAACACTCAATAGACAAACGCTCATAGGATACATAGTAACAGACCATCAATACAAAAAGAAAACAAGGGAAACACAACAGTAGATATATTGTATGTCAGCTATACCGAACTAAACAAGTAAAAAAGGTACAGTGTCAAAAAAGACAATATTATACATATATATATATATATATATATATATCATGTGTGTATGCTGACCCCAAGAACTACCCACATTAATCCCACAATAATCCTTCTTGTGGGCAGGAAGCAATTAGCGTCGTGTTGAATTTTACTTGACTGTTTTTCCCTTTAGTATGCCAGTGTCCATATGCTATCCCCCTCCCTCTTCCATAGGTAACATATTCACTCTTCCTCAATGCACAATGTGGCTGTTTGTAGAAAAAATTTGGTGGGAAGATTGAACATCATGGCCAGATGTCATTCGATGTCTGAAGGTGGATTTAGGGTGATCTCACATTAAGGGTTTTATTGTCATTGATTAATTAAGCTTCACCTCCCAAAATTCCAAACCATGGATTTTTAAAGAGAAGTCAAATGTGCAGACACGATCCAAATGTCCTCATTCCAGCAGATTTTCTAAACACAGCAGATTTCTTCAAACATTAGCAAGATCAGCCTGGGTTATGCAGCAGGTTTATGCCAGTGCAGAAGGGAAGAGGTGAATAGCCTTGGTAGACACCTCCAGGCTATTTAGCTGATGGCAGAACAATAGCAGTTATGACAGGTGTTATGTGATGTCCAGAGTTCCCCCAAGAGCTGTCAATAGTCAGCATCCGCCTGGCACCTTAAACATAAAATGGTCACCACAAAATGAGTTGATCAATTGGCTGTCTTATGTCTTTGAGTTGCTTTAGCTGAAAACTGATAGGGAAAGCACTTGATTGATCCTCCCTTTACATAGCTTCTGATGCCTTGAGAAATCCAGCATCTAACTGTTGCACAGATATTCTGTCATTTAGCAAGTTTTGTTATGCAGTTCTAAAATATAAATTGATGTAATGGATTAATGGTTTGTGTTCATTAAATATGACAGCCTGTATCTATCCTATATTTTAGTCCCATGGTGAGAGTTTCCAAATCCAATACGGTTTTATGGATAATTACAGGTCATTGCTGAATTGAGATTATCTCATAAAAAGATAATTGCAAATGTTTATTACATTTCATGCTTAGTGTTAGCTCTGATAATTTGATTAAACTATTTTCTGAGAGATATGCTTAGAGTCGTTGTAAACCTCTGAAATGAAAAATGAACAAAGCATCACCTTCTATATTGTGTACTTGCCTTGATCCAAAGCACCTACTGTGATTTCTGTGTGCTCTGTCATTACTCTGCTATCTGCATGAGTCACTTTTCACAGTTTATGCAGACAACGTGACCAGACAATCCCAGGAAATGCGCCCCCAGCACACAGCAGGTGATTAACAGCCTAAGTTGTGCATTGTTTCTTATGAGATTGTGTAGGGGGGGTATCCATTCCCTCCACTCAGGTCTCAGATTACACTAAGCTCCCTGCTCTATGCTGTACAGTGTGTGACATCAGATCCCCAACCCCTGCTTCTTGGAGCTACATACATAGTTAGTCTGGCTGAAAAAAGACAAAAGTCCATCCAGTTCAACCATAAAAGCTAAGAGATGCTGTGTAAATTCTGGACTTTGAATGGCTGTAGAGGAGTGAGGACTACAGATAAACAGGTACAACCTGTAGGAGGAGTGTATCACCTGAGGCCAGTCACTTCAGTTGCTATATGTAGGGCTTTACAACCACTTTAAAGCCACAAACCTGACTGATTACAAAGTAGTATGTCACAAATACATAAAGCTTAGGTTGCTGTTCCAAAGCAATCATTAGATCTAGGGTTATTGGCTGTTACATTTGTATGCAGATCTCAAATTTTGTCCTGTGAAAGTTGATCTTGACTTTGCTCCTGCCTTCTATCAAGCTTTACATATAACTTCAGCTAAAGTGATTTTTCTTATGATCTTTTTTAAGATATGCTCATTCTAAAGTGCCCTGATTTGTGACAGGTCTTGTTTAATCTCGCTATACACAGCTGCTTTGATAAACTGCATTCCTGTTTATTAGTTTGGCTCCAGTTGCCAAGTAGTTCTAGTTTTCCTTCTGCTGTAGAACAATTGGTAGCTTGGTACCTGGCAACCCCTAGTCATGCTCAGTACTCTTTGATGAATTACTTATTTTTCAATAGTTATTAAGTGTACAAAGTTCATTTGTGTTTTGGCATATGCATCTACATAGATGTAGAAAGCTTAAATGTTCCTGGATGCTGACCTGAAATGCTTTAAATCGGTGTTTTTCTTTCAGATGATCCAGACCTTTGAACGGACCCAGGGAATTCTAAGCCATGGGCAAAATCCTGAAATGGAAATAGTGGAAGATCTGGTGAGCTATATGAATAAACTGAGAACGTGCCTGTTGTAGATTATAAAACTAACAATGCAGATTGCTAATTAGTGATCCCTGAATTGCATATACATTCATTTTTGTTCCATATTGTTTGGTATGTTCTATTACTGGCTGAGCAAATTATTATGAAGCCAGACAGTGCTGGAACCCGTCACACTTAGAAGGTTTTTTTTTAAATCTTCTCTATACAGGAGGATCTGGAAAATGTCCTACATGACCTTGCTCAAAGGAAGAGATACCAGCAGAAGCTCACCATCTTTATTGTGGGATATGAGGAGACCTGTGGACAGAGGAGAAATCTCCTTACACAGTTACAAGAGGTCTGTCCTAAGGTGGCTGCACCATCTGGTTCAAAATCCTCCTATAAATTTACCAACAACTAGTGTGAGAGCACAGTTATTTTTGTTTTACAAAGGAGTTTATGAAATATTTTTAGTTTTTTTTTTATATATACAGCACAATAACTTAGTGCAAGATTTACAAACTTAGTCAAGAGTAAGTTAGTAAGCCAGATGTGTACACAGGCGTGAGACAACGGGGTCATTATCAGAACCACAAAACCAGAGTATGGTTGCACATAAGGCCAGATTTTTAAATAACAAAATAATAGCCCTCCTCCACAGGGCCTGCTCCTTACAAAGGGCTGTGGCGGCCTCCATAGAATGGGGAGAAGTGGCCCAGATGCCACCAATAAAACCAAAGAGCAGAACTAGCATAAAAAAGGGCAAAGAAGGTGCAAGAGGGAGGAAAAGGGAAATAGGGGAGGAGGAGGGAAAAGGGTTGCCTCATGAACATTATTTTTGGTTAAAAATTAAGTGGAGCATTTAGGGAGGCCTTGCCATTATATAGCAGCTGGTAAATTTAAAGGAAACAATCTGATTGTAGTATCTGTGGCTAGTTTTAGGGGTCAATGAAAACAGATAGCATGTAGGAAATTATTTTTTGTGGTTCTAGTAATCATAAAGTGGTTGCATGGAAGAGAAACCATATACACTATATTGCCAAAAGTATTGGCACACAATTAATTGGATTCAGGTGTTCCAATCACCTCCATGGCCACAGGTGTATAAAATCAAGCACCTAGGCATGCAGACTGCTTCTACAAACATTTGTGAAAGAATGGGTCGCTCTCAGGAGCTTAGGGAATTCAATTCAGTATGCAGTATACATAATGATAAATATACATGTTATAGTATAGGCAATGATAAAATAATGTAACAGATATGTCGGTCCCCTGTAAGGGGGACATATAAATGTAATAAGAGGATATGGAGGTAATGAGTAAAATATAAATATAAAATAGTATGAAACTCCACATCCTCATTCGGAAACACTTCACCATTCCACGCCCAGATCACTTCCGGTTTTGAGTTCCCCTGGACAGCGTGCACTCTAGCGTGCGTTCCAGCAGCTTCGGAAGAGTGGCGGCCATCTTTGTCATCCCATCCTCAGCTCCCCCTGCAGCTGCTGGTCGGCACATTGGGTTCTCGGATGATGGATAGAGTGCCCACGTCATGACAGATTATATTGAGCCTGTTTTCACTGCCACTTTGCAAGTGTTTTTAACCATTGTCATTAAAGTTATTTTGGATATACTGCACTTAGAAGCACCTTCGTGTCTCATCCTCCCTTACATACAGAGTCTGCTTCAACTCCTGGAAGTGCTGCCTAGTGCCTGTGTTCCAGTTCCTCATCCATTATTGGCTGATATTCCTCTATCCAAGGCATCCTCCATTGATGCGCCCTACATACATCTCCAAACTTTGTGTGGCCTTCAGATTAGCACAACAACAGTGCATAAAGAGATTAACAGAATGGGTTTCCAGGGCCGAAGCAGCTGCATTCAAGCCTTACATCCCAAAGTTCAATGCAAAGCATTGGATGCAGTGGTGTAAAGCACACCACCACTGGACTCTAGAGCAGTGGAGACATGTTCTCTGGAGTGACAAATCATGCTTCTCTGTCTGGCTACTGATGGAGGTGTCTGGGTTTGACGGAGAACGGTACTTGCCTGACTGCATTGTGCCAAGAGTAAAGTTTGGTGGAGGGGGGATTATGGTGTGGGGTCGTTTTTCAGGGGTTGGGCTTGGCCCTTTAGTTCCAGTCATGGGAGCACTTAAGGTGTCAACATACCAAGACATTTTGGGCAGTTTGATGCTTCCAACTTTGTGGGAACAGTTTGGGGATGGCCCTTTCCTGTTCCAACATGACTGCACACCAGTGCACAAAGCAAGGTCCATAAAGACATGGATGAGCGAGTTTGAAGTGGAGGAACTTGACTGGCCTGCACAGAGTCCTGACCTCAATCTGATGGATCATCTTTGGGATGAATTAGAGCGGAGACTATGAGCAAGGCCTTTTTGTCTGACATCAGTGCCTGACCTCACAAATGTGCTTCTGGAAGAATGGTCAAACATTAGACACACTCCTAAACCTTGTGGACGGCCTTCCCAGAAGAGTTGAAGCTGTTATAGCTGCAAAAGGTGGGCCAACTCAATATTGAACCCTATGGACTAAGACTGGGATGCCATTAAAGTTCATGTGTGTGTAAAGGCAGGCGTCCCAATACTTTTGGCAATATAGTGTATGTTGTTGGTATTAATCAAGTTCTGGATATAATTTAATTTCTTGTCACACAAGACCATCATTATACAATTCATAGAACTGTACCTCATAAAAATGTATTCCTCAAGTTTTTTAGTATATACTCCAACCTGAATGAAGAAGGAGACCAGAAACTAGTACAGTCTACCATGGATTTGGATGGAATAGCTCAACAGGTAAGACTGGGATTATTTTGAGACTGCTTTTCTATTAGTAACATCTATAGAAATAATGTTTAAAAAAGCATATAAATATGAAAAGTCAATATTAACTCCTTTTGAGAGTACAGATTGAAAATAGAGTAATGCTGTATCCAGCTATCCTCTTTGTCCTCACCAAGATTCCTGTTCACTATAAAAACTCTTTATTCCCCACTTTAAAGTAACTCCACTGATCAATGAAACAGCAAAAAAATAATTCTAAGCTACAATAAGTCAAATTCCTTACTAGATTCATTTTGACACAGACATAGCAAATACTGAGGACAAGTATTGTATCATACATTGGTGGCTAAGGGGTTGATATACCAAAAGCAAATAGGCTGCTTTGCAAAGGGAATTTGTCCCAGAGCTTAGTAAATGCAGTGAAGTTTTTCAAAGAATATCTAGTCAAGAGCAAGGAATGTTTTTAAAAAACTGCATTTTTGCTTGCACATGATTGGATGATGGTAGTCAGCAGTCTTCTCCACATTCACAAAGCTTGTAAAATGAACAGCCTTTTTGCTTTTAGTGAAACAAGCTCTATATGTCAGTTTGACTGGACATGGACTGCTACTCTTTCTTCTATTAGAGGCTCAGATATTGCTCCAGCTTTGGCATTTTGGTGATTCAAAGTTGAGCAGGGACATCAGGTCTTATGAATCAATTAGATGCCAACTAAGCAAGATTCTGAGGGTTTT
Source organism: Staurois parvus (assembly GCF_062004578.1). Classification (NCBI taxonomy): domain Eukaryota; kingdom Metazoa; phylum Chordata; class Amphibia; order Anura; family Ranidae; genus Staurois; species Staurois parvus. Next base: position 3,072,735 of record NW_028319601.1, on the reverse strand, counting down.
GTGGCTAAAACAAAACTTAAGTGTAAACTTTTAATAGAGGAACAGGTTGAGCAAGAAGCAATAGCAAATAGTAAAACTATATTCGCATTAAAGTGGAACGTTACTGTATCTGAGCACCACAAACTGAAAACACTATTTAATTCATTTTTCATATTCAAAGCAATGGCAGCAAAGTTGTGGATTGTTCTCAGACGATCATCATGCACAAGTTGCCGAATGGTTTCGACATTTTCAGGGTTTGAGCTTGTTGAAGGTCTCCCTGATCTCTCATCGTCTTCCACTGATGTTCTCTCATCCTTGAAGCACGTGTGCCACTCAAAACACCTTGAATGACTCATTGCAGCATTGCTGTAAACTTGCTGAATCATGTCAAAATGTCTCTGTGGCAGATTGCCCATTTTCCTGCAGAATTTCATGTCTGTTCTTTGTTATAACGTGCTGTCCATGATGAAATAGCAGACGTGGTAATGCACGGGGTCAAAATAGCACCAATTACACAGCTCCCGGTGTACACAGGACGATGTCTTTTGGCACATTGACTTAGGAAGGTCGGTGCTCCCTGTGACTGTGTGTGCAGCCTTGTACTGCCTTCTGCTGGTGTGTCAAAAAACTAGTCTCAAAGCTTTTTGATACCATCTTATAAACAGATATCTTGCGTGTATATAAAATTTGTTTTGGAAATATTTTTTGCTTGTCTTTTTTTTTTTTAATAATGCACATATTTACAGGTGACACAAGCTGTGAAGTCATCAGAAGCTGCCATGTCTCGCCTTGCTGACATTCATGCAGGGATCATGAGCTGTGTGAACCAAAAATTGTCTGCAAGGGCCCAGGATAAACGGTAAGATCATGGGATACCTGGATTTAGTGAACAATGCTTTGCTATAGAATAGAAGTAAAAATTATGGAAACACCAGTAAAAGTGATGCAAAGGAAGAAGATAATGTTGTAAAATAGTCCAAACAAAGACCTAAATACACAATTGAAATTTATATATGCAAACTTTCTTACTAAAATATTGGTTATTGTATTTAACTACTCTTGTGATTTAGACTCCCCTGCCAGACAGCATAGCTAGAACAGTGACCTCAGTGCTCCATGCAGAGCAAAGTGATAGTGTCTTTGGAAAGGACATCCACCTGCCCCCATATAGCCTATATGCCGGATATGGAGGAGAATGTTACCTTCTCCTCTGTGACGATGCTTGTGCAAAGTAAACCATTGATAGGCCCAGACACTGTCACATGACCAAGGAATGATGTTTTAACTCCCCCATGTCTACTGCACAGCCAATCTTAACATCAGTTGCACAGCAGCTAGGAACTGCAAAGGAATGTAGGTATGGTTAGTATATGGAGGTCAGGGATGCCCTTGCCAGAGACACTATATGAGTTGTGACAGTGTCTCTTTAAGCAACACTGTATGATCACCAGACTACTGCAGCGGCAAATTAGTCATCAACCCTCACCTCTTCCTTCTTGTAAACATATTCAGATTGACTTAGAATGATGATCCTTTGCTCCTAGAGTGAGTGTTATTCTGTAGAAAATCACAGGTGGCTGATATCAAGATGGATTCAGGTACATAATGCTAGATTATTTAAAAATACCATACACTTAACTTTTTAGGATGCATCTGAAATTCTGTTTCATGTATATCAGGCTAGACACATTCAAATTTTTACATATTCTTTACAAGCAGCAAATAAGCTTTACAACGTGATCTCACTGATCTCTATAGCTTTAGGTACTGTGGAGCAATGCATCCTCAAACTTCACAGCGTAAACAATAAAGACGTTCATTTAGCAGCTCAGCTCACCCTAACCCCCCTCCAAGCAATGACTTTGTAGCTTTCAAGCCTTATAATCTCTAATGTAAACCCAGAGCAGGTGCTCCCGGAAGGGGGCAGAATGAGCTGATCTGAGAGAATTACCTAAAGTGATTTTAAACTCACTTTTTTTAGACCCCTTTCAGCAGCTGATTTAATCACTTATAGTGATTTTGTCACTTATAGTATAAAGCTTCTTTATCTTTACATATTTGCCTATGTTCCAATTTTAAGCTGGTGCCATGTTCGCTGCCTCAGGTTTCTTTTTCAGGGTGGCACCTTTCTCTTTAAGCATCCTATGGAGCCACTCTTGCATGCCAGGATTAGAGTTGCATTGTGTGCACACACAGCCCCGTAGCCTAGGATGGCAAGCCACTTCTCCCTTCCTCCTTTTCCCCAGTCAATTCCCCAAGCTAACAGACTGTCTAAACCAGGGGCGGACTGACCATTTGGAAACTCGGTCACTGCCCGAGGGTCCGAGGTCAGTAGGGGGCCCCATGAGATGCCCCTGGTACCTTTTTCATAGGCTTTTTTGAGTTTGGGCAAGGACACAGGGGCCCTATGATCCCCTATTGCCCGGGGGCCCCATCAGTTGTCAATCCGCCCCTGGTTTCAACCATGCACTGTCCACTGTTAAAGTGTTAGTAAACTCTTTTTTTTTTACTTTTACTTACAGGTAAGCTTTTAATAAAGCTTACCTGTAGGTAAAATGCACCGTTTAGGAGATATTCGTTCTTTTTAGAACTGGCGCATGTGCTCTGAAGAAATGGCATACCCATTCCATTCTTTCAGAGTACTGTGCCGTGGCCTGGGACTACCGCACACAGGAGAGATAGGAAGTTCAGGGAAGCAGAACTGAGAGAGCAGGAGCAATGAAGGCTGAAAGCTGCAAGCGCTGGATAATACATTTTAGCAAATAGTTTACTAGGGAGTGTTTATTTTATTGTGCTCAGTGTGTTAAACTACAAAACGTGGAGGGTTTATTGCTACTTTAAACAAGTTCAGTGCTTCTGCTGTGAACTTTGACCTTTGTAGCTGCAGGTACTTTAGAGTAATTCACCCTCAGAGAAAGCTTATTCTGAAGCTTATTTACTGCATGTTAGGAATGTGTGAATTCTTGTGTTTAACAATATAGTGTAGGTCTAAAATACATAATATTTTCTTTTAGATACATTTATGGTTATTGTACATGTTATTATAGAAATTATTATTGTGTGAATTGTGTACTATTAACTGTAGAGCTTACTGTTTTGCACCTAAAATGTTTATATTTGCACATCTTTTTCATTCAACTACCAAATGACTGTAACGTCATGTAATCTTTCACAGGAAGTCTTCAGATGACAGGTATGTTATATGGCTTCAGGAGGGAGGAAAAAATCAGGTGAGAAAGTAGAAAAACTATAAATATGTTTTTATAACAGGAAGAAGCGCATGGACTTACTTCAAGTGGTTGTAAACCTCTACAATGAAAAATGAACAAAGCATATCCTTCTATAGCGTGTACTTGCTACTATTTAAAACACCTGGTGTGTTTTCTGTCTGCTCTGTCATTCTTCTGCTATTTGCATGAGTCACTTCTGACAGTCTTTGCGGACACCAGGCAATCCTGGGAGTTGACTCTGCACCCCCCCCCCCCTTCTCCCAGCACATAGTACATGATTGACAGCTTCAGCTGTGCATATTTCTCAGGTCTCAGATTGTATTCAGCTCTCTTCCCTATGCTGTGCAATGTGTGACATGAGATCCTTGCCCTCTGCCTTCTGGAGCTGAGAAATGCTCACTAAATTCTGTACTTTGAACAGCTGTAGAGAAGAAAAGGCTGCAGATAACCAAGTACAACTTACAAAGGAGGATTTGTTTAATCTCTATGTATCAAAAAAGGCTAGTCACTTCGATGGGTATATGTAAGAGTTTACAAACCTTTTTACGAAGAAATTTGCTAAGCAGTCTTTGGGGGAGATTTACTAAAACTGGTTCACACAGAATCGGGTGCAGCTGTGCATAGTAACCAATCAACTTCTAACTTTAGCTTGTTCAGTTAAGCTTTTTCAATAAAACCTGGAAGCTGATTGGTTACTATGCACAGCTGCATCCGATTCTGTGTGCACCAGTTTTAGTATATCTCCCCCTTTGCGTCTAAACGTATCACATAGTACTACCACAGAGCATCCCAGATGTACAACAGTACTTTCTGATAAACAAATATTTTCTTTATCTGTGTTCAGAAGTGAAATATTAAAGAGTTAGAAATATATTTTATGTCTGTGTATTCAGGTTAATATGAAACATTGCATATAAAATGTGTTTTTTATATTTGCCCATTTATCACTTAAAAGCGAAGAGATGTTGTTTAGGTTACTCATGTTAAGCAGCATTCAACAAGCAGAACGTTTGTGTTGGACTTTCATTTTAGATGGCTGAGCATGCACCTCAATCACTAAAGCATAAAAGCACCCTTTATTATATTTTTTCTTATTTATAAATTTAGAATTTATAAAAATAATGAAAACAGTATAAAATATCAGTTTTCAAATAAAATTTACTCAGAACCACACTATTTACTCTTTAATGGTGTCACCATGCCCCTAAGGCCCAATGTACACTGGACGTTTTCTATAACTCCCCTAGAAGCCTCTTTCTGGCAGCAGCATTTTGAGCGAAAAATAAAAACCGCCTGACACTTTTAAGTGTGTAATGCGTTAGTCGTGTTCACTCACGTCAAGCGTTTGTGTGTTAATTAATATAAGTGGGCAGAATAAATAATTTTGCTGGCTATTCATTTAAATTAAAGCTGAAGTGCTAAATGTGCCTTGCATTAACACCTGTTTAGATGTGTTTACACACAAGTCAAGCATTTTTTCTGTCCATAATTCTGCTGCTCCTGGATGCACTGTAAGTGGAGTTTTTTCCTGCCACTAAACCCCTCTTATGTGCATGGATACAAAGGCTAACATGCAAGGGAGTTTAGAGGCAGAAAAAAACCTGCCAGATGCTGTGATGATCGCGGCGTCAGACCCCCAGCCCTTCTCACCAACTTGTGACCGAAGGACTAGCCAATCTAAAGCCGCGCTGCCACGTGCGTAACAATGCCATGCTCAGCTGCAACCTGCACAAAGATTTTCCAGCTCACAGGACCACAATCTATGTACCGCAGCCTGAGAGCGATTGTTACTGGGTCAGGTTAATTACGCAATTAACCCTTCACACTGCCAGCACCTCCTTTTTGTACAGAGGAGGAGGAAACTCACCAATCTTAGCAGTAACACTATAATGTTTGAATAACCGTCTATATACACACTGTCACCACAGGCAGATGTATGCAGAAGTTTAAAAACACACAGTAGCGCTCTTCAGAGACAGGGATTCTTAGTTTGCATTAAAGAGCTTTAGAAACAGTTCAACACTTTTCAGAAAATAGGATTTATTACTAAAAAGGTCAAAATGGTGCAATAAAAATATTTACAGAAAAAGATGTAGCATATATATATATATATATATATATAAATAAATACAGAGAACAATAACACAACAGAGAGATGGCCTCATTTGGGGAGGGGTGTTTAGGCGGGGAACTCAGGCTATGACCAAATCCCTCCCAGTTTATATCATGGTCAATAACCTTCCATAGATACATGTAGCATCCTATCCACTGGTAGGATAATATGCAGAACGATATTCTGAATGTCCAGACATCAGATATGGCATATCTGCCTGTGACGGTTAAAGAGATATCACTTTCTGCTCTCGGGTAGACGTAATCTAGGGGTGTAAGGTATCAGATGACTTGTATTAAAATGACCTCTCTGAATATATGCTTTGTATTCTTGTACGTATTTCTTATGAGAAATTATGAAAGTGTATAAACAAGTGGTCTCCAAATGAGATATATGTTTTACTGCTATCCCGGAATGCTTTTGAAGTCCAGTGACTGACGGGTTTATAGCTTTATGATCAGCTTCAGAGCAAGAGTGGGACAGACACCCTGGCATCAGCTAATTGGGTTTACAACCATCAAGGATATCCAGCTGTGCCCTGTGCACTCCTGAACTCAGCACACGCAGACCACATGTCATGCAACAGAAAGGGAGGGGGAGCTGATTTGGAGTGAAAAATGACGCAAGATGGAGGATCTTTGGCAAAATGGATATTCACATCCATATTTGTACATACAATTGCTACAGATGCCTCTAGCAGCAGCTGTAAAAATGTCCAGCGTGCATGAGGCCCTATGATCACACATATAGAAGAATTGTTAACAAATGTGAATTTGAATTTTTCTTCCTCCTTAGCATGCCGTAGCTATTAATGTTGGTCAAAGACATAGACATGAAAGTCTGAAAATGCAAAAAGTAAAAAGCCTGTAAGGTCTCAAAAAATAAAACTACTAACTTAAACTCAAGATAATGATGTTGATGTTAGTCAGGTAAAGTCAAGAAAAGATGCTTAATGATGCTTTGCTTTGGTGGTACCCCCTGTGACTTTTGGCCACACATTCTGTGCACTAAATGTCTGGCTGCGGCAAATACAGTGTCAATATAATTTAGTTCAATTAGCTACATAAATATATTTTTAAAATGTTCTTCCCAAAGATATTGACATATATTTGAAATGCTACAATTTTGGGCATATTCAATATTTTTCTAAATATATTTCAATCAATAAATATATATATATATATATATATATATATATATACACATATATATATATATATATATATATACTGCATGTTAAAATGCATTTTTATTACAAAATATATGAAAAATATTTTTTAAAATACATTTCAAATATACTGTATGTCTTTAAAAATACAAATATACATTTTTGGAATGCATTTACAAATATATGTAAAATTATATTTTAAAATTACTTTTTTATATGTTAAAAAATCTGAAGAATATATTTTAAAAATATATATTTTTAAAAATAAATTTTCATATATTTTGTAATATATAAAAAAATGCATTTCAGCATGCAGTATATATATACTTATACAGTCAGGTCCATAAATATTGGGACATCGACACAATTCTAACATTTTTGGCTCTATTCACCACCACAATGGATTTGAAATGAAACGAACAAGATGTGTTTTAACTGCAGACTGTCAGCTTTAATTTGAGGGTATTTACATCCAAATCAGGTGAACGGTGTAGGAATTACAACAGTTGGCATATGTGCCTCCCACTTGTTAAGGGACCAAAAGTAATGGGACAGAATAATAATCATAAATCAAACTTTCACTTTTTAATACTTGGTTGCAAATCCTTTGCAGTCAATTACAGCCTGAAGTCTGGAATGCATAGACATCACCAGATGCTGGGTTTCATCCCTGGTGATGCTCTGCTAGGCCTCTACTGCAACTGTCTTCAGTTCCCGCTTGTTCTTGGGGCATTTTCCCTTCAGTTTTGTCTTCAGCAAGTGAAATGCATGCTCAATCGGATTCAGGTCAGGTGATTGACTTGGCCATTGCATAACATTCCACTTCTTTCACTTAAAAAACTCTTTGGTTGCTTTTGCAGTATGCTTTGGGTCATTGTCCATCTGCACTGTGAAGCGGCGTCCAATGAGTTCTGAAGCATTTGGCTGAATATGAGCAGATAATATTGCCCCAAACACTTCAGAATTCATCCTGCCGCTTTTGTCAGCAGTCACATCATCAATAAATACAAGAGAACCAGTTCCATTGGCAGCCATACATGCCCATGCCATGACACTACCACCACCATGCTTCACTGATGAGGTGGTATGCTTAGGATCATGAGCAGTTCCTTTCCTTCTCCATACTCTTCTCATCCCAGTACTCTGGTACAAGTTGATCTTGGTCTCATCTGTCCATAGGATGTTGTTCCGGAACTGTGAAGGCTTTTTTAGATGTCGTTTGGCAAATTCTAATCTGGCCTTCCTATTTTTGAGGCTCACCAATGGTTTACATCTTGTGGTGAACCCTCTGTATTCACTCTGGTGAAGTCTTCTCTTGATTGTTGACTTTGACACACATACACCTACCTCCTGGAGAGTGTTCTTGATCTGGCCAACTGTTGTGAAGGGTGTTTTCTTCACCAGGGAAAGAATTCTTCGGTCATCCACCACAGTTGTTCTCCGTGGTCTTCCCAGTCTTTTGGTGTTGCTGAGCTCACCGGTGCGTTCCTTCTTTTTAAGAATGTTCCAAACAGTTGTTTTGGCCACGCCTAATGTTTTTGCTATCTCTCTGATGGGTTTGTTTTGTTTTTTCAGCCTAATGATGGCTTGCTTCACTGATAGTGACAGCTCTTTGGATCTCATCTTGAGAGTTGACAGCAACAGATTCCAAATGCAAATAGCACACTTGAAATGAACTCTGGACCTTTTAGCTGCTCATTGTAATTGGGATAATGAGGGAATAACACACACCTGGCCATGGAACAGCTGAGAAGCCAATTGTCCCATTACATTTGGTCCCTTAACAAGTGGGAGGCACATATGCAAACTGTTGTAATTCCTACACCGTTCACCTGATTTGGATGTAAATACCCTCTAATTAAAGCTGACAGTCTGCAGTTAAAGCGCATCTTGTTGGTTTCATTTCAAATCCATTGTGGTGGTGTATAGAGCCAAAAAAGTTAGAATTGTGTTGACGTCCCAATATTTATGGACCTGACTGTATATATATATACACTTGGCAGCTGTAGATTAATTTATAGCTGTTGTTCTGGTACTTGGCAGATGTATTGTGTCTTTTATAATATAGCACTTGTACTTGATTGTATGTGTCCTAACTGTCTCTAAATTATCACACCTAATTTATATATATCAGCCAGGGTATTTCATTCCAGATAATAGAACATAATCTTGGAAAAAGAAATGTTGCAAAAATATATATATTTATATTGTAGGGGAAGGAAAAAGCTAGAGAAAGTTTTGGACCAAGCAAGGCAAGACATAGGACGGCTTACTGATCAACTACTGCAGGCTGAAAAAGGTGAGGTGCTTCTTGTAGCAATCGTGCACACCGAGATGGACATGGTCATCCATCTTGTTAAGAATCTTCCACTTTGTATCATCTCTCTCTCCCAAATCAGGATTCCTCCTCCAATTTCCCCCCTCCCTCAGGAATGTGGTCTGTGTGTGTTTGCTGAGTTCAAAAGGCAACAGGCCCCAGTGGGAGAGCTCCAGGGCTGTAAATCCCACACTAGCTAGGTGCCCCTCTGTTTGCAAGACCCTTGCTGGAGAAGGGGTCATCAAGCCATAAACCAGCCCTCACTGAGCTTCAAAAGACATTCCAGGTGGTCATAAAAACAGACTTACATTTTAAAACCCAGTTTTCCATATAATTTTAAATCTCCAAATAGGAAATAATTATGCAAACATGGAACACATATTCGGATGGCTCACTGTAAGACGAGTCGCCGGGTATATTACACCCCCTATCTGACATACACAGGAGAGCAGAAAATTATATTTCCTTAACCATTCAAGCAGATATTTCATATTTCATATCTAACTACTCGTGGATAGAATGTTATATGTACTGAGGAAAAGTTATTGGCCATAGTATAATTTGGGAAGGCTTTGGTCAAGGCCTGATCTCCCCACTTACACAACCCCCTCCCCAAATGAGGCGATTGGTTCTCTGAGTCAGGGAGACACCCTGTGGAGTTCCTAGAAAAGCTAAACTGAGTTGAGATAAGTTGAGGAATTCTCCCTTTTTTTACATTGGAACCAACTTTGGAAGAAAACGCCCTTTTGCTCAGAAAACTTGACAGCTGCTTAACTCAAGGCTTTTGGCAAGTACTTTATCTATCTAAATTCCTTTCTGTTATCTCTTTGCTGTACTATTGTTTTCTGTATATTTATATATATTGGTTACATCTTTTTCTGTAAATATTTTTATTGCACCCTTTTGACCTTTTAGTAATAAATCTTACTTTCTGAAAGTGTTGAATTGTTTCTAAAGCTCTTTAATGCGAACTAAGAATCCCTGCCTCTGAAAAGCGCTACTGTGTGTGTGTTTTAAACTTCGGTATATCTCAGCCTGTGGTGACAGTGGTATACCGACGGTTATTCAAACATCATAGTGTTACTGCTGATATTGCCGAGTTTCCTCTTTCCCTGTATAAAAAGGAGGTGGTGGCAGTGTGAAGGGTTAATTGCGTAATTAACCTGACCCCGTAACAATCGCTCTCAGGCTGCAGACACACAGGTTGTGGTTCATTAGCTGGAAAATCTTTGTGCAGGTTGCAGCTGGGCATGGCATTGTTACGCACATGACAGCGCAGTTTTAGATTGGCTAGTCCTTCAGTCACGAGTTCGGTGAGAAGGGCTGGGGTCTGATGCCACGATTGTCACACTCCTCTCTGGTATTACCTATATGCTATTTACATAACAGACTATTGGCCCTATTCAATATAGAATTCTTATCAACCCATATGAACTAACCACAATGCTTTATTTACTCATCTGACATCAGCAAAATGAATTCTAATTAGTTCTGCACGTAAGAATAAAGATCTCTTTACTAAATAAAGCTGTATGCTTTTGTTCCCTTTCTAATAGCCCATTCTGTGCCAAGTGAAATCATTGCCCAGTTTGATATTTGATGTTTCAGTTTGTATTATAACGTGCAGAGTTTTATTACATAGTATTCATTAAAGTGTTACTAAACAAACAATAGTAAAATCAGTCTGTATATGCAGTAAAGCATGCTTGTTATACTCACTGTGGAACCTAAGGGGATAATCCTCCTCATTGTGTAAAAAGGATGTTTGACCCCGTCTTCTCTGATCCTCCACGTCTACTGTGCCCAATCCATGTGCTGATAAAACAGAACCTCGGGGGTAAGCTGCATATAATCAGTTTGGTGTGTATTACTAGAGTTTTTTTGTAATCAGCACTGGGCCAATCAGCGCTGTCCAGACAGAGGGTCAGGGATTATACAGCCTCATAGGACAATCAGGGGAGAATGAAAACTCCTCCTACAAGCTTTAACCAGTGCTCTGCTGGACTATGATAGAAATCACAAGACTGCTCTAACTGCTGATGAGAAAAGGTATTTAGCAGCTTATATTTACTAAAATAATTGAATTTCCATGTTCTGTGTGCTATGGGAGACCAGATATAGTGAATGCAGGGTCCTGGGTTTAGTAACACTTTAAATAGCAATGTTTGAACTATGCTGTCATGTTTTAGTGTGTAAGGCCTCTTTCACACAGATGATCCTATCAGGTCCCCCTGTCAGTTTTTTCAGGCGGACCTGATTGGATGGTCCAATCACCCCAATGGATAGACAGGTGTAAACAGACTTGTGTCTGTTTACACCCATCTAACCTGGATCTGATCTGGTCCATTAAAAAAAAAAAAAAAAAAAAACAGAAGAGGGTCCATCCCCTTCCATTTAGGCAGATTGGATCGGAGGGCAGACAGGTGTAAATGGACAGCAGAGTCCATTTACACCCAGCCGCCCACACAGCTAAGTGGGCTATGTCTGTGTCCACTCTGCAGAAACTGTGCAGACATAGACCTGTCATCCACCCACTCTGCTCTGATCAGCAGGGCATCTGTGAGAGAATTCCCTGCTGATCAGAACGGAGTCTGCCCCATGTGAAAGGAACCTAACTGTAACATCAAGCAAAGAATAAAGTATAGACTACAATAACAGATTTTGTACCAATCCTTAAAGCTGAAGTTTAGTTATGTAAAGAAAAAAATGTTTTACATTTTTTTTGTTCTTTTGTTGCACTACTTACCTCTAATGAAGTATGTCTCGTGATGTGCAGGATGCTGGTTGCTGCAGAAATCTTCACTGCCGGGCTGATCTGTTCTCTTCCTGCTGCTGAAATTCGGGCGCTGTGAGGGTTAACAGCTTTGGATCTCCAGGCTCAGCTGCATTAACATGATCCAACAGGTACACACACCCCCTTCTGCCCTATCCTCCATTGAGAAAGATCCTCCAGTTCAGTGATTACACTGCTTGTAACATGATCTGTGAATGGGGGAGAAAGTCCTGTGACTGATCAGACTCTCCCCCATTCACAGCCTGTATTACATGCAGTGTAATCAATCATGAAACCTTTCTCAATGGAGAAGAGGGCAGGAGGGGGTGTGCCCCCATTGGAGTATCTTTAGTGCAGGTGAGACCTAAGACCCGAAGTGCCAGACGTTCAGCAGCAGAAGGAGGACAGGGCAACCCTGCAGTGAGGATTTCTACAAAACCCAGCATCCTGAACATCATGGGACATCCTTCATTATAGGTAAGTAGTGTAACTAAAGCTGCAGAGAAAAAAAAAAAATATTTTGTAGCTAAACTTTTCAGCTTTAAAGTGTAACTAAACCCAGGAGCCTGCATTCACTATATCTGATCTCCCACAGGACACATGGAAATGCAATTATTTTAGTAAATATAAACTGCTACATACGGTTTTTCATCAGCAGTATACAGCAGTCTTGTGACTTCTATCAGTGTCCAGAAGAGCACTGGTTAAAGCTTGTGGGAGGAGTTTTCATTCTCCCCTCTAGGAGGATGCAGAACCCCTGACCTCTGTCTGGACAATGCTGATTGGCCCTGTGCTGATCACATGCACTCTCCCAAGAAAAAAAACCTCTCTCAGAGAAGACAGGATCAAACAACATTTTTACACAATGCAGAGGATTAACCCCTTAAGGATCCACAGTGAGTATAACAAGCATGCTTTACTGTATATACAGACTGATTTTACACTTGTTGGTTTGGTAACACGTTAAATCCAACCTATACTTTGACATATTACAAATGTTGTTTGAGTAAATATGTTAGTATTTGTGTTCCACAGCACCTACCCATCAATGAACCCATGCAACATCACACTTTTTATTCCTGATCAGCACTGACATCATTTCCCTGCACATATGCTTCATGTCTAAACAACGCATGCAAGCAGTGGCTCAATCGCACCTGAGGGTCACCTCCGTAACCCTATTCACATGAAGCTTTCTATAATATGTCATGCACTTTCTAAGTTGTAAAGGATGGTCTGTTTTGCTGGCAGAGAAGGTTGGCTAAAGACTTATTTCATAATTTTCATTCATCATAGATCTAACATTAAAAGACCAACAGATGAAAGAACTGGTGACACAAAATGAAAGACGATTTTTCGAAATGCAACACGTTAAAAGTCAGTTGGAAGTCACAAAAGTAGGTACCTAGGTAATTATTAGACATTGTGAAACCTTTTGTCTCGGAAAGGGCATAACAAAAACGTTTTTTTCACAGATTTAAGAACTTATTTGAAGAAAAACTAAAGTTTACAAACAAATAAATACTGTGGTGGAATTGTGGCACACATAGGAAAACACACAATGCTCATAGGTGTAACAGTTTTGTATAAGGTGCTTAAATCAACAAAAAAATATATGTGAATCAACTAGAGCCAGAGCTTCTACAGAGAAGCATTTCACTTTATGACTAATGCTCTTTACCAGTGGCTGCAGATTTTTGTTGATCCTTAGGAAAAGCTGAAATATACATCGGTATTTCTGGCTCATAAAAACGTAAGTGTCAGGGCTCCGGGTATGACCAGAGGTATGTGAACTGACGCAGGGAAACGCAGGCTTCAGATATGTTATAACAATATAATTTATTAATACTAACAATACATAAACGCAGTGCAATACTAAAACATAACACAGTGCAAACGAACCAAACCAAACCACCCACAGATAACAATACATACAGTGCGAGCGTAGTCAGGCAAGCCGGGTCAATAACAATCGGGCAGGTAGGAACAGGAGGAGCAGGCAGAGAGTAGTCAGGTCATGAGCCGGGTACAGCAACTAACGGGCAGGTAGGTACAGGGGGTCAGGCAGAGAATGGTCAGGGTCACAAGCCAGGGATCAAACAGGAGAAGTCAGCAGAGGTCCGGATCAGGCAGGGTCGGCAACGAATCAGTCAGACAGGAACAGGAATGCAGGTAACACGATACAGGGGCCCATAGAAAACCACACACCAAGGCACAGACTGCAGGTCTGGCCATCCCTTAAATACACCTCCGGTGTTTTGGCTGACTGCAGGGTTGAGTCTCTGATTGCTGAGAGCACCCGCTGGGCAGCCCTGGTACTGCAGCCCACAAGGCAGGTGAGTCCTACCATTACTGGCAAGTCCATTCCTGACAGTAAGATTATACTATGCATGTAATGTTAATTTGTTTTTCTGTGATGACTGTTTTTCTGTCACTAGAAAAGCCTGCAAACACTGCAGGATGAGACAGCAATGCAGCGAAGCCTTCTAGAGGCTGAGCTGAGGAGACGAGAAGGACAACTAAAGGATCTTGAAGATCAGGAAACTGCAAAAAGTAAACAGCTGACAGATGCCAGTACTCAGGTATATAATACTACAGATAAAGGATCATAAAAATCTAATTCCATACAGTTTTGTTTTGCCTCTCTTGACTCCTGTGGAGTATATAATTCAGGGATCTGAGGGCATCCACAGGTGCAATACTATAAATCAAAGAGTATTCTATATATCAAATAAATACAGTCATGGCCGAAATTGTTGGCACCCTTGATATTTCTCCAGGAAATCATGTATTTCTCACGAAACGTATTGCATTAACACATGTTTTGCTATACACATGTTTATTCCCTTTGTGTGTATTGGGACAAAACAAAAAAAGGGAGGAAAGAAAGCAAATTCGACATAATGTCACACAAACCTCCAAAAATGGGCTGGACAAAAGTATTGGCACCCTTTCACAACTGCGGATAAATAAGAATGTTACAAGCATGTGATGCTCCTGTAAACTCACCTGGGGCAAGTAACAGGTGTGGGCAATATAGAAATCACACCTGAAAGCAGATAAAAAGGAGAGACGTTCACTTAACCTTTGCATTGTGTGTCTGTCTGTGCCACACTAAGCATGGACAACAGAAAGAGGAGACGAGAACTGTCTGAGGACCTGAGAACCAAAATTGTGGCAAAATATCAACAATCTCAAGGTTACAAGTCCATCTCCAGAGAACTAGATTTGCCTTTGTCCACAGTGCGCAACATTATCAAGAAGTTTGCAACCCATGGCACTGTAGCTAATCTCCCTGGTCGTGGACGGATGAGGAAAATTGATGAAAGATTGCAACGCAGAATAGTCCGGATGGTGGATAAGCAGCCCCAAACATGTTCCAAAGACATTCAAGCTGTCCTGCAGGCTCAGGGAGCATCAGTGTCAGCGCGAACTATCCGTCGACATTTAAATGAAATGAAACGCTATGGCAGGAGACCCAGGAGGACCCCACTGCTGACACAGAGACATAAAAAAGCAAGACTACAGTTTGCCAAAATGTACTTGAGTAAGCCAAAAGCCTTCTGGGAAAACGTCTTGTGGACAGATGAGACCAAGATAGAGCTTTTCGGTAAAGCACATCATTCTACTGTTTACCGAAAACGGAATGAGGCCTACAAAGAACAAAACACAGTACCTACGGTAAAATATGGTGGAGGTTCAATGATGTTTTGGGGTTGTTTTGCTGCCTCTGGCACTGGGTGCCTTGACTGTGTGCAAGGCATCATGAAATCTGAGGATTACCAAAGGATTTTGGGTCGCACTGTAGGGCCCAGTGTCAGAAAGCTGGGTTTGCGTCCAAGATCCTGGGTCTTCCAGCAGGACAATGACCCCAAACATACGTCAAAAAGCACTCAGAAATGGATGGCAAAGAAGCGCTGGAGAGTTCTGAAGTGGCCAGCAATGAGCCCAGATCTAAATCCCATTGAACACCTGTGGAGAGATCTTAAAATTGCTGTTGGGAAAAGGTGTCCTTCCAATAAGAGAGACCTGGAGCTGTTTGCAAAGGAAGAGTGGTCCAAAATTCCGGGTGAGAGGTGTCAGAAGCTTATTGATGGTTATAGGAAGCGACTGATTTCAGTTATGTTTTCCAAAGGGTGTGCAACCAAATATTAAGTTAAGGGTGCCAATACTTTTGTCCAGCCCATTTTTGGGGTTTTGTGTGACATTATGTCATATTTGCTTTTCTGCCTCTGTTTTATATTTGTTCCAATACATACAAAGGGAATAAACATGTGTATAGCAAAACATGTGTTAATGCAATACCTTTTTTGTGTGAAATACTTGATTTTCAGGAAAAATATCAAGGGTGCCAACAATTTCGGCCATGACTGTATATATATCTATGCTATGTCAACTAGTATATGCAATACCAAGTGTATATACAACTCATTACCAAGTGTATAAGAAAACAATATGCTCAATATCAGGTGCATGTGCAAACAATAAACTATTACAATTTTAAAGAACAGTCTCTAGTGTATTGCTTGTACAGTAGACCTCTTAAACCACACATGATTTCCTTCATTATTCTTAGTGTTCCATTGATCAGACCATATATATTGACTACCACCACCACTGTGCCTGTGCACTCATCTCAAACTTGAACCTGTATGAATCAGGTCAAATGCACCTTCCCCATTGGGGATCAATCCAGCTGCCACTTTGGTGATGCCACTGGTGGCATTCCTTCCACTGGTTTTATCAGCTTTTATCTATCACATTAGAGAGAATAGGCTCGCAGACCCTTTAAGAATTATGACTGACGTTCGTGTGCATTCTGCAAGTAAGCTCACAACATATGGGGGCCCCACATTGTGTAGTACATTAAACCTGCTTTTTTTAAAATAAGAATTGCATGCACATAAACAAAATAAAATCACGATATTTTAATATACAGTGGGGTTGCTGCACCAGCATCACTTGTTTACAGCTGTCAATCACGTCACCTGGCTCCACCCTACATGTGTCGTCACGTGACTTTCTGAGGGAATCAAGACTGTGCTCAGAAGATTTATTGCCAGTTCCTATGTTGAACAATCAACACTGACAGCAAAGTCAACAAAAAGAACATGACTGGAATTCTAATAGCATTATGCTCCTTTCTCTATACAAAACTACTAGAGATAGGCGTTAAAATGCATTATTTGTTTCCTTAGATATTTCTCACACTCATATGTTAACCATTCTTATTAAGTGGGAATTCTTAGATTCTATGAGTGAAGATGACGTTGTTCCAGCCATCACAGAAGAGGAGGAGGATGTAAAGGACTTTATGGAGATAGCCACGCAAACTGTCTTTACAGTAAGTAAAACAAGTTGTTATGGGATTCAGATAAATTATATTCACTGTGTTAGGGAAAGTCCAGAAAAAAGACTCAGAAGAAGTTTTGTTTATTTTAGATAATTACCCACTAATGGCCTTATACATCAAGAACTTGACCTATTTCCCCTTAACTACTAATCACTTTAAATCCTGTCCTAAAAGTCTCTAGCTTACTGGTGGCTGTGAAGAAATACCTACAGTTTTAAGTATGAACACATTAATACATATTGTTTTGCCATTTCATTGGGAATGTGTGGAGTACCTCTCAGGGGTTTAATTTTTTTTATTGAAGTTTAAGTGTAAATGCAGGTACAAGTAAGCATTAGAATCAACAATCAGGATCAAACTATATCTTTCACAGCTAGCAATAGGCATCAAAAGGAAGATAGTGCCTTAGTGAACAGTAGTTAGTTAACAGCCATAAAGAAATAATTGCACTGCTGGACTTAAGTCCTCTCAAGGGCTTCTTAAGTCCAAAGTAAGAAGAACGCTATTAGATCTCTTTGACCATATGTAAGATTTACTCACCCCACAAAAGCATATAGCAGGTAAAAACTATGAGTCTAAGAAATCGTGTTATTTTGCCATGTGTGTCACACTATGGCAAGTTCCCTTAACTTTCTGTAGACACAATAGGAAGTGAGAAGAAACTCTCCAAAATCCCCTCTCAGGCAGTTGTCACCAGCTCAAGTGCCCCCAGGACGATTTTACCTTTATGCCTGTTCTGGTGACAACTTAAAGTGTTACTAAACCCAGGACCCTGCATTCACTATATCTGGTCTCCTACATTACACACAGCATGGAAATGCAATTATTTCTAGTAAATATAAACTGCTAAATATTTTTTCTCATCAGCAGTAGACAGCAATCTTTGACTTCTATCAGTGTCCAACTCAGCACTGGTTAAAGCTTGTAGGAGGAGTTTTCATTCTATTCTGACTGTCATATGAGACTGCTTGACCCTTGACTCTCTGTATGAACAGTGCTGATTGGCCCAATGCTAATCACATGCACCCTTCCAAAGAGAAAAAATACTCCATAGCGATGCACACTCAACTGAGCATGTGCAGAGTGACTCCTAGTGCTCTGTGCTATCAGCACATGGATTGGGGACAGTAGAAAAATGGGAGGATCAGAGAAGATGGGATCAAATAGCCTTTTTAAATGCAGAGAATTAAACCCTTAGGTTCCACAGTGAGTATAACAAGCATGCTTTACTGTATATACAAACTGATTTAACTATTGTGGGTTTCGTAACACAGGTAGGAACACTTTGGGATTAGATACACTTTCATCTATCATGACACTGAAAGAAGTTTGCACAACTTAATGCAATTTTCTGGTATTAATCTTGTTGAAAGGTGTACCAATGATTTACAGCCATTGTACACAGTTTTTACTCCCCGTTCCTACTATGGCCTGCTACTGCATGTTTTCTTCTCCCACCTTTTTTCTAAAAGAAAATAATCTTTTCATTGCCCTTACCTCTGCTTTCTTACATTTTGAAGGACTTTATCACTGAACACACTGACGTGTGGGCATCTGAAATGGAGCTCCAGGTCTTGGATACTGACAAGAGTGCCACAAAAAATAACCAGCCTGTTTCCTTTTTACAAGCATTGGATGAGAACACTCCAGACACATTATCAGCTGTGGTGAAGGAGCACAATTCTGTTAATGTGTGTGTTGCTGTAAAAGAGGATGATGATTTTTTTCCTTCACCTGAGACCAATCAACCTAATGAGACACCAGCACCAAAACATGGTGATAACTTAGAACCTGTAGAACAAGGCAATATATCTAAACTGAATGACAGTATGGGCAGTAATATATCTGCAACAGAGTCTGAGAAACCCGGGGATGTCTCTCAGGCAAGTACAAACTCCATATCTTATACCTCTGAAGAAAACTTGACATTGAATGAAGACAAGTCTAATCATCCCAATGTACCTCATGTGACAGAAAGCACGGATGAGTCTACGGTGTCACAGATAGTTGATCAGATAACAGATGTTATGCCCTTATTTTCCATGTGTAGTAATGAATCTCATGTTGATGAACCCTGTCAGGAGACTGATGAAAGTACCCATCATCTGTTGTCAGTAGCTCAGGAGGAAGAACAATTTAATCCTATTGCAGCATCTGATGAGAGACAACTGTCTTCCCTAACTGGAAACAGTAATGGTCAGGTCACTGGGAAAAATCTTGGTGCATCAGTGATGCCCACTGAGGATATGGACTTTTTAACATTAATTCCAACACCCAACAAGTATTCCTTTTTAATGATATCATCACCTGAAACTGCTGAAAATACACATCTTGAACTATCTAGCAAACTGGAAGAAGATGTACAAATAATGCTCCCTGCATCCAATACTGCTGAATCGCATTCTTCTTTAGATCTGAATCATGACTTTTCTATGTCATGGTCCAGTCAAGAGACACATCATAGAACATCAATACCAGAACCCAACAATACTGCACTACTTACATCTTTTTCTGTACAAAGCAACCTTGCTAACACACCTTCTCATCAAACTGACAGTGTTAATACCAAAACGAAAGACAATGTTCATATGGAATCACCTGCTACATCTCCTGAAACAATCCATTATACAATCAATGACCCTGTGGGAGTTATAGGTATTGTCCTAAATTACATATTGAGAATATATTAAAAGGAGTTAGCAGTTTGGATTTAGAGTGACGCTATTTATTGGTGAACTAAAAAGATTTTTGTGCAAACTTTTGAGGAATGCTGGGCTCTTCTTCGGGGACGATATTGCCAGTGTGCTTTAAGAGCTTGCACTACAATCTTTTCAACTCAGCCAATAAATGGTATCACTTAATCCTACTTTTGTTAAAGGCTAACATGGTATAGCAAACAGTATAATGATTTCAGTGAATGATTTCATATCAAATATTGTAATATTGTCACATAAATGACAAAATTCAAGGTGAGATAATTGCAAAAGATATTACATCAAAAAATGAATGTTTGTTTATCCTCTAAGTGTGCTTCATTTGTAGCTGACTCAGATGGATCCTCTGTTCTGTGTGAAGATGTTGAGGGAATAGACATTAAAAAGGTATTTGTGTTTATGCTATATTTCTGAGTTGAGTGTATCAGACTACTAATGATTAAATTAATTGGTATGTGAGTGGAAGCTTTTTTTTTTTCTTGCTGACACTGAAAAGTGTTATTCCTTGTTGTACTAAGAATTTTATTTACTTAAATTTGTTTGTAATAAATACTGTCCTTCCCTCATAACTGTATAGATTTGAGTACAATTTTCTTCAGATACAAAGAAAAAAATGTTTGTTAAAAATTACAGATACTGATCCACTCACATGACAGGTAAAACACAAAAAGATTAAGAAAGGTTTTAAGACTTTCTGTTGGTACCGTTGCAGGCAACAAAGATGCCACATACAGAACAGGGAAATGTGCCAAATGAGAAATGGCTGAGCAATGAAAGTTCTGCGGAAATGTTGGATATTTCACAAAGATTGCACTTATATGTGCAAGAAATAAAAGACCTGCTTATGAATAATGGTGGGTAAACTGTGAAAATGTAATCTAGAGCAATATGCATTTTATACCATCTACAGTTGTGTTCAAAATAATAGCAGTCAGACATCACTAACCTGATCAATCACTGTTTTTGGTAGAAATGATATTTCTACATGGCAAATAATTTACTAGAAGGTGTAGTAGAGTAATAGAAATCCAACAGACCCAACAGTCATGACATGCATGCTGCTGATTCTGTGTCATTGAATCACTAATTGAAAGGGGCATGTTCAAAATAATAGCAGTGTGGAGTTCTATTAGTGAGGTCATTCATTCTTTGAAAAACAGGTGGCAATTATTGCCCTTATTTAAGGAAGGAAGGCAGCAAATGTTGTACATGCTGGTTACAGTGCATTTCTCTCTGCAATTCTGAGGAAAATGGGTCGTTCCAGACATTGTTCAGAAGAACAGCGTACCTTGTGTAAAAAGTTATTTGGAGAGGGGAAAACATATAAAGAAGTGCAGAAAATGATAGGCTGCTCAGCTAAAATGATCGCAAATGCTTTAAAATGGCAACCAAAACCTGAAAGACGTGGAAGAAAGCAAAAAACTACCATTCGAATGGATACAAGAATAGCCAAAATGGCAAGGACTCAGCCAACAATCAGCTCCAGGAAGATCAAAGAAGGTCTAAAGTTCCCTGTGAGTACTGTTACAATTAGAAGACACCTATGTGAAGCCAAGCTATCTGCAAGAAGCCCCCGCAAAGTGCCACTGTTGAAAAAAAGACGTGCTGAAGAGGTTACAATTTGTCAAAGAGCACATTGACTGGCCTAAAGAGAAATGGCGCAACATTTTGTGGACTGATGAAAGTAAGATTGTTCTTTTTGGGTCTAGTGGCTGGAGACAGTTTGTCAGACGACCCCCAAACACTGAATTCAAGCCACAGTACACTGTGAAGACAGTGAAGCATGGTGGTGCAAGCATCATGATATGGGGATGTTTCTCATACTACGGTGTTGGGCCTATTTATTGCATACCAGGGATCATGGATCAGTTTGAATACATCAGAATACTTGAAGAGGTCATGCTGCCTTATGCTGAAGAGGAAATGCCCTTGAAATGGGTGTTCCAACAAGACAACGACCCCAAACACAACAGTAAACGTGCAACATCTTGGTTCCAGACCAACAAGATTGACGTTATGGAGTGGCCAGCCCAATCCCCGGATCTTAATCCAATAGAAAACTTGTGGGGTGACATCAATAAAGCAGTTTCTGAGGCAAAACCAAGAAATAGAGAAGAACTGTGGAATGTAGTCCAATCATCCTGGGCTGGAATACCTGTTCACAGGTGCCAGAAGTTGGTTGACTCCATGCAACACAGATGTACAGCAGTTCTCAGAAACAGTGCTTATACAACGAAATATTAATTAAGTGATTCAAAGGAAAGCAAAATCTTCAAACATTTTTCAGTTTATATAGTGAATGTTTTAGTTTGTAAAGAAGAATACAAACACTGCTATTTTTTTGAACAGTCTAATATTCACTTTTCTTCAATTTCTTTAGAGGAACAACACAAATTTGATATATTTTTCTTCATGTTTTGATTTGGAATAGAATGTGTAGTGTTCCCAATGCATTTGTATGTATGGAAATAAAAGCTATGGGGCATAATTCCTGTCGCTAACACCAACAATGGGGCACTATTCCTCCCACAGTCACCATCAAAAGAGCACAATTCCTCCCACTGACAAAAATTATGGGGCATAATTCCTTCCATTGACACCTTTGATGGGGCATAATTTCTTCTATTGATACCAACAATGGGCCACTATTCCACCCACTGACACCAACCATGGGGCACCATTCCTTCCACTGACACCAACAATGATGCACTATTCCTTCCATCAAAAGGGCACAATTCCTCCCACTGACACCAGCTATGGGGCACAATTCCTTCCATAGACACCATTGATGGGGCATAATTCCTTTAATTGACACCAACAATGGGTCACTATTCCTCCCACTGACACCAACCATGGTGCACCATTCCTTTCACTGACATCAATGATCGGGCAGTAGTTGTCCCACTGTCACCATAAATAGGGCATTGTTTACTCCCACTGGATGCCAGGATATTTTCTACTTCCACTGGCCCTAGTCTGACCCCCCCCCCCAAAGCCTGAAGGACAATAAAATGGCCCTTTGTTTAGAAAATTTGGAGACCCCTGATCTATATCATATTTATGCCTATTCCCTTGGCTACTTGTTTTGACTTCTGCTTTGCTTGCTTCTATAGGCTTTTACTCTTTAGTTGACGGTTTAACTGCAGAAGTGAAAGACTGCAATGGAGATGAAATATCCAGGAATCTTATGCATCTTAAACACTTGCCAGCAGGTAAATCTTTACATGTGCATGCCAAACAAGTTTTGTGGTTGAGCAACAAAATTGTCTCCTCCCATGCCTGACTGCAGGACTTCTCCAGGACTTCCCCCATCCTCTGGAACTCACTACCCCAAACCATCAGACTGTCACCTACCCTCCTCACCTTTAGGCGCACCCTGAAAACATATCTCTTCAGGGAAGCCTACCCCACCCTCACCTAACAGCTGCCACTCCTCCTACCACTCCATCCCCCACAGCCACTTTCTCCTGTACCACTATCCCCTCCTTCCTAGATTGTAAGCTCGAAAGAGCAGGGCCCTCGAACCCCTCGTATATTGTTTTGTTACTGTATTGTCTCATGTACTGTCCCCCACTATTTTGTACAGCGCTGAACAAACCTTTTGGCGCTATATAAATACTGTATAATAATAACTATATAATAATGTGAAGTCACACTGCCAATGGTATGAGTCCTTAATGCAAAACAAGTGCATTTTTTTATATCATCTGGTGATCAACTGTCAATAAGCATGATATTAAAATATCTTCTCACTAAATCAGGGTATAGCCATTGCAAGTGTTTCACTGACCTGAACATAGTGTGTGGAGACTATAAGTAGAAAGCGAGTCTTTGGGGATAATAACTTTATTAAAAAATTGCAAAAGTAGGCAGCTGATAGCATAAGCAGACGGCTCAAACCTTTAGCATCAGAATTTGTGTCTTCACCACCCTCCCTTCAGTTTCCCTACATCTTTGTTATAGTGGGGATAATAGACACCCCCTGCCTCCATCCCACAATGCAATGAATGATGCATGAACAACCTATTAGCATACCTGTGCTTTGTTATGTGGTGGATTGGTGGGAGGGATTATTTATATGCAAATTAGGGCTTTGAAAAGTCACTATTTCAAAAGATGGTTCAGTAGATCACCAGGTTTTACCACTTGAAGACTTGCATTTATTTTAGATATACTTTGAACATTTTAATGCCAGCTGAAACACATGGTAAATTACTGGTGCAAGAGTAGGCAATGTTCACACAGGTTGGACACTTGTAATACTAGTTCCATAAAGGCTCCATGCACACTGGGCGTTTTAACAACGGCGGTAGAGTTAACTGTATAAAGTTTTTGAGCAGTTTTTCTTTAGCATTTAGCCGCGTCTGCATTTTTACACAAAAAAAATGAAAATTTTTGCTAAAAAAAAAGTCCCAAAACGCCAGTTTACCATGTTTTGCCTCGTTTTACCACATTTTTCCGCATTAGAGCGGTTTTACAGCTAAAAAACTCCTCTAGAAACTCACTAGTTCTGGAGCTTTTTTTCCAGCCACAAAACGCTGATTAAAGCCTATGTGTGCATGGATAACATGCTGGGGAGTTTACTGGCTTTAGAAAAAAAACGCCAAAAGCCAAAAACAGCAGCTGTATAAACATCCAGTGTGCATGAGGACTAATGGTTACACATGCATTGTGAATCATGATGGTATGGTTCACCTGGGCAGTCATTTGTGCTTGACCTGGTCACTTGTGCAGCCACTTTATGTAGTGTCACATGACTTTGTATTACATTATACATGACGCATAAATTAACTTCTTTCCTTAGTGCTGCACAGTTTACTACAGTCTGCCTCAAGAAGTGATGAACAGAAGCTGACAGCTGATGAACCTGCACAAAGTGATGATGTAACACATAGAAACACTGAAACTCAGACTGACAGGTTTGCAATTTTGTAATATCATTTGTAATGTTCAATTTTGACAACTTTTAGAATTATTGTGTATTTTCTGTTTAAACAGTTTATATGCTCTATCTGGATAAAAACATCAAACTTATAATTATAGAATAGCAAGTGCATTTAGCTTATTAGGTGTTTTGTTTTTTGCACTCAAGTATATGAAAATAAGTCTGTTATTTTCTTCCATATCTGTTCTTTCAGCCGTTTCCTGGTGAGAAGCAGAGAAGCTGGCGACCAACATTCCATAGGTATTCCAGTAAGTAAGCTCTTTGTACACATTAGAAATTGCTTGCAAATTGACAGTGGTGCATGCTAGATATACACAGCTCAAAAAAATTAAAGGAACACTTTTTAATCAGGGTATAGCATTGAGTCAATGAAACTCCTGGAATATTGATCTGGTCAGTTAAGTAGCAGTCAATTTTTGTTAATCAGTTTCAGCTGCTTTGATGTTAATAAAATTAACAACAGGTGCACTAGATGGGCAACAATGAGATGACCCCAAAACAGGAATGGTTTTACAGGTGGAGGCCACTGACATTTTTTTCCCTACTCATCTTTTCTGACTGTTTTTCACTAGTTTTGCATTTGGCTAGAGTCAGTATCACTACTGGTAGCATGAGGCAATACTTGGACCCTACAGAGGTTGCACAGGCAGTCCAACTCCTCCAGAATGGCACATCAATATGTGCCATTGCCAGAAGGTTTGCTGTGTCTCCCAGCACAATCTCAAGAGGATGGAGGAGATTCCAGGAGACAGACAGTTACTCTAGGAGAGCTGGACCGGGCCTTAAAAGGTCCTTAACCCATCAGAAGGACCGGTATCTGCTCCTTTGTGCAAGGAGGAACAGGATGAGCACTGTCAGAGCCCTACAAAATGACCTCCAGCGGGCCACTGGTGTGAATGTCTCTGACCAAACAATCAGAAACAGACTTCCTGAGGGTGGCCTGAGGGCCCGACATCCTCTAGTGGGCCCTGTTCTCACTGACCAGTGTGACGATCGCGGTGTCAGACCCCTGACCTTCTCACCAAACTCGTGACCGAAGGACTAGCCATTCTAAAACCGCGATGTCACGTGCGTAACAATGCCACGCCCAGCTGCACCCTGCACACCGATTTTCCAGCTAATTGGACCACAATCGATGTACCTGCAGCCTGGGAGCGATTGTTACTGGGTCAGGTTAATTACGAAATTAACTTTTCACACTGCCACCACCTCCTTTTTGTACAGAGAAAGAGGAAACTCGGCGATATCAGCAATAACACTATGATGGTTGAGATAATCATCTGTATACCACTGTCACTGCAGACCAGTTATACAGAGGGTTAAACAAACACAGTAGCGCTCTTTTAGAGGCAGGAATTCATAAGTTGCAGTAACGAGCTATAGAAACAGTTCAACACATTTAGAAAGTAATATTTATTACTAAAAGGTCAAAAGGGTGCCATAAAAATATTTACAGGAAAAAGATGTAACCAATATATATATATATATATATATATATATATATATATATATATATATATATATATATATATATAAATATACAGAGAACCACAGAACAGCAAAAAGGTAACAGGAAGAAGTTTAGGTAGATAAGTACTTGCCAAAACGCCTTGGGTTAAGCAGTTTCCAGTCTTATGAGCTTTTGATCTCCCTCTGCTAGTTCGATGTTAAATGCAGGAAGATCTCTCTTTCTCTCTCTCACACACAAAGCATAACAGCCTCTTTTCTACCCAAAATCATCTGGTGCCTTCTTACAACAGACAAGCCAATTACCTTATTTGGGAAGAGGATTGTATAGAGGCAGGGAACTTAGCAATGTACACTGAACGCATTCCTGAGGGAGGGGTAAATGAGGGGATAACATGAAGAATTCTTAAAGAAATTAGGGCCGTGTCTGCCTCTGGTGTAAACGATTGCGACAACCAGCACCAACATAGAGCTCAATTGGCATTTGCCATTGAACACCAGAATTGGCAGGTCCACCACTGGCGCCCTGTGCTTTTCAAAGATGAGAGCAGGTTCACCCTGAGCACATATGACAGACGTAGAAGGGTCTGGAGAAGCCATGGAGAATGTTATGCTGCCTGTAACATTGTTCAGCATGACTATTTTGGTGGTCGGTCATTGATGGTCTTGGGAGGCATATCCATGGAGGGACACACAGACCTCTACAGGCTAGACAATGGCACCCTGACTGCCATTAGGTATCGGGATGAAATCCTTGTACCCATTGTCAGACCCTACACTGGTGCAGTGGGTCCTGGGTTCCTCCTGGTGCATGATAATGCCCGGCCTTATGTGGTGAGAGTATGCAGGCAGTTCCTGGAGGATGAAAGAATTGATACCATTGAATGGCCCCCACGCTCACCTGACCTAAATCCAATAGAACACCTCTGGGATATCATGTTTTGGTCCATCTGATGCCACCAGGTTGCACCTCAGACTGTACAGAAGCTCAGTGATGCCCTGGCCCAGATCTGGGAGGAACTACCCCAGGACACCATCCATCATCTCATTAGAAGCATGTCCTGACGTCAGGAATGCATACATACACGGGAAGACCATACAAACTACTGAGTACCATTTTGAGTTGCTGCAATGAAGTTTCAGCAAAATGGACTATCATGCTGCATAATTTTTTCACTTAGATTTTGAGGGTGTCTTGAATTCAGTCTTCTGTAAGTTTTTAATTTCCATCATATGATGGGGCATCCTACGTTCCTAACACGTTACCCAGTCCATATCAGTATAGATATCCAGCATGATATTTTTCCCCATTGAGATCTGATGTGTTTTCAAAGTGTTCCTTTAATTTTTTTGAGCAGCGTATATAACTATCAAAAGTATTTTTACCATAAGCCAATCTGATTTACAAAAATAAAATAAAAAGGTTTAAGCACTTAAAAAAATGTTAGCAGCATATGTAAGACTTAACTCACACAAATGATCTGTGTTTTTACCACCCCCTGACCTCCCACCTCCACATTAACATGGCAGCCACTGCGGATCACTTTTCAGAGGGGTAGTAGAGCCTGTTACCCATGTGAATGAGCCCTAAAAGAGTACAGCAAGCTCTTACATAAAGATAAAGAAAAATTGTAGTATACACAGCACTACACATATCTTGGATTACTATACCACCTGGTATAAGCAGCAAGGGAAAATGATTTAAAATGGATGTGCTGTCTCTTTAAATTGATAATGTGCAAAGTGCAATTAACAAATTCATAATTTTATACACAAAAATAAACAACCACATGATCAATTCATCAAATTGTAATCAAAATAACTAAAGTGCAAATACAACATAAATAAAGAGCCCCAACTTCATAAAGTGTTCTGATGTGATGGCAAAACTAAGCTCAAATATTCTAGTGAGTTGCCCCAATATCTATATGTGAACTGCTTACTGAAACAATCAGACCTCCAAGTTATAGGAGGTCAATCTTGCACAGATGTATCAAATGGCTCCAACCCTTCTCAAAGTGCTCCAGCAGATCGCCCACATGATCATCAGAAAATAGACAAAATACTTCATGGGCCAATATAGCAAACTATATAGGCTTTATTGTACAAATATACTCACAAGAAAAGACATCAGTAAGCATTAGCATCAAAATATGCTGTCAACGCCCAACTTCCAGTGTGCGTGATGACGTCGCAGGTAAGCTCAACCCAATCTATTTTAGATGTGTTTTTGTGTATATTGTGTATTCCAATATTGGATTGCTACAGTTTCTTTTAGTGACACTAATCACAGGTGGTAAAGTTTTTATCTTATTGAAAATCATGTACCTCCTTGGTTTTGGTTTTACTGAAACAACAAATAGTCTAATCATGGAAAAAATACCAAAGTGTTATAGCTAAGATTATCTTCCTCTGTATAGTAAATCTTTCCACAGTTTGCTTTACGGCTTATAAACTCTTACCCACTTTGGCATATCTTCCTTACAAATAATACAGGTATTATAAATCAAGCAGCACTGATCTGAGATAAGAGCTAACCATTAGTCTTGCTGAGAAATCATTGGAATATCCTGAATCCATATCGAATGTAGTCACTCTGCTGGATCTCAGTTTATTCTAACCTCTTTGGCATTTGATATCCCTATCTGCAGACTTCTTCCACAGTGCACTTAGAAAGTCATCCACTTGCAACTCTGGAGACACATGAAAAGAGGCCGGTAGTATAGATTCAAGTGATTTTCAGACCTCTAGCATACTGCATAGACAGGAAGATCACTCTACTTTCTCCTAGTTCAGCTGTACTATTACTGGTTCAGTCTCATGCACATGGGGCGTTTTAAAAATCCTAATAGCATTAACTGTATAAAGTCACGTTGCAAACGCAAGATTTTCTGCATTTTCTAGTGTTTTTGCATTATTGTTTAGTTGCAGTATAGCTGAGTTTTTCCACGTTTGTGTTTTTAGCGTTTTTTTAAAAAAAAACCTTTTTGCTCAAAAATGCCCCAAAACGCCGGTTTTGTGTGTTTTATCATGTTTTTCCAAGTTTACCAGCGGTAGAGCGTTTTAACAGCTAAACTCCTCTAGAAACCCACTAGTTCTGGGCTTTTTTCCAGCCAAAAAACGCCAAAAAACGGCCCTGCCAAAAAACGCTGATTAAAGCCTATGTGTGCATGGACACAGGATAACATGCTGGGGAGTTTACTAGCTGTAGAAAAAAAGGCCAAAAGCCAAAAAGAGCCGCTGTAAAAATGTCCAGTGTGCATGAGGACTATGTCCTGGATCTTCTTGCTGATTTGGCAGAGAAGGTGATACTGTTTCATTGTCCAGTGAACAAACTGAAGGCTGATCTGTGACATTAGAAGCTGCAGAGCTGAAGCAGATGTATGACCCGTCTGACTGTGCAGTGTGACAGAAGCGCATTAATCGCAAAACAGGATTACAGATAATTTGAGAAGTAAAATAGTAAATATATATGCATTAAAACCCTGTATTTATTGATTTGCCTAAAATTTGACTCTTAGGATGGCTTCACACTGCCACGCTGCACTTTTGCCAAGACACAGCTAACCTGTGATTTTTGTATGGGTTAGCTGTGCTTTCTCATAGACTGCATGCTGCATCTTCAGTGCACTTTCTGAAACCATACCACAACTGTGGGACATCATAGAAGTCTATGGGGAAACGCAGCAAACCAGCATAAAATTAGTGGGTTAGCTGCGCTTTGCCAAAAGCGCAATGGGACTGCATTGGGGCAGTGTGAAGCTACCCTAAAATGCTCATACAAGTCTCACAATTAGCAAAATTTATACCTAAATGGCTGAAAATCAGACAATGTGGCTAAAACGCCTACTTGTGATGCTGGTAAGCAATAATGCAATATACTATATCTTGGCGTAGATGAAGTTGTGTGTATTGCTGCAACTGATACGATCTTTGTGGTGGCCAGTGCTGTCGATATACTGTATACTGTATATTTAGCTCAAGCACTAAACAAGCAGTTTCTAAATTCACAGTGTTATGTATTTGTAAGAAAAAGACAGAGCCTCTGACGTCTGGTGTTTACATTCTGTAGCTTTGCCATGGCTCTTTGATTTAGCATTAGAACAATACACTAAAAAAATAAAAATAAAATAGCAATGATAAAAGCTATGTTTTTGAGAAGAACGTCTCTATTTTGTAGCTTCAGATGCTACACAATTTATTAATAGACTAAATCTTATTTTTGTGCATAGAGCAGAATTCCTCCTGGCAGCAACTCAGCCAGTACACTTCAAGCTTCAATATTTACCCGTCTTGATGAAGAGCACAACAGACGGGTATTGCAGCGGGCAAGTGACCAGGGCAAGATACCACTTCATGTATACCAGGTGAGATGGTCAAGGTGCAGCTGGCATATTGTATGAATTCCATTGTGCTCATCTCTCTTTTTTACAGGATGCCAGTAGAGTGATGTCACAGTACCGTAGACTGCGCCAGGAGGGGCTGCATTCCCTAGCTTCAGGATATGTACAATATATTTCCTGGAACAAAGCTGAGAGCCACTTACAAAGAGAGTGTCTTATGAGACCACACATCATACCTGCCTTGTCCAAGATAAAAGTACTGAAACACCAGGTAGGATTGTTAACTTGCTCTCAGAAACTAAAGTTCAACTTCAGGTAACTTTTAAAAAAATATTTTTAGACCATGCGGTCATATTTTCATTACTATCTGTGCTCCCACTGGGGAGATTTACTCACTTTCAGACTTGTCTGTGTGTGACAAGGACAGGAAGTGATGACACATGACTGACAGGGACAGAGACATCAATAGAAGTCCCAACAAAATCATAAGCTCCAAGGAGCAGGGCCCTCCTAACCCTCTTGTATTGAACTGTATTGTTGCTGTATTGTCTCCCATTATATTGTAAAGTGCTGAGCAAACTGTTGGCGCTATATAAATCCTGTATAATAATAATAATAATAATATATCAGCATTATATCAAATATAAACTTAACATTATTGTGAATATAGTGCCAAAAATGTATACAGTGCAATATTAATTCCCATAAAAAAAAAAACAATGCACAGAACTATCATCAGTGATTAAAAGTATTTAAACAGTCTGTGTTCAACTCCACAATTGTATTTCCACCTTTGTGCCCTGTGTAGTTTAAATTAATGAAATGTCTATGGGATTCCAGTGACCCCTTATGCCAAAGTGAGTCATGAAACCCTTTGACAGATGAATATATTTGGTAGGACATCCTTCTCAGTCAAGGCTTATTGGTGCAGAGTAAGTAGGGTTACACACCATTGCTCAATCCTCTCCTCTCTTAATCCCAATGTAGTCCCAGGCGGGGGCGGACTGACAACTCATGGGGCCCCCGGGCAATAGGGGATCATGGGGCCCCTGTGTCCTTGCCCAAACTCAAAAAAGCCTATGAAAAAGGTACCAGGGACATCTCATGGGGCCCCCTACTGACCCCGGGCCCTCGGACAGTGCCCGAGTTTCCAAATGGTCAGTCCGCCCCTGGTCCCAGGTTGCTCCTAAACTGTAGCACCAAACTTGCTGGTGCACCTCTAATGGCCCCATTATTACTAGATTATCTAATTCTAATCTTCCACCTATGAAAGCACACATTTTTCTAAAGCTGGCACATATCAGCTTGGGCATTATATGAAATGAATAATATATATAGTTGTTGGATGACTGTTTGAGCCGGTGTATGTGGTTATCATATAACTACTTTTATTGTTTCATTGCACAAGTTCGAACAAGTTTAGTTGCATGTAGACAGGTCCACGACAGGGGGGGGGGCAGGAGGGGCACTTGCCCTGGGCACTGTGTCATGGAGGAAGGGGTGCTAGGAGAATGTCAATGCTCCATTCTCCATCTACCTAAATAACAGGAGTGATGTTGCAGGAATTGAACAGATCCTGTAACAGCACTTGGGTGGGAGAAAGTAGGCTGGATAGGCGTCCACTGAGAAACACACATTACTGCCGGAGAAGAGGAGGTGAAGATGGGCGGGACCACCAGTGATATTCTTTGTCTTCTGTGGGTACCTCTTCAGACTTTCTGGAAAAAATGCAACTGCATCTGTGGTGTCACTGATGTCACCACTCAATCTCTGTGCTGGGAGTGAATGTGCTCTCAGCACAGAACCATTGTCCACCCAGCTCGTTTACACTTGCAGTTGGGGGGATATTGAAAAAACACGTGGTTGTGTAATGGCAACTTTGGGAATTCCAGAAAAACTCTGGACACGAACTTGAGGAAAACAAGCTTTTTATTTACCAGCTGGTTGACCTAGCCAGACTCGTGTCTGCAAGCTAAGTGCCTTGAAAAGCATCTTACATGATGTATATTTCAACAAATACGTCACAATGCATATATTTCCTCTTTACTTTTTTTGTACCTTTAAAATACATTCTGAGCAGTTCAGGATATAGACTTGCGGTTTCACATATAGATAGAATGTCACCAACTGAAAGTTAGGGTGTAAGCTGCTAGACTGGAACACATTGTTCCACAGGAAATGAGGGGGAGGAAGTGAGCTGATGACCTGGTTCTGCAAACAGATGCTTTTAGAAATGTTAAAGCTTAAAGGGGAACTTTGCAATATTTGGGTGCTGCCACAGTTGAGCAGCATTTTTACAGCCACCCACCCAACTTCTCCCTCTTAACCTCTCGCTACCCATGTAACACATATGTGCGGCAGCCATATACAGTATATGCCACACATATACATCGCTTTGTTGGGTGGACAATGTTTCTGTGCTGAGACGTGCTCACTCTACACTCCTAGCACCGAGACTGAGCTGTGACACCAGTGAGACCACAGACGCAGGGGCTTTTTTCTTAACAGCAACACCACAGATGCAGGGACATTTTTTACCTACCAATGACACCACTGACTCAGGGACATTTTTCCTTTTAGTGACACCACTACAATATGGACACAGGTACATTTTTCCTCACAATGACACCACCAACGCAGGGACATTTTCCTTCCAGGGATACCACCAGCCTAGGGGCATCTATTCTTTATAGTGACACCAGTGGTGCAGGGACATTTCTGACTTCCATTGGTACCACCACAGGGGAAGGGGGGACTGTATGGGGGCGCAATTTGGCATCTTCACCTTGGGCACTGGTTGACCTTGTCCTGCCACTGCATGTACAGTACAGTAAGTATTGTATAGGTATATCTATTAAACACTGGGCTCTCAGAGGGACAGGCAGTGCAATCTTTCCATGTTAACCTAACATTTTACAATACCAAGCCTGTAGTCTACATAGAGCATTGAACTTACAAGTGTTTTATTTTAAATATACATTTCCTGTTCAGTGTTCTTGTGTTTAATTGATGCTAAATCCAGATTACAAATAGTTCAAATATGTGAGTTCTGTGGTAAACACTTATCAATGCTTAATTTTTACAATCATAGCACAGAGTTGGTATTGCTGTCCATCCATTGCCCTAGTTCAGCCCAATGACCACTTATACTTTGTCACTGTTTGAACAGACCATGCTCACTGTTGTAATTTTATGCCCCTTCTTGGACTGAGGAAATATTTTACAGCCCTTCTAAGATCAGAACTTTGTGGTGACCATGTGAGTGGTGATTCTATGCTATACCACTGTGTTCCAGTTCTGTGCTTTTACTGTCTGTTTGGCTACTGTTCACCATTTCTGTTCTATACTGTTCAGTGACCATTGTGCTCCAATTCTGTGCTTTACTGTTTGGTGATTACTGTGCTCTAATTCTATGCTAAACTGTTTGGTGACTACTGTGCTCCAGTTCTGTGATGTACTATTTGGTATTCATGTTGTAGGTTTTCCTTCGCTGGCAAAAAAAGAGAGAGCAAAGTCAAGAGGAGAAGCTGAATCTTTCTATAATCCTCAACCAGACCCTACAAGGAATTCAAGAGGAGAGTGGGATTTTTCTGATTAAACCTGTGCTGTCATGGTCTGGAAGGTAGTACTTACTGTACATTTACCAGCAATTATTAAAAGAAAGTTATGCTGAAATATCAGAATACAACAATATATAACATGTTCATAATTCCTTATTGAAAATGTTATGTGTGGTACGAAGTGTAGCAATTAAGTAATGAAACATTCAGGGAAGGGGGACTTTTTACTGTGCAATAAAAATAGGCACCTAGCATGTTACAGGAACAATGTTGTATCTCATATACATCCATCAATGAAAATTAGAGTTTTCAAGATGAAACCATTAGTTTCATTATGGTTTTACCTTGATTTTTTTTTTATTCAAGTGTGAACTTTCTTGCATGTAATGTAAAGATGGTTTGAAGAATATTTGTATCAAAGATCATGAATACAAGAAGAATCATCATTCTTACAATCTTTATTAAAAAAAGCCCGGTTTTATTTGGAAGCCTTTAAGTTTCTGGAATTCCCATGCTAAAGTGAATATATGCTTGGCCCATCTTTAATTACTGGAGCTGCACTATGTGTACATTTTAAGTGAATTACCTGGTGTTAGAGTTCCATCAGACAGTTTATATTTTTATTTGTAGATCACCAATACGAGAGAGTCACTCGCAAATTCTGTCACATTATAGATCTCGTCAGAGAAGAAAGTTCCCACCACTTGACCAGGTAACAACAAAAGTCTAATTTTTTTTTTATTATTTAAATTCTATATTTATATTTGACATCTTGAGCAAGGTAAACATAAAAGAAATGGTCATGCAACATATTATCTTTCATATGTCCAACCTTCCAATGAGTTTGTAATTAACTTCCTGGTATTTGTTGCTAATACATCCGCAATGTGAAGAGTGAATGAAGTGATCTATTTGCTCAGGAATAAAAGAGATGTATAGGTCACTCTTCCGAAAAGTTTACTTTTGTATCATTGTTAGATACTATGGTGTACCTGCTGCTAAGTTTGGTATAGCTAAGAAGGTCTACATAATAGTAATATTTGGATTTTTGATGTGTCATTTTGTGTGGGTACAAGTCTGTTCTTCTTTACCAGGGTGGTATTTTGTGCTGTGGGAAAGCCCCACCATACGTGCCCAAGGAGTGGAAAACCATGTACACTGATACAGAGATACAACCAGGAGTGGTCACCCCTAAACTGCTGGAGATGGATGTTCGCAGGTATTTGTGCAGGGAATGTAGGTGAGTGCAAGGTCAAAAACCTAATGTAATAATATAGTGGATATAAAAAGTCTACACACCCCTGTTAAAATGTCAAGTTTCTGTGATGTAAAAAAATGAGACAAAGGTAAATCATTTCAGAACTTTTTTCACCTTTAATGTGACCTATAAACTGTACAACTCAGTTGAACAACAAACTGAAATCTTTTAGGTGGAGGGAAGTAAAAATAAAAAACTAAAATATTATGGTTGCATAAGTGTGCACACCCTTAAACTAATACTTTGTTGAAGCACCTTTTGATTTTATTGCAGGACTCAGCATGACACATCTTGACTTGGCAATATTTGCCCATTCTTCCTTGCAAAAACACTCCAAATCTGTCAAATTGCAAGGGCATCTCCTGTGCACAGCCCTCTTCAGATCACCCCACAGATTTTCGATCGGATTCAGGTCTGGGCTCTGGCTGGGCCATTGCAAAACTTTAATCTTCTGGTGAAGCCATTCCTTTGTTGATTTGTATGCTTTGGGTCGTTATCATGCTGAAAGATAAAGTTCCTCTTCATGTTCAACTTTCTAGCAGAAGCCTGAAGGTTTTTTGCCAATATTGACTGGTATTTGGAACTGTTCATAATTCTCTCTACCTTGACTAAGGTCCCAGTTTCAGCTGAAAAAAAAAGCCCCAAAGCATGATGCTGCCACCAGCATGCTTCACTGTGGGTATGGTGTTCTTTTGGTGATGTGCAGTGTTGTTTTTGCGCCAAACATATCTTTTGGAATTATGACCAAAAAGTTCAACCTTGGTTTCATCAGACCATAACACATTTTCCCACATGCTTTTGGGAGACTTCAGATGTTTTTTTGCAAAATTTAGCCGGGCTTGGATGTTTTTTTTTCATAAGAAAAGGCTTCTGTCTTGCCACTCAACACCATAGCCCAGACATATGAAGAATACGGGAGATTGTTGTCACATGTACCACACAGCCAGTACTTGCCATATATTCCTGCAGCTACTTTAATGTTGCTGTAGGCCTCTTGGCAGCCTCCCAGACCTGTTTTCTTCTCATCCAGTTTTTGGTAATATCACTGTTGCGCCATGTTTTCTCCACTTGATGATGACTGTCTTCACTGTGTTCCATGGTATATCTAATGCCTTGGAAATTCTTTTGTACCCTTGTCCTAACTGATACCTTTTAACAATGAGATCCCTCTGATGCTTTGGCAGCTCTCTTTGGACCATGGCTTTTGTTGTAGGATGTGACTAATGCAGGCCATAGATGGGGAGAAAAACTGCAGATTTTTCTTTTAAAAAACGAAAAATCGGTTGTTCAAGTGGCCGACGTTACCATCAATGGTAAAAAAAATCGGCCGATTTTCTGCCCGTCTAGAGCCGGCAAAAAGTGTCCCTGCAGAGAGCTCTGCTATTTCTTTGACAGTTCTCTGACAGTTCCTTGACATTTATAGAAGTTGCAACAATGTATCTATTTGTTTCCATTTAGGATACAGATGTTTTTATTCGGAAACAAATAGATACAATGTTTCAACCACTGTAAATGTCAAGGAACTGTCAGAGAACTGTCAGAAATAGCGGAGCTCTCTGCAGAGACACTTTTTGCTGGACTGGAATTCTTCTTATTTTCATCCTACTTCTTCTTCTTCTTCTTCATCCTCATCCTCATCCTCTTCTTCTTCTTCATCCTCATCCTCTTCTTCTTCTTCTTCTTCTTCATCCTCATCCTCTTCTTCTTCTTCTTCTTCTTCTTCTTCTTCTTCCTCATCCTCTTCTTCAGCCTCATCCTCTTCTTCTTCTTCTTCTTCATCCTCATCCTCTTCTTCATCCTCATCCTCTTCTTCATCCTCATCCTCTTCTTCTTCTTCTTCTTCTTCATCCTCATCCTCTTCTTCTTCATCATCCTCATCCTCTTCTTCTGCATCCTCATCCTATTCTTCTTCTTCTTCATCATCCTCATCCTCTTCTTCATCATCATCATCCTCATCCTCTTCTTCTTCTTCATCATCATCCTCCTCTTCTTCTTCTTCTTCTTCTTCTTCATCCTCATCCTCTTCTTCATCCTCATCCTCTTCTTCATCATCATCATCCTCTTCTTCTTCTTCTTCTTCTTCATCCTCATCCTCTTCTTCTTCATCCTCATCCTCTTCTTCTTCATCATCCTCATCCTCTTCTTCTTCATCCTCTTCTTCTTCCTCTTCTTCTTCTTCATCCTCTTCTTCATCGTCTTCCTCTTCTTCTTTTTCTTCTTTTTGTCTTCCTCTTGCAGGTCACTGCTCATGCGCAGATTTTTTATCGGTAAAAAATCGGCCGATTTGCCCACTAATTGCCGCGAAAATCGGCCGATCAGCAAAATCGGCCGATTTTTTTCCAACTTTACCGAAAAAAAAACCGGCCAAAATACCGAAAAACGGCCGACCAAATCGCCCACTAACGATCCGAAAATCGGCCGATTTTATTTTCGGCCGAAAAATCGGCCGATTTTCGACCCATCTATGTCCTGCATAAGGCTGGCCATACATTATACAATTATCTGCAGATTTTTGGTTTAGATTTACCAAAAACCATATAATAGGAGGACAAACCTAAACAACACTTTCAGTTGTATCCAATTAGGCAGGCCCTTGCACTACATAGTTGAAGGTAAATCTAAAGGAAATTGGGCAGAAAATCTGCAGATAATTGTATAATGTATGGCCAGCCTAAGAAAATGTCAGGACAGACCTACTAGAACAGCTGAACTTTATTTGGGGTTAATCAGAGGCACTTTAAATTGTGACAGGTGTGTACTGACTCCTATTTAACATGATTATGAATTTGATTGCTTAATTCTTAACACAGCTACATCCCCAGTTATAAGAGGGTGAGCACATTTATACAACCACATTATTTTAGTTTTTTATATTTACTCCCCCCCTAAAAGATTTCAGTTTGTTTTTCAATTGAGTTGTACAGTTTATAGGTCACATTAAAGGTGGAAAACATTCTGAAATGATTTATCTTTGTGTAATTTGTTTACGTCACAGAAACTTGACATTTTAACAGGGGTGTATAGACTGTTTATATCCATTGTATATCATGTAAATAGCAGAACAAGGTTAGGGTCCCCTTGGATATGAATATGCATGGAACTGTGCATGGGACTATAGTTACTTTGGAATATGTAGGCCTACAGCCTTATGCTAAAAGGTCTTACTTATTGCACTGTAGATCTGCTGGCGATTATTAGGAGGTTAATATTGCAATACAACCTAGTAATAAAACTATAAACAGTGATGATCTTGACCTACTATTGTTTTGTATGTTCTGTTTTCCTTTCTACATTTTTTACAGTTTGAGGTCTCCCGGATTTCTATAAATATGAAGTATTTGCTCGTAGTGACCAATGAATTTCATTTTTTGCTTTCTGGCAAAATGGGGCAAGAATTCTGATTAGTCAATATGAGTAAAATGTTGTTCACTTTTGTGAAGTACCTTCTTTTCCCCAGATAAACATATCCCATTGGTTTACACAGAACAGGTGAATATTTTCGCTATTGCTGTTTCCTTCTGGAATAATACATACTTTCATTTTTTCAGTGTGTCCCAGATACGCAGTTCTGCAGCTAGATTACCCCTCAGAAGCCTTCCACTTCAAAAACTTGTCGGCATTAAACAGACCTTTTCATTACCAGCAATGTGACTTGTGAACATTCAGTTGTGCTTTTTATTCCTCCTTCAAATTTTTTATGTGAATATTTCTATAATGAATCCACACAAAAGAGTATAACAACAATCAACGATCTGTTATTTATTATGTGAAAATCACTTAAAGCGGTATTAAACCCAAACACAAAAATGGAATATACGGCATCTTACCAGTCCTTAAATGTGGTAGCTGTATTCATTTTCTTTTTAAGTTTCTTTTTGTCCTTTATTTTCACCTGGTGATATGGACAGTAACACATTTCCTGTCTTATGGTGTCGCCACTTTGGATGGGGGAGCAACACAGACAAAGTTGGACAGCAGATTTATTAATCTGAGGATTTATTAATCTGAGAAGAAGAACATTTTGCATGCAGATTTAGATGGACTTGGCTAACAAATTAAAACCAAACTCCTGCTAACACTTTTTAAGAAGGTATAGTAACAGTTTTTTTTTTTTTGGATTGTTGGGATAAAAGTTTCACTTAAGTGTATAAATTGGTTGCTAAGATGCAAGGTGGTCCTAGAAACCAGAGGATGACAGCAGTAGAAAGGGTGGAGGAGAGGAATCTTGATGTGCTGGAGAATACAGGACAGCCAGGCAGGCTTAAGCAGAGAGAAAGAGAGAGACACACACCCAGGCTGCTAGATGACATAACAGCCCCCATTTAAGTAGTGCCCAGGGCATGTGCCATAGCTGCCATACCCTGAATACGCCACTGTAAATGGAATTTATCAGAGAATTATTATTGTTTGGATTGAACTGTCACTCAACCTGGACTGGACTGGGGTCTGCCATTTAGTGATGCCTGCTATAGAAGTTATGGTGAATATGGACTAAATTTAATTAAAAAGCCCTTAAAGTGGTTGTAAAGGCTGAAGGTTTTTTTTTACCTTCATGCATTCTAGACACTCATCCCTAAGGGTAGAAGTGCCAGAAGCACTGGAGGGAGACCTGAGATGAGGAGGATCGGGGCTGCTCTGTGCAAAACCATTGCACAGAGCAGGTAAGTATAGCATGCTTATTATTTCAAAGAAAAAAAACTGAACCTTTATAACCACTGTAATGTTAATCTGTGCATAGCACAGTAAAGTCTTCCTAAAACAGAAAAATGTACATGTCTCATTCCATCACATATCTCAAAGTAAGAAGATTAGTTTTCATTTCAGCAAAGCCACCCCTTGCAGAAACTCGAGGAAAATCCCACTGCTGTGTAATAAGCACCAACCCATGGGACTTGTGGGATTCTCCTTGAGTCTCTACAAATTTCCTTAACAATCTGTCTGTTAATGGAAATTTTGCAACTTTGGACTAGTTACAAGGCAACATCCAGCTGGATTTACTTTCTGTTGGTGTCCAGCCATATGACAGCAGGATTCCTTTAAAGCCTTCATAAATCTTTCTGAGTTGCAGTCTTTACCCCGTTTTTCTTTAATTGGGTTAGTTGTGGACAGGGGCGGATTGACCGCTTGGAAACTTGGCCACTGCCCGAGGGCCTGGGGTCAGTAGGGAGATGAGATGCCCCTGGTACCTTTTTCATAGGCTTTTTTGAGTTTGGGCAAGGACACAGGGGCCCCATGATCCCCTATTGCCTGGGGGCCCCATGAGTTGTCAGTCCGCCCCTGGTTGTGGACATATATTATTTACTACGGCACACTTCATTTTTTTTTTCTTGGTTGTTTTGGTCAAAGGGTGGATATACAGTTTCTTTAATTACCTTCTGTCTTAGGTATGAGTGTATATATGTTGAGGATTCAGCAGCTCTCCTGTAGACATATGCTCCCTTGTTAGCCTTGGGGATGAAGTTGCGACGTGTATGTGCGTTGCCTCTGCATCTTTATCTTGCTTTTGAGTAATTGTGATTTCTACTTGTGGGGTGGGCAATAGTATTTACATATTTATACATGTTTACACATTGGGGATTCCACCTGCTCTGATAGTGAGGCATATCACTTTGTTTTTGATAAATTATGCACATGTTAAAGTTTGTTATGTGTTTGTCCATGTAATAAAGTCTTATTTCATTGTCTGGAAAATGTATTGGGTAAAGTCTATATTTGTCCACAATTTTATCTATTGAGTATTCCTTTGGAATGTGTAACCAGAAGGTGACTTCAACTGGTCTGGACTCATAGAGAACCCTGAAGTTTGGGTAGGGGTTCTCTCAGTCTAGACCCCTAACACTATATAAACATGTAGTTAATGGCAGACATACAGCCCTGAGGAAGTGCGTTTATCCTTGAAACACAAAAGTGTCTGCTCTGCAGTGGGTGGTGTTTTTGCCTGTCTAGAGCTACAAATTGGGACTACAGTTGCCTTCTGGTTCATGTTATGTGCCTCACACTCATCTGGCTTTGTGAATATAACTGCCAGTGTTTTACATTCTAATAAATGGTACCAAACTAAACTGGCTGTACCCTTCTTGTTTTTTTGTTCTTCATTTAAAAAAAAAAAAAATAATCACCTTTCTCATTTCATCATACATCCCACTGCTTTACAATCTGCAGACATTCAAATATTGCTCCCTTCCAATATTGTAACATGCAGATTGCTGGTGTACAGAACTCCCCAGATATCTTCTTTCTTGATTGTGTGATAGGCTCATTGCTTTTTCCCAGAGGTCTACACTTGTATATAGGTGATATTTCAGGCAACCCCTGCAATATGAGTGTCATTGTTAGTGAAGTACTCTCTAAGGCTCTAGTGGTTATAATTAAGGATGACCCTCCCATTTAGAAACAACTCTAACAAATAACACAGTAAAACAATAACTCTATCTTAAAAACAAAAAAAAAAGATTCTATAAAGTAATTGTTAAGTAATTCTTAACATTCTTGCAATGCATACTATAGCTCAACTAGAGAAGCTGTTCTCAACAAAACTGGAATTGTGTTTAAACTTTGTATTTCTGTATTTTTTTAATTAAATATTGTCTTAATCTAAGGCAGGGCTCTCCACATTTTCATTAAAAGAGCCACATGGTATATTTTACAAATGTTTCTAGGC
Organism: Staurois parvus; assembly: GCF_062004578.1. Classification (NCBI taxonomy): domain Eukaryota; kingdom Metazoa; phylum Chordata; class Amphibia; order Anura; family Ranidae; genus Staurois; species Staurois parvus. The sequence goes on along the minus strand of NW_028319601.1, from coordinate 3,030,851 downwards.
CAAAAAAAACTGTTTTATATATGAATGCATACATTTAAATTAACTATTATATTTTATTTTGAGCTTTTTGGTATCCGTATGATATGATTCAGAACAACAGAGAAATAACTTAAAGTGTTACTAAACCCACAATAGTAAAATCAGTCTGTATATGCAGTAAAGCATGCTTGTTATACTCACTGTGGAACCTAAGGGGTTAATCCTCTGCATTGTGTAAAAAGGCTATTTGATCCTGTCTTCTCTGCCCCTCCTCTTGTTCAAATGTCCAAGTCTTATCTCCTGATAAGACAGGCTGAACCCGTAGTCATTCTGCACATGATCTATTTGGTGTGTATTGCTAGAGAGGTTTTTTTTTTCCTTGGGAGAGTGCATGTGTTCAGCACAGGGCCAATCAGCATGGTCCAGACAGAGGTCAGGGGATTTGTATCCTCCTACAGCAGACAGAAACTCCTCCTACAAGCTTTAACCAGTGCTCTGCTGAACACTGATAGAAGTCACAAGACTGCTCTAATTGCTGATGAGAAAAGGCACTTAGCAGTTTATATTTACTAAAATAATTGCACTTTCATGTTCTTTGTGCTGTAGGAGACCAGTAATAGTGAATGCAGGGTCCTGGGCTTAGTAACACTTTAATTAGAACAAAGTAAAGAAATTCCATAAAACCATTAATACAGATTGAACAAAAATAAATACTGTCTGTACCTTTCTCATCTTCTCAGTCCCCATCAGAATCCTCCAACATCAGGATTCCCATCAGAGTCCTCCCTTACCACTATCCCCCCCACCAAAAGGGTCTCCATCAAAGTCCCCCCTTACAACGGATTCCACATCAGAGTTGCCCCTACATTAGGGTCCCCATCAGAGTCCCCCTTTACATCACTGACCTAATGAGAATCTGATCTTACCTTACATACATGCAGCGTGGCTGTAGCAGCAGGGCTGGAGCCAGGAGGCAGACCATGCTTAGGTGGCAGAAGATCCATCCTCCTTTGAATGCTGGGGCAAGCATAAGCATGTGATTGGTCGTTAGTGGACTGCTGCTCACCTGCAGTGAGACCTATGTGCAAGCACAGTGGGCCACTGTTGAGGATATGCCACTGACCCTAGCTATGGGGTAGATAAAATGTTGTAGTAGGCTCAGGGGTGGACTGACAACTCATGGGGCCCCCGGGCAATAGGGGATCATGGGGCCCCTGTGTCCTTGCCCAAACTCAAAAAAGCCTATGAAAAAGGTACCAGGGGCATCTCATGGGGCCCCCTACTGACCCCAGGCCCTCGGGCAGTGCCCGAGTTTGCAAATGGTCAGTCCGCCCCTGAGTAGGCTGCATTTGGTCCATGGGTAAATTTTGGAGATCCTTGATCTAAGGGATGATGAACACAGGAAAGCTACATTAGCATAATTCATTGGTGCACTATAGATATAAAGATGCTGGTGGAAGAGCCCATCTGCACTGGTAGTATTTTCACCTCTGATTGCTTTTGAGTCTTACAAGAAAGAGCAATAAAGGAGTATTGGTTTAACCACTCTCTATATAGCAAAATAGGTAATATGAGGTTAATGTACTATTCAGATCACTTAACAAAGTGAAGTTTCAGGGAAAAGGGAATTTTAACTTAGAGCATGATGTGTAGATGTGATAACTTCAATTATCCAATCATATGCAAGCAAAAATCCTGTTTTGTAATTTTATCTGCAAATGATTGTGTATTCTTTGCAAAGTATTTTGTCACTTAGCTTTTCACTTTGCTTTACCTCATTCACTAAGCTAAGAGAAAATTAACCCCGCATTAGACGGTTAATGCATAAATGCAGCTTTAGCAAATATACTAGCAGTTTACATAAAACTGAAATAAAAAGGTGCCGCAAATTAATTGAAAGACTGACATTTGTAACAGAACATTCTGATTTTTTTTTTTAATAATCACTGATGTTCTGTTTAGCTATGTACATACACTTATGTACCTGTAAATGCCTTATAGACATTTGTTAATTCACCATATCCACCCCATTTTAAGGGTTTTGTTTTTGTACCTCTAGGTCTGACAACCCTTTGAAATTATTGAACTAAATGATAAAGATGCTAATGTTATTAGTTAAAGAGACCCTGTCATCAACTTAAAAACTTGCAGGTAAAAGCACAGCATAAATAAATGCAAGGATTTTTAATGCTTGCTTGCAGAGTGTTTTCTTTCCATAAATGATTTTTTATTCACTTACACTTGGAACATTCACTCAAGAAGAGTCAATCTTCTAGCAAAACGTCCTTTCCTTACGTCATAACACTCTCCTCTACTGGGATTGGCCCAGCTCCTCCAGTGCTCCCTACATAACATTTTTTGTAGCAGCCAGGAAAGGGGAAAGCTGCAGAGTGTCATTTAGGTGACAGTTCTGAGTCTGTTGGGACTACTGACATTACATCCAAGATGGTAGCACTCACCAGCAGTCTCAGGGCTTTTGTATGTCTACACAGGGGAGGCTTTTATAGGTAAATGACATAATTAAAATAGATTCAATTCACATATAATCTCAGTGGAAGATTTTTGTTAAAATACATGGACTGGTTACATGGCCTTTTAACCAGTTGTGGACAATGGGCATACTACTTGCACCCAATAAAATGTATTTGAAGTACAGAGGGCAGGGGCATATTTACCACAAGGCAAACAAGGCATTTGCCTAGAGTGGCATTTTTCAGGGGGGCAGTGCCATCCCCCAAAAGAAGGGATGGAAGAAGGGACACACTCAGCATGGAGACCAGGTGGGATCTGAGAGAGACTACGGGTTGTTTGATGGTGTATGCAGAGCCTTTCTCTTGTTCCCAGGGATGTCCAGAGCTATGAAGGTGAGTGTCTTCTCTCTCGCCAGGGTGGGGGGAGGTTGCCACTGTATGGGGGGGGGGGGTGGTAGTGGAAGGCTCTCTCCGGTGGGGGGGAGGGGGGGCTGGGGTGTTTTTGGTCAATGTCAGGCTCTCTTCGTGGGGGAGGGGTGGTGTTGGTCGGTATCAGGTTCTTTCCATGGGGGGGGGGGGCATCTACCGAATTCAAATATTCCTTGTGAAAAATTATAATGGTAAAACAAAAGGGCCTGGATTGGAGAACGTCTAAGACAGTGGTGGTCAACTTTCTTGATATGGGGAGCCTCAATTGTGACCCCCAACATCACCAAAGGGCCGCACATAAAATTCAGTGAATATTCAGTGTCAGAGACAGCAGACACACAAAACGATAAAGTCAAAGACTATGGGCATGATAAAAGAGATTGTCAGACTGCAAACATAATACAGGACATGGTCAGTGATTGTGCACATGATACAAGATATGTTAAGACTGCAGACATGATACAAGAGATTATCAGAGACTGTGGACATGATACAAGAGATGTCAGAGACTGTGGACATGATACAAGAGATGTCAGAGACTGTGGACATGATACAAGAGATGTCAGAGACTGTGGACATGATACAAGAGATGATCAGAGACTATGGGCATGATACAAGAGATGTCAGAGACTATGGACATGATACAAGAGATGATCAGACACTGTGGACATGATACAAGAGATGTCAGAGACAGCAGACATGATACAAAAAATAGTCAAAGACAGCAGACATGATACAAGAAATGGTCAGAGACTGCAGACATGATACAAGAAATGGTCAGAGACTGCAGACATGAAACAAGAGATGGTCAGAGACTGCAGAGAGGATACAGCAGATGGTCATAAACTGCAAACATACAACAGGAGATGTTTAGAGACTGAAGACATGATACCAAAACATGATCAGAGACTGCAGACGTGCTACAGGAGACTGTCAGAGATTGTGAATATGCTATAGGAGTTGTTGGAGACTGGGAACATGCTTCAGGAGACAGTCATCAGGAGACATATTACATGAGACTGCTTGGGCAACAGAGGTCTAAGAAATATAAAGTGAATTCTGCAGTCCCCAGAGTTCCCAGGATACTGCTGGAAGGCAGCACCCTTGCTTAGGTGTCATAGGCGGAAGTTAGGGTGCAAAGTTAGTCTTCTCTTCTAGTGTGATTTTGTAGAGGTGTGATAAGATGTTTTTACATGGATGGAGAGCCACTAAAGTTAAGCATGCCTTGCATTTTGGTAAAAAGCTCTGCTTTAACTACAAAGAATTCAAAACATCTGGTGGTGGAGCACTTTACCCTATTCTCCCTGCCATTTACATGACAATGACTGCATATCTATTAATCAGGGGATAAAATTATAATGAAGGAAAAGTGTCAATGTCCAGTTCAAGCTAAGGAAGTAAATACATTATTGGGCTTACATGGGGTGTCCATTGTCTACACTTTGCCTTACTAACCCAGCAGCTAATGGGAGGAAGGACACTGGAGGGTTCACATACAGCTAATCAGCTGGTGCCTTGGACAATTCATAAGAAGCATCAACAGCAGGCAGCCCAGGTTTGTCCTACGTAGATTTAAGGTGTACCTGTTATAAGCTTTACTAACACGCCTACAACCTTATTTTCTTGTTTGAAATAACAATTTGTGAATATCTCACATATTGTACCCACATTTATGTCATTAATTGATCAAATGTTCAAGCCCAACTCCAGAAGATTAAAAAATAATCCCAGCCAGTGAAGTTATTCTTGCACTGCAAAGGTTAATTGCTTGTTTAGGTCTAGGAGACATAAAAAAGAAGATCTACTTACACAATCCTCTGCATTGCGACCAGGTCACATGGTGTCTTCTCCCCTATGTTCCTGCAGTCTACGGTCCTGACATCAAGAAGACCAATGCAGGGTAGATAGCCCTGCATTGGATGTGATGATGCAAAAGGACCATCAACCACCAGAGTCTGGGGAAATACCATCTACCGGAGGAGTGGAGGATTGGGTAAGTGAAAGTGCTTCTCCCCAAGACTAAATTAGCACTTAACCTTTGCAGGGGGCACAGCCAAATTCCAAGGGATAATTTTAAAATTTCATGGAGTTGGGTTTGAAAGTGCATGCAAAGCCAAACGTTTTATATGTTTTGGATACTAGATATGGTAGGGAAGGGTTAACCCTTGTCAGTTTATCTTTTTTGCTGTCCATGTCCCCTTAGGGTGATTTCTCATCATTTCCTGGAGACACAACAGTAAGTCAGAGGAAATCTCTACAGTATGAGGGATATATTGCCTCTGAATTAGGTGTGAAGACCAGAAGTTTAGAGAAGCAGCACTGAGAGAGCAGGAGTCAACAGCATTGAAAGTTGTAAACCACAAGTGCTGGGATAGGAATTTTACACTCACCTTTGACAAAGGAGCTAACCCCCTTGCCACGCTAACAAAAACAAAAAAAATGAGCCTTTAATAAATATTAGTAATAAACTTTAAAAAAAATTGCGCAAGATAAAACATTTCAGCTAGCACCATTTTAATCTCCAGGGTCTCTGCTTTCAGAAAATGTATACGTGTGTGTGTGTAAACCCAGGACCCTGCATTCACTATATCTGGTCTCCCACAGTACACAGAACATGGAAATGCAATTATTTTAGTAAATATAAACTGCTAAATAGCTTTTCTCTTCATCACTATATAGCAGTTTTGTGACTTCTCTCAGTGCCCAGCAGAGCACTGGTTAGATCTTGTAGGGGAAGTTTTCATTTTCCCCTGATTGTCCTATGAGGCTGCAGGACCCCTGAGCTTGTGTGACCTGGACAGTGCTGATTGGTCCTGTGCTGATCACATGCCCTCTCCCAAGAAAAAAAAAAACTATCAATACACACCAAACTGAGCATGTGCAGCTTGCCCCAAGGCTCTGTTCTATCAGCAAATGGAGTGAGGACAGTAGAAGTTGAGGATCAGAGGAGACAGGATCAAACAGCCTTTTTACACAATGCAGAGGATTAACCCCTTAGGCTCCACAGTGAGTATAACAAGCATGCTTTACTGCATATACAGACTGATTTTACTGTTGTGGGCAGGGGCGAATTGACAACTCATGGGGCCCCCGGGCAATAGGGGATCATGGGGCCCCTGTGTCCTTGCCCAAACTAAAAAAGCCTATGAAAAAGGTACCAGGGGCATCTCATGGGGCCCCCTACTGACCCCGGGCCCTCGGGCAGCGCCCGCGTTTTCAAATGGTCAGTCCGCCCGATTGTGGGTTTACTAACCCTCTAAAAATGAAACGATTGCCTGGCAGGCAAAGTGGTTAGAAGTGATAATGGTTGTCAATGTGACATATTTCTTATATTATGTAGTTATTATGACATATGTATTTCTCATGTGACTCTGAACAGGGAATGACACGTGAAGACTGGAAGTTGGGCGGAGGTCGCACAGGCAGGCAGTTCTGACTTTGGAATCCCGTCTACACGCTATACCCCATACTGACCGCACGGGGCCACTGTCGGCCATTTGTTTTGTATTTTTCCTGTCGGTGACGTCAGCCCGGCTCCGCCCCCTGCCCGCTACTCTCCGGAGTTCCTGTGTAATCTTCCCGCTTCCGGCTGCTCGAGTGATGGCGGATGAAAGTGGAGCCTCGCAGCGGGATCCCCCGGAACTAGATGAGGATGAGGAGGCTGCGGGCACTGACAGCGACACCGAGGGGGAGGACATCTTCACCGGGGCTGTGAGTGGCGTAGGGGACGGTGCTGACGGGGGCTGTGAGGGTCCTTCCTATGGCAGCTGCAGGGCTGGGCTCAGTCCATGACAGGCAGGGAAGTCCCTGTGTGCGGGACTGATGGCGATCATATGGGAGCTGCAAGGTCCGGGATCGCCCTGTGTGCTCACTTCTCTATACTGGGGAGGAATTAGAGGAACATGGCGACCAATCAGCTTCTCGCATAAGCTTGCTCAGTGAGGCGTTGTAAATGAAAGCTGGAAGCTGATTGGTTGCCATGCACAGCTGCTGCAGTATTGGTCTGTGATGTATGCTGTCTTCTGGAGGCTCTATAGAAGGTGTGCAGACTGATCTGTGTAAATGAAGGACAAGGACAGAGTGTGCGTGCTAGGATTGTAGAGATGTCACGTGATCAGAGTGCTGTGACCCATGACAACCAGACGGGGAAGATGCAGGTGGTGGGGGAGTACATGTTAGGCCTGTGACAAGCCAATGCAGCATGATTTTATATTCAGTCTGCATTTGAGGTCACTTATAGGCAGGGGCGGACTGACAACTCATGGGGCCCCCGGCAATAGGGGATCATGGGGCCCCTGTGTCCTTGCCCAAACTCAAAAAAGCCTATGAAAAAGGTACCAGGGGCATCTCATGGGGCCCCCTACTGACCCTGGGCCCTCTGGCAGTGCCCGAGTTTCCAAATGGTCAGTCCGCCCCTGCTTATAGGGCTCATTCACACTAACTGTTGAGGGGTGGTAAAACCTTGCATTTTACTCACATTTTTACCAACCATCCCATTAGCTGCAGTGGCCAGTGCTGTGACCATGATGCTTTGCTGCTACACCAGGAAATCTACCCCCTGTCACTTTCAGTGGGCATAGCACCCGCCAAGTGCGACCTGTTGAAGTGTGGCTGCTTTGCAAGCACTCCACAACAGCATGCTGTGCGCTAGTGTGGGGTTCAAGGGGGCTTACAGCAGGCAGTGAAGAGGTGATGCAACTCCTCTTCACTGTCTGTCAAATGCTCTCTGAAGAGAGATCCAAACTTGGATTGCTCATCAGAGATGTGAATGTGCCCATAAGGTCTTCTCACGCTGCCATGTCTGCACTGAACACAGGTAACAGTTGCAATTTAAAGTGATACTAAAGGCTTAACATCTTCTTTTTCAGTAATAAACATGTCTATACTTACCTGCTCTGTGCAGTGGTTTTACACAGAGTAGCCCCGATCCTCCTCTTTTGCAGGTTCCCTGCCGGCTCTCCTGGTCCCTCCAAGCAGCTTGCTATGGGGGCACCCAAGGAGGCACGTGTTAGAAAGTATCAAAGCTGCTTTTTTTTTTTTAATTATGTCTTTTATAAAATGTTTCATGACAAAAACACAACAAAATGTCATTTATATTCAGAATGCAAACTTTTCGCCTAAATTTCCCATTCCCACCTCCCCGTTTCTGGCTACATCACCCAACCCCCCCTTACAACTTACCCCGGTCCATATACCTCTTCCCATCTCTTACAAACAATCCAGTCCATACCTATAACCTTTCTCCTCAATCCTTACTTCCAACTCTTCCTTTTCTTACTATGCTTTCTTTCCTTCCAACCTTTCTTTTCCCTTTTCCTATTTCTACTACAGCCGTACAAAATATTCCCTTCAAAAGTGCCAATGCTTCTGATGTGTATGAGCCCTAAAGGTTCATTTATGAATGTGATGCTATCTGAAGGGTAATCTTCAGAGAATCACTCTTCAGAGGGCTTTTTAAAGGTGGTGAATAAGAAAAACTTAGCTCTCTGCAAGGGCACACAGAAAAGAATGTTTTTGTTTGTGCTCTGTTCAATCTTCCCTGTAGCTGTCACCTACATTGCAGCGGTGTGTGGAAATCATGCAATATTGCTGCATTTTTCTGCACCGCTCCCAAGGTGAACTGTGCGAAAACACCCGCAGCTGGGAGAATCTGATAGTGGGGTCATCGGTGTAGCGGGAGGACCATTCTCTACGTATGGCTCTCTTTTTTGTAATTGCCCCATCCCCCCCTTCCATTGCACCGATCACCCCTGACTGTCAATTCCTCCTGCTGCCTAGGCTTGCTGTGCACTCCCCTGGTCCCCCCTGCAGTGCTGCCAGTTTGCTTCCTCCCCTCTCCCCCTGCCTGCTGCAGGGGGGGGTGTTGGGACAGAGAACGGGGAAGGGGTTGATAAATATGTAATTTACTGCCCCCTTCCTTGTCTGCATGAACATGTAGAGTGATGCGTACTGGTCGCTCACTCTGTTCATTCATAAGTGAAGCATACTAATCTGTTTACTATGCTTCCATTTATAAACGAACAGGAGCTTCATTTATAAAGGGACTGGGGAATGTGTTCTGAGTCCCTTTCTCTGCCCCCCCCCCTTCACAAAAAACAACTAAAAAAAATAATAATGTAACAGTTTAAGAAAATAAATTAAAATGTGTAAAAAAAAAAAAAAAAAAAAAAGAAACTAAACTGTAAAAAACCATTGAAAAAGAGAAAAAATAATAAATGCAATCTCTGCCCACACACCTAAAGCATTGTGAAAAAAAAGTAAAAAGAAAATATTTATATAAAATAAATGACAAATGTGCAAAAAAAAATATTTGTAAAAAAAAAAAAAAATGTGAAGTGAGCAGTTTGTGTGTCTGGAGTCGCCTGTTGCTCTATAGGGACGCAGCAGCTGTATGAACACAGCTGCAGGTCCTAATCTGACAGGTGTGTGTGGCCCCCGAATGCACAGTGTTTGGGGCTGTACACGTGCATCCACACATCTGTTAAATTAGGACCTGCATCAGTGTTCATATAATAGGAAGAAGGGTCAGCCGTACACCGGAGGATAGATGAATGTAGTGTGTATTTATTGATCCATAGGACACACAAACCACCAGGACATGCATACAGGACCTGTTAATGCATTTCACACGATCTCATGCTTAATCATTATGATTAATGATTATTATGATTAAGTACAAGATCGTGTGAAACGCGTTAACAGGTCCTGTATTCATGTCCTGGTGTTTTGTGTGTCCTATGGATCAATAAATACACGCTATATTCATCTATCCTCCGGTGTGCGGCTGACCCCTAATCCTGTTGCATGGTGTGTGGTGGCGAGCCAGAGCCTGCACCTGTTGTGGATTGATCTGGATTGTTTACTTGAGCTGTATATCTCTGTTCTTTGGATTCAGTGTTCATATAGTTGCTGCATCCCCACAGCATAACATAGGATTCCTCCACACAGCTCCTGCTACATTAAAATAAATTGGTTCATGTTGTACAGGCCACAGTACCCATGTGAATGAGCCCCAAGACCTCATTCACACACAGAGCTTTGTTTTTTACCTCCGTACTGTTTATATCGTTTAGATTTAGCAGGAATTGTGTAAGTTGTGTCCACTAATAATGATTGTATTGAATTTTTTTTGTGAAAAGGAAATGATGACACAGGAAATAGCTTGCAGAAATAAAAGCATCTAAGTGCAATATGAGTTTATAAAATGTGCATAAAAGCACAGGTAAACGCACGTGATTCCATATAAGTTTTTATCTGCATTTTTAAATAGCACAGTCAGCAGGATGAACGAAAAAGGAACAGATTCCTCCATCCACACATTCGCGGTCAGTAGAGGAATCCTCCCTGCTTAGACAGTGGGGGTGATTTACTAAAAATGGAGGTGGAGCTGTGCATAGAAAACATTCAGCTTCCAGGTTTTAATATCAAAGCTTTAAATGACCAACCTGAAGTTAGAAGCTGATTGGCTACTGTGCACAGCTGCACCAGATTCTGAGGGCTCTAGTTTTAGTAAATCCTCCCTATTGTATTCTGACAGTAGCAGTGGCAGAATACACTGATCAGTGGCTGCAGTCATTGATCGAGAACTAGCTTGTTCTCTGGAAGCCAATCATTAGATCAACTTCTGTTGAGCGGGAGCTGCCACACATAGATCAAATTTTGGCTGATCCCAGCTAAACCGGCTGTATTTGAATCCATCTATGGGCAGCTTTAACAAGTATTTAACCCTTGAAGTGCAGTGTAATTTCCATAGTTGTGCTTTGATTAGCCAGGTCTGGTCAAAGAGAAGTATAGCATTTGCAAAAAAAACCCCAATATATACTCGCTTAGGTGGATGCAGCATCGATCCAATGTGCATCTGTTCCCCGCCACCTCTGCATTGAGAACTGAGCGATCAAAGACCATTGATGGGTCAGTTCTCCCCTCTGCTCTGAACACAGAGCCCTGACTGTCAGTCATCAGCTCTCTGTTCCGCCCCTCCAGGGCTCATTGCAGCACTGGTCTGTGGAGGGGGTGGCTCAGCCTCCTAGCAGCGCTGCGGAGTGGCTGACCAGTGCTGGTCCTGGCAACTGGGTGGTTCTCAAATGTAAATATGGGATTTTTCCCGAGCCTGGACCAGCTGAGTAACATTAACTGATAATGGGCTTTAGCCTCCCGTTGTCTGAAAATGGATCACAGGAGTGCAGAACGAATGGCACTTCTGTGATCCATAGGAGATGTATAGCCGAAAAAGCTTTGGCCATACTTCTTTCATTCTGTTTTCTAAATAATTCCAGAGGAAAAAGGGACATCCCAAAAGTGGTTGCAAACTCCCATCTGAGATAGTGCAAAAAAATGTTTTTACAGGAAATCTTGCACTGTTGCCCTTGAGAGTTATTGGAAGCAACAGGGTGACATTTCCATAAAACATGACTTTTGTAGCTGATTTGGGTGAACTGGTCCTTGAATTAAGTAAATATGCCACTCTCTGTTTTGGGTAGATTTAATTACTGACAGGGATATGACATGAGTAATTCCATTGTTTAAAGTGACAACTAGGAACTGTCTGAAGCCAATCCAATTTTTCCCTCTTGTTTTTGTCACCATCATTACTGTTTGTATTACTGACAAGTTACATTGCTAAAGAATTTCTTCATAAGCTGAACTTTCGCAAGACTACAAAGCATTTGCTGATGTGAGCCATTTAGTGGGATGCAGGAATTATCAAACAAGTCAGACATTCTTCATTGGAAAACAATAGTCAGCTTTTTCTGACCTCACAGACCACCTCCCCCCACCCAGCATCTAAAGCACATGACTAAAACATCCCATATATGATGCCATGTGCTGGATCTCAGAAAAAATCCAATTCTCCTCCGGTGACTTATAAAGTCCACAGTTGTGCTGTAATACAAAACCTGAGGGGCTAAAAGCTAAATACTATTACATGTAGTACAATTAAAAGATATTTTATAGTAAATGTATATGTGCAGAGATATTGTTGGGTCTTCTAGATGTTACAAATGTGTACTGTTAGAAATGAGTAAATCTTCACTGAAAACCTCTGCAGATATGTATATACAGGCGAAACTCCAAAAATTAGAATATCATGCAAAAGTTCATTTATTTCAGTAATGCAACTTAAAAGGTGAAACTAATATATGAGACTCATTACATGCAAAGCAAGATAGTTCAAGCCGTGATTTGTCATAATTGTAATGATTATGGCTTACAGCTCATGAAAACCCCAAATCCACAATCTCAGAAAATGAGAATATTGTGAAAAGGTGCAATATTCTAGGCTCAAAGTGTCCCACTCTAATCAGCTAATTAAGCCATAACACCTGCAAAGGGTTCCTGAGCCTTTAAATGGTCTCTCAGTCTTTAGTATACACTAGAAATGGATGGCAAAACATTTGTGTATCGATATAAAAAAAAAAAAGGAGAAACAGCAGTACACTGATCTTCCCAGTGAATGGCTCTGTCTGAGTGTGGGAAGGTGGGGGGGGGTCAAGGCCAAGTCTGATCATTGGCGGAGAACAGGCTGAGTTCCCACCATAGCTAGAGAACTGACCACGTTGTGCTCTCATGCCTAGTGTGGCCAGTTTTTAATAGGAAAGCAGAGAGACTGGCAAGAACACCAATCATTTCTCACAAAGGAAATAATACAAAAAGAATAGGATACTTTTTCATCCAAGTACATGGTACAGCAGGCACATACGGTATCAGGAGTATGAAATGTTGGGTTTGCATATTCTGTAACAGTCATCAAGCACATTACAATCTGACAGTGCAAGCTTTATAGAATCAACTTTAGATTTACCCAAACTGTAATATGAGGACCTACCTAATTTGTCAATCAATTTTTATCCAATGAGAAGCAGGCATTGGCACTGCCAATCAGTTTGTAATGTGTGTGGTGAGCTCAAGGCTGACCATACACTATACAGTCTGATTGTAAAATCTCTCCTTATTTAATACTAATAAAATGATCTTGTAGCTTTGTCTTCATATTATGTATTTTGGTAAAGCTAAAGTAGATTGTACAGAGGTTGTACAATCACAATGTAGAGTATATGACCAGTTTTAAAGGATAAGTTTACCTTTGGGGTGAGCAGTTTTAAAGGATAAGTTCACAGCTGGGTGAGCAGAGCCCTGCATGTTCACTTTTTATTAAAATTGTAACAGCGGGTACGGGGAAGAGATCTTTGGCTCGTTGTCACTAGAGGCGAAGGGTTTGAAGAGGCTGCAGCAGTGGGAACATGTTCCACCTGTTTTTAGGGTGGAATATGTAACATGTTCCCACTGCTGCAGCCTCTTCAAACCCTTCGCCTCTAGTGACAACGAGCCAAAGATCTCTTTCCCGTACCCGCTGTTACAATTTTAATAAAAAGTGAACATGCAGGGCTCTGCTCACCCAGCTGTGTCATTCATTTACAGAGTTCTGTGAATGGGAGAACTACAAGTACCGACAGCCTTTACTGTGCAATGAACTACCAGGCACTGCTGAGCCCATTACTTTTTCCTGTTATTGTGTAACTGCCTGCCCGTCCGAGGTACGAGCAGACAGCTTACACTGACAGTCTGCAGGAGTCCTGCATTACACCCCCAATCTGCTGATTGTGGGCGCAATGCTTTGCAGGCTGCTAATAAATATTAAAATAAATGCACATTTTTTTTAACATGCAAAAAGTGTGCATTTATATATATTTATTTATTTTTTACAAAGGTGAACTTATTCTTTAAATCTACCAACAATACCCTAGGTTCAAATCCAATGCATGTTTTCTGCTGCATTTTGCGGAAACGCATTACAGTCCATTTAACATGATTTCCTATGGGACAGGTTCACATGTTTTCCCCCGGTGCGTTTTTTGGAATGGGTCAGGGACTTTTTTTAACTCAAAACGTTGCATTTTTGGTTCTGTAGCCTTCAATGGGAATGCTGCAGAAAAGTATGTATTGCGTTTTTGATACATTTTTGATGCGTTTTGCATTTTAAATCTGCCCAGCAACAAAAAAAAAGAAAAAACGCAAAATGCATCAAAAACGCAATGCAGAAACGCCTCAAACGCAACCTGTATAGGTGTGAATCTAGACTAAGTGGTGGTGGGCAGTCCTTCCTTTTGGACTTTATTTATTTCAGGTACTTGTATAGCGCCGTCAATTTACGCAAGTTCTCCCACTTAGAAATCATGGAGGGGTCTGAAATTCACATTGTAGGTGCATTCCCACTCGAGACAGAATTAAAAAAAAAAATTCAGGAAATCACATTGTATGATTTTTAAAGAATTTATTTGTCTTGCACTGCTGAACATAAGTATTTGAACACCTGAGAAAATCAGTGTTAATATTTGGTACAGAAGCCTTTGTTTGCAATTACAGAGGTCAAACGTTTCCTGTAGTTCTTGACCAGGTTTGCACACACTGCAACAGGGATTTTGGCCCACTCCTCCACACAGATCTCCTCTACATCTGTCAGGTTTCGGGACTGTCGCTGAGCAACACGGAGTTTCAGCTCCCTCCAAAGACGTTCTATTGGATTTAGGTTTGGAGACTGGCTAGGCCACTCCAGAACCTTGATATGCTTCTTATGGAGCCACTCCTGGGTTATCCTGGCTGTGTGCTTCGGGTCGTTGTCATGTTGGAAGACCCAGCCACGACCCATCTTCAATGCTCTGACTGAGGGAAGGAGGTTGTTGCTCAAAATCTCACAATAAATGGCCCCATGTATTCTCTCCTTAATACAGTGCAGTCGTCCTGTCCCCTTCGCAGAAAAGCACCCCCAAAGCATGATGTTACCACTCCCATGCTTCACAGTAGGGATGGTGTTCTTGGGATGCAACTCATCCTTCTTTTTCCTCCAAACACGACAAGTGAAGTTTAGACCAAAAAGTTCTACTTTGGTCTCATCTGACCACATGACTTCTGGATCATCCAGATGGTCATTGGCAAACTTCATACGGGCCTGGACATGTGATGACTTGAGCAGGGGAACCTTCCGTGCAATGCATGATTTGAAACCATGACGGCGTAGTGTTCTACCGACAATGACCTTTGAAACTGTGGTCCCAGCTCTCTTCATATCATTGACCAGCTCCTCCCTTGTAGTTCTGGACTGATTCCTCACCTTTCTTATCAGTGATACCCCACGAGGTGAGATCTTGCATGGAGCCCCAGTCCGAGGGAGACTGACAGTCGTCTTTAGCCTCTTCCATTTTCTAACAATTGCTCCAACAGTTGATCTATTTTTACCAAGCTGCTTGGCAATTGCCCCGTAGCCCTTTCCAGCCTTGTGGAGGTCCACAATTTTGTATCTGGTGTCTTTTGACAGCTCTTTGGTCTTGCCCATGGTAGTAGTTGGAGTCTGACTGACTGTGGGGTGGACAGGTGTCTTTAAAGAGCTCAGACAGGTGCTACTAAGTTAGATTAACAAGTGGAGTAGAGGTGGACTTTTTAAAGGCACAGTAACAGGTCTTTGAGAGCCAGAATTCTTGCTGTTTCTTAGGTGTCCAAATACTTATGTTCAGCAGTGCAAGACAAATTCTTTAAAAATCATACAATGTGATTTCCTGAATTTTTTTTTTTTAATTCTGTCTCTCAGAGTGGGAATACACCTACAATGTGAATTTCAGACCCCTCCATGATTTCCAAGTGGGAGAACTTGCAAAATTGCAGGGTGTTCAAATACTTCTGTTCCTCACTGTATTGTACATTCACATCAGTCCCTAACCCTCAAAGGGTGTACATTCTAAGGTCCCTAACTCACATTCATACATACACATATTAGGGCCAATTTAGACCGGATCCAATTAACCTACCAGCATGTCTTTGGAGTGTGGCAGGAAACTGGAGTACCCTGAGGAAACCAATGCAGGCACAGGGAGAACATACAAACTCCAGGCAGGTGGTGTCATGGTTCGGATTCCAAGCAATGACCCCAGTACGGCCAGGCGGCAGTGCTAACCATTTAGCCACTGTGCTGCCCCACTTTGTGGTGCTCTCATAATAGAAACATAGAAAAGTGACGGCAGAAAAAGTCTGAGAGGTCCATCGAGTCTATCCGTTTTTGCCCACAGTATTCTGTGAATGGGAAAACTACAAGTCTCGGCAGGCTGTGCAGCTGTCAGCTTGTAGTTCTCAATGAATTACTACAGCGCAGTGGTAGTAATTGAGCCTTCCTATCAGTAGTATCTGCTTGCTCATACAGGATGTACGTGCAAGTAGATCTACTAACGGGTCAAGGGGAGACCTGCATGGCACCAGCGATCTGCTGATCACTGGTGAAATGCTTTGGAGGCTCAACAAGCAAAAAATAATAAAATATATATATTTTTTTTTAACCTGCAAAAAATTTGCATTTATTTTGTTACAGAAACAATTGAGTACTGTCCGTAATACTTTTTCTATTTGCACTAACATACAATATACTTTTATATTTTTTGTTAAAAAGGGAACTTATCCTTTTAAAAGCATTCTAGGCAACAGATTAAAACATAAAAGGGGAAATAGAGTCCACTTAAAATGGAAACAAGAAAAGCTCTATCAGCACTGTCAGTACTTTTTCCTAAAACAAAACATTTGCAGTTCTTTATGTACATTCATAATGCTTCAAGATTCGGTCCTGGTTATGTTAGACAGGCCTAGCCTCAGTGACCAATGCAGTGGTGTGGGGACGTGCAGGATGGTCTTCTTTGTGACCGGTAAACATCAAATATTGCACATTGGAACACTGCAGTTTTCCGGGTTCCTTAAGTGCCTTTGAAGAAGGTTTACACTAAAGCTTTACCAAGATAGCCCTCCATTAACATTTCCCAAACTTTGCTGTATATCTTTTTCTGGAATCCCCATAGCTTAAAGCGAGGCTCCACCCAAAAGGGGAAGAAGAATTGGCACCTTTGGTGAGCGTGGGGGGGGGGGGGTGATTCGGGAGTGCATACATGACTTTGACAGGTACCCGCTCCCACTTCCGCTCTGACTGCCTAGGCAATCGGAAGAGGAAATTCTCACTCCCACCCAACTATCAGAAGACTGTGGGACCATTCACAATGCATAGCGAGCACCCACGCTGCCACAGCCGGGTGCCCACAGTTAAGATGTCAGCGCCATGGACAGAGGGAGGCCAGTTGAATCCGGCTGAGGTGAGCACACCGCTGGATCGCAGGACAGGTGAGTGGCTATTTTTTTTAAAAGTCAGCAGCTAAAGTTTTTGTAGCTGCTGGCTTTTATTTTTTTAGTCAGTAGACTGGAGCTCTGCTTTACATGCACAGGTTTGTGTACACAAACTATATGCCGTACAAAGCAGATGGCTGTATGATCTTTAGTCACCTTGTGGGAACATTACCAGATACTGCAATTTCCTGACTATCCATCAAGCTCATCCATTTATAAATCTGTATGTTGACTTTGTATGATGTTCTCTGCATCTTTGCATCGTTTCTTCCCATAGGCCAGAACATGATTGTAGAATCGCTGACTTGTACTTAAACCTGCCATACGCCAATGGATGTGTAGGGCTGTTAGACTGTGAACTCCAGTAGCAGATAAGTACTGTGTAAAGAGATGAGTAATGTCATTGCTTTGTTGACATATCAACAATGATGTTCTGTATTTCTTATTGAAAGACAAAATATCAATAGTACAAGGCTTGTTTTACATCAGTTTAATGTACACCAATTTACATTTAAGACTATGCCAGATCATCTAATTTTCTGTAAATTTAACGACAAGACATGAAATAACAGTCATGCAGGTGCTCTGGGGATGCTCGAGAACCTAGTGATGTGAGGCGTGAAGGTCATAGAGTGCTTTATTCTTTTCATTGAGATTTCTTACTCTGGAGAGAATCACTGCAGGGATATGTCCCATTGTTAAGACCTGTGATGGCACATTACAGAGGTTGCTATTACAATTTCACTTAAAGGATAAGTTCACCTTTCGTAACATGTTACATCCATATTCAGGATGTAAAATGTTACGATCAGACCAGCCCCCGCTCCCCTTTTTGACAGTTAGCAGGGATCTTCTCCCCATTTGCTAGCTGTCAAATAAAAAAAAAAAAAAAAAAAACACGGCTCTGTGATAGTTAATTTATTCTTCGTGTCAGTATACCCGATTGCTCATACATCTTGTACGGGCAAGCAGATATACTGACAGATCTGCTGGAGTCCTGCATGGCACCAGCGATCTGCAGACAAAAATAATAAATGAACTTTTTTATACCTTCACAAAAATGTGCATTTATTATTTTTTACTAAAAAGTGAACTTATCCTTTAAAGCTGCAGTTCAGTTATGGCAGTTTTTCCAATTATATTGGAGAAAAAAAGGGACTTTTAAGATAATGGTCATACAGTATAATAAAATAGTAGTGTATTTAGAACATAAAAAATAGTAACTACTCAAGCCCGATATAACAAGACTCACACATAGTAAAATACTACACCATCATGCTTATATTCCCCATGTTGCCTGTTTATTATTTTAAATAATTGGAGCACTGTCTTCTGAAGATCCATTTATAGCATAATTGCAACATGGTCATGGAGGGTAAACAATAAATATGATACAAACCACCCATATGCAGTTATGTGGAGATCAGCATTAACAAGACAGGAACAAAGGGAGCTGCTGCCAAGGACCACAGGAGAACACTGTCCTAAAGATCTATGTTTTAAGCAGTGTAATCAGCTCTGAATAGTCTCCTGGAAATAAATGCCCAGAAGAGCATTTCAGACAAAGTGAATGGGTGTGAAACCTTATGTATTACAACCTCTCAGTCTCTCAGCAATGTAAAGCAAAACTGTAGTCTTTGTTATCCAACAGGCGTTTGTGATCCTAAGCATAGCAAAGCTCTTTGCCATGATTGATATCACTTGCTTGGGTAGTGTTCTCCTGTGGGACAGTGCCTACCCTTGATCCCATTCTGTTATCCACATGTAATAGATGGCTTTTATCATGTTTATTGCTTATTCACAATTATCCACCATTAACTCCTAAAGAAGTTGGAAATCAACGAAACGTATAGTTGATTGCTCATCTCTCTTCAGATGTTGCGATAATGCTATAAATGGATTTTTAGAAGGCAGTGTTCTAATTATTTTGAATAGGCAGGCAAATTAGTGAATATAAGCATTGTGGTGTGCACTTTACGATGTGTGAGCCTTGTTATGTCGGACTTGAGCATGTACTATTTTATGACCATTTAAGCTCCGATTCACACTAGAATGCGGTGCGGGAAATCTGCGACCTGTGGGCGTTTCCCACACCATGTTGAAAATGCAGTGCCCTTGCGGTCTGCAGTGGGTTTCAGTGCCATGTTAATGACAACCCAAATGCAGGTTGCAAACGCAGTGCATTTTCATGCACTGGATTACATGTTACAAAACAACTACTTTAGTGCAATGTGGTGCAATTGAGCACATACAGAATGAATGGGCTCAGATTGCACTACACAGAATCGCAAGTGAACTGCACAGGAATGCGGTGCGCTTCCTGTGTGATCATAGGCGATTCATAGCGTGAACCTAGGCTAAATAAAAACGACTATTTTTATTTTGCTGTATGCACTTTGACTGTTTCCGGTGCCTTAAAAAGCAGTAGTAAACTCCACTGGGATACTTGTACCTACAGGTAAGCTTATAATAAAATGAATTAAATAATTCACGTTTTGGATATATTCAGTGTTGCTCCAGCCGGTGACGTCACGGGTGCATGTTCTCTGAAGAAGCAGCAGACCCATGCCATTCCTTTCCAGCTCTGTGCTGTGGCCATGACTCCCATGTACATGTGCGGGAGTGACATTATCACGGCTCAGCCATTCAAGCGGAAGGAAGACTGGGTGAAGCTGGAAGCCTCTGCAGCACTGACAGGACTCCACTGGAGTGCTTCATTTCAAAGTAAGTATTTCATAATGTGCTAGTATGCAGTCCATACTAGCATCTTATGCTCTTAACTTGCAGGGAGATTTTTTTTTAATGTGAATCAGTTTACAGGGGATGCACGATTTGCATTGCCTGACGCCCAGGACATGTAGTTTTAGGTGCCGGGCAGGTAGTTTTTGTTTTACATTTAGCAGGCGGGCAAGCAGCAGGGCTTCTCAGATGGAAGCATTCGTGACGGCTGCACTGCTGCTTGATTACTTCCACACATTCCGAGAGTGCTCCAGGGGGCTTTGTCCCCTAAGTGATTTGAAAAAAAAAAAGAGAAGTAAAAATACATTTTTTTTATTGTGTTAAAAAAAAACCCCTTACACCCAAGCACATAAAACTCCCCCCCCCCCCCCCCCCCCCAAAAAAAAATTTTTTAGACTCCACCCCCAAAATTATCCTTTAACACAGCAAACATCGGAGGGTGATTTGGGTTGGCTGCTCAGCAGGTGCTGGTACTGAGCGCTCCAGTGTACAAGGGTAAGTTGTGTTTTTTTTTTTTTTCCCTCATTTGGGCCGGCTCTTCATTTGCTCTTTCAGCAGATGCGCTTCTGCTGAACATTAAGCCCTGGTTCACATGTTTGCGGTCATGCGGACCGCGTTTTGCACGGGCATGAGACTCCCGTGCCCTGGGACATGGTGGGAAGAAGTCCCTGCACTTCTTTGAAAACCACAGCCCGCACGGACGGTTGCAATTTCCAGTGTGGGCGGCGTGCCATTAAAATGAATTGCACCTGCCTGCGGGGTCCGCATTCTTCTGTGTGTGTGGTTTCGGCTGCACGGATTTTTGTGCGGATCCGCAGCGGCACCACCCTCACATATGTGAACCTAGTCTAGGAGAGCTTTTCCTGACGAGCACCCAATCAGTGCTTATCACTCTGCAAAGTCTTTCCCCTCCCTGCTAGTCCCCGGGTGCGGTGCTTGAGACACACAGGGAGGTGAGTAGGCGATAAGCAGTGCAATGTTAAAAATATTAAAAGTTTGTCACCATAAAGTCCATTTTTATTTTTAAAACAAACGAGATCCCTGTGCTCAAATCCCAAAAGCTAGTGCATGCATTTATCCATCCGGTGCTAAAGGGGTGTAACCACATAACACTAGAAATTCAGAAGAACCCTCTGCACAAAAGACAATGGGAGAGAGCTACAAGGTTGTATCTCTCCCCCACTTTGTCTTTTCCCTATGCTAGCATTGTGTCCACAGTAGCATTTGCGTAGGCAGGGCGGAGTAGGACTGGCCATAGAGGGATTACTTTGACGCAGTTGGCCAGCTTAAGCATGTATTGCAATATGTGTGAACTAAATATCCCTATTTATTGCATGGTCTGCTGGAAAGGGTATATACCAGTGTGCAGAGGGCCCTTCAGAATTTCTAGTTTTATTTTTAAAAGCCCCAGACATTCTTACATGTACCTCAGATTTAAATAGGGTTTTGGTTAAAATTTTTATTTTTTTTTTATCAGGACAAGTAGATTGTCATGAGGCATAAATAGATTGGGACCCCGATTTAATCATTGGACAAGTAGTTTTTTTTCAAAATTTCCACACCTCTGGTTTGCTACCACTTTAAAGATCCCTTACATTTTTCTTCTATATATTATTTATACTTGGGATGTTCGTACCATTAGACACATTGAATAATCCCAGGTCCATATACACTCTTTTTGGTCTATGGCAATATTTACACAGTTACATTGGTCCAGCTTGAACCATACCAGTGGGATCCCCATGGAAGGTGGAAATCCCTTTAGTAGGCACCACTACCAAAGTGATCTCTATTTGCTTCCGGGTCCTGGCTGTCTTGCTGCATTGTAAACACAGGAAGCCACTTGCTCGGCATTGCAGGACTTCTCCAGGACTTCCCCCATCCTCTGGAACTCCCTACCCCAATCCATCAGACTGTCACCTACCCTCCTCACCTTCAGGCGCACCCTGAAAACCCACCTCTTCAGGGAAGACTACCCCACCCTCACCTAACAACTGACGACCTCCACTCCTCCCACCACTCCATCCCCCACAACCATTTCCTCCTGTACCACTTTCCTCTCCCTCCTAGATTGTAAGCTTGAAAGAGCAGGGCCCTCGAACCCCTTGTGTATTGTATTGTTACTGTCTTGTCTCATGTTCTGTCCCCCTTGCTATTGTACAGTGCTGAGCAAACCCTTTGGCGCTATATAAATACTGTATAATAATAATAATGGGAGCCAATCGGAGCACATATTTTGCATTTTCTCAATGAATGCAAAGCCTTCTCTGTGGAGAGGAGGTGCGGTGACATCATGATCTCCTCCTCGTCCAATCAGCGATTACTTTGCATTCACTAGGAAAATGCTAAATTTTTTCTGACAGGCACCCTTGCCAGGCAAGTGACTTTCTGTGTTCAGTAAGCAGCAGGGCAACCATTGGCAAGGAAGCCGGAAGTTTGAAGCCAATGCAATGGCTGTTGTGTCAGTGCCCACCGTAGTGATTTCCAGCTTCGATGGAGATTCCACAGGTATAAGGTGAGCTAGACTAATGTAACTATATAAGAATTACTTAACCTAGACTGCAGCTTTAGGCTGGCAACACAACTTGGTGCGTGGAAAGTGTCGTCATTTCATCATCTCATCACTTTTGATGGGTATTGTAGGGTTTTTACGAATCAGTATGTTGATTGATTATAGGGGTGTGGAATGGTGGATAAATAGTTGACCTTGCTAAAAAAAAATGCAGTGCTGAGTGCAGAAGGATACAGTGTACATGTAAATAGTTGAGTTTCTGCTTGGGGTAATGTTTATCTTTTCTTACACATCTTCTTTAAGGAACTGCCTCCAGGTTGTGTTAAATAAATGTCATTGTCAGCAACACAGGCTCACTTAAGCGTGCAGGTGGCTACTGGAAGAACAGAGGCGTGACCAGCCTGCTCTAATACATATAGCGTGACATCCGTGAGATCACCTGTTTCCAGATTCTCCTTTTGTACAGGTGATGATTCATTACATCACAGTGAGAGGATTGTTCCAACTGTACTGGATTCATACTAGTTGACTATCAGCCTAGGTTCACGGATATGCAGTGTGGGAAACGCAGCGAATCATGTGCGTTTCCCCCACCACGTCTCAATCTCGCGATCTGCTGCCGGTGTCAATTAAAGGTTAACAACTCCCCAGAAATTTTTACGTCATCCACTCGCCTATACGCCCCAGCCAATCAGAGGAAGCCTTGTATTCATTGATTAAAATGTAAGGCTGAAGCAGATGGGAAGTCACATATACTGCTGCTGGAACACAACGCAGTTAACTGTATGTAGCTAATGCTGCTACAGCCCATGACGGCACACGCAGCGTCTGTTATGTAAAGGAAAAAGTTTGCGTAAGCTTTGCCAAAAGTCAGCTTAAAAATCCTATCTGTCTAAAGTGAAACTGTACTCTGTCCATGCAGGGTAAAACAGTGAGCTCACTCTTACTGCCACCCTCTCCAATTGTACAAAGTCATCTTCCTTTCCCTCCTGTGCCTCTGTGATTGGTTGCTGAAAGTGAGAAAAGGATACAACGCCCAAACTGCATAACAAGGACCTCCCCTACCCGTTAGATTGAACTAGGTGCCTAATCTACCAAGCACCAGCGCTGTCATTTAGGAGGAAGAAGAGTAAGTCACTGTTATCTATTCAACTTTAAAAAAGCTGGCATGATCTTCTACATATGTATGCATACCATACAGATACATCCTCTTTTATGAACACTGTAGGGGTTTATAGAAAGCTGAAATATGTTTTACCAATACATCTGTAATCGCTAGCACTGAGAAATAACTTGTTCTCACTAACAAAGGCATTTGTTTACTTCTCTTTCTCCAAGCATAACTGGTTCTGCTCACAGTTATTGGAGACTTTGTGTATGTATACTTGACATGTAGTCTTTGCCAGATAAGCTGAACAGGCTAACCAACCCTTTAATTCCAGTTAGCAGCAGCTATTGCTTGTCAGTTGTAAATCTGTCAGAATAGATTTGAAACCACAAAAACTAGCACAACATCTGTTATACTCTGACAGAGGGGTCAGCGCTACATCTGTTATATACTCTGCTGTCAGTTGAGGGGAATCAGCACTACATCTGGTATATACTCTGCTGTCGGAGGGATCAGCATTACATCTGTTATACACTGCTGTCAGTTGGGGGGAATCAGCGCTCCATCTCTTATACTCTGCTGTCGGGGGGAATCAGCGCTACATCTTATACTCTGCTGTCAGTTGAGGGGAATCAGCGCTACATCTGTTATACTCTGCTGTCAGTTGAGGGGAATCCGCACTACATCTGGTATATACTCTGCTGTCAGAGGGGTCAGCGCTACATCTGGTATATACTCTGCTGTCAGTTGGGGGGAATCAGCGCTACATCTGTTATACTCTGCTGTCAGTTGGAGGGATCAGCATTACATCTGTTATACACTGCTGTCAGTTGAGGGGAATCAGCGCTCCATCTCTTATACTCTGCTGTCAGTTGGGGGGAATCAGCGCTACATCTCTTATATACTCTGCTGTCAGTTGGGGGGAATCAGCGCTACATCTCTTATATACTCTGCTGTCAGTTGGGGGAAATCAGCGCTACATGTCTTATACTCTGCTACATGTTTATACTAAGGCATAATTATTTTATTGCTCTGGTAAGGGTATTTATTCCTTACTTTAATAGAAGTGAACACGGTTTTTCACTTGTGTGGCACAACGCATGATTCACTAATACACTTGCACTCTAATCAATGTAGAGGATTCACAAGTGTGTTCATTTGTGGAGTGCATTCACTTATAGTTTATTTTTGTAAAAAGGATAATGCACTATGTATTTTTTCTTTTCATTTTTCTTTGAGGTGATTTTGATCGTCCAAGCCTGTGGGAGGCTCTAATATTGAGATTACTGTGTGGGATAACATATAAGACAACTACAAACACTGGGGTTATAGTTTTGGACTTTGGATTTTTGGACATAATTTTAATTTTTGATTTTTTTTTTTTTTAATTTTGTATTTATATTGAGTGGCAATTTTTGATTATTTACAAAGAATAATGGACAAAAATGTCACTCTAGATGTGCACAGCTGGTAGAGACATCAACAAAAAGACTTGCAGCTGTAATTGCAGCGAAAGGTGGTTCTACAAAGTTTGGACTCCGGGGGGCTGTACACAAATGCACGGCACACTTTTCACATATTTGTAAAAAATTTTGAAAACCATTTATCATTTTCCACTTCACAATTATGTGCCAGTCTATTACATAAAATCCCAATAAAATACATTTGTTTTTGGTAGTAACATGACAAAATGTGAAACTCTTCAGGGGGTATGAATACTTTTTCAAGGCACTGTACCAAAACTGTAGCAGTTGTGTATAGTAACCAATCAGCTACTAGCTTTAGCAAAGCTTTGAAAATGAAAGCTGGAAGCTGATTGGTTGCAATGCACATCTGCTTCAGAATCTGTCTGCTCCAATCTTAGTAATTTCCTCACTTTGTGTTTAACAGCTTTTGGAGGAAGAGTATTTTCTAGTACAACCAAGTCTGTCATTCATTTGCCAATTCTGTGAAAATATAAAGTGGTAGTAGAATTTTTGATTGCTGTGGGACACAATGTGTACTTTGCTCAGGTATATTTTGTGCATGACCAAAATACATGTAAAGTTCACATCTTCTAGACAGATGCAAATCACTACACCTATAGGTAGATTCAGCATGTGGCTCAGTGTAATGGGCATCTCATGCTGGCTTTCTTCCAGATTGAATAGGGGAAAACTCCTGCTGAGATCTTGTCTGTAACTTTACTGTAACTGTAACTCTACTTGTATCTATGACCCCTGTCCTCATTTGGCTTAAGCTCCTCACCTCACTATTCCCTGCACACTTCTCTTTCAGAGTAAACAAGTAATCGCTCCAGAGCCCAAGAAGGAGACTCCACAGGAAACCTCAAGAGAAAATGGCCTCTTCCTGGATGATGATGACCAGGATATTTTTGCAGGTATACTGTTGAGTTTATTGCATATCCTCTGCAGTTTGTGGTCGCTGTGTTTAACAGTCTTTCATATCCTGCAGAATCTACCGTCAAGCTGTCAGTGGACAGTTCTCACAGTAGTCAGAAGGAGGAGCCGCAACTCACAACCCCTATGCTCATTGCAGCAGCCTCTGCACCCCCCAAGCAGAAGACCTATGAAGAGGTAATTTAGGTGCAGAAACAATAAAGCATGTTATTTAATGACATTTCCAGAACTTAATATGGTTCTAAAGCCTTAAAGTGGAGTTCCACTCACACTGTAAAAAAATAAGTCAGCAGCTACAAAAACTGTAGCTGCTGACTTTAAAAAAAAAACAGACACTCACCTGTCCCATGATCCCAAGCTGTCCTCCCCGCAGCCCGTTTCACCAGCCGTCTGGTGGTCCAGGCGCTGGCATCTTCAGTGTGGGCACCCGGGTGTGACAGCTTGCGGCTTCACAGCTGGGTGCCCACTGCGCATGTGCGAGTAGCGCTATGCTTCCTGAATGGCCATGTAGTCTTCTGGGACCTGTCACCTAGGTGATCGCAATGGAAGTGGGAGCGGGTACCTGTCAATTTCGTGTACCTTCTGCATTAAGGTGAAAAACCACCTGTGCTGCAGGAAAATCCCCTCCCCCACACACCCTCCCTTATCCTTACTTGAGCCCGATCTAATCCAGTGATGGGCATTAGAGCTGCTGTCTCCCTCCTTCCTGGGCAAAATGATAGAAGGAGCTATTGTCTTGCACAGCTTTCAGTCAAATGCTGCGCTGCCTCAGTGGGCCGAGCCACCTGCTCTTTGTCAATGGATGCAGACAGGGCAGCTCGGGAGCGAACCTACATGGGTGCCCCCTTGGAAAGCCGCTTTCCATAGAGGTACCCACTGAAGAGAAGGTGACAGGAGCGCCGGCAGGTGACCCTAGAGAGGACCAGGGCTGCTCTGTGCAAACACATTGCATAGAGCAGGTAAGTATAACATGTTTGTTGTAAAAAAAAAAAAAACGAAATAAAGCTTTTACGTTGCATTAAAGAGTCTGTGTTAGTTCCACCCCCTTTCAAGCTATCAATTAACCAACTCTAGTTTATTGCTTCAATATCATAGAAACAATCAAACATGCTGAAAAATCTGTAACTAATTTTGGGATTGTTAATAACAATATAGTGTAGCACAACAAACTACTATCTCATATAAAAAAATCAATAAACAATAATAAAAGTCCAGGTGGTCATCAATTCAAAAGGCCTACTGAGGAAGCACGAATCTGGGGCGTAACGTGTAATAGGTGGATGAAGCTGAGCCCTAGACATTTTGAATTGATGACCATCCAGGAGAACAGGGTGGTGAGCCATGTAACGAAATATACATTATATGCTGGATTGTTGCTTACATCTTGTAAGTGGTTTTAATCTGGGCACTAATAAATCATTTTAAAATAGAGAGCACTGTGGTTCCACTTTTCTGTTTTCAATAATACATATTATATGAGAGTGTCAGCTGGAGGAGTGTAAACTGTGGCAGTGTCAGGAGAGGAGCTGGAGGAAGACCACAGAGGGTGTACACAAGTGTGGCCATATGTTGAGCTCATAATGACTTATTGATGAGGTCATAAAGTGAGGTGAGCAGGTTTTTCACCTAATGGTGTTGGCACTAAAGAAGAGAGAAGATTTATTTTACACATTGCACAGTGGTGTTATAAGAGACTTTTTCATGGGACTTTAATTTATTGTTTTTGATTGATTTTTATGAGAGATTTGTTTTGTTACACTATATTGTTAATTTTGGTACAGGTGTTGTGAAGTCATTAACAGTGTTTTAGCAGCAACTATTTAGAGTAATATCATTTTATTACTTATGTATTATTTTAGGGTGCTTCGCTGATTGAATAGGGTTTGGATCTAATCTTGGGATTGTGTCCTCATGCAAAAGAATGTCATTTAAAAAAAAAAAAAAAAAGCAAGCAGGCACCTAGATGTGTCTCTAATACAATGCTTTTACATCTAAACATCAGGCCATAGTGACTGTCGAAGCTTCAACACTTCTAATAGTACCAAAGTTTGCTTGGCCCTCATGTTGCCCATTGAGGCTAGCCCATCATGGTGATCAATGTGTGGGGGACGGAGGTAGTGTTCAGAGCTTTGCCTTTAAAAGCCGCAATGCATTAGGCAATAAAGTAGGTTATTAGAGGCCAGTGCAGGTCTGTTCAGACACTTCTAGGTGTCTGCAATTTATACTTTTTTTTTTTCTTTTTATGACAGGGTCTCTTTCTAAGTTTATAATTGCATGTAAATTAAATAAATAATTGGTTTCTGGCTGTTCTCAGTTAGAAGAGGAAGAGCAAGAGGACCAGTTTGAGCTTAACATCAATATCACAGACCCTGAGAAGATTGGTGAGCGATCTTTCAGAATGACTAATTTTATTCTGTGTAATGTGTGGTAACCTCTTGTATCCTCCTGAGATGTCAGGCAAACTCACTGACTCATTCAGCAAGCACTTGGTAAACACAACTGCCTCTTTCATTATTTTGACATGTTTGTGCAGAGTTACCTTTTTTGCTTCAATCATTCTACATGTAAATGTTCTGAAAAATATATACATAAAAGCATACATATATATGAGAATACAATATTTTAGAGAATAATAGCCAGCAAGTCACAGCTAGTAAACAGCTCTATTAATATTTGTTTTATTGGTGTTTGATACTTGAAAAGATGACTGTGATCTTACTGTTGGATTGGTAGCCTATGATTGAGTAACAAATCAAATTTTATCCTCAGGTGATGGAATGAATGCGTATGTAGCTTATCAAGTTTCAACCCGGGTAAGCAGCAGAAATACGTATATAAATAAAAAAGTTCTCCAATGTAAATGTATTTCTACTCCAATATTCTCTTTGCAAAAGCGTAATTTTATTTTAAATAGTACAGTTCTTTATGGTTATGGCTTTTCTCAGATTGAGTATATGACCTGCGCTCCTTTTTTTTTTTTTTTTTTAATTCACCATTTTCAAATTATTCATAATTTTATATCCTTCACTATGTGAACATACCTTGTACTTTGTTTATTCGCACTGGTAGGCTGTGTTCCTCACTCACTGTGAAACTTTAGTCGTGAGGCCTAATGCACACAGGACGTTTTGCAAACTCTCCTAGAAGTCTTTCCTGCTGGCAACAGCGTTTTGGCAGGAAAAAAAAACTGATTCTTTTAAAAGTGTCTAAAGCTTTTAGGCACGTTTACCGGCGTCAAGAGTTTAATTCATTTCATTGGCCAGAATAATAATTTATCCTAGGTATTAAAATGAATAAACCCTCAAGTGTTGGTTTAGCAGTGTCAAGCATTTTCTTTGCCAGAACTCTGCTGCTCCTGGACACACTGGCAGTGGAGGTGTTTTTTTTTCTACTGCCTCTAAAAGCTGCTGTCACTAAATGCTGCTAAAAGCCTATGTGTGCATGAACACATAGGCTAACATTCAGGGGAGTTTTGAAAAAAGAAAAAAAAAAAACTGCCTGACGCCCTCAGAAAAAGCTGAAAAAATGTTCAGTGTGCATGAGGCCTCATGTGGACAATTGAGCCGTTTGTTGTTATTAATCTGGGTAAGCACATATGCTTATTTGACTTTCCTCTTAATTATGGTTTTCTTTCTTCTTTTTTTTTTTTTTACCTATTTCAGACCAATTTACCAATGTTCCGAAGCAAAAATTTTACTGTGAAGAGAAGGTTCAGTGACTTCCTGGGCCTGTACGAGAAGCTGTCAGAGAAGCATTCCCAGAATGGGTTCATTATCGCTCCACCTCCTGAGAAAAGCCTCATAGGTGGGTAGTGGGCATAGGAGAACATTGTGTTTGCAATAATAAGTTTTAGATGAAAATTACATTTTGTTTGTAACAATCCTATTCTATCATTGTGGTACTAAATCAGCAGCTCTAGAGTACGAAGTACTCCCAGGGAGACTTCAGAGTGCAGTAAAATGTTTGCAAACATCTCCCTCTAAAAGTGAAAGTCAGTTACGCATGGCCAGACAAAGCCCTACTGCCTCTGGGTAGGTGTTCTGGTTCACCAAAGGCCATATGATTGTTTTAAAGCTTAATTTGCAGCCAAAATCACAAACAGAAATACCAGAACAAGGGACATACAGTGGGGATCGAAAGTTTGGGCACCCCAGCTAAAAATTTGTATTAATGTGCATAAAGAAGCCAAGGAAAGATGGAAAAATCTCCAAAAGGCATCAAATTACAGATTAGACATTCTTATAATATGTCAACAAAAGTTAGATTTTATTGCCATCATTTACACTTTCAAAATAACAGAAAACAAAAAAATGGCATCTGCAAAAGTTTGGGCACCCTGCAGAATTTATAGCATGCACTGCCCCCTTTGCCAAGCTGAGACCTGCCAGTGTCATGGATTGTTCTCAATCATTGTCTGGGAAGACCAGGTGATGTCAATCTCAAAGGTTTTAAATGCCCAGACTCATCTGACCTTGCCCCAACAATCGGCACTATGGGTTCTTCTAAGCAGTTGTCTAGAAAACTGAAACTGAAAATAGTTGACGCTCACAAAGCTGGAGAAGGCTATAAGAAGATAGCAAAGCGTTTTCAGATGTCAATATCCTCTGTTCAGAATGTAATTAAGAAATGGCAGTCATTAGGAACAGTGGAAGTTAAAGCAAGATCTGGAAGACCAAGAAAAATATCAGACAGAACAGCTCACAGGATTGTGAGAAAAACAATTCAAAACCCACGTTTGACTGCATGATCCCTCCAGAAAGATCTGGCAGACACTGGAGTTGTGGTACACTATTCCACTATAAAGAGATACTTGTACAAATATGGTCTTCATGGAAGAGTCATCAGAAGAAAACCTCTTCTACGTCCTCACCACAAAAATCATCGTTTGAACTTTGCAAATGAACATATAGACAAGCCTGATGTATTTTGGAAACAAGTTCTGTGGACCGATGAGGTTAAAATTGAACTTTTTGGCCGGAATGAGCAAAGGTACGTTTGGAGAAGAAGGGGCACAGAATTTAATGAAAAGAACCTCTGTCCAACTGTTAAGCATGGGGTTGGATCAATCATGCTTTGGGGTTGTGTTGCAGCCAGTGGCACAGGGAACATCTCACGAGTAGAAGGAAAAATGGATTCAATAAAATTTCAGCAAATTTTGGATGGTAACTTTATGCCATCTGTGAAAAAGCTAAAGTTAAAGAGAGGATGGCTTCTACAAATGGATAATGATCCTAAACACACCTCGAAATCCACGGGGGATTACATCAAGAGGCGTAAACTGAAGGTTTTGCCATGGCCTTCACAATCTCCTGACCTCAACATAATTGAAAATCTATGGATAGACCTTAAAAGAGCAGTGCGTGACAGACAGCCCAGAAATCTCAAAGAACTGGAAGACTTTTGTAAGGAAGAATGGGCAAAGATACCTCAAACAAGAATTGAAAGACTCTTGGCTGGCTACAAAAAGCGTTTACAAGCTGTGATATTGCCAAAGTGGGCAGTACAAGATATTAACTCTGCAGGGTGCCCAAACTTTTGCAGACACCATTTTTTTGTTTTCTGTTATTTTGAAAGTGTAAATGATGGAAATACAATCTAACTTTTGTTGACATATATTATAAGAATGTCTAATCTGTAATTTGATGCCTTTTGGAGATTTTTCCATCTTTCCTTGGCTTCTTTATGCACATTAATACAAATTTTTAGCTGGGGTGCCCAAACTTTCGATCCCCACTGTAACTTAGTCAGTAGGATGTGTCCCTTGTGCTGATTCTATTTCTGTTAGTAAAAACCCTCCATTGTGAAAGAATGGGTCGCTCTCAGGTGTTTCGTTACACTATATTGTTAATTTTGGTACAGGTTCTGTGTTACATGTGTAGTATAAGCAATGTGATGTTGTAGCAATTGTAGTAAGCAATGAGTAAACATAGTATGTAATCTGTGTATTTATCACATGAGCGGTGTAAGCGTGTACAGGTAGATATATTGGTGTAAAATTATTAGGTATATGCAATATGGAGGTAGTGAAATTATTAGAAATGCCGCATTTACTACTGTATGTGAACAATATATTCTAGACTGGAAACACTAACTCTTCAGCACCTCAAAGGGGTCAGTGCCAGGAAGAAACCAGGGAATCGGATGTATTGATGGCCTTGGAATAGAATCTTGGTGATGCAGCCCTCCTCAGGCTGGGAGATCAAACCAAAACTGGAAAAGAAGCACACAGGTGGCGCAAACACCTAGCGCATTATCCAAGGTTTATTAAAATTGTTAAAAACAGAAAACATACTCACAAAATAAGATGCATATAAAGCCACAGGGATGGCCCAACGTGATGGCAGTGTGTCTGACTGGTGGTGAGGTCAGCCTTACTGACACGTTTCGAGCTCAGAGAGCAATGGAGGAGTCTTGCTATAGGCGGCACTTGTTGCATTCATATATATTAGGGCATTAACCTTTGTTGGCTCCAGCTCTGAGGAAGGGGACACGTCAGCAGGCCGACCTCACCACCACTCAGACACTCTGCCTTCATGTTTGGCCATCCCTGTGGCTTTAATAAACCTTGGATAATGCGCTAGGTGTTTGCGCCACCTGTGTGCTTCTTTTCCAACAATTTATTCTACCCTTTGTTAAGCAATCTTTGTTAAGAAATACTGCTACAGGGCCGCATGGGTGTGCAAAATCACGTGTGTGTGTGTGTGTGTGTGTGTATGTATGTATATATATATATATATATATATATATATATATATATATATATATATATATGTGGTTTTGCATTTCCGGGTAGGGGGCGTGCTGTCGATCACCGGGTCCAGGCCAGTAAGTGAGCGGCACCCGGTGATTGGCGAGCATCGCCGACAGGGAGGAGAACTGTTTGTAAACAAAACTGTTCTCCCCGTCAGCTCGTACACACTGCTTTGGATGGCTGTGCACAGCACAGCCATCCAAAGCAGTGTGCTTACAGAGACACACTTTGATTGCCCTTTGTTAACCCCTTCCTGCTCATTGCCATTAGTACAGTGCCAGTGCCTTTTTTTTTTTTTTTTAGCACTGATCACTGTATTGGTGTCACTGGGGATGTCAGGGACACAAAATAAGTTCCCACCAGTGTCAGAATACCCGCCGCAGTCCCGCTATAAGTTGCTGATCGCC
The DNA here is from genome assembly GCF_062004578.1 of Staurois parvus. Lineage (NCBI taxonomy): Eukaryota > Metazoa > Chordata > Amphibia > Anura > Ranidae > Staurois > Staurois parvus. The sequence continues at coordinate 2,997,905 of NW_028319601.1, read as the reverse complement.
GCCATTACTAGTAAAAAATAAAAAATCCCAGTATATATAACGCCATTTGTAAATGCTATAACTTTCACGTAAACCAGCTAATTTTGACGTGTTGGGATTTTTTTTTTTTAGCAAAGACATGGAGCAGAATACATTTTGGCCTAAATTTGACGAAATTAGATTTTTTTTTTTTTTTTTTTATCTTTTACTGGACATGTTTCATGTTTAATAGCAACAAGTCAAAAATATTGTTTTGTTTTTTTCTGAAAATTGTCAAGTCTTGTCTTTTTTTTTTTTTTAACCATTAGCCGCCCGGCCTATAGCTGTTTGGCGGCATTAAAAGCACTTTAGCTTTCCGGGTGCACGCCATTTGGCGTGCTCCCGCACATGCGCGGTTGCAGAGCCATGCAGCGGCGCGATCTGTCACCGGCCGTGTACCTCGGACACGGCCGATGACAGATCTGAGTACCGGCTCCCGTTGCCGGTACCATGTGACCTGCTGTGACCAATCACAGCAGGTCACATGACAGTTGTATACAATGAATGGCTTCATTCATGCCATCCATTGTATACTAGTGCCTAGCTGTGAATGGTCACAGCAGGTCACATGCACATGTCATGTGATTAGCTGTGGCCAAATCACAGCTAAGCACAAAAAAAACCAAAAAAAAAAACCTGAATGAATCGATTTCATTCAGGTAAATGCTTGCTTATAGCAAAGTAATTCTTTGCTATAAGCAAATTGTGTAAAGTAAAAAAAAAAAAAAAAAATACTGATCACTTCCCCAAAGTAGTACAATGTTACTATGGTAACATTGTACTACTTTGGTCATAGTAAAATCTTAAAAAAAAATCTTAAAAAAAAATGAAATAAAAAAAATAAAATAAAAATATATATATTTTTTTTCATACTGTCACCAGTCAGTGTCCCTGTTCACCGCCATGCCAGTTATATGATGACGCTGTACTGCACTGGTGACAATATGTAAAAAAAAAAAAATAGTGAAAATAATTGTTTTCATTTTTTTCATTTTCCGAAAAATTATGACAAAAAAAATAAAACTTCAGAAAACTCGCCATTCCTCTTATGAAGTACGTCCGACTGTCTACTCTGCAAAAAGGGGTCATTTGGAGGATATCTGTACTATTCTGACATTCTTGGACCTCAAGAAATTAGATTGGCCGTCAGTACTTCAGGATTGATCAATTTTCAGATCTATACCATAGTTCAGTGATGGCGAACCTTTTTGAGCCCGAGTGCCCAAACTGCAACCCAAAACCAACTTATTTCTTTCAAAGTGCCAACACTGCAATGAAACCTGAATATCGAGCTTTTGGTTTAGAAAAAACAACTCGTACAGTAGTGCAAACTAATTAACAGTACAGGGATGACCAGAGACTGCGGACACAGTACAGGGATGACCAGAGACTGCGGACACAGTACAGGGATGACCAGAGACTGCGGACACAGTACAGGGATGACCAGAGACTGTGGACACAGTACAGGGATGACCAGAGACTGCGGACACAGTACAGGGATGACCAGAGACTGCGGACACAGTACAGGGATGACCAGAGACTGCGGACACAGTACAGGGATGACCAGAGACTGCGGACACAGTACAGGGATGACCAGAGACTGCGGACACAGTACAGGGATGACCAGAGACTGCGGACACAGTACAGGGATGACCAGAGACTGCGGACACAGTACAGGGATGACCAGAGACTGCGGACACAGTACAGGGATGACCAGAGACTGCGGACACAGTACAGGGATGACCAGAGACTGCGGACACAGTACAGGGATGACCAGAGACTGCGGACACAGTACAGGGATGACCAGAGACTGCGGACACAGTACAGGGATGACCAGAGACTGCGGACACAGTACAGGGATGACCAGAGACTGCGGACACAGTACAGGGATGACCAGAGACTGCGGACACAGTACAGGGATGACCAGAGACTGCGGACACAGTACAGGGATGACCAGAGACTGCGGACACAGCACAGGAGATGACCAGAGACTGGGGACACAGCACAGGAGATGACCAGAGACTGGGGACACAGCACAGGAGATGACCAGAGACTGGGGACACAGCACAGGGATGCCCAGAGACTGGGGACACAGCACGGGGATGCCCAGAGACTGGGGACACAGCACGGGGATGCCCAGAGACTGGGGACACAGCACAGGAGATGACCAGAGACTGGGGACACAGCACGGGGATGACCAGAGACTGGGGACACAGCACGGGGATGACCAGAGACTGGGGACACAGCACGGGGATGACCAGAGACTGGGGACACAGCACGGGGATGACCAGAGACTGGGGACACAGCACGGGGATGACCAGAGACTGGGGACACAGCACGGGGATGACCAGAGACTGGGGACACAGCACGGGGATGACTGCTGACCTTTGGGGAGGGAGGGGGAGCGGGTACCTGAATTTGACAGGTACCCGCTCTTACTTCCGCAGAGTTTTTTTTTTTTATCTTACCTGTTCCTCGATCCAGCTGCTCGCTGTCTTCCCGGCTTCTGTAGTGTGGGCGCTCGTCGGACAGCCGGATGCCCAGTGCGCATGCGCGAGAAGCGCTGCGCTTTGTGATTGGTCCGGCGGCTTCTGGGATCTGTCATGTGTCCCAGGTACCGCCTTACCATTCACAAGGAGCACTGCTTCTTGTGCATGCGCACTTGGGACCCGGCTGTCACGCACACTACAGCCGGGAAGACAGCGCGCCGCTGGATTCTCCTGGCGTGCCCACAGATAAGGCTCGGCGTGCCGGCTGTGGCACGCGTGCCACGGGTTCGCCACCACTGCCATAGTTTGTGAACTCTATAACTTTCCTACAAACTAAATAATACATCCTAATTTGGGTTATTTTCACCAAAGACATGTAGCAGAATACATCTCGGCCTAAATTTATGAAGAACAATTATTTATTTGTAAACTTTTATAACAGAAACAAAGAAAAACGTGTGTTTTTTTTTCAAAATGTTTGGTCTTTTTTTGTTAATTTAGCAAAAAATAAAAACCCCGGCGGTGATTAAATACCACCAAAAGAAAGCTCTAGTTGTGTGAAGAAAATGATAAAATTTTAGTTTGGGTACAATGTTGTATGACCGCGCAATTGTCATTCAAAGTGTGAGAGCGCTGAAACGTGAAAAATGGCCTGGGCAGGAAGGTGTAAAATTGCCCGGTATTGAAATGGTTAATAACGCACAAAATAAATAACACACAGGCGATCAAATACCACTGAAAGAGAGCTCAATTTGTGAACAAAAAATTAGGACATAAATTTCATTTGAGTGCAGCATTGCATGACCACGCAATTGTCAAAGTAACGCAGCACCATAATGCAAAAAATGGCCTGGTCAGGAAGGGGGATAAATCCACAGGAGGGCAAGTGCTTAAAGGACTTTTGTTTACATTAATAAGGTATTTATTGTTTACACTTAGTACCTTGAATATATCACTAATCTATGCACATATTTTGTATGTATATTTTTAGCACTGGATATTAAGATGATCTATTACAGATTTAGCCATTTGCATGATTCACATGTGTGAACTTCCTCTGTTATAGTGTATTATGCATTTATTCAGGTATGACTAAAGTGAAAGTTGGGAAAGAGGATTCCTCTTCAGCTGAGTTTTTGGAGCGAAGACGAGCTGCTCTGGAGAGGTAAGAAACCTAATAACAAGAATTATAGAATAGTGACATCCTTTTTTTTTTTTTTCTTTTTTTAAATAAAGATATTTTTATTGAGTTTTACAACACATAGAAAACATCCCAGAAGGGCCAAGCAAAACTCAGATTACATACAGTGAAGTATATAATATAGAATATCCAGTATAGCAAATTTGGTGCTATCAAAAACAGTGATGTCAAAAAATTATACAGTTAAGGACTGTGAAAAATCAGGTTCCTGGATCTACAGAGGTAGCCTTATGAGTATTGTCTATTCAGCGGCCCCATACATTCTCAAAAAGTCAAGGTCGTTTAGGGAGCTTATAGGTTAGCCTAAACTAGGGGAGATTACTACTTACCATAGTCTTCCAAGCTTCGAGTGACAGAGGAGGGGCACCTTTCCAAGACATAAGGATTTCTTTACATAAAAAGTATTCGTAGCAGCTGTTTATTATACTTGGAAAGAGGTAAATCTCCAAAGATGCCCAAAAGGCAATTCTTAGAGTGAAGGATACTGGGCAGTCGCAAAGTGGAGAGAAAAGTATTTACTTTCGACCAGAAAGCAGAGACAATGGGGCAATTCCATAGGCAATGGAGGAAATCAGTATTTACACCACAGCCCCAGAAGCAAACTGGTGAACAATGTAGGGCCCAGTCTATGCAATCTGGCAGGAGTGAAGTAACTATGGTGAAACAATTTTATCTGAATTTTGAGGCTATAACCATTTATTATAGTAGTGTTCAAATTCAGACCAATCAAGCAGAATATCTGGCGAAGTCCATTTAATCTGGGCCTGTGCATATCTAGGATGAGCCTTCGCACACAGTGCCAGGTAATGGTCAGAAATCCGCCTGTTGGGGCCTGAAGAGCGAAGCAGCTTCTATAAAGGAGACACACAGGTGGGATTAGTTAAAGTGGAACTTTACCCATAACAACTTGATAAAAAAAAATGTTCTTTAGCAAAGAATATACATTCCACATTAATAATTATGCTACCAAAATTAGTGTGTGCTGTAAATTGTCCAGTTTCTTCTTGCTGCCTTTTTGCTGAAGTCTAGTGCCCCAGTAAATCATAAAAGGGAAATAAACCCATCAATTTAACAGTTTAAAAAAAACACAATCCTGGCATTCCAGGATTGTAACTCACATTTGCTTGTGTCCTCAACCAAACTGTCAAACCATCAAATGGCTGGTTTCATAACTGATCACATGTACAACACCATGGCAATTGCAGATCAAACAGAAGCAGCTTCCTTGGCTGTAAAGGATAGGAGAGTTTATTTCCGCTTTAAGGCTGTCTGCAGTTTGGTCTCACAAATTTGGAAGTGCCTAAAAATGCCTAAAATGCAGAGTAACTGAGCATGTGCAGAACAGGGTGAGGCAGTGTTTTACTGGATTTTAAACAGTATAGACACTTAATTTGTAATGTTTTACATAGCTATACCTGCAAAAGGTGCTTGGCTATATCTAGCAGGACTTGATTTTCTGACTAAAGTTCCACGTTAAAGGGGCCCAATTTTTTCTGAACAGCATGCCTAAGTTGATAAAACAAATGGGTATAAGGAAAATGAAAATCAGCTTGTAGTTGAGAGAATATTTTAAACGTTCGGCCTGCATAGAGTTGATGTAGATAATTAACGCCTCTAGCAGATCAGCGTCTAGAGTCCAGGATAGAAAAAAGCGCTGGAAGAGCAGATTATGCCAAAGTGGAGTATTCAGGGAGATATGCCAAATAGATTTCTGCAGGCGGTTTTTAATTTTAGACAAAAGTGTAAGGGAAGTACGAAGAACTGTAGTGCCCATGGGGGTGGGAACCTCATGTCTATATGCCAGATTATGTAACATTTTATATAAGGAGACAATAGTTGCCTCCACTTTTGTATAGGCTGGAGAAGGGACCAGCCAGTCACTTATGTACACTAATTAGAAAGCTAAATAGTAGTAGTAGAAGTCTGGAAGGGCCAGGCTGACCATATGAGTAGGAAGTTTAAGAATCTCCTGGGCTACTCTGGGATGCTTTCTTTGCCACAAAAAGTCCCGGCAAATAGAATCTAGCTGTTTAAAAACAATCATAGGGATTTTACACTGGAAGTTAGCCCCCGCATAAAGAAACTTAGGGAGGAAAATCATTTTGAGAAGGTTGACCCTGAGTAACATCTATTTCTTGGTCACAGGGAAAAGAGTCCCTTGGAGACCCACACTTAGAAGTTGTCACACTGATGGATTATATATAAACCCTCATTTGTTCTCCCACAGGTACCTGCAGAGAATTGTCGCCCACCCAACACTATTACAAGACCCGGATGTTCGTGAATTTTTAGAAAAGGATGAGGTAAATTTTTATTAGCCTAGGAATTCTTAGTGGAGAGATATCTGAAGAATGTGTGTTGCAAGAGAAAAAAAAAAACCAAGTGATGTTTTCCTCTTTTAGCTTCCTCGTGCTGTCAGCACTCAGGCTCTGAGTGGAGCTGGACTCCTCAAGATGTTCAATAGAGCTACTGATGCTGTCAACAAAATGACCATCAAGATGAATGAATCTGATGTTGTGAGTACCAAATTAGTCCTTTTTTAGACATTTTTTTTCCTGACTGATTTGCAGTAAGATTTAAGATACATTTATCCTTTGTATACGGTCAAACAAAAGCAGAACGTAGTTATTCCTATGTCTTACCTTCACTTTTCTATTAGACTGTACATTCTTAGTAGCAGTTTTCTCCAATTCTCTAGAATCAAGAACCCTAAATTCCTTCCAGAAAAAAAGAGTGAAAAATAATTAGTGTAATAATGGCTTCACTGCCTTGTTTTTCAGACCGTGCATTATAACACTTGTATAGACAGTAAGCAAGCTGTTCCTAACCTTTATTAAAAATAGTCATGTTTGCTCACTGTTTACTATAGAAAAAGTACAGATTCAAAATGTATATTCACCCAAGAACAAACATGTAATATATTGTAGCTTACCAGCCCTTCTGCATGGTGGCTGCATTACTTTTCTTTTCCATTCCATTTTGTTTCCTTTATGTCCGTGGGTGACCATGAACTTCTTGTCCTTGGGTGATCATGCTCACATGTTACTGTATCAATTGTGAAGCAGCACTGTCACCTATTTTGGACTACGGAACACCTCCCACTATCTTATCTCCATACCAAAAGGGAGGTGGGTGTTCTGTGTTTCATACTTGAACTGAGGCTGACAAGAGTGCTTGAGATAATGCTGCACTGTGCACAGGACAGCCCTGGATTTCTGGCAGGATCAGCAGGTTTTTTTACACTTGCAGATAATACTAAAATGCTTTTAATTTTTTTAATATTTACCAGACCAAAAAGGAGTTTTTTTGTTTTTTTTTTCATATTTAGGCTTTATTCTCAGTTTCATAGGCCCTCTCTGAAGAGGTCTTTGTGCCTGGGGAATGTTAAGGAGTTCCTTGCAGCTGCCTGCAGCCATCCTGTCTAAATCAGTGATGCACTGAGAGACACTATGTCTGTTTGGATCTTAGAGCACATGTCAGCATTTACATCTGTACAGAGATGGACACAACTCTGGACACAAGCAGCTGTACAGCCACTGCTTCTCTCATCGTTTTATTGATTTTCACATATTCGCTGCACAGAACACCTGTCATTTTCGGGATCCAGAAGGTCTCTCTCTCCTCATTGGCTGAGACACAGCAATCACTTTAAACATTACAGATAGAACTTTGCTATTCTACTTTTTAGAAAAACTGCCTGTCAAACAAAAATTGCTGCATTTTCTTTTTTTGCAGCACAGTAGGTAATTAAAAGGAGATTTTCCCTAAATTAGGGGAATTTCCATCTTAGACAGTTGTCACCTGAACTTATTTCAAGATTGGAAGCTTTACCCTTACTTCTTGCTCCAGTGACAACTCTAACATTTTGGATCAATTTCTGCCTTGGTGACAGTTATCACCAGGACAAATGAAGGGATGAATTTCCCCATTGGGGATGCATACTAGAATAAAAAGATGACTGAGCACCTAGGAAAAAAAAAAAAATGTTTGCCTTTTTAAGTACACTTTTAGGCACTGTGGGGCATTAACACACTTATACACAGACTAAAACTATTCACTTGGCTGAAAAAAATCTAAATCTAAATACTTTTACAGTAAGAGTGTTCAAGCACCCAGGTATATTATTGCTTTGCTAACTTTCATTCACAACAACAAGGTAAATGGAGCTTATTTACCTATTCTATTTCCCTTGTGCTAAATATAGTAGAGGCTCGGGTTTGTAACACTGAGGATGTTTAATGTGTTCATGCTAATGATTTTTTTTTTTTTTTTTTTTTTTTTACTTTTGACCATTCTTTAAAGCCCAACTCCAGGCAAAAACAATTTTTTTTTTTTTTTTTTTTCCCCCATGCAGTGGGGCTGTGCCCACACTGCACGGGTCAACTGCTCTTTTTGACTAAGGGTGAAGAGAGAGCTTATTCTTACCTGATCTATCGTTCCACTGGAAAACTGTGCTCCCTGCGGTCCAGCGGTGGACTGGTCCTGGTCTATGGAACCTGCTCTGGGCTTTATGATGTCAGGAACCACCCACAACTTAAGAATGATGGAGCGTGAGGGTGCTGCAACCAGTTTTGTGTTGGGACGGTCCGAGAATTAGGTAAGCATATCTCCTTTTTCCTCACCCCTAAACAAAAATGAGCAGTTAGGCCATGCAGTGCGGGCACAGCACTACTGCCTGGGAAAACTTTTTTTTTTCTTTCTTTTTGCCCAGAGATGGAGTTAAAAACTTTCATTGAATTGAATGTTTCCTTTAGTGGTTTGAGGACAAATTTCAAGAGGTGGAATGTGAGGAGCAGCATCTGCGGAAACTACATGCAGTGGTGGAGACTCTAGTAAATCACAGAAAAGGTAATTTTATATTTAAAAAATTTAGTGTTTTCTATTCAATATCCAACAAGTAAGCATAAGAAAGAGGAACCTGTACTACAGACTGAAATCTGTATTTGTGCTCTACAGCTCTTGGGGCTCCTGGAGATCCTCTTCAGGACTGCAAAAGCAACCTGTAAGCACGTTAAAGCTGAGCTAAAGTTTTCAGCGTTCCTTGTCCCTCGACAGTGCCGGCTTTTTCTGCTGGGTGCCAGGCCATGTCGGCGAAGTAAGCTGAGCTGCACATTCACAGCTCAGTTTACATGCCAGGGAATGCTGTGAGCAGGCAGATTGGTGTATTTTGTTGCAGAAGAGACATTGCATGTATTTTTTTGCAATTATTATTATACGGTATTTATAAAGCGCCAACAGTTCGCTCAGCGCTGTACATTACAATGCGAGATAGAACATACGACAGTACAATAACAATACAATGCGATACACGAGGGGTTCGAGTGCCCTGCTCCTTGGAGCTTACAATCTAGGAGGGAGGAGATAGTGGTACAGGAGGAAATAGCTGTGGGGGATGGAGTGGTAGGAAGAGTGGAGGAGGTCAGGAATTAGCAGGGGGTGGGGTAGGCTTCCCTGAAGAGGTGGGTTTTCAGGGTGCGCCTAAAGGAGAGGAGAGTAGGTAATAGTCTGATGGATTGGGGTAGGGAGTTCCAGAGTATGGGTGACGCTCTGGAGAAGTCCTGGAGCCTGTTTGCTTGCTGTTTGACAGCTGAAGTTTAATTCAGCTTTAAGAGGTCTGCTGTTATTTGTCAGGTGCTGTTTCCTTGGAAAATGAAGATCTTCAACAGCACATCTTAGTGTAGTGGTGATCTTGTTGTTAGTTCACATAGAGCAACAAGCATCACAAACCTTTGTTCTGGGACCTCACAGGATCCCCTTTTCAAGGCATGTGATGCACTAACATGTGGCACAGGGCTTTAATAGTGCCAACAAACTATCAGAAACAAACACAAGTACAAAGCCTTTGAAGTCCGAATCCGGTGCAGTTTGCCAACATTTGGCAGAGTACAGGTTGCCTTTAACTCTGTCTTCCTGCCAGGCCTTGCTTTCCATTTTTCACCTGATGTGACAAGGCCATTTTTGCAATTTTCACAGTTTTTCACTTACAACTTTTGAAGGTTTGTAAATGCCCCAAACCATGTTTTTTGAACGTGCAGGTCCCATACAACAGGGGTCTCCAAACTTTCTAAAGAAATGCCAGTTTACCGTCCTTCAGGCTTTATAGGGGTTGGACTGTGCCCAGTTGAAGTAAACAATGCCCAGTTTTTTGTATCGGGGAGAAATAGTTGGTGTCGTTGGAAGCGATAGTGCCCCATTTTTGTTGTCCATGTCAGGAATTATGCTCTGTCAGTGGCAGGAATTATGCCTTGTTGTTACTGCTGTGTCAGGAATTATGCCCCATCATTGGTGTCAGTGGCAGGAATTATGCCCCAATGTTGGTGTCAGTGGCAGAAATAATAACTCAAGGGCCAGTTAAAGGCAAGCAAAGGACCGCAGTTTGGCAACCACTACCCTAGAATTAAAAGATGGTACTATTGATTTTGTAGTAGCTACAATGTGACGTAGTGAGTGTACAGCTTGTATAACAGTGTAAATTTGCTGTCCCCTGAAAATAACTCAACACACAGCCACTAATGTCTAAACCACTGGCAACAAAAGTGAGGACACCCCTAAGTGAAAATGTCCAAATTGGGCCCAATTAGCCATTTTCCCTCCCCAGTGTCATGTGATTTGTTAGTGTTACAAGGTCTCAGGTGTGAATGGGAAGCAGGGGTGTTAGATTTGGTGTTATCACTCTCACTCTCATACTGGTCACTGGAAGTTCAACATGGCACCTCATGGCAAAGAACTTTGAGGATCTGCAAAAAAAATTGTTGCTTTACATAAAGATGGCCTAGGCTATATGAAGATTGCCAAGACCCTGAAATTGAGCTGCAGCACAGTGGCCTAGACCATACAGCAGTTTAACAGGACAGGTTCCACTCAGAACAGGCCTCGTCATGGTCGACCAAAGAGGTTGAGTGCACGTGCTCAGCGTCATATCCAGAGGCTGTCTTTGGGAAATAGACGTATGAGTGCTGCCAGCATTGCTGCAGAGGTTGAAGGGGTGAGGGGGTCAGCCTGTCAGAGCTCAGACCATACGCCACACACTGCATCAAATTGGTCTGCATGGCTGTCGTCCCAGAAGGAAGCCTCTTCTAAAGATGATGCACAATAAAGCCCGCAAACAGTTTGCTGAAGACAAACAGACTAAGGACATGAATTACTGGAACCATGTCCTGTGGTCTGATGAGACCAAGATCAACTTATTTGGTTCAGATGATGTTAAGCAGATGTGACGGCAACCAGGTGAGGAGTACAAAGACAAGTGTGTCTTACCTACAGTCAAGCATGGTGGTGGGAGTGTCATGGTCTTGGGCTGCATAAGTGCTTCTGGCACTCGAGAGCTACAGTTCATTGAGGAAACCAGGAATGCCAACATGTACTGTGACATACTGAAGCAGAGCATGATCCCCTCCTTTCGGAGATTGGGCCGCAAGGCAGTATTCCACCATAACGACCCCAAACACACCTCCATGATGACCGCTGCTTTGCTAAAGAAGCTGAGGTTAAAGGTGATGGACTGGCCAAGCATGTTTCCAGAATTAAACCCTATTGAGCATCTGTGGGGCATCCTCAAATAGAAGGTGGAGGAGCACAAGGTCTCTAACATCCACCAGCTCTGTGATGTCGTCATGGAGGAGTAAAAGAGGACTCCAGTGGCAACCTGTGATGCTCTGGTGAACTCCATACCGAAGAGGGTTAAGACAGTGCTGGAAAATAATGGTGGCCACACAAAATATTGACACTTTGGGCCCAATTTGGACATTTTCACTTAAGGGTGTACTCACTTCTGTTTCCAGCAGTTTAGACATTAATGGCTGTGTGTTGAGTTATTTTGAGGGGACAGCAAATTTACACTGTTATACAAGCTGTACACTCACTACGTCACATTGTAGCAAAGTGTAATTTTTTTCAGTGTTGTCGCATGAAAAGATAGAATAAAATATTTACAAAAATGTGAGGGGTGTACTCCCGTGAAATATTGTATGTGAAGGTGGACTTTCTGCTTCCTCTGTTTAGCTTTATACTAAAATAAAGGCCCATTCCCATGTGTCAGATTGTCGTATTTCGCATTATTCGTGTGCCAGCTGCGACACACGATTTTCGTGCCACAACCAAAAGTGCCTGATCCAACATGCTGGATTTTTTTTTAGAAAAACAAAACTGATCGCACAATCCTATGCTAAAACGAATGCCATTTTTAGTTTTTGATTGTCAGAGCATTCCGTTTTGGACTAGTCTATGGCCTGCTTTACTGTGTATTCCCGTAACATACAGCATGCACGTACTGTGAGGGAAAATGTTAATTTGGTTGATTAGGGTTACCTTGACAGTTAATAAGGGGTTAAACAGGAACACATTTTAGGTGATATCATATGCAAATCAAAGGTGTCTCCTTTGATCTTCATAGGAATGAAACAAAAATAATGTTACTTTGTTTTTTGTTTTGTTTTTATCTTGCCTATGCAGTGTTTCTAAACACCAGTCACAGGTGATTCAGAAGAAATGCAAAGTAAAGATAATGTGAGTGTGTGGTTGAGAGCAGCTGTTCCTGTAGCTGTATAATTACTCTTCAAGTCCCAACAGACATGAAATGGCTGTAAGTGTTGAGGGAAAGCCGCAGGAGAGGGCTGAAAGGAGGACACAGTTGTTTCAGACAGTCAGAGCAGCTGACGAATAAAGGGGATCTCTGAGAAGGTTGCACAGCACTGCAGAGTTGTTGTGAATGTGATTGAAAGCCCCTGCACTCTATTGAAGCTAATCAAGCACACAGTAGCGTCGATTTGCTAAAACTGAAGGTTGCAAAATCTGGTGCAGCTGTGCATGGTAGCCAATCGGCTTCTAGCTTCAGCTTGTTCCATTAAGCGTTAGCAAAAAAAAAACTGGAAGTTTCTCTGTAGAGCTGCACCCGAGTTTGCAAGCTCCAGTATTAGTAAATCAGCCCCACTGTGTAGTACATGTAGAAGGCACACAAATATTTTATTTGCTTTGAAGCATAAAATCCAAGGCACCTTCTCACAGCTGGAGAGCTGCTGGTAATGCATGCAGCCTGCCATATAAGTGACTGTACGTGCTGATGCATCTGTGTTTACCTGCACATGTGCATACAGCATGTGCAGTACATGTGTGTGAGGATAAATGCTGATGTACAGGAACTCTGGCAATTAAGTATGGACATGTACAGAAATTCACTTGAATGGCAGGCTGTACCACCTACAGCTCCCTAGGCTTGGGAAAGTGCTGGGGATTTTATGCTTGAGGATTTTGGTGCTAATAAACATCCATGTGCACACGAAGCCTGTTTTGGGAAGAAAAATTCTTTGGGAATTTTCGCTTTGGAAAACATAATCATATTATCTTTGTTATAAAGTAAACAATTCCAATTATTTTAGTATTGAAACAGTAAAAAGAAAAAAAAAAAAAAAACAACAAACTTTTCTGTTAGCTGAAATAAAAGTATTTGCCAATCAAGCGGCATAATCAGACTTATCAGCCTTGTAACAGATATACAATCCCAAAAATGTATCACCATTTTAAGCCATTTCCTGGGCTGCTGCTATTTATAAATAGAGCAGTGAAATGACAATCACCTGACAGGTAAAAGGCACCCGAAAGTGTGTAGGCTGGCAACCTGGCCTTACCCTTATGCCATGCGACACCTAATGGTACAGTGAATAAGTTTTTTGCTTCCCTGACTATGCACAAGTCAGCTGATATATGCTAACAGGCAACTGCAGATCAAACAGACTAAAATGGCAGCTTCCTTGGCTGTAAAGGATAAGGAGGGTTTAGTTCTGTTTTACATACTCAGAGAAATTGGGATGTTAAGGCTATAATTTGGAAAGGTGGAAGCATTTTTAAATGAAAGCTTAACTTCTGTAAGATATCTTCTCCCAAATTCTCTACCTTTAGCTCCAGGGTCTTACTCTACATGCCTCATGGGAACCTTAAAAAGTACCTTTCCCGGAGGGCGGACATGTGCTATGATGGGTGTGTCGAGTCTTTGAGGCATTCTGATATTAATAGAACCATTCTGGCTAGTCTACTGCAGTTTAAGGGGAGCTCCAAATCATTCCTACAGGAAGAAATGCAAACTGAAAGTCAAACCAAACTGTGTACCTCTCTGGACCCTCACTCAGTTTGGTCCATGAACATTCTTGAGGGAGTTGTGATCTCCTTTATTTCTGGTTTTGTGGCTATTTGGTGTGTCTGGCACTCAGCACAAGGATGGCTGCTTTGCAACTCCTGGTGATCTGCCTAACCAGGACCTCATTTGTATTTTGTGCAAAGCTGAACGAGGTACAGGAAAGGTTTGTGTTTTCTGTGCTTTTTAAAGAGCCGGCTGGATCTACCGTACTTTCATCAGTAGTCCTTTTCAAGATTCCTGTTTCCTCTTCTTATATGTCTCACCGTGCAGGTAGTTTATTTTCTTATGACTCAGTTAGTAAAATGTGCTGCTTCCCAAAATTGCAATGGCTTCAAACTCCCACCACCACCTCCTTCAGCGGAATCTGACATAGAGATGCCTCATATTTCCAATTCTGCTGAGGATCATCCAGAGAACTCAGATGTTGAGTATCTGCTTTCCTTAGTGGAGGAGACCCCACCAACTGTATTTCAGCCAGCAGTTGTCTCACCAAAACAAGAGGCCACTGTCTCTTCTGCAATAAAGATTCTACCTGCTTGCATAGATACAGTGTGTGTATCCACTCTGGCTCAGGGGGTTCTAAAAATTTGTGGCAAATCAAAGGATCAAAACTTACTGATAAATCTGGCTCTGTATAAAGGTCCAGCCCTACCAACTACATCGGTGGCTGCTTGTGATTTGCTGGAATTGATTTTATCCACCTTCAAAGTAGTCCCATTCACTCAATTCCACTATAGAATATTCCCACTATTTGGGACAAATACAGTCTTTCTCTTGACCATCTGATCCTTTACATCCTCAAACCAAGATATGTCTGCTATAGTGGCTTCTCTCCCAGGCATTAGCAGAGGCCTGAGTTTTCTTTTCCCTTACACGGGAGGATTATCATGAATGGGCACCATGGTTCTTGGGTGGGGTGGAGTTCTGGATCATCTGTTTAGAGGTGCATCGAAATGAATATTCTGGACCGAAACCGAACATTCAGGATGCATTTGGCCGAAAACCGAAATGAATAGGATTTATATATATATATATATATATATTGTAGGAACTAGCACCAAGGGTAGAGCTTTTGAAACACACAGTCACTCACCTCCTTTTTTTCCCAATTTTATTTAAAAGAAGGTTCCATACAACATAGGTTTCCCACTCGGGTATGCACCATCAATGCAAACGAAAATAAAGATTCAGCCTCATGTCTCGGTCCTCTTGACCATTCACATGCAACACACTGCACCTGGGCTGACGCCCTTTCCCAGCACTCCTGCTTCTCCAGCGCACAGGCTTAGGCCCTGTCTGCTCTGTCAGACTATACTGTGCCTCCATGCACACTTGTGGCTGCTCCCTTGCACCCACCTGGACTCCTCGGAAGGGTGGAGCCCAGAACCCTGGTCCTCACTCTAGAAGAGACCCACACACACCTGACCAATCAGTCTCCTGGCCATTCCCAAAACCTGGTCCGAGGATTGGAGACTTCATCCCTCCCAAATCACTTTGAAATCTCCAGGTCCCAAAATGGACTTGACAACCAAATGAGGAAAGTGAAAAGCCAGTTTCCTCTGCATTAAACAAGTACCATGGAGCCCCTCAACATGCCTTGTTGAGAATCCCAGGTGAAATGTCCCTTCTACACTGTGACAGCAGTGATGTATTTGTTTTGTGCTGCCCTAGGCAACAGTGGCGAGAAGGTATCGTTGGTGGTATGAGCGGCAAGAAGGTGTCAGTTAGTGGTATGAGTGGCGAGAAGGTGTCAGTTAGTGGTATGAGTGGCGAGAAGGTGTCAGTTAATGGTATGAGTGGCGAGAAGGTGTCAGTTAATGGTATGAGTGGTGAGAAGGTGTCAGTTAGTGGTATGAGCGGCGAGAAGGTGTCAGTTAGTGGCATGAGCGGCGTGAAGGTGTCAGTTAGTGGCATGAGCAGTGCCTAGGTGTCAGTTAGTGGTATGAGCGGTGCCTAGGTGTCAGTTAATGGTATGAGCAGTGCCTAGGTGTAAGTGGTATGAGTCAGCCACCTGGCAGTCTCTGTCTCTGGTCAGCCGGTCAGCTCCCCCCCTTGTAGTATACATGGTATACACAGTAGTAGGATGGAGATCACTCACCAGGCGGAACGGGGCAGAGACCGAGGGGGGGCATGTATTGCCCTCACAGCCGCATTTCCCTTCCCTCTTCCAGCTCTGTGACAGAGATCCCTGTCTCCCCTGGACACTGCCATCCTCCGGGATCATCTCTCAGACCTGGCTCCCCTACCGCCATCCACTGAGGAGAGCTCCAACCCTCAGAGTAGCCTATAGCCTGGCCGAGCACACTGGATGCTGGGAGTTGTAGTCCTTCCCCTGCACAGCCTGCTGGGATTGTAGTTCGGGGCAGCGGGGAAGGACTACAACTCCCAGCATGCAGTGCGCCTGACTAGGCTATAGGCTACTCTGAGGGTCGGAGCTCCCGGAGCTCTCTGCAGTGGATGGTGGTGGGGAGCCAGGGTTGAGCGATGATTCTGGATGACGGCAGTGTCCAGGCGAGGCATGATGCTCCCACTCCTCACTGTATTCCTCTGCTATAGTGACATCAAAGACGTCCCTTCTTCCGAGGCACGGCGCCGCCCCCCTATAAATTGCCGCCCTAGGCAAGTGCCTCGCAACAAATACGCCCATGTGTGACAGGTTGCCACACTGTCACTATATATTTTTTATTTAATATCATGCATTTAAATTAATTTTCGGCCAATAGGCTACTTTCACACTGAGAAGTTTTTGAAGCGCTTTTACGTTTTAAAAAAAAGGTGGAAGAAAAGCCCAAGACAAATGTATCCCTTTAAATTCAATGTCTTCATACTGGTTTGTTGCGCTTCCCTTGCGGTGTTGAAAATCCTGCTTGCCACATTTTCGGTGCATATTTGACAAGTTAAAAAAAAGAAACCGTACCTCCTCATTAAGGCCTGGTTCACACCAATGCGTTTTTTGTGCTTTTTGCAGAAAAGCACTACAGTCTGTTTTAACATGGTTTCCTATGGGACACATTCACGTCTATGCTTTTTTGAGCTGCTTCGATTTTGGAAAGGGTCATGGACTATTTTTAAACTGAAAACAGTGTGTTTTTTTGGTTTAATGGACGTCAGTAAAAAAAAAAATTAAAAAGTACTAACACGCATGTGCAAAACGCAAAATGCACTACAAAACGGACAAAACACAAACTGCATTGGTGTGAACCTGGTGTGAAATGCATTGAAAATGCATAAAAAACATACACGTGTTTTTGATGCGATTTGCATTTTTAACCTGCCCGGCAACAAGTTGGACAAACAAAACTTCAAAAACACAAGTAGTATTGCAAAACACAAACTGCATCGATGTGAACTAGACCTGAAATGTATTGAAAACGCATTAAAAACGCACACATGTTGCGTTTTTGATGCGTTTTGGGTTTTTAATCTGCCCAGCAACAAGTTGGCATTTGCAAAATGTCGATAACAATATTCCATCCTGGAGTTAAAAGCAGATAGTCTGCTGGACCCATCTTCTTAGATATTGGGTTCAATTGGACTTGCCACAACTGTGGCCTACATCAGTAATCACGGGGACACCAGGAGTTTTGCAGCAGAAATGGGAGGTTGTTCCAGCAATGGTGCACATTCCCAGGGTGCAGAAATGGCAGACAGATTTTTTCAGCAGACATCTGGACCCAGGTAAATGTTCTCTTTGTCTGGAGGTGTTCCGGATCATATGTCTATATTGTGGAAGAGTGGATGTGGATTTGCTAGCTTCTTGGTTCAGTTAGAGGCCGAACACAGATTTGTCCCCAGGACATAGGACCCCACAGCGAATGCAGGGTATGCCCTGATCCCATGCCATTCCTTTGCTGCAACTTTTATCCTGTCTCCTTTGAAGCATAGAGGCTAAGAGAATTCCAGTCATTCTCATAATCCTCAACTGTCCTTGGAGAGTAGGGTATGTGACCACGTTCTTCTGTTGACCCTCTGTGGCCTCTTCCACATTGGCCGAATGTGTTCTCTTAGGAATTGATCTTCAACCCTGCTTCTTGGTTGCTGGCTTTGACAGGTGGCCTGGCTGTTGGAACCCAAGTTCTGAAAGATAGGAGAATTTTGGATTCTGTAAGCCTGATCGTGTTGAAACTTGTGAATCTTATTACTGCTAAATCCTCATCAAAAGTGGAGACTTACTTTCACTGGTGTGAGTGTCTGGGAGTTTTCATTAGTAAGACCTCATCTGGAATATGCAGTTCAGTTTTGGGCACCTATTCACAAAAAGAACATTGGGGAACTTGAGAAAGTACAGAGAAGGGCAACCAAACTGATTAGAGGCATGGAGGAGCTCTGCTATGAGGAAAGATTAGAGGAACTGAATTTATTCTCTCTTGAGAAGAGGAGATAAGGGGGGGAGATATGATCTCCATGTATAAATACATCAGTGGTTCATATAGTGAACTCGGTGTAGAGTTATTCACCCTGAGGTCATCACAGAGGACAAGGGGGCACACTTTACGTCTGGAGGTAAAGAAATTTAATCTCCAAACACGGAAAGGTTTCTTCACAGTAAGAGCTGTGCAAATGTGGAATAGACTCCCTCAAGAGTTGCTTCTTTCCAGCTCTCAGTGGATTGCTTTAAAAAAGTCCTGGATTGTTTCTTAGATACACAGAATATAACTGGATACTAACATTTATAGGTAAAGTTGATCCAGGGAATATCCGATTGCCTCTCAGGGGATCAGGAAGGAATATTTTCCCCTGCAGGAGCAAATTTGGATCATGCTTTGCTGGGTTTTTTGTCTTCCTTTGGATCAATTGTTGGTGTAGGATTATAACTTTTTTTTTTAATGGCTGAACTGGATGGACTTTAGTCTTTTAATACAGTTAGATTAGCTATGTTTTCCCAGGTGCTTTTTCAGTGGGCCTGGTTTGCTCTTTTAGCCGTTAACACAATCAAAGGTCAGGTGTTTACACTGTCTTCTTTTTTTCAGTACTTTTACTATTCGTTCCCTGATTCATAGAAGGGATTTCACATATTACTTCCACTGCTAGGCCCCTGTACATGTCCTTAATTAATAAAATGTGTGTATTTTAGTGAATTAACCCCAGTGTCATGCCTATTTGTAAACCGATATAGAGGCACAGCATATAATTCATCACAGCTGTGGCAAGAAATGTATAAAACTCAAGATCCATGCAATCCATTAAAGCAAAAATATGCAAAACCATGGCAGTCATATAGAACTTTAAAGTGGAACTTCACTCTCGCAATCAACATTGACTATTTTTAGTCCTTATGCTGCTAGCATTAGTAAATAGATGGGAAAGTATATCATATTTACTTTTCAATTTTATTTTTTTTTTACATTTCCTCAGTTACTTTCTGGTTTTCATTCCTAGGCAAATGTTGTCATAAGTCATAATAAGCTGCAGTTAATTACATAAATTGGGAACTTAGCATGCACTTCTGGTACCACTTATAGTGGAGTTCAACCCAAAAGTGGAAGCTCTACTTATCTGCCTCCTTCCCCCCCCCCCGCTGTCACATTTGGCACCTTTTGGGGGGATGGGAGAGCGGGTACCTTTTTTTGCTAAGTACCCGCTCCCACTTCCGGCTCAGTTCGCCACGGCAAACTGAGCCAAAAGTTCACCCCCTTACCCCTGCAGCCCTCTGGGACACATCACAGGTCTCAGAAGACTGCGGCCCATTGACATGCGCAGTAGGAGACCGGCTTGACTATCCCTTAGTCAAGATGGTGGTGCCAGCACTCAATAGCCAATAGAAGAAATTGCTTGGTGTGAGGACACCGCTGGATCCCTGGACAGGTAAATGCCCTAATATTAAAAGTCAGCAGATACAGTATTTGTAGCTGCTGACTTTTAATTTGTGGGAGGGGTGGGCCAGAACTCCTCTTTAACCACTAGCCTACAGGGCACTTATACCCTCTTCCTGCCCAGGCCAATTTCCAGCTTTCAGCGCTGTCACACTTTGACAATTGCGCAGTCATACAACATTGTACCCATATGAAATTTTTATAATTTTTTTGAGACAGAGCTTTCTTTTGGAGGTATTTAATCACCTCTGGGATTTTTATTTTTTCGTAAACAAACCAAAAACCACTGAAAATTTTGAAAAATAAATTTTTTTTTCTCAGTTTTTGTTATACAATTTTGTAAATAAGTGATTTTTCTCCTTCACTGATGTGCGCTAATGAGGCTGCAATGATGGGCACTGATAGGCTGCACTGATGGACACTGATAGGTGGCACTGATGAGGAGGCACTGGTAGGTTGCACTGATGGGCATTGACAGGCATCACTGATACATGACACTGATAGGCGGCACTGATGGGTGACATTGAAAGGCAGCTCAGATGGGCACTGATATGTGGCATTGATGTGCACTGGTATGCACTACTGATGAGCACTGGCACGTGGCACTGATGAGCACTGACAGGTGGCAATTCTGGGGCCACACTGATCATCAGGGCACACTGATCATCAGTGCCCTGATGATCAGTGTACATGTACCCTCCGCGGAAAGCCGATTACCGGCTCTCCTCTCCTCTCGAGCTGTCAGCGTGACAGCCCGAGAGGAGAGAAATGCCGATAACCGACATTTCCGTGTTTACCCGTGATCAGCTGTGATTGGACACAGCTGATCCCATGACTGAGCCGACATCTTGGGCTCTTTCCGTGATTTGCTGTGTCCGAGGGACACAGCGCAACGGCGATCGCTGCGCGCTCCCTGAGCCGCGCATGCGCGGTGAGAATGGAAGGACATGACGTCCTATCAGAACGAGAGAACCACCTTGCACCCATCATTGTACTATATGGCGGGCGGAAGGTGGTTTAAAGCACAACTAAACCCTCCTTTCCTTCACAGTCAAGAAAGCTACCATCTTAGCCATATATTTGATCCGCAGTCGCCATGGTGTTACACATGTTATCAGTTATGATTGGTTGGTTTAGTTACACTTTAAAGACCTCAGAATACAAGGTGTCGTCTGAGTAGTATGAGTCCTATAAAGTCTGTATATGTAGGCGATGTGTAGAGGCCACAGGCTCCAGAACCTGCCTCATTCTTTCCTTGGTTTAGAGAGCAGGCAGAAGGATGCACTTCAGGGGCCCCAACAACCAAGACTATATTTGGTAATAGTTCTGCGTGAAGACTGTAAGGTTCATCTTCACCTGAACAGAATACTATCTAGGTAAGCCCTAAAGTCTTTCAAAGGGAAATCACTGCAATTCCCCCAGAAGTCCAGATATATAAAAAATATGAGCCAATGATGATAATCCCACCTTCTCTGCTGGCAGAGAAAGGAAAAACACAGAGGTGGTGACTGGGGATTTTCTTTGCATGTTAATAGTCTTGATCAGGCAGAAGAGCAATCTTATAGCTGTCATGGTGGAGGAGGGGGCAAAAAAAGCCTTACGGGTTCTAAACCGTTACCAATCTATCCACCTGTGAAAGAAATATGGGCTTCATCTTAAATGTACTGTTTCTGATTACAGAGCTGGCTGTGAATACAGCTCAGTTTGCCAAGAGCCTGGCCATGCTGGGGAGCTCAGAGGATAACACAGCTCTTTCCAGAGCCCTATCCCAGTTAGCTGAGGTGGAAGAGAAGATCGAACAGCTACATCAGGAACAAGCCAACAGTGACTTTTATCTGCTTGCTGAGCTTCTAGCAGATTACATCCGCTTACTGTCTGCAGTGCGAGTGAGTGGCTTGTCTTTACATATTCATTAAGTGATACATATCTTCATTCCTTTCTTGCCTTCCTGGTTTTCATATACAGTAGAATGTAGTTTAACTTTCTAATGTAGTGATTAATTGCTCTATTTTACCTACTAAAGGGTGCTTTTGACCATCGAATGAAGGCTTGGCAGCGCTGGCAGGATGGCCAGTCAACATTACAGAAAAAAAGGGAGAATGAGGCCAGGCTGTTGTGGGCCAACAAACCAGATAAATTACAGCAAGCCAAGGATGAAATATCTGAGGTAAGAAAAAAAAAACAAAAAACTCTGGGACAAGGAAAGGTGCAAGACTGCTTCACTAAGAGAATGTGAACTTATTAGAAGAGAGAACCCTCTCAAACAGTCTGTCTTACACCACCAAAAGCTAACAAACTGTAATTTGGTGTGTGTGTGTGTGTGTGTGTGTGTGTAGACAGTGAGGGAGAGATATATAGATAATGTATATTTTGTGTTTCAATTGTGTCTGGGATCTTATTAACCACTTTACTACTACCGCGCAAGAGATGGCTGAAGTGGTCCTGCACGCGCCCAGCGGCACACACCCGGTGCTACCCTTGATCAATGTATCCTATGGATGATCAGTGCCCAGAAGTGCCGCCTATGAATGCCTATCAGTGCAGCCTCATCATAGCACATCCGTGAAGGAAAAAAATGTTATAATCGAAAAAAAAAACCTTTTAATTTTTTGCTCTTTATAGTGCAAAAAACAAAACTCCCAGTGGTGATTAAATACCACCCAAAGAAAGCTCTATTTGTATTTGTGTGAAAAAAATGATAAAATGTCATATGGGTACAGTTTTGCATGACCGCACAATTGTCATTCAAAGTGTGAGAGTGCTGAAAATTGGCCTGGGCACGAAGGGCGTAAAAGTGCCCAATAGGCAAGTAGAGAGAGAGAATAAACTTGCCTGACTGCATTGTGCCAAGTGTAAAGTTTGGGGGAGGGGGGATTATGGTGTGGGGTTGTTTTTCAGGGGTTGGGCTTGGCCCCTTAGTCCCAGTGAAGGGAACTCATCAGGCATCAGCATACCAAGACATTTTGGACAATTTCATGCTCCCAACTTTGTGGGAACAGTTTGGGGATGGTCCCTTCCTTTTCTAACTTGACTACGCACCAGTGAACAAAGCAAGGTCCATAAAGACATGGATGAGCAAGTTTGGGGGGAGAAACTTGACTGGTGTGCACAGAGTTCTGACCTCAGCCCGATAGAACACTTTAGGGATGAATTAGAGCGGAGACTGTGAGCCAGACATCAGTGCCTGACCTCACGCATTCGCTTCTGGAAGAATGGTCAAACATTCCCACAGACAGACTACTCCTCAACCTTGTGGACAACCATCCCAGAAGAGTTGAAGCTGTTATAGCTGTAAAAGGTGGGCCAATTCAATATTAAACGGACTAAGACTGGGATGCCATTAAAGTTCATGTAAAGGCAGGCGTCCAAATACTTTTGGCAATATAGTGTATGTGTGTGTATATACAGTGCTCAGCATTAATGAGTACACCCCAACAGATTTTTCAGAAAACCTTTACTTTCCTTTCAGAATGAACATTTTCTATGGGACACTATACTACAAAATACTCCCACAAATGCAGGCCATTGATTGCAAACAAGATTTGTTAATTTGCATGCACACAAAAGTATTTTTCCTAACAAATTCATTCAAGATCATGTTGCAAAAATGAATACACTCCAATGAAAGTCTTAGGAGCAAAGCTAAATTTTAGACAACAAAATCCTAATTAACAAGAATTCAACTACAGGTGAGTCTAATTATTCATTAAACAGGTGTCCAGCAGACAGTTGATTATAAAAGGGCGTTACTTAACAAAACCCCTTCCCGTATCATGCTGTCAGCAATGGCACCACATGGAAGAGAATTGTCACAAGGCCTGAGGGGGAAAATTAATTTTTTTTTAAACGGGAAAGGTGAAAGCTACAAGAAGATGAGCAAAGCTTTACTTATCAGTCTAAATACTGTGGCAAAAATCTAACAAAGGTGGAACTGAAACCATCTCACAGAGACGTCCAGGCCATCCTGGACAATTCAACAGAAGCGTCTTCTGTTGAGAAGGACTGAAGAAAATTGCCATGCAAGTTCACTGCAGAAAGCCAGACTGGGGTGATTGTTTCCCACGACCCAATATGACGTACACTGCAGAGGAATGGCATGCATGAGTGTCATCCAGGAAGGAAGACTCTCCTAAAGCCCATACACAAAAGAGCCTGCCTAGAATTTTCTAGGGCCCATGCTGAAATTCTGCTACGTTTCTTTGATGAAAATAACCCAAATCACTATTTATTATTTAGTCTGTAGGAATCTAATTTTTTGAGGCCCACAAATGTCAGGGCAGTACAGATATCCCCCAAATGACTCCTTTTTGCAAGGTAGACCGAGGTATTTAGTAAGAGGCATGGCACGTTTTTTTGAAGTTGTATTTTTTGTTATAATTTTTTGGAAAATGAAGAGATTTAAAAAAAAAATGTTTTCACAATTTTTATTTTTTTTTAATTCACATACTGTCACCAGTGCAGTACGCCCTTGTCATATAATTAGTGTGGCAGTGATCAGGGACACTGACTGGTGACAGTACGAAAAGAAAATTAATACTTTCTTTACATTTTTTTTATTTTTTTTCTTAAGATTTTGTTTCATAATACACTGTGACCCAGAGTAGTATAATGTTACCATTATAGTGACATTTGTACTACTTTTGGGGAAGTGATCAGAATTTTTTTTTTTTTTTACTTTTTACACATTATGATTGCTTATAGCAAAGAATTTGTATGCTATAAGCAAGCATTTAACTGAATGAAATCAATTCATTCAGGATTTTTTTTTTGTGATTCACTGTGATTGGCAGAGAGAGGCTGTGATTGGCCCAGTCTGTACATGTAATCACTGTGACCAATCACAGCTAGTGACACAATTGTATATAATGGATGGTATGAAAGGAAGCCATCCATTGTTTACAATTGTCATGTGACCTGTTGTGATTGGTCACAGCAGATCACATGGTATTGGCAACAGGCTGGTGCACGGATCTGTTATCAGCTGTGTACAAGGTACACAACGGTAACCAATCACACCACAGCGAGGGCACGCGCAAGGTGCTATCCAGGAAGGACATCATATGATGCTCACCCTGATTGACAAGAATCTCGCTCAGCCGTCATTCTGCTATTGGTCAGGCGAAAACAGGTTAGGAATGCTGCAAGTTTAGAAAAATATCAGTTGATCCTGCCAGAAATACACAGATTCTAATTTTCTGTGCTCTCTGCTGCACTGTTATTAGGTCTTTCTAGTTAATTTTCCTGGACTATAGAACACCTTCCTCCAATTTTAGAGATATGGAGGGGAAATATGTTCTGAGAGCCGCGTTGGTGAAAATGCTACTTCTTCATAAACACAGTACATTGCGTAGGAATCATCCCCCTAGGACAGGAAGTATGTTACTGGCAGGATCACCAGTTAAAAATGAGGAAGAGGAAAAGAATGAAAACTAATTGATGCAGCCACCATATATAGAACCTAGTAAGCTGCAAATATTATAGTTTTGTTTTTGGTTAAGCTGACTTTAAAGTAGGATGAAATACCACTGATGTGCATCGAGATAGCAGCCAAGTGTACAATAACTGGTTGCTGTGTGAATGTGCTGCCTGTTCTGAAATTATTCAATTTAGTTAATGTACCCCAGTCGAATGCTGCAGGTTGTGATCAGAATAGAGAGTTTTGAATATGATGACCAACACTTGGCAAGTAGCAGGCACAGCCCCACCAAAAAGAAGGCATTTGCCACCTACAGCAGTACATAGTCCTGCTTACAATGATTTAACTTTCATGCTTATCAGTCTAACATTGCTCAAATAAGCATTTATATAATTCCTCCAGTGTTTGTATCTACAAGCCACTTACTATGTGTTAGTCTACAGTCTGGGCACCAGGAGACATAAATCACTTTAGCTCTTGTTTATAATAAGTTTTCAAACAAAACATTTTTATTGCTCATCTCTACCACTCATCTTCCAACCCTTGTTGGTACAGTGTGCAATTGAAAATAACAAGGATTTGGACTGCTATGGAAAAATACATTGTTTTTGTTATTTATTTTTTTAAATTTTTGTGTTTTTTTTTTTTTTTTTTTTTTTATCGTCATGCTTTTCGTACATAAGCTCCTAAACTGTGTAATTTAGCTCTATGTTGCTGCTTACATTAGATTTACATTCTAAACCTTGGTCACCTGTTTTGTTAGTGGGAGTCCAGAGTCACCCAGTATGAGAGAGATTTTGAAAGAATTTCGATTACTGTTCGGAAAGAGGTCACAAGGTTTGAGGTAAGATGACTTTATAGCTGAACATTTTGATAGATACAGTTTTAGAATAATCATGATTACCTACATTTTACAGCTTGCCATAAGACTACAGCTTAAAGCGGAGTTCTAGCAGTTTGTGTTCGATGTTCTCGCCTGAGCTGTCCGGCATCTCAACTGTGGGCACAAAGCTGTGACAGCTTGCGGCTTCACAGCCTGGTGCCCACTGCGCATGCGTGAGTTGCGCTCTGCCTTCTAATTGGTCCTGCAGGTTTCTGGGACCGTGAAGGTTCTCAGGAGATTGCGGGAGGCCGCCGAACTTCTGGCGCACTCCGCTGCGGCGAACTGAGCCGGAAGTGAGAGCGGGTACCTGTCAAAAACAGCTATCCACTCCCCCCCCCCCCCCCCCCCAAAAGGTGCCAAATATGGCAGTTGAGGGGCAGAGGAGACAAATAAACAGAGCTTCCGCTTTAAATTGAATGACCGATTCTTTTTACTATTTGCATTTTTTGATATATCTAAATATGCTTAACTGTCATTTTGGAGGGTTGGTGCAGCCAAAATGTTTTTTCGCAGTTTTGGATAGCATGAAAAAGGATTAGAATTCTGTTGAGGTTTGTTTTTCTGTTGTGTGGGGCCCCCAGATTTTTATTCTTGTTTCCTCTTCAGCTGACATTTTACCAAAAAGGAACTAAGGGGTACTCCCTAACAGGAGCACAGAAAGCAATGGAGATGCTTTCTTTAGGTTTGGGGAAGGCCAGACACCCTGTGAGATTTTTATTTCTGCCTGTGTCCCAGTTTCAAATGTTCACTTTTGTCTAGTGAGCTCATTGTCCTCTGGACAGTAAGTGAGTGTAAATCTCTCTAACAGTGTCCTGGATAGCAGTAAGAAACCTAATAGATGTTCCAGTCCTTCCCCACACTGCCAAATCGAGAAAAAATGTTTTTGGCTTGACACATACACTTTATGACCTTTTATAAGTTGAGGGGTAATATTGGGGGTCCCAACCATTCTTTTCAGGTAAGCAATATGTCCTCAGACACAGGCTGACTGCTACGTAGTCTTTGGGAAAGATGTTTATTCATATGTAGGAACTTTAAAACCAGTGAGATGGTATTGGATTTTCTATTATATATAGAGCTCAGCATTTCTAAATGAATTGATGGAACAAGCTGAATCTTGAACAGTAATCAAGGTAAACCTAGTCATTTCCTAAGGGGCAGTCAGTAATAACTGTGTTTAAACCACTTCTGGGAACTACATAACAATTTAAGCTGCCATTATCTTGGTTGAATTGCTGCCAGTATTGTAAAAATATCTGCATTTTACATGTACACTGAAAAGTGCAGCTTCTGAATGATTTGCAGTCTACCCCAGAAGAAGTACCTGTACTGTTTTCTTTGAGATATATGCAATTTCTATGCTGAACTATTAGTAAGCACTTCAACTACAGCTGGATTCAGCAACATTTTAAAGTGTTCTGAAATACGCATCATTAAGAGTTGTAGCAATTGTGTTTCAAAGATGGAAGTTTTTGAGTTAGATATTTGCCATACTCAGTTTATGAATGTTTAGCTTATGTTAATCATGTGCTTTTTGTTACTGCAAAATAATGTTGGCTGTCACCACCTACTGATGTGTGGAGTACATCTCTTCACCAAGACAAGCATACCAGTGGTATTCAATGTCTGCTCTTTCAGCATGTTAAAATAACTCAAGGGATAATGTTTTTTGTAATACTTAAAGTAGAACTACGTATGACCATTTAAACAAGTACCATATCCAGTTATTGTGATGTGATGCACAAACCTTTTAATAAAGGCAGCTCACAGTGGTTTCAGCAACAGAGGCAGTGCTGTCAATCCAACAAACAGTGGGTAGGACTAGGAGTGGCCAGTTGCTAATTCATAAGCTACAGGCTTGTAAATCAGTAGTGACAGTGCTGATATCCACACCCGCTGTACCTCAAGCCATGCCTACATGAGAGTGGCCACTGTGCACTGAGTTCAGGAGTAGTGCAGCATTGTTGCCACAGTCACAGGAAGCTGTTTTAAATGGGCTTCACTGGCAGACTTAAGCAAGTATCACCAGAACTTGAAAATCATTGTTTCTCTCACCAGAACGGGTTGTGGGTGGATGGGTCCAAGCTTAGTTGAGTAAGATCCATTCTTCTAACACTGTTTACTTCAGCTCTGTCCGATACCCGCAATATCAGCATATTTGTGCTGGCAGATTGGCTTTAGGACATTTTCACTTTAAACTGGGATTTCACAAAGGCGGTCGAACATCAGTAGTGAGCGCACTGTAAACCATGCTACCGCAGCATTCATGGCACCTCTCAGAAATGCACTCTGTCCCCTGGGGAAGAGGATGAGCAGAAGATCTCACATTGCAGGGAGGCTGGGGAAACTAAGTGTTGATGCACTTATAATTACATACTGCACCACATATTTTTGATGGGAATGTTGACGATGCTCATTAGAACTGAGGAAGCTACTTGGAATGGTAAAATGTCTTCAATATGTGACTCCTGCCTCCTTTTTCATACTTTTATTAGTGGCTGGGATCTCACTGCAGTCTCTTGCTCTCATAGCAGACCCCCCCCCCCCCTTATTCTGCTTCTCAACTGTAGAGTTCTCTCCAGACTTCTCCACCCCATAATGTTACAACATGCTCAGTGGCAAATCCTTGTAGTGCAAACTTTGCTTCAGTGTGTTATTCTGGAGTATGAGCTTCATTATTGTTGCGTGCAGAGTGTTTAGAGCTATCATTGAGATTGTAGCTCCCTCTGCTGTTGCTGCTGTCAGTGCAGTTGATTGCACTTAGTTGGTGTTTTCCAGTTTGTGACTGATTTAGAATAATATGCTTCATTGACTAATAGACCTTATGTCTGTGTTGCCTCAAATCTTCCTTTCATTGTTACAGTATTGGTTAAAAATGGTAGAAATCAGACTGGCTGTTATGGGGAAAATTGACCATTCTTCTTTTGAACACTGTTATAGGTCCCATGGTCTTTCTTTTATTGTGTGAAATGTTTGCATTTCAACAGTTTCTTTAGCATGTTAGGACCTTTGCAGGTGGTATTTTTTACTATCGGACTCAGCATTTTTATGTTCCTCTTACAGAAAGAAAAATCGAAGGACTTCAAAAGTCATATTGTGAAATACCTAGAAACACTCTTGAATTCACAGCACAAGGTAAGAGAATAACATGTACTGACCTGTAGTCTAGTATGTACAGTGGGGATCGAAAGTTTGGGCACCCCAGCGAAACATTTGTATTAATGTGCATAAAGAAGCCAAGGAAAGATGGAAAAATCTCCAAAAGGCATCAAATTACAGATTATACATTCTTATAATATGTCAACAAAAGTTAGATTTTATTTCCATCATTTGCACTTTCAAAATAACAGAAAACAAAAAATGGCGTCTGCAAAAGTTTGGGCACCCTGCAGAGTTAATATCTTGTACTGCCCCCTTTGGCAAGTATCACAGCTTGTAAACGCTTTTTGTAGCCAGCCAGGAGTCTTTCAATTCTTGTTTGAGGTATCTTTGCCCATTCTTCCTTACAAAAGTCTTCCAGTTCTTTGAGATTTCTGGGCTGTCTGTCACGCACTGCTCTTTTAAGGTCTATCCATAGATTTTCAATTATGTTGAGGTCAGGAGATTGTGAAGGCCATGGCAAAACCTTCAGTTTACGCCTCTTGATGTAATCCCCCGTGGATTTCGAGGTATGTTTAGGATCATTATCCATTTGTAGAAGCCATCCTCTCTTTAACTTCAGCTTTTTCACAGATGGCATCAAGTTACCATCCAAAATTTGCTGAAATTTTATTGAATCCATTTTTCCTTCTACTCGTGAGATGTTCCCTGTGCCACTGGCTGCAACACAACCCCAAAGCATGATTGATCCAACCCCATGCTTAACAGTTGGACAGAGGTTCTTTTCATTAAATTCTGTGCCCCTTCTTCTCCAAACGTACCTTTGCTCATTCCGGCCAAAAAGTTCAATTTTAACCTAATCGGTCCACAGAACTTGATTCCAAAAATGCATCAGGCTTGTCTATATGTTCATTTGCAAAGTTCAAACGATGATTTTTGTGGTGAGGACGTAGAAGAGGTTTTCTTCTGATGACTCTTCCATGAAGACCATATTTGTACAAGTATCTCTTTATAGTGGAATAGTGTACCACAACTCCAGTGTCTGCCAGATCTTTCTGGAGGGATCGTGCAGTCAAACGTGGGTTTTGAATTGTTTTTCTCACAATCCTGCGAGCTTTTCTGTCTGATATTTTTCTTGGTCTTCCAGATCTTGCTTTAACTTCCACTGTTCCTGATGACTGCCATTTCTTAATTACATTCCGAACAGAGGATATTGACATCTGAAAACGCTTTGCTATCTTCTTATAGCCTTCTCCAGCTTTGTGAGCGTCAACTATTTTCAGTTTCAGTTTTCTAGACAACTGCTTAGAAGAACCCATGGTGCTGATTGCTGGGGCAAGGTCAGATGAGTCTGGGCATTTAAAACCTTGTAGATTGACCTCACCTGGTCTTCCCAGACGATGATTGAGAACAATCCATGACACTGGCAGATCTCAGCTTTGCAAAGGGGGCAGTGCATGCTATAAATTCTGCAGGGTGCCCAAACTTTTGCAGACACCATTTTTTTGTTTTCTGTTATTTTGAAAGTGTAAAAGATGGAAATAAAATCTAACTTTTGTTGTCATATTATAAGAATGTCTAATCTGTAATTTGATGCCTTTTGGAGATTTTTCCACCTTTCCTTGGCTTCTTTATGCACATTAATACAAATTTTTCGCTGGGGTGCCCAAACTTTCGATCCCCACTGTATACATACAGTTGTGTTCAAAATAATAGCAGTGTGTTGAATGAAAAAAGTGAATAAAGCTCAAAATCCTTCTAATAGCTTTTATTTCCATACACACAAATGCATTGGGAACACTACACATTGTATTCCAAATCAAAACATGAAGAAAAATATATCAAATTTGTGTTGTTCATCTAAAAAAATCGAAGAAAAGTGAATATTAGACTGTTCAAAAAAATAGCAGTGTTTGTATTCTTCTTTACAAACTCAAACATTCACTAAATAAACTGAAAAATGTTTGAAGATTTTGCTTTCCTTTTGAATCACTTAATTAATTTTTCGTTGTATAAGCACTGTTTCTGAGAACTGCTGTACATCTGTGTTGCATGGAGTCAACCAACTTCTGGCCCCTGTGAACAGGTATTCCAGCCCAGGATGATTGGACTACATTCCACAGTTCTCTATTTCTTGGTTTTGCCTCAGAAACTGCATTTTTGATGTCACCCCACAAGTTTTTTATTGGATTAAGATCTGGGGATTGGGCTGGCCACTCCATAACGTCAATCTTGTTGGTCTGGAACCAAGATGTTGCATGTTTACTGGTGTTTTTGGGGTCGTTGTCTTGTTGGAACACCCATTTCAAGGGCATTTCCTCTTCACCATAAGGCAGCATGACCTCTTCAAGTATTCAAACTGATCCATGATCCCTGGTATGCGATAGATAGGCCCAACACCGTAGTATGAGAAACATCCCCATATCATGATGCTTGCGCAACCATGCTTCACTGTCTTCACAGTGTCCTGTGGCTTGAATTCAGTGTTTGGGGGTCGTCTGACAAACAGTCTCCGGCCACTAGACCCAAAAAGAACAATCTTACTTTCATCCGTCCACAAAATGTTGCGCCATTTCTCTTTAGGCCAGTCAATGTGCTCTTTGGCAAATTGTAACCTCTTCAGCACGTCTTTTTTTCAACAGTGGGACTTTGCGGGGGCTTCTTGCAGATAGCTTGGCTTCACATAGGCGTCTTCTAATTGTAACAGTACTCACAGGTAACTTTAGACCTTCTTTGATCTTCCTGGAGCTGATTGTTGGCTGAGTCCTTGCCATTTTGGCTATTCTTCTATCCATTCGAATGGTAGTTTTCCGCTTTCTTCCACGTCTTTCAGGTTTTTGTTGCCATTTTAAAGCATTTGCGATCATTTTAGCTGAGCAGCTTATCATTTTCTGCATTTCTTGATATGTTTTCCCCTCTCCAATCAACTTTTTAATCAAGGTACGCTGTTCTTCTGAACAATGTCTGTAACGACCCATTTTCCTCAGAATTTCAGAGAGAAATGCACTGTAACCAGCATGTACAACATTTGCTGCCTTCCTTCCTTAAATAAGGGCAATAATTGCCACCTGTGTTTCAAAGAATGAATGACCTCACTAGTAGAACTCCACACTGCTATTATTTTGAACATGCCCCTTTCAATTAGTGATTCAATTACACAGAATCAGCAGCATGCATGTCATGACTGTTGGGTCTGTTGGATTTCTATTACTCTACTACACCTGATAGTAAATTATTTGCCATGTAGAAATATCATTTCTACCAAAAACAGTGATTGATCTGGTTAGTGATGTCTGACGGCTATTATTTTAAAGACAACTGTATATGTATAGGCACTGTTGACAAATTCATCCTTAAAAGGTCAAAAAACAGATGCTGAAATCTGAGCTCTCAAATATTACTGGAGAGTCTTGATAGCAGGGGTGGACTGACCATTTGGGAACTCGGGCACTGCCTGAGGGCTCGGGGTCAGTAGGGGGCCCCATGAGATGCCCCTGGTACCTTTCATAGGCTTTTTCGGGTGTGGTTTGAGTGTGGGTGAGGACACAGGGGCCCCATGAGTTGTCAGTCCACCCCTGCTTGATAGCCAACCAGCCCTTTATACTGTCTGAAACCCAAATTTAGTGTCTTTTGTTGTGAGCATTTGAGAATGAATTACATAAAATTACAAGCAGCTATAGAGGTCAGCGGTGGTTTGTTTTAAAGCTCTTTTAGTGCTCGTTAAGAATCTATAATTACTTTAATGTCCCTAGGATGGGCACATGTGCTCATTAAAGTATATGGTCCTTTTTTTTTTTTTTTCCTGTGTCCCCACTGAGACTAGTCACTTTACCTGATAACCATTGTCATAGGAGAGAAAATAATGGGAAAGTAGCCAAAACAAAAAAAAGTGAGAAGGACTATATCCTTAGCAGTAGAAACTGTAAGTTGAAAACCTTACAAGAGATTTAATCAATCTGAACTCAATCCAAAACTAAGCAAAAAGAAAAAAAAAGTTTAGGCTGTAAATACATGCATTTGATTTGTTGGACATTAGCACATATAATCTTTGTACAAATATTTTTAACTAATAACCTGTCAACATTTTTCTTTCAGATACTGACTTATTTTTTTTTATTGTTACAGCTGGCTAAGTATTGGGAAGCATTTTTACCAGAAGCAAAAGTTATATCCTAACTGCCAAGGGACACAGTTACAGCCCGGACTATGCTACTTCTCTCCTGCCATGTTTTTTGTTTTTGTTTTTTTTTTATATAAATATTATACCTCTTGCCTTTTAGAGACTATAGAGTCACACTCTTATTATGCTTCTACATCCGCCTGATGCTGTCACTCTTTTTACTCTTGGAGTGCTGAATGAGGTCTGTTGCGCATTGCTGTGCAGCGCATTTTTGGATCTTTATCTCAGAACTGATTTATCAGGATTATCGACTGTTTCCTGTTTCTGGACCCTCGTTCCACATTTCCCCTCTCACTGCCAGATCAGCCTACAAATATTTTACTACAATGGCAGACTGGTTTGACAGGCAAGAGTTAACCTTAAAAAGGACGGTTCTGTCCCAGCACTTAGACACATTTGCTTCTGTTAACATTTCTTGTGTATATTTTTCATTTAACTTCCACATATATTTTCTTATTAACTCTATAAAGTGATAATTAGGGCTTTTAGGGCTTTCTGCGAGAAAACTACAACAACAAATGAAATGAATGGGAGTTTCTTGGGGTGGGTTTATTAATATAAATATATAATGTATATTTTTTGGCTGTG
Source organism: Staurois parvus (assembly GCF_062004578.1). Classification (NCBI taxonomy): domain Eukaryota; kingdom Metazoa; phylum Chordata; class Amphibia; order Anura; family Ranidae; genus Staurois; species Staurois parvus. The sequence continues at coordinate 2,964,089 of NW_028319601.1, read as the reverse complement.
ACACAGACACAGAGAATGGAGCCTTTCTATTCTGCAAGAACTACACAGTTATTCAATAAAACTTTGAAAAGCCCTCTGATGTTTTTAGTATGTTTTGTGTTGTATGTACACCTTTTTGTGCGATTGAATCATGTCAACACTCCTTCCTGTTTTCCTGTTTCTAGCAGTATCAAGCCTGGTACACATTAATTTTTTTTTTTTTCTCAACCCAGCGGGCTGAACAAAAAAAACTGACAGATTGCTGTATTAACACAAGCGATGTTAGTACAGCGATCTCCCCCACTGAGCTAATCGGATGCCAGTTGGCTGCTGGTTTTCCAGCATGCTTGTTCAACAGAAGCTGGTCATTATGCCGGCTTCTCTTTGACAGGCTGCTGTACACACTGGTCGGATGTCAGCCAGTTTCTGTTGAAAACACAGCCCGTGTGCCTTAAGAAAATTGACACCAGTAGGATAGATACATTGGTTGCCCTCTCCACTATTTCCTGGTATTTGAGAGAGCAACTCCACCGATTTAGAGCTGTGTGATTTAGGGCTAGGTCATTTTGTCTGTATCCTTTGCTTTAGGGACTGGGGCATGCTAGCTAAGACAGAAAGCACACACATGCTCTGTCTCTACCATGATATTCAGTGAAAAAAACGAATGCTTAATGGACCGATGCTGCATCTGTCCCCTGCCGGCTCCAAGTATATGACCTGATCGCTGATAAGATGTGATTACTGAGTTCTCACCACTGCTGTGAGCAGAGACCTTTGGCTGTACTTTTCCTTTAAAGTAATTATCTTAATCGTACGGTTAGACTCCATTCACACTTTTGCTACTTGTCATGCAACTTTGGACGCATAAAGTCGCATGACACGTGACAGCCCATTGTGTTAAATGGCATCTGTTTGAATCTATGCGATTTAAAGTCTGTGACTTTGAAAAGGTTCCTGCACTACTTTGATGCAACTTATTGCCAGAGAGTTTAAAGTCTCTTCAAAGTTGCATTCCAAAATCGCACTGGAAATCGTGCAACTTTGAAATCACACAAGTGTGCATGGAGCCTAGTGGACACATGCAGAATATTCGCACATCATGGATGTATCTTCAGGTGATTGGACATTGGTAAAGCTTTACGGGGCATGCCCCCTGGGCACCTCACCTATAACTCTACCCCACTCTTTGTGGCCTCAGTTTTATGCTAGTTTCTGAAGCTGATGGACCTTCTCTCGTTCTCATCTTTAGCTTAACTTGTTTATTTTACTTTTTTAACTCTGACTACTCTGCCAGTCCTTCGCTGTCTTCTAATGCCAGCATATATGGATCGGCACATTCTCAGTAAAACCTTGAGAACTGGACCCTACATTGTGGAAATGGCCTGTGCTTGGGGCATTGGATCCTACGTGCACATTTGCCTTGGTACTTGGTGCAACATGATGAGTTAGCTGCAGGGTGCTATACAGGCCTAGGGCCATGGTCCTTTTGCATCACAAAGATTTGGCACAGGATGGTTTACACCTCGGTAACTGCACACTCCTTATAGACATGCTTACCCATACCCTATTTCATTAGTACCCTACAGGGGAATACCCTCACTTGTAACTATGGTGAAGACCAGGTGAAAGGGGGCTAATTCAAAATTGCATGCGAGCATTTAGTCTTCTGCAGAATATTCAACCTCAGAGTGAAAATACAGTCTCTGCATCTAGCTCTATTTCAGGAACACTAGCCTATTTGACTAAATCACAATTCTCTGCATCTGTCATATTTCCTTACAGATTAAGGCCTAATACAGCTATTTTCATCCAGGATCAAACGTCACTCCTCTTCTCCTAGTCCTGTTTCTCAGTCAGATCCTGATATACCAGTCCTAGAGGATGCAGACACAGAAGGGAATTGAGAAGATATTGAAGTTGTGAATGATATTCCCTCCTCCTCCCAGATTGTCACTCTATTGAAGAGGGAGCTTCAGCAACATGCTTGCCAGTGTTGAAAAGCTCATTGCCCCTGTCAGCAAAAGTCTTGGCATTATGCAAACTGACTCTCTTCTGTCTCACCATACCCCTTTGGGTACGAAGAGACCGACAAAACCCTGCAAAAGTTTCCCTGTTCATAAACAGAATGTGCAATCTATGACAACTGGGTCACTCCTGAAATAATTTGCACACCTCCCAAAATCTTTACTGAACTCTGTCTGATGGAAGAAGAATTCACAAAAAAGTGGACCATTCCGGTAGATTGATCCTATTGTTTTGTTTTTCTCCTAAAAAAATCTCACTGTTCCTTTTCAAAGATTTTACACAGAGCAAGCTTGAAGAACTCCTAAAAAAGATCTTTTTAATCTTGCAGTCCCAGCCCTGTAACCAGCTATTGCTGCAATTTCAGTATGTCAAACTGCAGCTAATTGGACTAGGACAATGATCAACGAACACAAGCCTGTATTTCAGGATCATGCTGTTACACAGCAATTACAACAATTCTGTTCTGTTCTACCTTTCTGTGTAGATGCCCCAGAACATTTGAGACAAATTTCCATAATTGCTCCATTCACAGAATCTTAGGACTAAACGTTTGGACAGCTGAAGCTTGCAAAGTGTGCCTCACACACATGCCTTTCCAAGGAAAGTGTTCATTGAAGTGCTTGATCAATTTATAAGGTCACGTGTTGGAAGGTTTTTCTCCACAGCAGAACACCTGTCCTCCAGTCCTTATGCCCTGCTCATAAGCATTCATAGGAAATCTCTACATTTCTTGGATGTAGTCAGAACCATTAGCATATATCTCAAGGCTACTGCTCCAGTCAGATGGACAAGATTCCCTTTGTCCTGTTTTCTGGAGCTCGAAAAGCACACCTTGGTTCAAAGTCCACTCCTGCATGATGGATATGAAATTTGATTGCAAGAGCCAACATTATTTAAAGATAAATCTTCCACTGAATGTCTAAGCACTCATTCCATCAGATCAGTGGGTGTTTTATGGGCTTTTTGGCAGCAAGTCTCGGTAGCCCAGTTGTGTAAAGTGGCCACCTGTTTTTCTGTTTACACTTTTTCAAAGTTTTATCAAGTGGGCATCAAATCTTCTGATGCAGCTTTTGGATGCAAGGTTCTCGCAGCAGTAGGATTATAGGGGAGGTGCCAAGGGGGTGTGTCCCCTAAAACTTTGCCAATGTCCAATCACCTAAAGGTACATGCCTATAACACATGGTAGATGAACATTCAGGCTGTCTTCTGTATTGTGCTCCAATATATGCCATTTACAGGTAAGTCAAAATCCTCTTTTTGATGTCTTCCACATTTGTATAAGCTTGCTTATTTACATTTTTGTTATTTTGTTAAAGCTGAACTGCAGGGGTATATTTTGCATACTTACAGTGAGCAGTTAAGTGGGTACTGTATGGAACAGCTGCCCTTCTCCATAGTAACCTCAGATGGACACTTACCTGGAACAGCTGATATCGCCTTCTACCTCATCAGACCCTCAGAAAAACCAAAAGCTGAACAGCAGTGACATCACCAAATTTCACTCCAAATCTTGTAAGAATAGCAGTTGTCGGAGCCAGAAGCGGGTCCCAGATCTTCATACAACTGAATTTGTGCACATGAAACATATTCGGTTGTGCACTACTGTTTGTCAGGAGGAACAAGACAACCTTCACTTTTTATGTTGAGTATGTTTTAAATAAGTTCCATTTGTGGATTAATACTGAATGACATATAACTTTTATAAAGTTGCAATAAAAGTAAGAATGATTAAAAGAAAAACTGTTTATACATGACTTTATATAGCTATTGCATACCCATCATGAATACAGTTATTAAAGAATTATGGAATAACCTTCCAGGACTATACTCATAAGTTTATAAATAATTGTGTAAAAATCATTCTACTGAATCATATTTTGTGAAATGAAACATTTTTAATGTTACAAATCTTCACTTTTTGAGGATTACACTTGCATCACAAAGAATGCTGTACTAAGATATAGGGCTCATTTAGTTCAAATGCAGTTGAACATGGTTTTAAATGTACGAACACATATGTATGGAAAATAAATATTTCAGTGATCTTAGTTTACACCATTGCAGTGGGTTCATGTGCATTAAAAAAAAAAAAATGTAAAAGTGCATTGGGAAACTGCACACTGAATGTGGGGATTGTGGTGCAAAGAAGCTCTTAAGTGAAAACATTAATGAAACCTAAGAATAATACTAATTTCTCACACAAGATTCCATTAGAAAAATAGGTGAGTCTTCGGTGAAAGCTGTGTGAATCTTGGGTGACAGTATTAAGAAACAGACCTAAGCCTAATTATAAATCCATACAAAAGGGATAACAGGCGCATGGTGTGGCAGTCCATGTATGTTTGATGAGTTCCAAATGGGCAGGGATTAGGGTAGTCCAGTAGGCACTAAGGGCAAGCTGTGTAGGAGCGAAGAATAACTCTGCAAAAGGGAAACAAAAAACACAGCGCCTCTAAGTGTGGATTGCAAAGATATTTAATAGAATGATAAGTAACTCACATCTTAGAATTTTAAAATGGGCTCATGGGTAAGAGGGTGAGAAGTCTATAGCCAGATGTTGTCTGACTGATCCAGAGAGGAGATCGATTGAGTCCACCAGCAGGTGGTGCTGTGCATATGCAACATGGATGGTAAGCCTGGTGGAATCTCTAAGGTGTCTGCCAGCAGATGGTGCTGTGCATATGCAGCATAGTTGGTGAAGGCTGGCAGAGTCTCCCAAGTTGTCCGGGATCAGCACGTGTGGTGTCTGACATCATTAAAGTGCGACGCATTTCAGAGCATGTGCAGGAGGAGAGGAGTCCAGGCATGCTCTTTCATCAGAATTATTTTTTTTTCTGCCGTAAAAGGTAAGATGTGCCGCAAATGGGATATTTTGCTAAATATACAGATGTTCCCAATAACTCATGGCTAAGTTTTCATAGGATGGTGCAAAATTGGTGCCAATAGCAGTCCCTTGTAGTTGAAAGAAATTATCAAACTAATAATTGTGTGTCAGGCAGAATTCGGTTGCCTCTAAAATGAAATCTGCTTGTTTAGGGATGATCAAGGGGTCATCTGATAGAAAATGTTTTAGTGCTATGAGTCCCAATTGATGGGGGATAAATGTGTAGAGTGAGCTGACATCTAAAGAGACCCAACAATATACAGACGTCCAACTGTATGGTGTGAGTGATTGTATGAGGTGGGTTCCGTCTCTGATATATGACTGCAAGCTCTTGGCTAATGGTTGTATAAAAAAATCTACATATTGGGAGATCCCGCTTATGATGCTGTCGATGGAGGCAACTATGGGTCTACGGGGTGGGTTGGTGAGCCCTGCCTTATGAAAGCGAGCCTGGACCCCTCTCGTCCCGCACATGCTCAGAAACGCACCGCATTTTGATGATGTCAGACGCCACACGTGCTGATCCCGGACATCTTGGAGACTCTGCCAGGCTTCACCATCTGTGCTGCATATGCACAGCACCATCTGCTAGCAGACACCTTGCAGATTCCACCAGGCTTCCCATCCATGTTGCACATGCACAGCACCACCTGCTGGCGGACTCAATCGATCTCCTCTCTGGATCAGTCACACAACATCTGGCTATAGACGTCTCACCCTCTTACCCATGAGCCATAATTCTAAGATGTGAATTACTACTTATCTTTCTATTAAATACCTTCACAGTACACACTTAGAGGCGCTGTGTTTCTAATTATCAATCCAACCTGGAATAATTGCTTTTTCCCTTGCCACACTAGGGGCTGATTTACTAAAACTGGAGAATGCAAAATCAGGTGCAGCTGTGAATGGTAGCCAATCGGCTGCTAACTTCAGCTTGTTCAGTTACGCTTTGACAATAAAACCTGGAAGCTGATTGGTTTCTATGCAGAGCTGCACCAGATTTTGCACTCTCCAGTTTTAGTTTTCCTGATTTATAGAAGTTTGAATTGGAAAGTTACAATTTCAAAACAGGAAAAAAAAAGCAACATGTGTAACAAAAAATGAAAACAATTAGGCCTCATGCACACAGGATTTCAGAAAAGCCACATATACATGTGTTTGGTGGATTTTTGTTTAGCCTATGTATCCATGCAAACAGTCATTTACAGCCGTAATAGTTTTTGACAGGCAGCAGGGCTGGATCTGTGCCCTCCATCCACAGCTAATTGCCCAGTATGCAGAAATACATTTTGCATGAAAAAGAGCAGACATTGATAACTTTTTTTTTTTTTTTACGGGATTCTGTACTGTGAGTAATATGCAAGCTGTCGTTGCTGACCTACTTTTAAAAATGCTAGTCTACTGGCTGTCACTGACCTAGAACAAACATGCAGCAAGTAAAGTCAAAATTACTAATCTGCATATATATTTGAATTCAACATATTGAATCTAAAATTAGGGACTCTATATACTGAGTTGCTGTTGTTCCTAGTTGCTTCCACTTTGTTATGATACCACTAACAGTTGACCGTGGAGTATTTAATAGCAAGGTCATTTCATGGATGGACTTATTGCACAGGTGGCAACCTATCACGGTACCACGCTTTAATTCACTGAGCTCCAGAGAGCGACCTATTCTTTCACAAATGTAGAAGCAGTCTACATGCCTAGGTGCTTGATTTTATATAATTGTGGCCATAGAGGTGATTGGAACACCTGTTTTCAAAGATTTGGAGGAGTGTCCCAATACTTTTGGCAATATAGTGTGTATTTATTTATTTTATTATTATTATTTATTTATTTTTAATTAGAATGGTTAGTTTTTTGAACAGCCTCTTGCACTTTGTTGTAGAGTTCAGACTCCAGTGAGAAGTAGCACAAATAGCCAGTTAATTTAGATACAGTCAGGGGTGTATTTACCACAAGGCAAACAAGGCCTTTGCATAGGGCAGCATTTTTCAGGGGGGCAGCGCTGCCCCAGGAAGAAAGAGCACACGCCACATGGGGACCAAGTGGGATCTGAGAGAGGCTGCAGGCTGCATGACAGTGTATGCAGAACCTGACTCTCATTCCTGGGAATGTCTGGAGCTGTAAAGGTGTCTGTGAGTTTCTTTCTTGCTCTTGTCGGGATGTGGGGGGGAGGGGGTTGCAGCGGGTGCATGGGGGAGGCAATGGTAGTGGAGGGCTCTCTCGTTGGCCGGGGAAGAGGGAGGTGGTGTTGGTTTTTGTCAGGTTTTCCCCTTTGGGACGGTGGTTTGCTGGTTGGTTTATACTCTCTTCACGCTTGGGGAGGTGTTGGTCGGTGTCAGGCTCTCTCCTTTGTGGGGTTGTTGATGTTATGCTCTCTCCACAGTGGGGGGTGTTGGTCAGTATCAGGCTCTCTCTGCGGAGGAGGTTGGGGTTGCTGATTTTTGTGTTGCCTAGGGCAGCACAAAACCTAAATGGATACAGTGCAACGAGCTTGGGAAGAAAGCATGCAGTGAGATAAGCCAATTACTACTTTTCCTTTCACTGTCCAGTCACAAATTGTAATTGTTTCTAAACTACAGCAGATAAAAATCAGGTCTCCTGCCCTGCCAGGCACTGCTGTGATGTGTGATTGAACTGAGTATGTCTCATGACTCGATGGACTCAATTACAAATTCTTCGGCAGGTAAAACAACTCCATTTTATCTCATATATCTGTGTATTCAGCTGTTTTGCATGGCGTTCAGCTTTAAGAGATTTTACCATCAGGAAACTGGAGAATAGGCTACTGAAAACAGGGCTTGGCTGTCATGAAAATACTAATATATAAATCAGTTGTTTGTAACATTAGTTATGAATTGACTATATTTTTTTAATCTCTCTCTCTCTTTCTCTCTCATATATTTTTATTTTTTCCTTCTTTATTTAGATTGATCTATGGTCAGCACATATATTTTTGTTACATCTGAGGGGACTAATATGAAGAGGAGGAGAAGAAGCCAATGACAGGAAACAGCTACTTTCTGTTCCCTCTTAGAGAATAAAGCATTTCCTCTTGGAAGACCTTATGTTTTTGTGTCATTCTACAAAGGTGATTACAGATAATCTGTGCAATGGACTAATTTCCAGGTTTTTTAATATATCATATACTATACAGTCTACCCAATGCTGGGCTGGTGGAGAATCTAGTATCTATGGATCCTCAATCAATAAGCTCTCTTCATTCACATTACTAAGATGTCAAACAATTACATACTGTAAACATAAATCAGCAAACAAAATATTTCAGCATACTTGTATGGCTGCCTACACCACAAAGCTTACATGCGTTCCAAGCCCTTACCTTAGAGCACTAATTATTAGTATTACCACAACATAATATTGTATATTTTGATTGTAACATAACCAGAATATAATATTGTAATAAGTTACATATAGTTACATAGTTAGTCTGGCTGAAAAAAGACAAAAGTCCATCCAGTTGAACCATTATAAAGAAGAAAAAAAATTCTAATCCTATACCCACAGTTGATCCAGAGGAAGGCAAACCCCCCCCCCCCCCCAGAAAAGCATGATCCAATTTGCTCCTTCAGGGAAAAAAAATTCCTGATCCCCGAGAGGCAATCCGATATTCCCTGGATCAACTTTACCTATAAATGATAGTATCCAGTTCCAGTTATATTCTGTGTATATAGGAAAGAATCCAGGCCTTTTTTAAAGCAATCCACTAAGCTGGCCAGAACCAAGTCAAGTGATTGTAAAGTCTTTTTTTTATAACAAACATGTTAATGTATATTTACCTGCTCTGTGCAATGGAATTGCACAAAGGGGCCCTGATGTCCCTCTTCTGGGGTCCCCTGCTGGTGCTCCTGGCTCCTCCTTTTCTGCACGTGACCTCATTGGAAGCCTCTTCTGATCCCAAGCCACGCTGCCATAGACAGACTGGGAATGCATTAAGGTAAAAAAGTGTTAAGGCTTTAGAACCCCTTTAACTGCTGGGGAAATGGAATATGTGTGTGATAACATTTTGGGATGTGTTTTTAAAATGTTTGCATAGCTGTTGGTTGATTGAAATTGTATGTAAAATAATTCTGTGCAAATACAGCAAAATGCAATGTTCTAAGTTTATCTGCAGATTGAATTTTATTCAGTGAAGCAGTGTGAATTGGGAAAATACTGCATTATGGCCACTAGATGGCACTGAGGATCACAGGAAATAACTAAGCTCCTCAGCAGCCATAATGCAGTATTTTCACCATTCATACTGTTTTTGTATAAAAAGGAATAACATTCGATCTTTTTAAAAAAGCTAAAAAAATTTTGCAGTCTGTAACATCTTACATTCTATATGTGTGGATTTGAACCATAAAATATGCAATAAAGAACCATTACTCAACAATGTTTTCACAGAATTTTGAAATTAATTTTTTTAGATATTGCCATATTTGTAAAATGCAAGTATGTGTGTAGAGACTACATCGAAGCAAAAAAAAAAAAGAAAAAAAAATCTCAGTTTTTTACATTAGCAAAGCTTGTTTGGGAAGGCAATGCAACCAGCAGCAATGATGAACAAAGAGCAGTAACAGACAGCCAAACAGATTTTTTAATTCATTGGTATATAACAGTCAGAAAAAGATAGATGGTTATGGTTACTGTCGATTAGTTGCTGTGGATTACTGCACTTTACACATTCCTTAATGCCTCGCTGATTGGCCCCATAATATTTGACCCTTTAAATGACAACACTGGCGCTGTTACCCTGTGATGCTTTTACTATGAATGTGCGCTGATGCAGCAAAAAGAGCTTATGATGATTGTGTCTAGCTGAGTCAGGAGCTCTGAAGCATCCAACCCTATGACTGCATTGTGGTCTGACATCTGAGTCACAGGCAGGTGCTGGACATCGCACTGGCCAGTTGTGCAAGTCAGACTAGACGCTCATATATGCATCTACAAGCAGGAAGGCTAAGTGTCTGTATGTTGCTATGCAGATAACTAACTAACCTAGTTAATGTGCAAAAAAAGAGTTCCATGTATGTGTGGAAGTCATTTATATAGGGAATACAATTCTACATGTAGAAGTGACAAGTCACCAGCAACTATAGCAATTTGCTAGCAAGCTAAAAATGACTTGTAATCGCTGGCATTAGCAATTTTTAATAGAAATCACTGGTGTCCTCATGGGGTGGAGGTCTAGATCCAGTCAGGAAAAATCATGCATTTATGCAGCAAATCATTATCTGCTTATCCAATTCTGCCCTATTTAAATATTTCTGTTGGAGCTCAGCATAGGAAAGGCCAATGATCTAATGATTGGCTTCTGTCAAATCTGGGATAACCACACACCAATCAATATTTGGATGGTCCCTGCTGAACCAGCCAAATGTTGATACATCTATGACCAGATTTACTGAGAACTATAGCTACATCACAAGTCTAGGATCTGATCAACTCACATCGTTTCCAGTTCTAAACCTAGCTGGGACGGAGTCTGTGAGACCAGACGGGATTTTAAAATGGTGATCGAACAAATAACTGCTACACCAGAGCTATTTTAAAATGGCACATGGCATTTGAGTGGTTAAAAAGCTAACCTATTAAACAGCTTGACTCCCCCACATTTTTGCTGGCACCTTAAAAAGTTACTGGCAGATTAAAAAGTTTCTACAAATATGAGCACAGTGCGTTATTCTTATCTCACACATGGCAATGTTCAGGCAATTTCAACCACTTTCAATATTCAAGAAGTTATTGTCAAACATTAAAAAATAATTGTATGCCCCCGGGGTCCCAGTGCACTTCTGCATTTGTTTCTTTTTAGATCTGAGTAGTGGTTCTGAAATAAAATGACATTTTTATTTCTGTCTGTGTTGGCTGCAGCTCCACTCCAGGCTGAAGCCCAATTTATGGGTGTTCTCATAGGGGAGATACAGCCAGCACTAAAGTCATCTCCTCCTCTTCATTCTGCAGCCCCCATCTAACCTGGCAGCCCTGGGCCTCCTCTGCCATCTTCCTTATATTAATAGAAAGGCTGAGTCCAGACTCAGCTGCCATCTGTTCAGGGGAGAAAGTCTAATGTAGTAACTGTTGGTTTGTGTTATTGTGAATGGCCATGTTAGAGAGGAGCACTGTCCTTCACAAAGACACCAGCCCAAAACAACAAAGGCATGCTAAGTACACTAGCCTCTCCCCAGAATAGCAGGCGGATGGGTATGGGCTCAGTTGTCAGAGAGAGATTAGTGTAGCAGCTGGCATATGTTGTTGTGGGTTTGCGATTTTGTGAATGACAGCGCTCCTCTCCAGCATGGTTGTTCACAACAACACAAGAAGACTGTAATCTCTCTCCTCTCAAATAGCAGGCAACTAGTGGGAAGGTGCAGTACAAAGTGGGCAGCACAGTGGCTAAATGGTTAGCACTTCTGCCTGGCAGTACCAGGGCTGTTGGTTCAAATCCCAACCACGGCACCACCTGCCTGGAGTTTGCATGTTCTCCCTGTGTCTGCATGGGTTTCCTCCGGGTACTTCGGTTTCCTCCCACACCCCAAAGACATGCTGGTAGGTTAATTGGCTCCTGTCTAAAAATTGTCCCTAGTATGTGTATGTATGAATGTGAGCTAGGGACCTTAGATTGTACGCCCCTTGAGGGTTAGGGACCGATGTGAATGTACAATATATATGTAAACTATGTGTAAATTGATGGTGCTATATAAGTACCTATAATCAGGGACGGACTGACCATTTGGAAACTAGGGCACTGCCCAAGGGCCCGGGGTCAGTAGGGGGCCCCATAAGATGCCCCTGGTACCTTTTTCATAGGCTTTTTTGAGTTTGGGCAATGACACAGGAGCCCCATGATCCCCTATTGCCCGGGGGCCCCATGAGTTGTCAGTCCGCCCCTGCCTATAATAATAATAATAATAAAGTACCAATACAAAGTTGGCAAATATTTGAATGGGATCAAGTGCATTATGCACATCGTATCACGACTCGACTACTGCAACTCCCTCCTCACTGGCCTGCCTTGCCGCTGGCTATCCCCGCTTCAGTCGATCCTGAATACGGCTGCCAGACTCATTCACCTTTCCAACCGCTCCGTTTCCGCCACCCCTCTCTGCCAATCCCTCCACTGGCTTCCGATTGCGCAACGGATCAAATTCAAAATCCTAACATTGATGTACAAAGCCATCCACCATACTGCCCCGAACTACATCTCTGACCTAATATCCAAATACCACCCAGCACGCACACTCCGCTCCTCACAAGACCTCTTTCTCTCTAGTTCCCTGGTCTCCTCCTCCCATGCCCGCCTCCAGGACTTCTCCAGGGTGTCACCCATCCTCTGGAACTCCCTGCCCCAACCCATCAGATTATCACCTACTCTCCTCTCCTTTAGGCGCACCCTGAAAACCCATCTCTTCAGGGAAGCCTACCCCACCCCCTGCTAACTTGCCGACCTCCTCCACTCTTCCTACCACTCCATCCCCCACAGCTATCTCCTCCTGTACCACTATCCCCTCCCTCCTAGATTGTAAGCTCCAAAGAGCAGGGCCCTCAATCCCCTCATGTTTTGCATTGTATTGGTATTGTTCTGTCACATGTTCTGTCCCCCTCTGTAATGTACAGCGCTGAGCGAACTATTGGCGCTTTATAAATACTGTATAATAATAATAATAATAATAATAATGCACTGGGTCTCCTGGGGAATCAAACAGAAGTTTTTAGCTTCTGCTGATACTTTTTATTTACATGGTTCTGCTGAGAGAGTCCAAACAATGATTGTTGGGTTGCATAGATCATTAAGTTGTTTTTGCGATCAAACACTATTCTGAAATGGTCTGAAAATTCCTGCAAATGCCACCAGTAGCCATACACCTGAGCTCATAAAGTATAAAGAAGGGCTAAAGTACAGCGACTACATTATACAGCATGAAACATTTCCTATTTTTTCACTGATTGTTAACTTTTTCTTCTAAGTTGAAGATATAGTTTTCTTTCTCATTGCAGAAAGAAATCTGCACTAGAAATGTGAACCTATGAAATGTGCTAGACAGCATTCAGTTTTGCACATGGACACACACCTGCAGACAAGTGTCCAGTGTTTCTTTGCCAATAACAGCAATTCCCTTCCTGACCCACTCTACTGCCGGACATAAGTAAACAGTAAGCGCCTTATTCCTCAGCGTCGCACTCGGCTCACACACAGAGAGGATAGTGTATGCGTGCCTCACCCCCAATTACCAGCTCTGGCAAAGACATGGATGGGCATCTTAGAAAACTGTCTGCTTTACAACTGTCTTATAATGCATATAGTTTTTCCTTTATAAAAAAAATATACAATGAAGTATTTGTATTTGCTGTTAGAAAGCCATGTATTTAGCTATTCATGGATGCACAGTATGCCTAGCTTGCAATTTCTAAGAACACGAATGTACGTTTATTATCTATGTGCAGCTCTCCTCCTTCTTGTTTCCACCTATGTTAGCTGTAAAAACTAGCTTAGGCAAAGCGCCCAGAGAAAACATTTCCGGTGGGGAGGGGGCATATGGGCAGGTGGTACCCTCCCATTTAAGTACAGCAAACAGCAACAACTTATATACTTTTCAGCAGGGCTTTTTTTTAAATTAATTTTTATTTTATTTATTACAGGCACTTATACAGCGTCGTCAATTTACGTAACGCTTTACACATATATATTGTACATTCTCATCAGTCCCTAACCCTCAAGGGGTGTACAATCTAAGGTCCCTAACTTGCATTCATGTATACACATACTAGGGCCAATTTAGACAGGAGCCAATTAACCTACCAACATGTCTTTGGAGGGAATCGGAGTACCCGGAGGAAACCCACACAGGCGCAGGGAGAACATGCAAACTTCAGGCAGGTGGTGCAGTGGTTGGGATTCGATCCAATGACCCTAGTACTACCAGGCGGAAGTGCTAACCATTGGAATTGGGGGGGACGCAGTTCTGGCACCTCCAGCACTGAATGTATGTAATGACAATGGGTGCTGGGGTGTGCTGGACGGTCTATTGATGATGGCTGCTGGGGGATCTAGGCTAGATCTATTTTTTCAGAGGGGTGTCTGTTGTTGCTGGGGATGTCTATTGTTGCTTGTGGGGGATATATTTTTGCTGGGGGTGGGTCTTATGTTGCTGGGGGTCAATCATTGCTGGGAGGTATCTACTGTTACAGGAGGGGTTTATTGTTGCTGGCTGCTGGGTGATCTATTAATGGTAGAGAGAAACTATGTTGATGGGGGGATCTATTGTTGCTGGGGGGGGGTCTGTTGTTAGCTACAGGGGATCTATTTTACTGCTTTTCTTGTAACAAATAACAATTTCCATCAAAATTACTTGGCACCACAAAATGATACTTGGTTCTGTATTCTCTAAAAGGCGTGGTACTGGGAAGTGGGTAGGTGGTGGAACCAAGGATCGGTGCTTGGAGGTGGGTAGAAACATGGGGTGACTCAGAAGGGGGGAGTTCCTGCACCTATTCTCTGAGAAAAAACAGCTTTTCAGGAAACCCCATACAAGTTCACAGCTCTAAATCTAATGAATGTCCCTTAATTATCACATTGACTAAGGTGCATATTTATCAAAAGATCAAATAATATTTTTTGCCTATGTTGTAGCTTTCCATTTTGGTGGCTTTATAACATTTATTAAAAATAGCACTTTGATATTTAAGTGTTTGTAAGCCAAAAAAGAATAAAAGCATGTTACTTGCGGTTTGAGAAGCAATTCCCGACCGCAATACATACGGTACATATACGTTGCGGTTTGCAAGTGGTTTATTAGGGTAATGCCTAAAGATATCAGCCATAACCCGCGGCATCTTTTTTTTTTTTCAGCTGGTGGCTGGATTTCTCATGAAAGTGGTCTGAGTAGCTCATTAACCACTGGATCGCTTTCAGTATCGGTGGTAGGGGACGTGTTTTTTTTGGGGGGCTTACTGTTTCAACTGGCGCGCCCGAGAAATTATCTGATGGTGCGACCGGCTCGTCACAGAGGCGATGAGAGATTCGCTTGTCTCTGATTGCCTCTATGACCTTGGAGGACTGGAGCAATTTCATGACTATCAGTCCAGGGCAGATGTAAACAATTTTTTTTTTTAAAGCAAAAGATCAAAAAAGTTTTGCTTTTGAAGGTAAAGGAGAGATTTGGGGTCTTTTTGACCCCAGATCTCTCCTTAAAGAGGACCTGTCATCCCAAGCAGAGGGACTCTATTGGGAGGGGCTCACACAGGAGGGGCGGGGCAGGGAGATGATCACACAGACCACAGAAATGACAGGAAGGGAGGGGGAGAGAAGGAGATACAGATGCTGCTGAGAGAGCAGGATGACAGAAAGTCAGTTTACTGACAGGAACAGGCAGGGTCAACCAGGTATTATACTGTATGGAAAAGGATAAATAACGAAGGAAGGGTCAAAGAGAGGAAAGAAGAAAGGAAAGAATGAAGGAAGGATCAATGATAGGGAGTAAGGATCAATCGAAGGAAGGATCAATTGATTGAATGAAGGATCAGTTGATCAAAGGAAGGATTGGTTGATTGATCAATGGAAGGATTGGTTGAAGGAAGGATTGGTCGGTTGGTTGATCACATCAAGGATCAAAGTAAGGAAGGATCGGTCAATCAATTTAAGGAAGGATAGGTTGATTGATCGATGGAAGGACCAAGCAGTGGAAGGATCGATCAATTGAAGGAAGGATCGATCGACTGAAGGAATCAAGAATCAAAAAAAGGAGGGATCAGTTGATCAAGTGATCTAACGAAGGACCGGTCGATCAATCAATAGCAGGATCAGTTGAAGGAAGGATAGGTCGATCGATCGCAGGAAGGATCTGTCGGTTGATCGCAGGAAGGATCAAAGTAAGGAAGGATCGATAGAAGGATGGATTGATAGATCAATTGAAGAAAGAATTGATCGATCGATTGAAGGAAGGACTGATTGATCAATTGAAGGAAGGATTGGTCGATCGACTGAAGGAAGGATCAACCTATTGAAGGAACCTAGCCTTGATAATGAAATGATCAGTGTCACTGTATTGCAATATTAAAGAAGTTTATATGAAAAAAAACTAAGTAATTTGTTTAGTATTTAGAAATGTTAATTGAGCAAAATATAGCTCTTTAAATTGTGAAAGCAGGAAAACTGTCCTGTTAGCTGCTGTCTCCAAAGATTGTAAACTCTGGGAGACTCTGCAGCTTTAACATAGAAGAGGAGGAGCAACTGCAGAGGAACAGTTACAGTTACTGACCACGGTGCCATGGACCAGCAGCCATGATTAGCGTGGTCAGTGTAAACAGGGGAACACAGGAACAGGTAGGATCAACCAGGTATTGTACAACATACCAATGGAAAATTGACATGGCAAACGCACTGTGCTATTTCTCATGCCTTTTTTAGGGTTTCAACCACTTTAATGTTCTTTTAATGTTACTGATTTATTTGAGCCTGGCTGTGTTCTCCAATACCTGGTTGATTCTGCTTGTACCCCTTCTCCTGAGAGTAAACTAACCATGCTAAACGTGGCAGCTGATCCATTCTAGTGTGGTCAGTTACATCTTGTGTCATCTCACTGTTTGTACAGGCATGCAGTGCAAGTGACCTATTCTTTAAAGTGTTACTAAACCCAGGACCCTGCATTCACTATATCTGCTCTCCCACAGTACACACTACATTGAAATGCAATTATTTTAGTAAATATAAACTGCAAAATACCTTTTCTCATCAAGAGTTAGAGCAATCTTGTGACTTTGGCAGAGCACTGGTTGAAGCTTTTAGGATGAGTTTTCTTTCAGCTCTAGGAGGATGTGAAAGTCCTGACCCTCTTTCTGGACAGTGCTGATTGGCCCTGTGCTGATCACATTTACTCTCCCAAGAAAAAAAAAACCTCTCTGGCAATACACACCAAACTGAGCATGTGCATGTGACTACAGATTCAGTCTGTATAAGGTGGTCATTTCAACAAGAGAAAGGGCAGAGAAGACAGGATCAAACAGCCTTTTTACACAATGCAGAGGATTAACCCCTCAGGTTCCACAGTGAGTATAACAAGCATGCTTTACTGCATATACAGACTGATTTTACTGTTTTGGGTTTAGTAATACTTTAACTAAAGATTATTAGTATTATATGGATAGCTTTATCTATTTAAAAAAGTGTTTAACAATACTGAAGTTTACAATTGCTTTAACATTATTAGGCTATATATTAGGCTATATTCACATGGCTGCACAGGGGCAGCCAGGGACAGCCACCAGCAAGAGTTGGTAGATTCTTGCCAGCGGTCTAAATGCTGCCAACATATACTGTGTGTGAACAGCTTCTCTCTGTACATATAATGACAAACACTGCTGATGTTGGAATTTCTGCAGAGTTCTAGCCACAAATAACTCAGCCAGTTTGGATGCAGCCATAGCACAGAATGTGGCTGTGTCCACAGGTGGCTTTTAGCCACCTCTGAATGCACTAAACTATGCACCCCTGGCCACATGTATGAGTATAGCCTTAGAGCCAGGGGCATATTTACCACAAGGCAAACAAGGCATTTGCCTAGGTGGCATTTTTCAGGGGGGGCAGCACTGCCCCCTAGAAGAAGGGACACTTGCGGCACGGGGACCAGGTGGGATCCGAGAGAGGCTGCGGGCTGCTTGATGGTGTATGCAGAGCCCAACTCTCATTCCCGGGGATGTCCGGAGCTATGAAGGTGTGTGTCTTTCTCTCCCTCACCGGGCAAGGGGGGGATGTGTGTTAGTGGAAGACTTTCTGGGGGGGGGGGTTGTTGGTCAATGTCAGGCTCTCTCCGCGGGGGCACCCATTTTTATGTTGCCTAGGGCAGCACAAAACGTAAATACACCACTGCTTAGGGCTCTTGCATACAGGCTGACTGAGCCTGTTCAGTGGAACCTCCAACGGACACTGTTCAGTCATACCTTTATGGCCACTGATAGGTTCACTGTTCAGTCATAACTTTAAGGCCACTGATAGGTTAAGTGAATGACACTGATTATCTCTTACAATGGCATCTGAAATAGTTGGGATATATTGGACAGCAAGTAAACATGTCATCCCTAAAGTTACTATGTGGAAAGTGGAAAACAATGGGCATCTCACTTTGTTGTGTAATGGGCTGCATGGCTGCAGACTGGTCAGAGTGTCCATGCTGACCTATTTCCACAACCAAAAGCACCTACAATGGGCACGTGAGCTTCAGAACTGGACCACTGGAGCAATGGAAGAAGGCATCCTGGTCTGATGAATCACATTTTCTTTTCTATCATATGGATAGCCAGGTGTGTGTGCCTCGCTAACCTGGGGCAGAGATGAAACCAGGATGCAGTATGGGAAAAAGGTAAGATGGCAAAGGCAGTGTGATGCTTTGGGCAATGCTGTGCTGGAAACCTTTGTCTTGTTCTTCATATGGATTTTACTTGACACGTACAACCTACCTAAACATTGCTGCTGACTAAATACACCCCTTCATGAAAACAATGTTTCCTAATGGCAGAGGCCTCTTTGAACAGGATAAAGTGCCCTGTCACACTGCAAAAAATTTCAAGAATGGTTTAAGGAACACAATGAGTTTGAGGTGTTGAATTGGACTCCAAAGTCTCCAGATCTCAATCCAATCAAGCATCTGTGGATGTACTGGAAAAACAAGTCCGATTCTTTGAGACCCCACCTCCCAACTTACAGGTCTTAAAGAAGCTGCTGCTAATGGCTTGGTGTCACATACCACAGCATACCTTCAGAGGTCTAGTGCCACCCATGCCTCAATGAGTCAGGATTGCTTTGGCGGCAAAAGGGGCACCTACTCAATATTAGATGGGTGGTCATATAGCTGATTGGTGTGTTTCCTCTATTCAAGCAGCCAGTTGCAACATACAATCTGTCATTGACATGAAGAGCTGATTTGGATGGTCATTTAAACCCATCCTCTGTGCTGAGCCAAAAGCAGATCTGTGTGCATCCACCTTGGAGCTGCATAGAGGTAGCCCTTAGAAGTGGATGTACCCGCATCACCTGCATGGACATAATCACATGAGGCTCTCATATATGTATTTAATCTGTGTATTTGGCTGTTTCAAATAAAATGTGAATTTTAATACAGAAAGATGTAACCTCCCTCCTACCCACCCCCCTTCCTGGAATAAACTGTTAAAGAGGTTCTTTAGTAGCACCAGCACCCCTGATCTAAAAGGTTACACAGGTTCATCCCCTGAAAGTCCTAGTGTTGAAGACAGCTATATAATGAATGATGTTTTTTCATGACACAAGCTATTTCACAAAAATTATGCAACAATCCCAAAATAGCCAGTGGGGATAAACATAGCAGCTGAACTTGTGTAATTGTAATGGCATCATAGGACATTGGTAAGCGGGTATGTCTTGTCCATTAAAAAAAATCAGGTCCCATGTTGGACTGGATAGTAGATTTAAAGCGTAATTACAGTCAAATTCTAACTAAGCCTAAACCTACTCCCACCAGCATTCTATGCATATCTATCCTGTAAAAGAAAAGATGTCTATACGTACCTATTCTGAAGCCAGTCCGGTCACATGAAGAGGATGGACAGCCAACAATGGATGCCTCATAGTAAGCCTATGGGTGACGTCATCGTACAGGCTCTGCATCCGTTGTTGGCTGTCCCTCCTCTACACTGAAGCTGGCACTGAGATCCAATCATGTGATTGAACAGGAGCAGCTTCAAAATAGGTAAGTATAGACATCTTTTCTTTACAAGATAGAATAGTCTTCGAATGGGGGTGAGAGTAGGTTTAGGCTTAGTTATTTGACAGGATTTCAACTTTGAGATTACCCAACATCGCATAAATAGCATGTGACAGAAGTGACTTTGGGGGTGGGGGGGACCCCTGTATCAGCTCCCTAGATTCCTCTTATGTTTAACCCACCCTGTGCCTGTTAGGGGTACAGGGTGGTCTGTCCTGATATTGTGTAGACATGTGTACGTGGGGTGGGGGGTTGTCCATTGTTCACTGCCATGTGTTGCATCCCATTGTGTGTCTTGGTTTGGAGGGGGGTGTTACCAGCAGCCCTTCCCCCTGATGGGTCGACCTGCTGATGTGTTTCCTGTTCCTGGTTGTATTTTCCCACCCTGTGTATATATATTGTGTTTGTGTTAAAATAAAGCAGTTGACTTCCTGTCTTAAGAAGGGTCTGGTGCTGTCTACGTCCTGCTTGATCAGCGGTGGTGTCCATGGATCTGTGTTCGGTCAGGGAAGTGGGAGTATAACCGAAATACCCAAGTGCATTCTGGGTCCAGTTCCATTACATAGCAGATGTACAGAATATATTTGGTGATACTGGGTAGCAATTCCAAGACAACTGTTAACTGTGGTTAAAAAAATATCTTAGTTAATTTTTTTATTCGCATTAGCATAAACAAAGACAGAAAAGCCTATATATATGCTTCGCATACACAAACTGAAATTCATTGTTTGTCATTAGTAACTGATGTCCAAAACCACAAATAAGCAGAATAAACCTAATTTACTGTCAATGGAAGTAAATAAAACTTGTTGATCTTCATTTAGGCTAGGTTCACACCTAGGCAGTTTGCGTTTGACCTGTTTCTACATTGCGTTTTGTGTTTTTGCACCTATGTTTTTGCATTTTTTATGCGTTTTGCATTTGTTTTTTAAAACGCATCAAAAATGTGGAAAAAAGGCAGCAAATACGCACTACATGCTTTTCTGCAGCATGTCCATTGAAGTCTATAGAACCAAAAACGCAGCTTTCTGCATTCAAAAAAATACCTGACGCTTTCCAAAAAACGCACCAGGTGAAAAAGCGGAGATGTGAACGTGTCCTGTTGGAAATCATGTTAAATGGACTGTGCAAAACACTGCAGAAAACGCTTAGGTGTGAACCTAGGGTACTAAAGGATCAGCAGTCATCATGTCATGCCTGTGTTCACATACTCATTTATTGGAAGGTAAACAAGACTGTGTTTGACATTCTATCATACACCCTTTCTGTGTCTTCTAAATGCAGCTACTGCTCAGCAGGCCAAAAATGTGTCAGATAGACAGACAGACACTGTCTAACCTTCTTATATTGAGAAGCACAAAATTAAATTCAGTGAAAACACTGATCAGAATGCCCTTTCTGTTTAATATACTCCCACACAAAATTCCTGCAGTCTGGTATGATAATATTACGGTACAAGTTGAACCCATTTCCTAGGTTAATATCACACTAGTGTCCTAAGAGGAGCTTTTACACATCAATCTAATATTAAACCAGATATATCTCCCCAGTCCATCCATTCATTTTAGGCAATGGGATTGGATTTAGGAAGAACCCCTGGCAGAAACGTGTTTTACTTAGGTCTATTTGCAATGTATTGTATGGCTGGCAGTATGTCTGTTTGATTTTGGGCATTGGTTAGGAATAATAAACAGTAAAATACCACCCCCCATGTACAAACTGTCATCAATAAAAGCTTTCCTTAGAAGCAGGGTGCATGGGATGAATGTGCATCCTTAAGGCAGTTATACATGGATCAAAATTCGGCCAGTTCAGTTCAGACCCGCTGGATTTTAATCTGCATATGGGCAGGCTGGTTGTTCACAAGTCAATGTATCAATCGACTTGTGTAGAACCAGCCTGTTGGCTTTTTACTGATCGATCAGCACCCCCTGCTATAGCCAGCAACACTGATCACTGATCACTGTATTATGATGACGAGGAAGGTTTCTCACTGTTAGAATACAAAAGCTCAGAGGAAAGCATTCCCCCCACCCACATTGAGTATGTGCATGGGGGAATTGGCTTCTTTTTATTTTTTTGTTCAACCTGTTAGTTGAACAAAAAAAAAAAGAATAATGTATGGCTAACCTAAGGCTTCATTCAAATGGGCATATGTGTATTTTCTGCATGGAATTCAGAAGTTCATACTGGCAAAGCTTGCAGCAGATCCTGCATGAAATGTGCACCTAACGTACTTGCATTCAGATGCATTTAGATGGGTATAATTCTTCTAATGATGTACCCACTTGAGTTCCAGAAGGTTTTACCCCCTTCATGACCAGGCCATTTTTTGCTGTTTAGCATGGTGCTACTTTAGCTGGTAATTGCTTGGTCATGCTTTTTTCACACAAATAGAGCTTTCTTTTGGTGATATTTGATCACCACTGGGTTTTTTATTTTTTGCAATATAAATAAAATAAAGACTGAAAAGTGGTTACTGTATGCGTTTATGCATTTACATGTGTTTACGCACAATCTGTGCAGCCCTGGATGCAGCCCTGTTTTTTTCTACTGAACGCAGCACACATTTTCAACTGCAGATGCAGCTGTGTGCATTGAGTACTATAGTTCTGCATTTAGAAACGTTCCCAGCGGGGGAAAAAATTCCTTCCTGATCCCCCAAGAGGTAATCACACATTTCCTGGATCAATGTTACCTATAAATATTAATATCCATTAGGGATGCACCAATACTGGTATTGGTGCCGATACAGAGTATTTTCACAAGTACTCGTACTCATAAAAATGTTCCAGATACCAGAAACCGATACTTTGCAGTACGATTTGTGTCAATAGAAAATGTATGGATGCAATTTGAACAGGAATGCGATTCCTGTCCGTATCGCATGCGGTTTCCCCACTGCTTCTGTGTGAACCAAGGCTTGTCATAGTTCATAGTCTTCCTGAGTTCACACCTCTCTGCACTGATCCCATACTGTCACAGAAAGAGAAACTGGGAATTTGAAATCCATGGAGCTTTCTCTCCTCTTAGTACAGGGATGACAGTATGGGCTAGATGGCTTTTGATTGGTCAGCACTGCCATGGTGCTGACCAAACAGAAGCTGTCTAGCTTGTACTGTCATCCGTGCAAAGAGAGGAGTGAAAGCCGTGGGGATTTCGAATTCCCAGACCTGTGAAGCGGCTTTCAGTATGGGCTAGATGGCTTCTGATTGGTCAGCACTGTGGTCCAATGAAAAGCCATCTAGCCCATACTGTCATCCCTAAATTGAGAGGAGGGAAAGCCGTGGGGATTTCAAATCCCCAGCTTTTCCTTCTGTGACAGCACAGGATCGGTGCAGGGAGGTTTCCTATGACAACCCCAAGTTTACACAGGAGCAGTAGAGAAACTGCATGCGATTTGGACAGGAATTGCATTCTTGTTCAAATCGCATATTATTTGCAGTGTGATTTGCGTCCTTACATTTTGTATTGACACAAATTGCAACGCAAAGTATCAGTGCTTGGTATTGGCGAGTACTTAACTGAAAGTATTGGTACTCGTACTCACCAATCAAAGAAGGGTATTGGTGCATCCCTAGTATCCGGTTATATTGTTTGTATCTAGGAAACAATCCAGGCCTTTTTAAACAATCCACTGTGCTGGCCAGAACCAACTCTTGAGGGAGTCTATTCCACATTTTCACTGCTGTTATTATGAAGAAGCCTTTCAGTATTTGGAGATTAAATCTCTTTTCCTCCAGCTGTAAAGAGTGCCCCCTTGTCCTCTGTGATGACCTCAGGGTGAATAACTCTACAACAAGTTCACTATATGAACCACTGATGTATTTATACATGTTGATCATATCCCCCATAAATCTCCTCTTCTCAAGAGAGAATAAATTCAGTTCCTCTAATCTTTCCTCATAGCTGAGCTCCTCTATGCCTCTTATCAGTTTGGTTGCCCTTCTCTGTACTTTCTCCAGTTCCCCAATGTTCTTTTTGTAAATTGGTGCCCAAAACTGAACTGCATATTCCAGATGAGGTATTACTAATGATTTGTACCGGGGTAATATGATATCTCTCTCTCTGGAGTCTATACCTCTTTTAATACAAGAGAGGATTTTGCTCGCTTTAGAAACTGCAGCTTGGCATTGCATGCCATTATTAAGCTTGTGATCTACCAGAACCCCCAGATCCTTCTCCACCATTGATTCCCCCAATTGTACCCCCCTAATATGTATAATACATGTATATTCTTAGCCCCCAAGTGCAGAACCTTACATTTATCAACATTAAACCTCATTTGCCACCTAGTTGCTCAATTAAACAGTGCATTGAGGTCGGCTTGTAAATTGAAGACATCCTGTAAGGACATTATTCCACTGCACAGCTTGGTGTCATCTGCAAAGACTGCAATGGGGTTTATAATCCCAGACCCTATATCATTTATAAATATATTAAAATGTAAGGATCCCAACACTGAACCTTGGGGTACACCACTGACAACCCTAGACCATTCAGAGTATGAATCATTAACCTCTACTCTCTGAATACGATCTTTTAGCCAGTTTTCTATCCATTTACAAGCAGATTTTCCCATGCCTGTAGACTTTGCCTTACACATGTTCATGTTATTTCTTGCTCACCCACAGCAGAAGGCATAGTCCAGGCTTGTTCAGAGATAGGGGTTGACCTCTAATTATACAGCCTAACCACATTTTTGGTAGCTGATTGTTTTGCCTCCTTAGCTGAAGCCTGTTACAAAAGCTGATATGTATAACCAGTGTATAATAAGTGACTTTCTCTAGGTAACTTCTACTTAAAAGTGTTACTAAACCCAGGACCCTGCATCCACTATATCTGGTCTCCCACAGCACACAGAGCATGGAAATGCAATTATTTTAGTAAATATAAACTGCTACATTCCTTTTCCCATCAGCTGTATATTGTAGCCTTGACTTCTATCAGTGTCCAGCAGCGCACTGGTTAAAGCTTGTAGGAGTTTTCATTCTCCCCTGATTGTCCTATGAGGCTGCATTACCCCTGACTCTCTGTCTGGACAGTGCTGATTGTCCCTGTGCTGATCACATGCAGTCTCCCAAGAAAAAAAACCTCTAGCAATACACACCAAACTGAGAATGTGCAGCTTGCCCCCTAGGTTCTGTTCTATCAGCTGATAGATTGGAGACAGTATAAGAAGGGGAGGATCAGAGAAGACAGGATCAAACAGCCTTTTTACATAATTCAGAGTATTAACCCCTTAGGTTCCCCAGTGAGTATAAAAGGCATGCTTTACTGCATATACAGACTGATTTTACTGGTGTGGGTATAGTAACACCTTAACTACCTTGTATTGTGTGAGTTCTTGTATGCGGTATGTACTGCTTGTAGGACAACTCAGGTTACTTCAGAGCTCTGCCGGTACTATTAGTTCTGGAACGCAGTGCATTATTCCTCCTACGAGGCTCACACTGTTGTCTATGCTCTTCTATACTGCAGAGTTAAAATTTGTTTTTGTTTATTTTTTGTTATTTCGACCTGGAAAAATTGTTTAAAAAAACAAAAGGTGAATAGATATTTCCTCTTAGGTTGGCCATACATTATACAATGTTCTTGTTCAATTTCCTTTAGATTTGTCTAAAGGATAGTATGTAGTACTGTGTAGTACAAGGGCCTGTCTGATTGCATACAGATTGAGCAAAGTTTAGCTTTGACCTCATGTTATATGGTTTTGGTAAATCGAAGGGAAAATTGTATACATATGGCCAGCCCTAGGCAGTAGTTATACGGAGGTCCCAGAAACCTTTGTCATGCTTTGTTCACCGTTGTGGTTGATTTACTGAAGGCTAATAGGCACTTTATTTTGTCAGGGAATTCATTTCCAAAGTTTAGTGAATGAAGTGAAGGTCAGCTGAATTCCATCATCCAATCAAGTGCAAGAAAAATGCATTTTTTCCTTGCATTTTATTGGATGTTATTTCATTAAATTCACAAAGCTAAGGGAAATTTTCCTTACAAAGTGCAACACCTCTTGCAGTCTATTTGCCTTTTGTAAATCAACCCCATAGACTCCATCCTGAGCTCTGTGTAGTCCTTGTCCTGCAGACAAGGTTGGTCCTGGTCATGTCCCTATAATCTGGTATATACACTGCTAAAAAAAATTAAAGGAACACTTATTAATCAGAGTATAGCATCAAGTCAATGAAACTCCTGAGATATTGATCTGGTCAGTTAGGTAGAAGATGGGGTTGTTCATCAGTTTCAGCTGCTTTGGTGTTAATGAAATTAACAGGTGCACTGGATTGGCAACAATGAGACAACCCCCAAAACAGGAATGGTTTTACAGGTGGTGGCCACTAATATTTTTTTTCTTACTCATCTTTTCTGACTGTTTTTCACTAGTTTTGCATTTGTCTAGGGTTAGTGTCACTATAGGTAGCATGCGGCAATACCTGGACCCTACAGAGGTTGCACAGGCAATCCAACTCCTCCAGGATGGCACATCAATGCGTGCCATCGCCAGAAGGTTTGCTGTGTCTCCCAGCACAGTCTCAAGAGCATGGAGTAGATTCCAGGAGACAGGCAGTTACTCTAGGAGAGCTGGACAGGGCCATAAAAGGTCCTTAACCCATCAGGAGGACCGGTATCATTTCCTTTGTGCAAGGAGGGCCAGGATGAGCACTGACAGAGCCCTACAAAATGACCTCCAGCAGGTCACTGGTGTGAATGTCTCTGACCAATTTAGAAACAGGCTTCATGAGGATGGCTTGAGGGCCGACATCCTCTAGTGGCTCCTGTGCACACTGCCTGGCACCACCATAGAGCTCGATTGGCATTTGCCATTGAACACCAGAATTCGCAGGTCTGCCACTGGCGCCCTGTGCTTTTCATAGATGAGAGCGGGTTGACCCTGAGCACATGTGACAGACGTGAAAGGGTCTGGAGAAGCCATGAAGAACGTTATGATGCCTGTAAGATCATTCAGCATGACTGATTTGGTGGTGGGTCAGTGATGGTCTGGGGAGACATATCCATGGAGGGACGCACAGACCTCTACAGGCTATACAATGGCACCCTGACTGCCATTAGGTATCGGGATGAAATCCTTGGACCCATTGTCAGATCCTATGCAGGTGCAGTGGGTCCTGGGTTCCTCCTGGTGCACAACAATGCCTGGCCTCATGTGGTGAGAGTATGCAGGCAGTTCCTGGAGGATGAAGGAATTGATACCATTGAATGGCTCCCACTCTTGCCTGACCTAAATCCAATAGAACACCTCTGGGACAGGGCAGACTGACTATTTGGAAACTCGGGCACTGCCCGAGGGCCCGGGGTCAGTAGGGGGCCCCATGAGATGCCCCTCGTACCTTTTTCATATGCTTTTTTGAGTTTGGGCAAGGACACAGGGGCCCCATGATCCCCTATTGCCCGGGGGGCCCATGAGTTGTCAGTCTGCCCCTGCTCTGTGATATCATGTTTCGGTCCATCTGACACCACCAGGTTGTACCTCAGACTGTCCAGGAGCTCTGTGATGCCCTGGTCCAGATCTGGGAGGAAATCCCCCAGGACACCATCTGTCATCTCATTAGGAGCCTCCCCTGAGGTTGTCAGGCATGCATACAAGCGTGGGGGCCATACAAACTACTGAGGACCATTCTGAGTTGCTGCAATGAGATTTCAGCGGAATAGACTATCCTGCTGCATCATTTTTTCACTTTGATTTTCGGGGTGTCTTTGAATTCAGTCCTCTGTAGGTGGATGACTTTCATTTCCATCAATGGGGCATCCTACGTTCCTATCACATTACCCCGTCCATATCAGTATAGATATCCAGCAGGAGATTGCTCCCCATTGACATCTGATGTGTTCTCTAAGTGTTCCTTTAATGATTAGAGCATTGTATATCATCACAGGACACCCAGCTCTCCCCTCACACAGCACTAGGATATGAGCCGCACACGGTCTATGACCGCCGGGCTCTGCACTCTGCCTGAGGTGATGGTGAGGGGAGGAGGAGGGCGGGGATGATCCGGAGAGGGGGCGGGGAGCCGGGCACTCGCTGTCCTCCCGATGTACATCGCACACACAGAGAGGGACATGGACGGACCGGGGGACTTGGGACCTCTATAGTCGGAGAGGAGGAAGCTTCCAGCGGGGCTGAGCACACCGGGGTCCTCTTCTCTCACCCAGCACCATGTTAGAGGTGTCCATCCCCTCCATAGGACACCAGGTGATGAAGGCGGACAAGACCCGGACGGTATGTCATCCCCTCACAGGAGGAGGAGGGGGGGGGGGCATTCACCTCATAGGGACCCCGGGGTAGAGAACAGCTAATACGGGGCTCAGGGGGTCCCCTCCATGACCGGGGCTGTGTGCAGTGTACTCTGTATAGTGTGTGCCGTGTACTCTGTATAGTGTGCCGTGTACTCTGTATAGTGTGCGCCGTGTACTCTGTATAGTGTGTGCCGTGTACTCTGTATAGTGTGCGCCGTGTACTCTGTATAGTGTGCGCCGTGTACTCTGTATAGTGTGCGCCGTGTACTCTGTATAGTGTGTGCCATGTACTCTGTATAGTGTGCGCCGTGTACTCTGTATAGTGTGCGCCGTGTACTCTGTATAGTGTGCGCCGTGTACTCTGTATAGTGCGCCGTGTACTCTGTATAGTGTGTGCCGTGTAGTCTGTATAGTGTGCCGTGTACTCTGTATAGTGTGTGCCGTGTAGTCTGTATAGTGTGCCGTGTACTCTGTATAGTGTGCCGTGTACTCTGTATAGTGTGCCGTGTACTCTGTATAGTGTGTGCCGTGTAGTCTGTATAGTGTGCCGTGTACTCTGTATAGTGTGCGCCGTGTACTCTGTATAGTGCGCCGTGTACTCTGTATAGTGTGCGCCGTGTACTCTGTATAGTGCGCCGTGTACTCTGTATAGTGTGCGCCGTGTACTCTGTATAGTGCGCCGTGTACTCTGTATAGTGCGCCGTGTACTCTGTATAGTGTGCCGTGTACTCTGTATAGTGTGCGCCGTGTACTCTGTATAGTGCGCCGTGTACTCTGTATAGTGTGTGCCGTGTACTCTGTATAGTGTGTGCCGTGTACTCTGTATAGTGTGCCGTGTACTCTGTATAGTGTGTGCCGTGTAGTCTGTATAGTGTGCCGTGTACTCTGTATAGTGTGCCGTGTACTCTGTATAGTGTGCAGTGTACTCTGTATAGTGTGTGCCGTGTACTCTGTATAGTGAGCCGTGTACTCTGTATAGTGCGCCGTGTACTCTGTATAGTGTGCGCCGTGTACTCTGTATAGTGCGCCGTGTACTCTGTATAGTGTGCGCCGTGTACTCTGTATAGTGTGCCGTGTACTCTGTATAGTGCGCCGTGTACTCTGTATAGTGTGCGCCGTGTACTCTGTATAGTGTGCGCCGTGTACTCTGTATAGTGTGCGCCGTGTACTCTGTATAGTGTGCCGTGTACTCTGTATAGTGTGCGCCGTGTACTCTGTATAGTGTGCGCCGTGTACTCTGTATAGTGCGCCGTGTACTCTGTATAGTGCGCCGTGTACTCTGTATAGTGTGCGCCGTGTACTCTGTATAGTGTGCGCCGTGTACTCTGTATAGTGCGCCGTGTACTCTGTATAGTGTGCCGTGTACTCTGTATAGTGTGTGCCGTGTACTCTGTATAGTGTGTGCCGTGTAGTCTGTATAGTGTGCAGTGTACTCTGTATAGTGTGCAGTGTACTCTGTATAGTGTGCAGTGTACTCTGTATAGTGTGCGCCGTGTACTCTGTATAGTGTGCGCCGTGTACTCTGTATAGTGCGCCGTGTACTCTGTATAGTGTGCGCCGTGTACTCTGTATAGTGCGCCGTGTACTCTGTATAGTGTGCGCCGTGTACTCTGTATAGTGTGCCGTGTACTCTGTATAGTGTGCGCCGTGTACTCTGTATAGTGTGCCATGTACTCTGTATAGTGTGCGCCGTGTACTCTGTATAGTGTGCGCCGTGTACTCTGTATAGTGCGCCGTGTACTCTGTATAGTGTGCCGTGTACTCTGTATAGTGTGCGCCGTGTACTCTGTATAGTGTGCGCCGTGTACTCTGTATAGTGCGCCGTGTACTCTGTATAGTGCGCCGTGTACTCTGTATAGTGTGCGCCGTGTAGTCTGTATAGTGTGCGCCGTGTAGTCTGTATAGTGTGTGCCGTGTACTCTGTATAGTGCGCCGTGTACTCTGTATAGTGTGCCGTGTACTCTGTATAGTGTGCGCCGTGTACTCTGTATAGTGTGCCGTGTACTCTGTATAGTGTGTGCCGTGTACTCTGTATAGTGTGCCGTGTACTCTGTATAGTGTGCGCCGTGTACTCTGTATAGTGTGCCGTGTACTCTGTATAGTGTGCCGTGTACTCTGTATAGTGTGTGTGCCGTGTACTCTGTATAGTGTGCGCCGTGTACTCTGTATAGTGTGCCGTGTACTCTGTATAGTGTGCCGTGTACTCTGTATAGTGTGTGCCGTGTACTCTGTATAGTGTGTGCCGTGTACTCTGTATAGTGTGTGCCGTGTACTCTGTATAGTGTGCCGTGTACTCTGTATAGTGTGCCGTGTACTCTGTATAGTGTGTGCCGTGTACTCTGTATAGTGTGTGCCGTGTACTCTGTATAGTGTGCTGTGTACTCTGTATAGTGCGCCGTGTACTCTGTATAGTGTGTGCCGTGTACTCTGTATAGTGTGCGCCGTGTACTCTGTATAGTGTGCCGTGTACTCTGTATAGTGTGCCGTGTACTCTGTATAGTGTGCCGTGTACTCTGTATAGTGTGCGCCGTGTACTCTGTATAGTGTGCGCCGTGTACTCTGTATAGTGTGCGCCGTGTACTCTGTATAGTGTGCCGTGTACTCTGTATAGTGCGCCGTGTACTCTGTATAGTGTGTGCCGTGTACTCTGTATAGTGTGCGCCGTGTACTCTGTATAGTGTGCGCCGTGTACTCTGTATAGTGTGCCGTGTACTCTGTATAGTGAGCCGTGTACTCTGTATAGTGTGTGCCGTGTACTCTGTATAGTGTGTGCCGTGTACTCTGTATAGTGTGCCGTGTACTCTGTATAGTGTGCCGTGTACTCTGTATAGTGTGCCGTGTACTCTGTATAGTGCGCCGTGTACTCTGTATAGTGTGCGCCGTGTACTCTGTATAGTGTGCGCCGTGTACTCTGTATAGTGCGCCGTGTACTCTGTATAGTGTGCGCCGTGTACTCTGTATAGTGTGCGCCGTGTACTCTGTAGTGTGCGCCGTGTACTCTGTATAGTGTGCGCCGTGTACTCTGTATAGTGTGTGCCGTGTACTCTGTATAGTGTGTGCCGTGTACTCTGTATAGTGTGTGCCGTGTACTCTGTATAGTGTGCGCCGTGTACTCTGTATAGTGTGCGCCGTGTACTCTGTATAGTGTGTGCCGTGTACTCTGTAGTGTGTGCCGTGTACTCTGTATAGTGTGTGTGCCGTGTACTCTGTATAGTGTGTGCCGTGTACTCTGTATAGTGTGCGCCGTGTACTCTGTATAGTGTGCCGTGTACTCTGTATAGTGTGTGCCGTGTACTCTGTATAGTGTGCGCCGTGTACTCTGTATATTGTGTGCCGTGTACTCTGTATAGTGTGCCGTGTACTCTGTATAGTGTGTGCCGTGTACTCTGTATATTGTGTGCCGTGTACTCTGTATAGTGTGTGCCGTGTACTCTGTATAGTGTGTGCCGTGTACTCTGTATATTGTGTGCCGTGTACTTTGTATAGTGTGTGTGCCGTGTACTCTGTATAGTGTGCCGTGTACTCTGTATAGTGTGTGTGCCGTGTACTCTGTATAGTGTGCCGTGTACTCTGTATAGTGTGCCGTGTACTCTGTATAGTGTGTGCCGTGTACTCTGTATAGTGTGTGCCGTGTACTCTGTATAGTGTGCGCCGTGTACTCTGTATAGTGTGTGCCGTGTACTCTGTATAGTGCGCCGTGTACTCTGTAGTGTGTGCCGTGTACTCTGTATAGTGTGCGCCGTGTACTCTGTAGTGTGCGCCGTGTACTCTGTAGTGTGTGCCGTGTACTCTGTATAGTGTGTGCCGTGTACTCTGTATAGTGTGTGTGCCGTGTACTCTGTATAGTGTGTGCCGTGTACTCTGTAGTAGAAGATGTCGGGAGTTCTCAGAGGAAAATATGCAGAATAGAGCCAGGCGCAGACATACACACCTGCGGAGCGAGGCGCAGACATACAGACCCGCGGAGCCAGGCGCAGACATACAGACCCGCGGAGCCAGGCGCAGACATACAGACCCGCGGAGCCAGGCGCAGACATTCACACCTGCGGAGCCAGGCGCAGACATACAGACCTGCAGAGCCAGGCACAGAGCAGTCTGAAGGAAGATCCAGTACCTTCTCCAGGCTCATTGTCCTCTGGTACAACAGTCGTCACTTATCTGAGGGGTTCCTCTAGCTGGCTTTAGGTGAACCAGTGCTGGATTTATAAGGGCTACAGTTGCAGTTGCCGTTGGCCCCCTCTGTACACAAATGCTTAGTACATAAAAATGAGTCTCTTTTATATAAATGTATTTTGGGAAGGAATATTTGGGGTGCAATCATCTTAGTGCAGCTGGAACCTGATCCAACTTTCAGTGCATTGTTGACACATTTGTTTTGTTGGAGGAGACTGGATTTTATACACAGAACTCTCCTAAAATGCACTACAAATGCACATACACAATTTACACACATTGTTGGTGTATTTCCATTGACGTTTATGGAGTCATTAAGGTGCTATAAGTGAAACAAAGTCGCACATTACTATGATTATTACACAGGATTTATATAGCGCCACCACTTTACACAGCCATTTATAAACGGGACAGTACAAGAAAGTAAATACAGAAGGAATAGGAGGGCCCTGCTCATGGAGCTTACAGTCTAAAGGGAGGGGCCACAAAACGTAATAGCTATAGGGGATGATCTGATAGAGGAGGCCAAAGTTCATTTTTTTAGGTGGAGGAGGGATAAGCTTCCCTGAATGAATGAGTTTTCAAGGATCACCTAAAGCCAGACAGGGTAGGAGCTAACTGGACATGGGGTAGGGCACTCCAGAGGATGGGAGAGGTTCTAAAGAAGTCCTAAAGGCGACCATGGGAGGAGGTGAAGAGGGATCTACAAAGCAGGCGGTTTTAGGAGGATCAGAGTGGACTATTTGGACGATATCTCAAGATGAGGTTGGCACATGTACCTTTTCAAAAACCTAGCTGTGCAGTGCTGCATTGATGAGAATGGGCACCTTTGAAAGTAATGTGATTTCCATTGTCATGCCATTCTGTGCCACTGATGTCACATCTGAAATCACACCAGTGTGAAGCAGGCCTAACAGTTTTTACTCCGATCTCATTTTAAACAAATGTAATGGCTTAAGAGAGAATTACAATGAAGCTTATACCCTCTCTGCCGCTTTCACACTGGCGGTCCGATCAGGTCCGCCTGTCAGTTTTTCAGGCAGACACGATCGGACCATCCATAGACCTCTATGGATCAGCGGGTGTCACCCGCAGGCATCCACTCTGATCCTGTACACCAGAACAGATGGATGGGGTTCTGTCCGGAGGATCGGATGACAGTCAGGCGGAAATGAACAAGCGGTCTGTTTCCATCCAACTGCCCCATAGAAGTCAGCAGGCTGTGTCTTCCCTGCAGCTGCGGAGCGAACATAGACCTGTCATCTGCCTGCTCAGTGGGGATCAGTGGAGAGATCTCCTGCTAAGCAGGTGGATGTGCTGACGGGTCGGCCCTGTCTGAAAGGGGTCTTAGGGTGTATTCACACCTACATATTCAAGGAAAGCAGGCAGAAACGCTGGTGTCGTGCTTGCATCGCCATTATTTTTTTATTGGCATCCCAAACATGGGTAGCAGTCCCTCATTTTGTCATGCATTTGTTACAGGACAAAACCCGCATAAAATGCAGCAAACCGCGGAACACAAAATGCACTTGGCTTAGTGCAAAAAAAGAGGTACATGAGTTAGTTTGGCACAATTGCTGCACATAGGGCAGCCCGTTCAAATGAATGGGCTGCCCTATGCCGTCACACAACAAACGCACCAAAAAACATGGCAAAAAAAGTGTCACATCACTCAGCCTAATGCAGGTCATAGACGGGTCGAAAATCAGCCGATTTTTTGGCTGAAAAAAAAATCGGTTGATTTTCGGATCGTTAGTGGGTTAATAGGTCGGCTGTGTTTAGGGATTTTGGCACATTTTTTTTATTGGTAAAGTTGGAAAAAAATTGGCCAATTTTGCCGATCGGCCGATTTTCGCGGCAGTGATCGGCAAATCGGTCGATCTTTTTACCGATAAAAATAATTATATTGTGCCATGCATTTTTCTAATGTGTGACTGTCATTTATAGAAGAAACTGCCCAGTTTGCAGCCTTTGGCAAGCTCGGTTTACGTCTCATCCATCTCAGCAGGAGGTTTCACTCCATGATGAAGGATTTGTTAAATGTAAAGCTGGCCATACATGGGTCGAAAATCGAACGATTTTTCATCCGAAAATCGGACCTAAGAATAATCAGCCGATTTTCGCTCTGTTAGTGGGTCATTGGCACTGGCCGATTTTTGTGGTTCCTCCCCTTTTCAGTGATCGGGCATGTTGGAAAATTCATGAAAACCGACTGATTTTCGACTCGATGATGGTCAAATTGTATGATTGTTTTTCTGAAAAGAAAATATGAGCCATGACCTGGAAGGAACAGAAGTTTTGCATGTTATATGGGGTGAACTTTATGACTTGGTCGGCCGATTTTAGAAATCAATGATGGCACCATCGGATTACCGAGTGAACGTTTCCGATTTTTGGACGAAAAATCGCTCCTAATTCGAACCATGTATGGCATACATTAATCTGGCCATATATGGGTACAATTTTGTGTGAATGTTTGTATGGCAATTATGAAAAGTTGTTCATCAGAGCATGCAATAATACCATCAGTCGCATAACAAATGTAGCTAGAAAGCCCTTCCAATTTACTTTTGGCTGCTTTGCCAATGGTTTAAATGGTAATGATGCATGGAGGGGGATGTATGTTCATGACTCTACCACATACACCATATACCAGCCGTTCCTCCAGTGGTGGCTAGGGGTTCCTTGGTCTATGGCTAACTGACCTCCTATCTGATGATGTCTGTATATTTTTAGATCCATCACCACTTGGCAGAGCCAATAACATGACTGCAAAGGTGTCATTCTGGCCTCTCCTGTAAGAGGGACATTCTTCCCACTTACCATCACAAATGTAAGGGGCATTTTCCCATTGATCATAGTTACATAGTTAGCTTGGCTGAAAAAAGACAAAAGTCCATCCAGTTCAACCATAAAAAAAAAAAAAAGTTCTAATCCTCTACTCACAGTTGATCCAGAGGAAGGCAAAAAAACCAGCAAAGCATGATCCAATTTACTCCTGCAGGGGAAAAAAATCCTTACCGATCCCACAAGAGGCAATCATATATTCCCTGGATCAACTTTACCTATAAATGTTAGTATCCAGTTATATTCTGTGTATCCAAGAAAGAATCCAGGACTTTTTTAAAGCAATAGGCTAATCCTACTAGGGGTTCACTATGGGTGAAAATTATTTAAAGGGCTCCTCTGGGGTAACAAGGTTGAGAAAAGGCTGCCATGTGTAAAACAAACAAATGTTCATGACAGGCAATGTAAGTTCTACTTGTGGATACAACTTCACCTAGCTCATACACATTGTATTATGTATATTTTTTCCTGAATTGAATTCATGTTTAGAACTTTGTTGAGGTAATAAATGAAAACAAATTTCCATTCTTCCCTTTTGATTTTTTTTCTCATTACTGCGATCAATAATGACTCGAATTGTTCCCATCAACCATTAGATGATCGAATTAATGTTTCAAAATATGGCTATTTACAAACAATATTCTAACAGTGTATGGCCAAGAGTTAGAATATATTTGAGCATGATTGTCACTAGTTCAGTAGACAGATCATTCATCAAATCAGCACGGATAAGGAATTATCTGCGAAGCACAATGATCCATGAAAAATGTCATGCTCTGTGACTACTGGATCTACAGATGATACAATTTTAGGAGGTTATTGCAGATTTTTCAGATGTCAAGGTTAGAATAAAGAGAGCTTTTGTAAATACTAAACCTGAAGTACCCTGGGCCACCTAAGGTCTAAATCCATCTCTGATATGAACAACAGCCATTGATTTTTACATATTATCATTGTACTGTGTTTTCTTCTTAAATGAGCCCAAGTTGTTTAGTTGATTTCAGTTGCCTAAATAAATGAATCACAAAGCTTTTCTTTGTAAAACATAATGCAGATATCAGTGATAATTAGGAGCTTCAGGCTGTCCAGCTAGGGACAAGAGTTCTGCGGCTGTAAGGTCTTTTTCTTTCCTATTTTCGTATTCATTTTTTTGTGGTGGAACTTCATGGACATGTGTGTTTTTGTCAGCTTAGCTAACTATGTAACAGAGATGGTCAGATGTCTCAGAGATAATAATGGGAAGTGAGACATTTCAGTGAATGACGCGCCAGCCTCCAGGACCTGCTGTGATCATCTTTCTAATTCACACATGCAGAGAAAGCTTTGTTCCCTTTTTTTCATAGAGAACAATTAGTTATCACTGGGAAAATATGTTTGAGCAATTGTGATCACTTTTAGGGTTGGAAGCGCTCGGCCTGGTTTCGCTGATCATGCTTGAATGAGTTGGCTGAGTTGTTTTATGAGGATTTGTATGAGAAGTGATCCTTGGTACTCTTGCTAACACTTCATGGAATAGGCTGTGTAGGCTCTTGGTGCCCCTGTAAGGCTAGGTTCACACTGATGCAGTGCCATTTGAATCCGATTTTCAGTGTGATTTTCAACTGCAGTTGCAGTGCGACTTGATGCAATTTTGACGTGATTGGATACAGCTGCTATTTCTGTGCTGGGGGAAGAAAACCTGCTGGAATTCTGAGACAATAGGGCAGATAAACGATTTGAAAGCATTTCCATTAAAGTCTATGGACCAGAGAATCGCAATGCATCACACCAAAGAAGCACAAAGCCCTTTCCCAAAGTCTGCACTGCATTGATGTGAACAAGCTCCATAGGAACCAATGTTATTTCCCTTGCAATTTGTTTCAGTGCGATCTAATTAACATCTGAAATCACATCAGTGTGAACTGGGGCTAATGAAGCCAAATACTACGCTTCCTTAGGCCCCATGCACACCAGACACTCATGTAGGCCATAGACAGTTCGTTTATGGACCAATTTTTTGTCTGAAAAACGAAACATCGTTCGTTCTGTAATATGATGTTGTCATGATTTCGAAAATCGGTTGTTTTTCACGAATTTTCCAGCATGACCAATAAACGAAATGAGGAGGAACCTCAAAAATCG
This sequence comes from Staurois parvus, assembly GCF_062004578.1. Classification (NCBI taxonomy): domain Eukaryota; kingdom Metazoa; phylum Chordata; class Amphibia; order Anura; family Ranidae; genus Staurois; species Staurois parvus. The sequence continues at coordinate 2,927,054 of NW_028319601.1, read as the reverse complement.
TCCGATGCCATTACCCCACTAACAGTACGCAAATCGGCCAATTATTCTTTCGGATGGAAAATTGGTTGATTTTCGAACCGTCTATGGCCTGCATTAGTCTCTGTTCATCCAATCCCAGCATTTTAGTACGCTCAGGAGGCCAGCACAACTGCCTGCGGTCTGTCAAAGTCTATGACAGGCTGAACTACGCCGTGACTGGATGGGGCTGAACGCTGTATCCAGTGTTTAGCAATACAGGGTTAATTTCAGTGCAGGCAAGGATGACCAGAAGCTCAGCGGGTAATAAATCTATACTTCTAAGGCTGGCCATAGATACATTTCTTCTGTTGGCTGAGTGAAAAAAAAGGACAAATTACCATATCCATACAAGCAAGGTGAATGGAGGAATCCTCCCGACTGGGAAATTGTAATCTGACAGCAGGACTCCTCCACTGATTGCCATAAGTTTTCCAACATTCCCATTCAACAGAAGTCGATAATTAGAACTTCTGACAAGCGGGAAGAGCCATACTTGGATCAAAATTTGCCTGGTCCCTATCTGAACCAGACAAATTTTAATCCATGTATGGCCAGATTAAAGTAATTGTAATGGTTTTTTATATTAACATAACAAACATGTTATACTTACGTGCTATGTGCAATGATTTTGATCCTCCTTTCAATGGTTCCCATACTGGCAATCCTGGCTCCTCCCCCCCCCTCAGAGTGCCCCAACAGCAACCTGTTTGCTGTGGGGACACCCGGCGCGCTCGTAAGACAGCTATGGACACAGAGAGAAGGGGTTACTGGGGAAACTGCTTACAGAAACCTTCTGCCTTTACAACCACTTTAAGTTGACTAAACAATTTCTCCTTACTGCACTGACTGCAACTGCAATCTGGGACTAGTAAGAACAATTCTGAAAGCCTGCTCTTCCTAAATGTCACAGGGGGTATACCCACCCCTCCACCCCCATGCCCCTTACCAGCCACCTGGGCTGCTATGGCTATTGTTCAGCTACTGCTTAGGGTCCATTCACTCTTCTAGGCAATCATGTTTAAACTATGTGAAAAAAACCTGCAGAGATGGCTTTGTCTCTAGGGAATGGCAGTGATCAGTCAAGAAATTCCAGCCAATCCCCTCCCCACTTCCCCAGGGATGACTACTTAGAAGGGTTATTAGATACCAGTAGGTATAACAAAAAAAGTGTTGTTTCATTAGGCTGCAAGAGGGAATCGACAAAAAGATTGCCAAATGGTTATCTTAAGAGTCAGAAATCATTTATTGCTGGTAAAACTGAGACAAATGTAAGATGAAAGGTGGCCAGTGCAATTCAGGGGCCAAACAGTCCTTCTTTGTCATGACTAGGATGAGCGATGACAAAACTTCTTTTAAAACTCTTTGAAAAAACTGGAATCATGCTCTATGTCAGGGAGAGAGCTTTAACTGCTTCCCGACCGCCCTATAGCAGAACTACTGCTACAGGGCAGCAGGGCAGCGCAAAATCACACATATATATATATATACATGATTTTGCATTTCCGGGTATGGGGTGCACCCGCTCCGCCATTGGTGGCACCCGGCGATTGCTGAGGAACACTGACGGGAGAGGTCTGTATGTAAACAACACAGATCTGTCCCCTGTTGGCACCAGCATGCTGCTTTGTATTTCTCTGCATAGCAGAGCAATAAAAAGCAGCATGCTTACATAGTAAAACACACACAGCACACATAGTGAAACAGCACACAGTTAACCCTTTGATCGCCCCAGAGGTTAGCCCCCCACTATATTAGTGTCACTTGGGATATCAGTGGCAGTTAGTCAACCCCATGCCCCCCCCCCAGTGTCATAATGCCCGCCGCAGTCCCGCTATAAGTCACTGATCACCGCAATTATTACTATAAAAAAAAATTCCAGTATATAACAGCCATTTGTAGATGCTATAACTTTCACATAAACCAATTAATTTACTTGTATTGGGATTTTTGCAGCAAAGAAATGTAGCAGAATACATTTTGGCCTAAATTGATGACGAAATTTGATTTTGATATGTTTTATATTCAAAAGCCAAAAAATATAGTTTTTTTTTTCAAAATTGTCGTCTTTTTTTGTTTATAGTGCAAAAAATAAAAAACAAAGAGGTGATCAAATACCACTGAAAGAAAGCTCCATTTGTGGGGAAAAGAGGACATAAATTTTTTCATTTGGGTGCAGCGTTGCATGACCGCACAATTGTCAGTTAAAGTAATGCAGCGCTGTATCGCAGAAATTGGCCTGATCAGGAAGGGGGGCAAATCCTCTGGAGGGCAAGTGGTAGTCATAGTGGAGGTGTGTTAATATTGGGCAAAGGAACAGCAGGGGCAGGCAAAGGAACAGTAAGCGGTAAGTAGAGCATTTCAATAGTAACATAGGGAGCACTCATCATATAAATCAGTCTAACTTGCTTTTTTCTTTCCCTGAGGCTGGTGGTGATACATTCTTTTGATGCTGAAAGCACACCAGTTATCTGATTGTTTGATGTCAGCGGATATACTTCCATGTGCTTGAACACAGTAACAGAGACAGATGGGAAAGCACTGATGTGCCAGATAAATTCCGGTGACTCAGATCAGACATGGACCAGTAAAGTGCCTTCACCTGGAATAGCTTTGTCTGAAACTTTTTTGATCCTCAGATACACTTAAACTATTTAATTGCAACATACCTCTTGGCAGCAAATTACTATTACATAATATATAGACTGTTGCTGTAAACATATGTCGTGAACATACCATAGGTATCTTTGGATGCTCAGATGCTGAAAAGCACGCAAGTTCTCTGAGATATATATAGATATATATTATTATTATACAGTATTTATATAGCGCCAACGGTTTGCTCAGCGCTGTACATTATAATGGGAGATAGTACACGAGACAGTACAGTAACAATACAATACAATACAATACACGAGGGGTTCGAGGGCCCTGCTCTTTAGAGAGGGAGGGGAGAGTGGTACAGGAGGAAATAGCTGTGGGAGATGGAGTGGTGGGAAGAGCGGAGGAGATCAGCAAATTAGATGAGGGCAGGGTAGGGTTCTCTGAAGAGATTGGTTTTCAAGGTGCGCCCGAAGGTAAGGAGGGAAGGTGACAGTCTGATGAATTGGGGTAGTGATTTCCAGAGCATGGGGGAAGCCCTGGAGAAGTCCTGGAGATGGGCATGGGAGGAGGAGACCAGGGAACTGCAGAGAAGGAGGTCTTGTGAGGAGCGGAGAGTGCGTTTTGGGTGGTAGATGGATATCAGGTCATTGATGTAGTTTGGGTCAGTATTATGAAGAACAGCTTTGTACGTAAATGTTAATATTTAGAATTTTATGCGTTGGGCAATCGGAAGCCAGTGGAATAATTGGCAGAGGGGGGTGGCGGATACAGAGCGGTTGGTAAGGTGGATGAGTCTGGCCGCAGAATTCAGGATAGACTGAAGCGGGGATAGCCTTCGGGTATATATATATAGATATATATAGATATATATATATTATGAGAGGAAATGAGATGCAGATAAACTCACAACAACAAATTTATGAAAATGACAAAAGTAGAATTGTCAGCAACCAGTCAGATCTCTAATGCAGATGAAAGCTAATTCCTGATTGGCTGGTATAGGGAGCTACACTTAGGCCAGGTTCACATATGTGCGGATGGTGCGGCTTGTGCCCATGCAAAACGTGGCCTGCACGACCGCATATATGTGAACCAGGGGTAAAGGCTGGTACACATGGGACAAATAACAGTCGTTCAACAGAAACCGGATGACGTTCGGTCCGTATGTACAGCAGCCTGTGCAATGGAAGCCAGTCTGATGATTGGCTTTTATCAAATGGACATGCTGGAAATCATGCATCCGGTCAGCACTTGAAGCCAATGGCTGTGAGCACTGATTAGTGTGTTCTGGCCCAGGAGGGCCAATCCCCTTCTCAGAACACAATAGCTCAGTGGGGAAAATTGCCACCCTAGCATCACTTAGTTAGTACAGCAACCCCTTAGTCTTTTTCGTTCAGCCTGCTGGTTTGAAAGAGAAACTCCCCTTGTGTACATAACATAGCATACATTAATGACATTTATTTCAGTTGTGATTCACTTATTTCCTCTATTATACTTGTACTTTATTATGAAGATACCCTGCATTTCACAAAAAAGAAAACAAAATATGTGATCATTTAACTAGCTTGTTCAATGATGATTCCAGTATGACGATGTCACACACATTAATTATCACCATATAATGGGGTAAAAATAGTTTTGGTTAAAAAATAAAGTTACATTCAGGCATAGGTGCATTTAGATATTAAAGCAAAGCTCCTTTCTCACATTAAAAATAAATAAAAGTCAACAGCTAAAAAAACTGTAGTTTACCTGTCCTATGATCCAGTGGTGTGTCCACACCATCCTCTCTCCCTGGCGCTGGCACCCAGCTGTGACAGCTTGCGGCTTCACAGTTGGGTGTTCAGGAGTCCACTGCGCATGCGCGAGTAGCACTGCGCATTGTGAATGGTTTCCTAGTCTTCTTGGACCTGTCACGTGTCCCAGAATACTATGAGGGGGAGGACAACTTCTGCTTCCCAAGGGTGCCAATCCCTCACGGGGACACGGGGAACAATCCTTAAAGCGGAACTTGCCCTGCTTTAAGTTATGTATTTGCTCTGTTTACATACAACTTATGTACTTTTGCATTGTAACTGCAGACTTGAAGTGAGAACAGTGAAGAGATCTGCTTCACAGACCGGTTTGACTTGATGTTGTCACTGCCAGAAGCCATACACCAGGATTTCTGTGCTGTACTCATGTAGTCCACAAGGGAAACAGACCACATACTGCTGGAAGCAAACAGACCCTGCGCAACTATAGTTTTAGAGTGTAAATGTCTCCAGACCAGGGTTGAGAACAAGGAAGGTGCTAGGGATCCCTCTAGACCAGTCCTTTTCAACCAGGATTCTTTGAAATCCTAGGGTTCCTCTAGAGCAGGGGTAGACAAGAAAAATATAATGAAAGAAATGTCACTGCAAAAAATATAAACTTAGCACACCTTAAAAGTGGACAGTGTCAGTCAGTAGTGCAGTGGACAGGACCAGTTATGCAGTGGACAGTGTGTGGACATTGTCATTAGGGCAGTGGACAGTGTCGGTAGGGCAGTTGATGGTGTCAGTAGAGCAGTGAATGTTGTCAGTGAACTGTCAGCAGGGCAGAGGTTGGTGACAGTAGGGCAGAGGACAGTGAAAGTCTGTAGAGCAGTGGACGGTGTCAGTAGGGTAGAGAATGGTGTCAGCAGAGCAGAGGATGGTGTTAGTAGAGCAGTGGACAATGTTAGTAGGGCAATGGATGCTCTCAATTATTTTTTACAGGTTTTGTACAATTTTTTTTACAGCCCTGTTGGGGGGCTTTGGTGAAATATCAGGGGTCTAAACAAACCCCTGGTGTCTCCCTTTTGAGACAGAGAAAGGAGACTGAGGAATGCGTCCTCTATCGCCATCGTTGCAGCCTCAGCTGCACAGAATGAATGATCTGGTGAGCTCTGCAGTCTCTTTACTCATTCACAAACTGAAGCATAGTAAACACAGTTTAAACATTGGTACTGATCACTTATTGTGTTCATTCAGAAAAAGTGGCCGGTAAATGACAGTGGCCTGGTGGGAGGGAGAGGAACAGAAGCTGGAAGCACTATGAGGACGTGTGGAGGGGGTGGGGGGGTATCAGGAAAGCACACAGGAGGGCCCAGGCAGCAAGTGAAAGGGGAATCTGGACAGGAGGGGATGGGGGGCCAGAATTTACTGGAACTATGAGAGATTGGTTCCAGTAAATGCCAGCCTTGCCACCCCTCCTGTCCAGGTTCCCCTTCCTTCTGTGTGTCAGTAGTGCAGCTTAAAGTTCTTTCTTCCCTGAGCTGCTCTGTATATATGGGAGGAGCAGTCCGGGGGTCGGCAAGGAAGGGACGATCTACCCGTCACCTGCCCGCAATCAAAGGGTAGATCTCAAACGACATGTTACCAACCTCCACTCTAGAGGTTGCTTGGGGTTCCTTGAACAATGAATACTTTCTGACTCTCAAAGAAGTAACCATTGTCACCGTGATCTTTTTAGCTATCAGAAATAGGGAGGGGATTTTTCTTACTAACCATAAATGTTAGGTACATTCTTTCCATTGACCACCAATGTAAGGACCATGCTTCCCACTGAACACCACACGTATTAACTGTAGATATACAGTAGTTATTGCTAGCAGGGGTTCCCTGAAACTGGGAAGTTATTTCAGTAATAACAAGGCTGGAAAATGCTGCACTAGATCCTGGCAAGAAATCATATGATTTGGGCAATGCATGCTTAATAGACCTAGGCTACACAGCCAAAATGATACCCCCTATAGCAAGTGAATGGGCCACTCTGCAATTGCCCTGCAACTGTGTACTGTACAATCCACTCAGCTGTGGCATGCCAGTGAGGGGATCAGAGGGTTAAAGCAGGCAGTGAGAAGGTGATGCAATGCCTCATCACCACCTGTCAAATGTTCTCTGAAGAGCGATCTACAAGTTTAAATCCTTAAAATGTCAGTTCCCTGGCTGTCCTGCTGATGCTTAGGATACAGTGCTTTTGCTAAAAGCACCAGCTAATTTGTCAGGAAACAACTTTTTTTTACTGTAGCATCCATTGTAAGAGATTTTATAATCATCAGAAATGTGAAAACTTTTAATTTAACATCACTTTAAATTTCACACGTCACATGAATCAGTAGGGTACATGTCTGCTTTACAAAATCTTGTTGTTAGATTGGCAGCAAGTAAAGAGGATGAGCAAATCACAGCCAAGGAGGCAGAACCTGATAATGAAACAAGCAAGAGTGTGCATTCTCCAAATACATGTGTAACAGAACCACAAAATATGACAGTGATGCTTCCCATCACTAACAATGCGCATGAACAGTACATTGTGTATAATAGATTTTACTATAGGCAGGTAACAAGGTAATTCATCTGGGAGAAAACAGCTCTGCAAATTAATTTTGTGGCAATAATTATGAACATTTTATGTATAGATGACTTTTTTTTTTAGAGGACAGTCCATAATTTTGGATAATCTAATAGCTGAGCCAATACGATGCCATCAATGTGGGAATTTTGGATCACAAGTGTCTTAGGCACAGTTTACGCAAGTATATCATGTGGACACCTCTTTGTAATCTTTAACTGAAGAGGGTCTTTGTGTCTGCCAAAAAAACATTGGGTAGTCAGCAAATATAGAGATCTCTGGCTAACTCAGCATCAGAGTATTGGTTTTAGTCACAGACAAAGGAGCTAATTTGTTGGAACTAAAAAGTACCTTTGTTGCCAGCAACAAAAGCCATGTCTCATTTTCATGCAAGGTTAGAGAATAGCTTTTTGGGAGTTACAGGCAATACCTCCACTCTTCATAAATCATCCCTGTAGAGCTGTGATCCCATTGCCGCGGCAGAACAATGTGTATAATGAAGTGTTGTAATGATTAATCCGAAAATGGCTACTAGCAATTTACAGTAGTAAGACCAGTGAAAGCTGTGTGATTGGTTGCTGCACATCATGCTAGTTTGTACCTTGTTATTAAATCAGACCCATGGTTTGGTCTGGACGTTTGCCACAATCACCAAGTAGCAGCATTTGTGGGAATTGTAATTACATATACTGTAGAAAAGCAAAACAATGTCCTCCTGTCCAGCTAGTTTAATACAGACTCTATGAAAGCTCTCTGATACTTTGCTGCTCCTCATTTGTCAAATCTTGTTTGTAAATAGACATTATGTATTTAATAAAAAAAATCTGGTTGGATTTTACATTGTTACATAGTTAGTTAGGCTCAGGGGCGGACTGACAACTCATAGGGCCCCCAGGCAATAAGAGATAATGGAGCCCCCTGTGTCTCCGCCTACACTAAAGCCAAAGCCACACCCACACAACACCCCACCTACATATTGCAGTTCAGCTGCATAGAGGGGGCATTAAAAATAATAAAACAATGTCGTGGGGTTCCCCCTCCATTAATACCAAGCCCTTCGGGTCTGGTATGGGTTTTGAGGGGAACCCCATGCCAAAATAAAAAAAAATGGCGTGGGCCCCCCCCCCCCCCCAGGATCCGTACCAGACCCTTATCCAAGCATGCAGTCTGGCAGGTCAGGAAAGGGGGGGACAAGTGAGCGCCCCCCCCTCCTGAACCACACCCGGCCACATGCTCTCAAAATGCGGGGTGCTTTGGGGGGTCCCCCCCAAAAGCACCTTGTCCCCATGTTGATGGGGACAAGGGCCTCTACCGCACAACCCTGGCCTGTGATTGTGGGGGTCTGCGGGAAGGGGGTTTATCAGAATTTGGAAGCTCCCTTTAGCAAGGGGGCCCCCAGATCCCACCCCCCCCATGTGAATGAGTATGGGGTACATGGTGCAGCTACCCATTCACAAAAAAAAGTGTAGTGTGAAAAAAGACAGGAGTCTTGACAAGTCCTTTATTAAAAGGAGAAAAATAAAAGCGTGTCAATCACGATGCCCGCCACCGCTACCTGATAAAAGAAAAAAATGGCTCCCCTCCTGATGCAGGCTCCCGTGCGTCTGACTGCTCCACTGGCTGGACAGTTCTTAAATATGTAAGGGGTGGAGCCACCTAGTGACATCATGCGTGTGGCCCCAGCTCCTTGTGACATCATTGACCCAGCATGCCCCAGTTGATGATGCCACAGGGGGCAGGGTCACCCACCTGATGTCCCTGGGTGACCCCGCCCCTTGCATTTTAAACAACTGCCAAGCCAGCGGAGCAGTCAGATGGCCAGGAGCCAGCATTGGCAGGGAGCTTTTTTATTTTTTTTTCTTCGGTTAGCAGCGGCGGTGGGCATCATGATTGACATTGGATCTACTTCGGGTGACGTTCTTTCATTTTTCTTCTTTTAATAAAGGACTTGTCAAAGACTGTCTCCTGTCTTTTTTCACACTACACTTTTTTTGTGTTAATGAGTACCGCATACTCATTCACATGGGGGGATGGGATCTGGGGGCCCCCTTGCTAAAGGGGGCTTCCAGATTCCGATAAGCCCCCCACAACCACAGGCCAGGGTTGTGGGGAAGAGGCCCTTGTCCCCATCAACATAGGGACAAGGTGCTTTGGAGGGGGAGCCACCTCCGCTCCAAACCCCCCCCCCCCATGTTGAGGGCTTGTGACCTGGTATGGTTTCCTGACCTGCCAAGCTGCATGCTCGGATAAGGGTCTGGTATGGATTTTGGGGGGACCTCTACATCATTTTTAAAAAAAATTTGGCATGGGGGTTCCCCTCAAAATCCATACCAGACCCAAAGGGCTTGGTATGGATGGAGGGGGGACCCCATGCCGTTTTCTACGTTATTTTTTTAATTGCTGGCAATTCTTTCTTTTACGTTCAGCTGTCAGTGGGGAGCCCCGCTGACAGCTGAAACATTAACACATGGTTTTCACTAATAAAATACCGCATGACTTGCATGGTATTTTAGTAGCGTTTTTTGGTGAATTCAACCTTTTTTTTTTAAAACTGCTATGCGGTATCCTACCGCATACTCGGATGTAGTAACATACCGCTTAGTGAATTGTGCCCATTGAGCCTCTCACTGGGCCCCCTACTGACCCCTGGCCCTCAGGCAATGCCGAAGGCCCGAATGGTCAGTCTGCCCCTGGTCAGGCTGAAAAAAGACACAAATTCATCTAGTTAAATTAAAAAAAAAGGAATGCTCACGGGCAGTATATGGCCCTTGGAGCCCTCTGATGTGGCCACCACTTCAAACTGAATGTAGGAGTTTTGATGCACCTTCAGAATGTGCACCATAACTGCAAGATATAATAGAAGTCAAAGTGCAGCTAACCTGCAGATGCACTGCGCTGCACCTCTGGTGCAGGTAAACCACAGTGCATCAGTATGAAAGCAGCCTTATAGAGGGCTCAGGGCAGTAAGGGATTGTTTACATTTGTGATTTGTGGGGCGGTAAAACCCCATAGTTGAGATGTGTTTTTACCACACACCCCAACCACTGGTGTAGCATCAGGGGTCACAATGGCGAACTTGACCCATGCTCCCTGTCACATTCTGTTTTACACTTATGCAGGCCATAGATGGGTCGAAAATCGGCCGATTTTTCGGCCGATTTTCGGATCGTTAGTGGGCTATTTGTTCGGCCGTTTTTCGCTATTTTGGCCGTTTTTTTTTTTTGGTAAAGTTGGAAAAAAATCGGCCGATTTTGCCGATCGGCCGATTTTCGCAGCAATTAGTGGGCAAATCGGCCGATTTTTTACCGATAAAAAATCTGCGCATGAGCAGTGACCTGCAAGAGGAAGACAAAAAGAAGAAAAAGAGGAAGAGGATGAAGAAGAGGAAGAAGAAGAGGATGAAGAAGAGGATGAGGACGAAGAAGAAGAAGAAGAGGATGCGGATGAGGATGATGAAGAAGAAGAAGGAGAAGAAGAGGATGAGGATGAAGAAGAGGATGAAGAAGAAGAGGATGAAGAAGAAGAAGAGGATGAATAAGATGAGGATGAAGAAGAAGAAGAGGATGAGGATGAAGAAGAGGAAGAAGAAGAGGATGAGGATGAGGAAGAAGAAGAGGATGAGGATGAAGAAGGAGAAGAAGAGGATGAGGATGAAGATGAAGAAGAGGATGAAGAAGAAGAAGAGGATGAAGATGAAGAAGAGGATGAAGAAGAAGAAGAGGATGAGGATGAAGAAGAGGATGAGGAAGAAGAAGAAAAAGAAGAGGATGAGGATGAAGAAGAAGAGGATGAGGATGAAGAAGAAGAGGATGAGAATGAAGAAGAAGAAGAAGAGGATGAGGATGAAGAAGAAGAAGAAGAGGATGAAGAAGAAGAAGATGAGAATGAAGAGGAAGCAGAAGAAGACGAGGATGAAGAAGAAGCAGAAGAAGACGAGGATGAGGATGAAGAAGAAGACGAGGATGAGGATGAAGAAGAAGAAGAAGAAGAGGATGAGGGTGAAGAAGAAGAAGATGAAGAAGAGGATGAGGATGATGAAGAAGAAGAAGTAGGATGAAAATAAGAGGAATTCCAGTCCAGCAAAAAGTATCCCTGCAGAGAGCTCTGCTATTTCTTTGACAGTTCTCTGACAGTTCCTTGACATTTACAGCGGTTGCAACATTGTATCTATTTGTTTCCGAATAAAAACATCTGTATCCTAAATGGAAACAAATAGATACATTGTTGCAACCTCTATAAATGTCAAGGAACTGTCAGAGAACTGTCAAAGAAATAGCAGAGCTCTCTGCAGGGACACTTTTTGCCAGCTGTAGACGGGATGAAAATCGGCTGATTTTTTTTACCATTGATGGTAACGTCGGCCGCTTGAACGACCGATTTTTCGTTTTTTAAAAGAAAAATCTGCCGTTTTTCGACCCATCTATGGCCTGCATTAGACCCAAGGGGCGGCAAGGGCATCATATACAAGAACTGATCCTCTCCATTTTCATTCTGCAACGGCTGAAAGCTGGCTTCTCCTCTTCTCCCTCCCTCTGGCATTTAACGGCTGTAGGAGGAAAATGTTCATTATGCTACTGAAAATGAAAAAAAAAAATTTAATTCCTAACCACTTCATTTTATAGTGGCCTGCGACCGGTTACCAAATTACTTAAGTGGTTCCTTGGTCTTCAAAAGGTTGAGCACCCTGATATACAGAATCCTATCCAGTCCCACAGAGGACAGATTCACCTCCTGTAACATGTTATATGTTACACCCAGGTGTGTCCCTTGGCAGGTGCAGGAGGTGCATGCCGCACCGGGTGACACCTATTACATGAGGTGACACCGATCCAGCTCCACTAAAAGGTAAGTCTTAAAGCAAGGATGAGGATCAGATGGATCAGATCTGCGGTTTGAGCATAATGGATCGGAGTCTGATACATTATGCTCCCCAATCCACAGATCCGATCCATCTTGCGGGGATCGTCGGCTTCCTTTAAAACTTACCTTTTCGTGGAGCTTGTGGAGTGATCAGTTAACCCCGTATAGGTTGCAAGCCGACGATCCCCGCAGGATGGATCGGATCTGCGGATTGGGGAGGACAATGGATCGGACTCCGATCCATTTTGCTCAATCCGCAGATCCGATCCATCCTGCGGGGATCATTGGAGGGGGTGTCACCAAGCGTTCCGGCTCTGGGTGACACCAACCCTAGGGACGCCCCTGGTTACACCTAAATATAGGGTGTAGCATACAGTATAACATGTTACTATGCTCCAGTCTCCTACTACTCCCCCCCCACCAATCCTCTGCTGCGTCAGCGAGGGGGGGGGGGCGTTGGAAGGGTATGCTCTCTCTGCTCCACTTTTAAAAACTGTGCGGGGCTCTCCCACACAACTACGTCATTCTTTCACTCAGCTTTGTGAATGAATTAACTAAAATTCCCATCTGCTACCATGGCAGATGGCTTGTAGTTCTCTGTGAACTGTGAGGGTTCTTCCTGCAATTCAGTAACTGTCTTCCCATATGGGAAGTATGGGCAAACATCTTACTGAGAGTCTGCAGGAGCCTGACATTGCACCCGTGATCCACTGCCTGCGGGTGCAATGATTTTTACATGCTGCAGTGTAACAAAATAATGCATGCACATTTTTTACCTTCAAAATCACGTGTATTTATTATTTTATTTTACAGAAGGTGGACTTTTACTTTAAGAAAATCCTGTATGTGTTGTTATGCAGGAATTGGGTGTGGGGCCCATTTAGCTCACAGCCAGTAATTGAGAAAACTCTTTTTAACATCTGTCACATGAGGTGACCTAAAGCAGAGATCAGATGTCAGAAGCAGTCACCTAGTGGGTATGTTTACTAAATGAGACACTTAGCTACCTTGTCACATCCTAGCGATACTGTGTGTTTCATAACATTGTCATATTTGATGAAGCTAGTGCCTAGTGTTTTTGCACAGTCTGGAAAAAGCAAATTATGCTAAGCTAGGGTTGCACTTCTGACTTTGTGATACACAAGTGTTGACAGAACTTTGGCTTGATTAACTTTAGGCACTGCATTTTGTAAATAATTGTTTGGTAACCAAGATCAATTCTGGAATCAAGGTCAGTATACAGCCAAAGTTTTCAGCTCTAGCAGTCAGCACTGCAAGTGATCCTTCAGCATTAAAGGCCACAAATCCCTTTTAATATGATAAAGCACAACATACACATGATGTAGAAATGCTTGTCTGCATTGAGCCATCTGGCTCAGTACAGAACCTTTGCTCTTTACTACCCAGAATGAGTGACTTGATGTTATATGGAAATCTAGAATGGTGCCCGTGGAATGTGACTTGGATGGGTTTGACATGTCCTATTCAGCCTGTGGTCTTCACAAGAGCATCTGCTGCCTGCAGGTCTGTGGCCAGCTCACTCATATATGTTGAATTATGAGCACCAAACACAATACTGTCCATTTCTTACTTTTGCTGTAATTCTTTGACAGGTCTTCAAAATCGATGTTTTATGCAATGGCCGCAGACATTCTTTGGATCGACGTTACAGTGAATTCCATGCACTCCATAAACTGGTAACTGACCATTTTTTAGTTATGGATAGATAGCACAGGCACTAGAAAAATTGTGCATGTCCACCATGTATTTTGGATGGTGCTCTACAGACACCAGTGACCCCAGGGGAACCTTTGAAACGATTTTCATGTCTTGGGGACCCCTTGCTAAAATCAGTTCATTGGCAGTCAGTGGAAAAAATGGCCCTTTACTTTGATGGCTGGTGGGAAGAATGTTCCTTTTACAATGGTAGCCAGATGACCTTGTGGACAGCTAAAAAGATCATTGATTGGTGTGATGCAAATGACTCTGTCAAGTGGCATTGACCCCGGCACTGTGCAAGCACCATGAAATGAAAGGTCAGTCAGCCCAGCTCAATAAATCCCTAGTATCCCCTGGAAGAACCCCAGGTTTCCACAGAGCTTTGGATGAGAAAGGCTGATGTATTAGTTTATTTTGTGTGCATTATAACATTTTTCTGCTTATGAATCTAGATTATTTTTGTCTGCGCTTTTTTCAAGTGAATGATATACATTATCTTTGTGTCTGTGTAGTTGAAGAAGACCTGCAAGGTGCCAGATTTTCCATCCAAACGAGTTCCAAACTGGATGTCAAAGGTCCAAGAGCAGCGTCGTCAAGGCCTTGAAGCTTACATACAGGTGAGTAGACTTCCTATTTCCACTTTCTTTTCTTTCTTTTACATTTGCGGCTTTTTTTCCCTCCCTTTTATGCAACACCTTCTACCTATTCTCTCTTGGCAGATTATCTTTCCCACCATTATGGTTCAGTTCAGTTTAACTACACTTCTTAGCTACTAACCACACCCTTTAACTTTACCCATCCAGTTGGGGTGCTGTGCATCAGTTCTGCTTTATGAGCTTGGAAACAGTCAACTCCAAATGAGATCTGGTGCATGTGCCTTAGAGAACTTAGAATAGATCCATACTTCAATAAAAGTAAAGGCTTGTCTAAAAGCACACAATATATTGTGTCTGATACTAACTTTGTTGGCCTGAAAAGCCAAGTCTGTACCCCTCTCTGATTAAGTTTCACTTTGTTACCTGTTGCCTAACTTTTCCTGACTTCATTATTAAGCTCCACTCACTGCCATCCACTTCACTAGTAAGACCGCCCTTACTGGCCACTGAGGCAATCTGAACAGTGGAATGTCAGCTGACATATGTGTGCGGCTTTAGTATTCATTTAAGAAGTGTTACTCATACAGGTGAAGAAATATACAATATATTGCTACACCATGACCAACAATACTTGTAGCTCACAACATATCTTATGGCCAGAAAGAGGAAGAGACCTGGCATGCTATTACTGTACAGTGTGGTTTTCTGGGGAGAAGAAAGCTTTGTCCCAGGACTATATGGAAGAGGCTAGTATTGGAGAGGAACTGAAAACAGGGAGCTTACACCATTTGGTGTAATTGAGGAAGAACAGAAAAGAAATGTTTTCATGTAATTTCTGATAAATGGAATTAACAGGTATTACCTGGAAACACGTTAGCCTTCAGATAATGATGTTTTTAGAAAAATAATCTCATGTTATGGCATTGTGTGATACAGCTGTGTGTTTATAAAGAGTTAATACTGGCGGGTGGGAAGGTGGAATATTATGCAGAATTTATTATCATGGATTGTAGAAAAATGGAGCTATTAATGTACATGACAAAATAGCCGTTTGGGTGGGACAAGAACATGTTATCTACTGTCACATATTATGTTTCTTCTACGCCAGCCTATCAAACAGTTCTAGTTTTCCTGCACCCATTAGATAGAAGGGAAGATGGAACCTGGGGAAGTTTTTCTTCCTTCAAACTGAATACAGAAAACTAATGTGAGGAATAAAACAGTTTTGGGGTGTGGATTCTTCAGGGAGGTGTGTATTGCATGACATCTTGGTGACTCTAACTTAATGGTTAGGTTAATATAAATGTAATTATGTCAGACAGATACTACACATTTTTTTTTTCAGGGGGTGCTTTGGTTCAACAAAGAGGTCCCAAAAGAGCTATTAGATTTCTTGAAGTTGAAGCATTTTCCACAAAGCAAAAAGAACTGCAGCTTCCAGTAAGTACATTTTATGAAGAGCTTAGTGTGTTAATTGTGAGCACAGGCACTTTGAAACAATTTGAAATTAGAGACAATTGGTGTAGGGTTGGTACGGCTGCTCCAAAGGTGGCCATAAGTGGATCAAAATTCAGCAGGAACTGGCCAAATTTCGATCCATGTATGGTCAGGCTGGTTGTACAGCAGTTGATCGACTTCTGTACAACCAGCCTGTTGGGTTTTTCCCGAACGCTCAGTGCCACCAGCTGTAGCCGGCAACACTAATCAGTGTGTTCTCACGGCCAAAAAGTCTCCCAGCTGTCAGAACACAATAGCACAGCGGGAATGACTTCATTCAATGTGGATGAGATAATCAGATCACTTTTTTTTTATTCAACCCCTGAGACTCTGCAAAGAAGCTCAGAACACTTGCCATCCTGACTAGCAACCAGGTTACCATTTCCAGAGGTACACTTTAGGACTTTAGGAGTACTGGCTGCTCAAGAGATTAAAAAATGTTTACAATAGTCATAAATGATTTTAAACATAAACCATTAAAGTTCCAAACACACAATGGTTTTGAATGGGCACATATTCTGTAGGTGCAACAACATATTCTGTAAATACAGTATAATGGCACTGCATGTAGCATCAAATAATATATTTATGTAATATTTTATTTATAGAACACATGGGCTTTGAGAATACAACATATCAAGAAAATATAGTACTATGACAGAGGCAAATATATTTATTTGTATATCTAGTAATAGGTAGTCACATTCAACCAGACTTACTTATCCAAGCCACCTCTTCACTAGTGATTAGTTCAGCTTAATGTGACTAACCACTACTAGATATTCCATGACACAGGCATATTGGCAATCGGTTTTTGGGGTGCATACCCTGAAACCAGTGTGGGAATATGAGAAAACAGCAAAGGTCAATTGAGTGTATTTAACTACTACTAGATGTATCATGACCTGGATAAATGAGAAGCTTGACAGATATAATTACTTGTAGCCAGGGGCGGACTGACCATTCAAGCACTCGGGCACTGCCCGAGGGCCCGGGGTCAGTAGGGGGCACCATGAAATGCCCCTGGTACCTTTTATAGGCTTTTTTGGGTGTGCTTTGAGTGTGGGCAAGGACATGGGCCCCATGATCCCCTATTGCCCAGGGGCCCCATGAGTTGCCAGTCCGCCCCTGCTTGTAGCACAGCCTCTGCTAATATCTAAGCTCAGCAGGTTTGCTCCTTTGTGACGTGTTCTCCTTTTCTTAAATTCTGCACTCTATTCTAAAGATACAACACATCTGTACAAAATGTACAAAGTGTTCTTGTTCATTGTTTTTGTAGTAGTGCTATCCATTGTGCAGACTCCTGAAAGTGGTATGTGATTACGTGATGCTCAGTCTTCAGTATGGACCTGCGTGCCATAGATTTTCTCTCCATTTGGTACCTTAACATCACCCATAATTATGGTGCTTGTGTATACAAGTGTATACATATTGATTCTGCTCAAGCAAAGGCAAAATCATTGACCTATGATGAACACAGATTCTATGACCTAAAACTTCTCAGGGGCTCGCAAGTTAGAGAAACAAGCTTGCATTTACTTTAGTACTTTGCAAAAATGGACATGTTTTCTTTTCTCCAGGTCATTGACAGATTTCACTTCAGAAGAGAACAGGTACGCACTATTCTGTGTCTTAGTTCATGCACTGAATGGCTGACCAGTTTTTCAGGTTGCAATTTTTTTCCGTCATGACATCAGCTGTTAATGTTTGCTCTGTTAAAGCACATATAACACTTGTAGGCTAGGCATGTCTATTTTTTATTAGCCTTCAGCTAGTAACATTTGTTTTGAATAATAATCAATTCAAACCATACTTGCAATTTTTGTGACCATTATGACATATTGCCTTCTCAACACATTTTTGATCTGGTATTTGTGGGCTGTATAAACCTCACCACCATCAGCAGAACTAGGGATTTTTTTTTTTCTCAACAGAGGTACTGATACTTTCCTGTCTTGTCTCCTAAACACCACCCAAATTTCCCGGTCTCCCAAGAACCACCCCTCCACTCCCTTTTTTAACCACTTTGCATCTGAAGCAGTTTTTTCATTTTTTGCACATATGTAAAAATCTGCATTTTGTGCTATAAAATTACTTTAACCCCAGATAATTATATATTTTCTGAAAGCAAAGACCTTGCAGAATAAAAACATATTATTTGCATTTTTTTATGTTGCACTATATTTGTGCAACTGTTTATCCACTTGCCCTCCAGAAGATTTACCCCCCCCCCCCCCTCCTGTCAAGGCCATTTTTTGTGATACTGCACTGCGCTAATTTAACTGATAATTGTGCGGTCATGAAACGCTGTATCCAGATGCAATTTATGTCCTTTTTCTCCCACAAATAGAGCTTTCATTTGGTGGTATTTGAACACCTCTGCAGATTTTACTTTGTGTGCTATAAACAAAAAAAGACAATTTTCAAAAAAAAAAATAATAATTATTTTCTGCTATAAAACATCCAATAAAAAAATTTTAAAAATCAAATTTCTTTATAAATCTAGGCCAAAGTGTATTCTGCTACATATTGTTGGTAAAAAAACTCAATAATTGTATATTATTTTGCGCAAAAGTTACAGCGTCTAAAAACTATGGTACATATACTGAAATTCTTTTTATTTATTTTTTCTTAATACAAGTAATGGCAGCAATCAGCGACTTATATCGGGACTGTGATATTGAAGCGGACATTTTTACACTAACTGGCACTTTGTGGGGACCAGTGACACTAATACAGTGATCAGTGCTGAAATATACACTAATGACACTGGTTGGGAAGCAGTTAACATGTAGGATGATTAAAGGGTTAAATGTGTGCCTAGCTATGTGCTTGGTGTACACTAGATGGTGCTTTTATTGTGGGAAGTGATGGATCATGTTCTCAGCTCTGCAGAGATACAGGATTCATGACTCCCCCCTGTCACAACAAAACTGTATCTATGTAAACATAGTCTGTTCTTACTCCCTGACCGAGGATCTGTAGCGGCTTGTAGATCAGTTTGTGCTGTGACTATTCATAGCAGAAGTGATCCTCCAGCGGCGCACGCGCCCCCATGTGGCGGAAGGGCAAAATCACGTATATATGTGATTTTGCACAGGAATGCTGCCCTGTAGCCGTAAAACTGCTATTAGGCGGATGTTAAAGGGTTATAAAATGAACAAAATGCATTATATTTAGAGATAAACTTTAGTACAAACACACAATATAATACCCAATTTTTATAAAAATATAAAAAGATCGAATTGCATTGAGTAAATAGGTACTGAACATGTTGTCTTAAAATTGCATGCACCTGTGATATTGTAGTACCCCAAAAAAACACAAAAAAGGTGATGTTTTAAAAGCCCTTACTGCTCATCAGCTTAGAGTTAGCCATGGCCATAGAATTTTTGCTTGTTCCTTAGCGGCAATATCTAAAATGTGTGGTTCAATCACAGTTTACATACATATGTTCACCCCATGCTTGTGTTTGCATTTGTGTGTGCAGGGCAAGGGGAATTTTTTTTGTTTTTCTTTTTTTAATAATTGTTATTTTAATTTGTTTTTACTTTATTACTATAACAGGGGGGATGTGATAACATTGGGCAGGTGACAGGTACTCTTTATGGAGACATTGGAAGTCTATTAAACCCCCATTGTCTCCCCTGCCCTTTACAGCAGCTATTCAGATGCACAGAATGTGCTTGAATAGCTGCTTCCCTGGCTGTATTGGCTGGGTAATGACAGCTTTTGAAGTTGGAAACGCTTAGAGCTGAGTGCTTCTGGCTTCATTCACTGCAGAAGAGATTGAGGAACAGATGTTTCTCGGTCTCCTCCCACTCGCCATCTTCAGACCCACTGATGTGGTCCCAGAGGGGGTGTGGGGTGCTCCACCTGTGCTGTAAAGGTGATCGGGTGGCTATAAAGCTGCCCAGATCACTTTTACATTACAGCTGGGAGCTGGCTGAACATAACGCAGGACCTATATGGAGTGCTTTAGAAAAAATACAGTCAGGTCCATAAATATTGGGACATCGACACAATTCTAAGATTTTTGGCTCTATACACCACCACAATAGATTTGAAATGAAATGAACAAGATGTGCTTTAACTGCAGACTGCTGGCTTTAATTTGAGGGTATTTACATCCAAATCAGGTGAACGGTGTAGGAATTACAACAGTGTGCATATGTGCCTCCCACTTGTTAAGGGACCAAAAGTAATGGGACAACTGGCTTCTCAGCTGTTCCATGGCCAGGTATGTGTTATTCCCTCATTATCCCAATTACAATGAGCAGATAAAAGGTCCAGAGTTCATTTCAAGTGTGCTATTTGCATTTGGAATCTGTTGCTGTCAACTCTCAAGATGAGATCCAAAGAGCTGTCACTATCAGTGAAGCAAGCCATCATTAGGCTGAAAAAACAAAACAGCAACACCAAAAGACCCGGAAGACCACAGAAAACAACTGTGGTAGATGACCAAAGAATTCTTTCCCTTGTGAAGAAAACACCCTTCACAACAGTTGGCCAGATCAAGAACACTCTCCAGGAGGTAGGTATATGTGTGTCAAAGTCAACAATCAAGAGAAGACTTCACCAGAGTGAATACAGAGGGTTCACCACAAGATGTAAACCATTGGTGAGCCTCAAAAACAGGAAGGCCAGATTAGAGTTTGCCAAACGACATCTAAAAAAGCCTTCACAGTTCTGGAACAACATCCTATGGACAGATGAGACCAAGATTAACTTGTACCAGAGTGATGGGAAGAGAAGAGTATGGAGAAGGAAAGGAACTGCTCATGATCCTAAGCATACCACCTCATCAGTGAAGCATGGTGGTGGTAGTGTCATGGCGTGGGCATGTATGGCTGCCAATGGAACTGGTTCTCTGGTATTTATTGATGATGTGACTGCTGACAAAAGCAGCAGGATGAATTCTGAAGTGTTTCGGGCAATATTATCTGCTCATATTCAGCCAAATGCTTCAGAACTCATTGGACACCGCTTCACAGTGCAGATGGACAATGACCCAAAGCATACTGCAAAAGCAACCAAAGAGTTTTTTAAGGGAAAGAAGTGGAATGTTATGCAATGGCCAAGTCAATCACCTGACCTGAATCCGATTGAGTATGCATTTCACTTGCTGAAGACAAAACTGAAGGGAAAATGCCCCAAGAACAAGCAGGAACTAAAGACAGTTGCAGTATAGGCCTGGCAGAGCATCACCAGGGATGAAACCCAGCGTCTGGTGATGTCTATGCGTTCCACACTTCAGGCTGTAATTGACTGCAAAGGATTTGCTACCAAGTATTAAAAAGTGAAAGTTTGATTTATGATTATTATTCTGTCCCATTACTTTTGGTCCCTTAACAAGTGGGAGGCACATATGCAAACTGTTGTAATTCCTACACCGTTCACCTGATTTGGATGTAAATACCCTCAATTTAATGCTGACAGTCTGCAGTTAAAGCACATCTTGATTTAATTTCAAATCCATTGTGGTAGTGTTTAGAGCCAAAAATGTTAGAATTGTGTCGATGTCCCAATATTTATGAACCTGACTGTATATAGACATGACCATACAAAGTAGGCTGTTACTGCAGAAAAAAAGCACCATGCTTACAAGCTATATATAAAAATGTCCCTTTCATAATAGTGTACAGTAAAAACAAAAAAAAAAAAGTATGTGGTGCTAAAAGACGTCTCCAGTATGAGATTATTCCTGGTTGTTTATTGGAGGAAAAATACATATAAAAAATAAAGATCACTCACCTGGTCCTGTTCCTTCTTTCTTCCCCATAGTGACAGTGCAGCTGTATGGGGCTGTCTAATGGCAGACACATACAGCACTGCTTCTCTTAACCAGGTTATATATACTGAAACCACCCTAAAATGTTCATAAAGGAAAAATTTAAAAAAACATAATACGTCTCTGTAACACACGCACATTGCCCCAATGTCTTATCCATTTGAAGACCCTGCAAGTACAGAAAATACCTGTCAATCTGACAGAAATGTACTCAGTCTTGTGAGCTGACAACACAAAGCATTTATGTACAATGAGTGTTGTTTGCTCTGCACAGTTTTATCTTGTCAAACTACTCAGACCCATCCTCTCTCCCATCTCTGCAACATAAAAACTAATCATCCTTAATTCCAAGATAAGGACTGGGAAGGTGAATTATTCCACCTGCGATAACACCAGAATTGTGCACTAGACATAGGACAGCTCAGAATTTCTGACATGACAAACAGGTATTTCTTGCACTTATTAAACTGATACAACATAACACTTTCAGTGGCATTTTTAAGGCTACGTTCACACTAGCCTTGTTAGCAAGCGGCAGACAGGCATTTGGGAAGCGTTTTTACCATTTCCCAAACGCCTGGGAAAATTCTGCGCATTGCGGCACATAATGCTGTTCAAACGGAAGTGTTAGCGTCACGTGGCGTCGCGTTGTGGCAAAACGGACGCCTCTGGTCGAGTCAGGAGGAGTTGAAGCCTCCTATTCAAGTCTATGGTGCCGCTCCGCAAACGCCTGCCCAGCATTTGCGGTGCAGTTGCGACACGGTTGCAAGGCGTTTGCGGAGTGGTAACACCATTCAAACTTCATTATAGGTGTTTGTGGGGCGTTTTTAAAACGCTTGGCAAACGCCTAGCAACCGCCGTTAAACCGCGCATGCGGCGTTTATGTTTTACATACACTTTAAAAGAAAATCTGTTGATGGGTCTTTTATTTTAGCCTAGAGAATCCGGGCCAAATGTGTGCGAGGGCTGCTTTGCATTATTTGAAAGATTTTGTCCATTGGTTTATAAAGGTTGGGGCATTGGTTGTCGGTCATCCCTGGGGCAGGCAGTTTGGGAGGGTTGAACTCTTGCTTTGATGATGCCTGCATAGGTAATGGTGTTGACACCTCTTGTTGTCTCTTTGCAAGTTAATAATGAAATCAATGATCTTATTTAGCTGTCTGTAAGAAGGCATTTTTCAAATTGACCCCCAAAGTAAGGAGCATGCTCCCCACTGACCCCAGTATTTTGGGGCATTTTTCCCACTGACCACTGGTGTACTGGTAAGTACTTCCCTCTGACCACCAATGTCAAAGGAAATTCTTCCAAATGACCACCAGTGTAAAGGTGCCCTGACTGGTTAAAGCACAGGGTCACTTTAATGCCACCTATATTGCATAGTACATCTTTTGAGTGCATAACTGATGCTCCACCTAGTGGCAAAATGTGTAATTTCACCATTCCCTGGCAAAGTATTATTCTGGATAGGAATTAAAGGGAAACGTTTGTCTCCCAGGACTTTTCTGGGTATCGTTACAATCCATTTGTCTGGTAAGATAATTCATATTTCTGTATGTCTGTTATGCAAACATATTATTGCGAGGACAGATATACAGTGATGTGATTAAGCGAAACTTTCTGAGCAGTAATGTAGCATGTAAACATTATAACAACTGTATAAACATTATAACTGTAACAATCTTTTCCAAACAACAGTTCAGATTTAATATATCAAGATGTCTGTCACCATCTGTAAGTTTCAGGTTCTAGAAACCAAAAAGAAACTTTTGTCCACAGCCCTGGTCCCTAGCAATATACTGGCTATGCTGACGGCTCTCCTGCTACTTGTCCTTGGTTTAAACATACTTTCTGTTAATAGTGACAGAAACAGTGACAGTGGGACAGTTGTCTATAGGGCTTCATGATCTGTATTTACATCTCTGGTCTGTGATGTTAAAAACCTGATTGTAATGCTATGTTTTCTTGACAGTTCCCAGTTGGCACATAAAGCGGTGGTAGGATTTTACAAGGACCTGTACATTTTACCTCCAGACACAGGTAAGTTACAGCTACAGTATCAGAGTGTTTTCAGATTGGTTGATAATTACAGTCATTCTTATTAAAGTATAACTAAAGGCAAAACTTTTTTCTAGTTTTGCATGTAGGGGAGAGGGATTAGAATACCTGTCAGTTCTTAACCACTTGACCTCAGGAAGGTTTTACCCCTTTCATGACCAGGGCATTTTTTTTTTATATTCAGCACTGCGCTACTTTAACTGGCAATTGCTAATCATTCAACACTGTACCTAAATGAAAGTTATATCATTTTTTTTACATAAATAGAGCTTTCCTTTGGTAGTATTTAATTATGATTGGGTTTTTATATTTTATACGATAGAAACAAAAAATACCAAAAATTTAAAAAAAAGTTAATGTTATACAATTTTGCACATAAGTAATCTTTCTTCATAAATTTAGGCCAAAATGTATTCTGTTACATTTGTTTGGTAAAAATAATGCAAATTAGTGTCTATTATTTAGTCTGTGTGAAAGTTATACAAACTAGGGTATATATATATTTGAAAATTGAACACTCCTAAATTGCTGACTGCTGATCTAATTTCTTGAGGTCCTAAAATGCCAGGACAGTACAAATACCCCCTAAAAGACCCCTTTTTAGAACGTAAACAGACCAGGGTATTTAGTATGAGGCACGGTGAGATTTGTGAATCTTACCAGTGCAATACAGTATCATCATACTGCTAATGTGGTGGTGATAAGGGATACTGACTGGTATATTTTTTAATCATGTTTTTAAACATTTTTTCTTTTGTTAATTTTGTTTTTCTATTTTATTTTTTTTTTTACATACTTTCATCAGACTAGCTGAGTGTCACAATAGTGACACTGTACTACTCTGGGGGAGGGGAGTGATTAGGGTTTTTTTTTTTTTTTGCTTAATTTTAGTTGTCATGAGTGGATTAACATTCATTAACAGCTTGTTTATAGTTGTGATCTGTAATTGGCTACAGCTAATCACATGGTACAGGTAGCCAGGTACCATGTGATTGCTGTGGGCCAATCACAGATCACAAGGGTAAGCAAGCTGTTCTTGAATGGAAATCCATTCTTGACAGTTTCTTTACATTGTCACCATGTGATTGTTATGATTGATTATAGCGATCACATGATACCCCTGCCACTCATAGCAGCCGGGTACCAAGCACCTTGTTCTGCTGTGTCCGGTGGACACAGCGGTCACTGGTGTGCGCTGCTGCTCACATGGGGGCGCATTAGTGGGCACGTTCAGCTCCTGACGTACAGGTACGTGTGTGTGCCTGTGCATGTTGCCCGCCTGCAGTAAAAATACAGTGGGTGGATCAGCAAGAGGATAATGTTGTCTGTGCCCCCATTAGGGAGATTCATCCTCTCAATGATAACAGTAAACAGGACAATTAGAAAGTAAAATAAAATCCCAAATTTTGAGTTAACATCCAAACAGTAATAGAAAGGAAATCTTCCTTGGGGACACTAGTTCTGGTGACACACTGGGATTCGCTCTCTTCAGAGGGATTTCCTCTCACTTCGTGGTTTGGCTCTTGGACATCTCCCCAATGGGACACATATGGCAAAAATAAACTGACAGGGGTTATAACCCTTCCATACTCTGTACAAAATCTAAAAAGATTTGCCTATAGTTCTACTTTAAAAGTGTATCCAACATCTCTGTCATATATGGAAAAAGCGTTTATGATTCCCTCCACAGCTAATATTAAAACATGAAGCAGAACAAAGAATTTGGGGAGCTTTTGAAAGTACGCTCAGCATATTTGCACATTATAGCAGACTTACTGTGCAAATTGCCCTCCTCCAGCAATCTCCCTTATCACTCCAATGCCAGTGTTTTCACCTTCACCTTTTCTTCTTCTGAGTTTATTGTCTTCAGACTGGCTGAACAGATTAAAAATCATTTGTTAATTAAAACAATTTACATATATTATTTTTCCCAGCTTGCCTGTAATTTCACTCTAAATAGCAGCTGGGGTACACAGCCAAAGGTTGCCAATACACAGTGCCTGTGGAAAAGTTACATTAGTCCATTGGTGATGATACGTCAAATAAAAACACAAGTGAACGCTCAGAGAGGAAAGTTGCTCGCACAAAAGGTGAAATCTAAAAATATAAATTATAAAAAGCATCAAATACTCCTGTGACCAAAAAGATAAAGTGCATAGATTATCAACGAAAGTGCACCACACTGTAGCTATATATAGGAAACCTTATGAAAGTGCAAATAAAATACCCATAAAGTGCTAGTGTTTATGAATATTTAAAGGTCCCAAGGTCACATGAATTCCACTTGAGACCTTCAGTAATGATGATTCCCAGTTCCCAGTGTATGATATCTCATACTGTACAACCAAAGTGAAGTGATCCTTCACCTTTATGCACTCACCAGACAGCTAGTAGGCATTACCATATCAAATCAACCGAACATAGAATCCACTCTCAGATCCTCAATCCAGATCTTATCCATCCAAAACAGGTTCCTGTGCAGAAAATGCTCGCCACATGGAGCCCAAAGATAAGGTATATACTGCAGCATTTACTGCTTAAAATCAGCCATTTAAAACAAATGACAGATTCCACATGGAGCCTTACGTGCTGACGTCACGATGCCATTTCCGGATTCCGGATTGGCGGCCATCTTAGTAAGTGTTTTATTGTGTTTGCTTCCACATGGAATCTGTAATTTGTTTTATGTATGACCTTGGGACTTTTGTCAGACTTTTGAATATTCATAAACACTAGCACTTTATGGTTATTTTATTTGCACTTTCATAAGGTTTCTTATATAAAGCTACAGTTTGATGCGCTTTCATTGATAATCTATGCACTTTATCATTTTGGTCATATGAGATTTTGATGCACTTTATATTGAAGCGCTGCACTGGTGATGATCGCTAAAGCAGCATAGCATTTTGCAGGATATACTAAGTGATAGAGAGAAAACACAGACATTAAAGTGATATTAAACGTTAATTTTTGTAAAATAACAAACATGTCTATTCTTGCACAGAGCAGCCTGGATCCTCCTCTTCTCTGGTCCGCCGCAGGCTCTCCTGGCTCCTCCTGTCGTTCGGGTGCCTCCTCAGCAAGCAACTTGCTATGGGGGCACCCGCAGCTCCGTGTGTACATTCACACACGAAGCCAACGGCTTGGTCCCGACACTTTCCTCATTGACTGACTGGCTGTGATTGACAACAGCGAGAGCCGTTGGCTCCTGCTTACTGTCTCAGCCAATGAGGAGGCAGAGACCCGGGACAGCCAAGGCTGTCATTCACATCGCTGGATCGCAATGAGGCTCAGGTAAGTATTGAGGGGGCTGGGGGAGCTGCTGCACACTGAAGGTTTTTTAAAAAACCTCCAGCCTTTACAACCACTTTAAAGAATTGGGGGAAAAAAGTGGAAATAAAAGTGGAGTTGTTGGCCATAGTGACCAATCAGATACCTTATTCTGCTGTCCAATAGAATAATAGATGACACTCGATTGGTCACTATGGGCAACAACTTTGTATTTGTTTTGTATTGGCTACTTTGGGGGTTTTTTTATGCATTTTTATTGAAGATTATACAGAATACAGAAAATCGTATAGAAAAAGTACCCAGATATAACCAATGTACAATGAATTGCCCAGACTGTAATGACCAGTAATTTGGGGCTACATTCGAGCATAGCTGAAGCCTGCTGGTCCATAGACCAAGGAAACCTACATGAAATGTTTAATATGGGGAGTAAAGTGTTATGGCATATATTGATACCCTTCTTTGTTCAGTCAGTGTTCAAAAAATAACTTTCAGGTTTTGCCTGTGTATGCTGAGCTTCCACCGCAGAGTTCCTGTACGTATGAGCACCTCAAAAAGCTCAGCCTAATTGCTACCATTTGGAAGTATTTAAAACACAAGCATGTCATTATGTATTGCATGAACACATGATTATTTCAGGACTATTAGCTGATTATAGGTCCAACAACTACAATTTGTATAATCATTTCTTAGTATTTAAAAGTGTCAAATGCAAATGACTACTAGCAGTAAGCCATCCAAGTGTTAGTACATCGATCTACAGCTAACTACATGCTGTTTATATTCAACAATAGGCTAATTTATGATTTAATGTTATGTTACTCTTTCCTCCATGACAGACGTGTTTGAGGACATCATTTTACAGGGAGTTCTCCGAGGGCTGTACCAGCAGAATCATAAGAAGCTACCTACAGTCAAGCATGCACTCCCAACAAATTTACGTGCAGTGACCGTAGTCTGACTGTGCTACTGCATTCATTCATTTTCATATGGTGCTTTATTTTAGAAACTGAGTAAACTTGAGTGTGGACCTGTGACAGATCATAAGGAGTAGAAGCTGCTTCTGGAGATGGACACTCTACCAGGGCTACCAGGAGAAAGATTGCTGTTACTAGTGGGGACCAGTGATTCCTGAATTATGGCACATCTACTGCATGGAATTTGTCCTGGATAAGCAATCTAGACACTGTATAATACTACATAAAGCAACTTTACAGATTGTGGAGAAAGACTTGTCTGATTATTCCATCATATGCAATGAGTAACCTAGCTGTTACAATCCAGAATGTATTGTGTTCAAGGTGGACCAAAGTCTACAGGATGCTGGCGGTTACTAAATATTTAAAGCTGGACATGTTTTTCTCTCAGGCCCATGTCACACCAGCGATCTTGTCACTGGAGGCAACTTGCCAGCAATAGGATTGTTATGAGAGTGACACTGGCCTGCTCCTGTGGCTATCACTCCCTCACTGGGTGAACCAGCATAGTGTTGCTCTATCACTTTTCCTTTGGAGTTTTGCAGTGGTTTGGCTAGCAAGGTAGCAACACCACAGAAGTCAGTGAATGCTCTCTTTACAGTTCCTGTTGTTGACAAGTGGCCACCGCAGACTGGATCACAAGGATGACATGGCCCTTAATGTGCACAACTTTTGTTGTTTTGATAAAACAATAAAATATACAGATTGTCCTCATTATTATTATTATACAGTATTTATAAAGCGCCAAAGGGTTTGCTCAGCGCTGTACAATAGCAATGGGGACAGAACATGAGACAAGACAGAAACAATACAAAACACGAGGGGGTCGAGGGCCCTGCTCTTGCGAGCTTACAATCTAGGAAGGAGGGGAAGGTGGTACAGGAGGAAATGGCTGTGGGGAATGGAGTGGTGGGAGGAGTGGAGGTCGGCTGCTGGCGAGGGTAGGCTTCCCTGAAGAGGTGGGTTTTTAGGGTGCGCCTGAAGGTGAGGAGGGAAGGTGACAGTCTGATGGATTGGGGTAGGGAGTTCCAGAGGATGGGGGAAGTCCTGGAGAAATCCTGCAGTCGGGCGTGGGAGGAGGAGACTAGGGAGCTAGAGAGTAGGAGGTCCTGTGAGGAGTGAAGGGCAGGGTAGTACTTGGGTATCAGGTCGGTTAGGTAGTTTGGGGCGGCGTTGTGAATGGCTTTGTAGGTCAGAGTTAGCAGTTTGAATTTGATGTGCTGGGCAATCGGGAGCCAGTGAAGGGATTGGCAGAGGGGGGTAGCGGATGTGGAGCGGTTGGTGAGGTGGATGAGTCTCGCCGCTGAGTTCAGGATCGACTGGAGTGGGGATAGCGTTTGTTTGGGTAGGCCAGTGAGAAGGGAGTTGCAGTAGTCCAGGCGTGAGATGATGAGGGAGTGTACGAGTTGTTTAGTGTCTGGGGTGAGGAATGTACGTATCTTGGAGATGTTGCGGAGGTGGAGCCTGCATGATCTTGATAGTAATTGGACATGAGGTAGGAAGGAAAGGTTTGAATCCAGTGTGACACCCAGGACTTTGGCATGTGGGGTGGGAGTGATGGTGGCGTTGTTAGTAGTGATGGAGAGGATGGTGGGGGGGGCACGTGGGGGGAGGAAGACCAGGAGCTCGGTTTTTTACAGGTTTAATTTGAGGAAATGAAGCGCCATCCAGTCTGATAGGTCGTTCAGGAGGTGGGCGATGCGGGCGGAGAGTGAGGGGGTGAGGTGGGGGGTGGAGAGGTAAATTTGCGCGTCGTCAGCATAGAGGTGATAATTGAAGCCGTGGGAGTGTATTAGTTTGTCAAGGGAGAAGGTGTAGATGGAGAAGAGGAGGGGTCCAAGGACAGAGCCTTGGGGGACTCTGACAAAGAGGGGGAGAGAGGGGGAGGTGGCAGTGTTATAGGTACTGCTGAAGGAGCGTTGGGTTAGGTAGGAGGAGAACCAGGAGAGAGCAGCGTCCCTGATGCCAAGGGAGTGCAGTTTAGTAAGGAGGAGGGGGTGTTCAACTGTGTCGAAGGCCGCGGAGAGGTCAAGGAGCAGGAGGGCAGAGTAGTGGCCATTAGCTTTGGAGGTTAGCAGGTTGTTGGTGATTTTAAGTAGGGTGGTTTCGGTGGTGTGTAGGGGTTGGAAGCCAGACTGTAGAGGATCAAGGATGTTGTTGTCAGTGAGGTGGGCGCTTAGGCGATTGTAGGCCAGGCGCTCAAGGAGCTTGGAAGTGAATGGTAGCAGGGAAATGGGTCTGAGGTTGTTCAGGTCAGTGGGGTCAAGGGAGGGTTTTTTGAGTATGGGGGTGATGTGCGCGTGCTTTAGAGGGGAAGGGAAAGTGCCAGTGGAGAGGGAGAGATTGAAGATGTGGGTGAGGGAGCGAATGATGGGGGGGGGGGGGGGGGTGACTGGAGGAGCTTTGAGGGGATAGGGTCCAGGGGGCAGGTGGTGAGGCGGGCTTCAGTGAAGACCTTAGAGACCTCCTCAGGGGTAGCTGGGCTGAAGGAGCGGAGCGTTGGGGAGGTGATAGTGTGCGGGGCGTTAGGCACATGTTGGCGTTGATGGGGATGTTGAAGTCCCCTAGGATGATGGTCGGTAGCTCGGAGGAGAGGAAGAAGGGAAAGTCTTCTAGGAAGAGGATGCAGAACCAGGAGGCCGATAGATTACCGCAATCCTCAGAGGGGTAGGAGAGAAGAGCCGAATGCAGTGGGCCTCGGAGGAGGAGAAGGATAGGGAGGGGGGGTTAGGGAGGACCTGGAAGGTGCTCAGCGGTGGCAGGAGCATACCGATCCCACCGCCTCTGCGGCCGCTCGGTCTGGGTGAGTGGGTCCAGACGAGACCTCCATAGGAGAGTGCTGCAGGGGAGGTGGAGTCAGTGGCTTGGATCCAGGTTTCAGTGACCACTAGGAGGTTGAGGGAGTGGGAGACAAAGAGGTCGTGGATGGCGGTGAGCTTGTTGCAAACCGAGCGGGCGTTCAGGAGTGCAACTGAGAGAGCAGGGGTGGATGCGGGGAGGAGGGGGACAGATATGAGGTTGAGGGGGTTGCAGCGGCTGGCGGGAGTAGGGGGGTGCCGAGGGGGGGAGTGGGGAGGTGGGGGGCCAGGGTTCGGGGAGATCTCCGGCAGTTAGGAGAAGGAGAAGGGTGAGGAAGGTGGCATGGGAACGGGATGTGCAGGAGCAAGTGGGTCTGTTGGTGGTGGTGTGTGGGTAAGCGGGGGAGTGGAGTATCAGGAGTAGGTGGTGAGAGCCGAAGAGGGGAGAAGGAAGAAGTGAGGGTGCAATGTAGAGCTGTTTAGGGGGAGTAGGGGGGTAGAGGGAGGCAAGTTTGGGAATGGAGGAGAGGAGAATGAGGAGGAGGAGTGCAGGTGGCATGCTAGGGTGAGCGGAGTGCTGGACGGGTCAGGGAGGAGGGAGGTTTCAGTCAGGACGTGAGGATGGGGAGAGTCCGTTATGCCATGTCGGAGTTCAACAGTGTCCAATCGTAGGAGGGCAGTGGGAGTGGTGGGCGGCTGGGGCCGCAGCTGGCTGGTTGCAGTCTGTGGGTACTGTAGGCCGGCGTCCGTGGGTGTTGTGGCATGGCGTCGGTGGGTACAGTGATTCGGCGACTGGACAAGCCGTGGGGCGCGGTGTTTGGAGGTGTTGTGGGCCCAGCGTCAGGGGGTGCTGGAGGCCCTGCATCAGGAGGCGTTGAGGGCTGGACGTCAGGAGGTGATGAGGGCCAGGTGTCGGGAGGTGTTGAGGGCCCGGCGTCAGAAGGTGCTGAAGGCCCAGTGTCAGGGGGTGCTGAGGGCCCGGCGTCAGAGGTGCTGAAGGCCCGGCGTCAGGAGGTTCATTAATTCTTACAGATAAAATCTTTCATTCCTTCACAATTGTCTTATTGTACAACCTTACTGTGCACAGACTTGACATAATGGCATTATCTAGGCAGTTAATCAGATGGAATAGTTAGTGGGCTTTGTGACTCATGCTTATAGCAGAGGAACGAGGCAGCAGACAGAAAAGAGACTGAGTGCTATGGATTGAGCCAGGTACACACTAAAGAGGGATATGCTTTATTCATATTTCATGTCTGAGGTTTACAACCACTTTAAGCTGACCATACATATATTTTGATTGCACAACCTTTAGGTTTACCAAAACTATGTAATATAAGATCAGTCTTAACAGTCTATTCAATTAGTATCAAACCAGGCAGACTCTTTCACTACACAGTTGATGATAGATCTCGAATAGATTGTACAATACAACTGTATAATTAACCACTTGCCTACCAGGCACTTATACCCCCTTTTTTTACCAGGCCAATTTTCAGCTTTCAGCGCTGTCGCATTTTGATTGACAATTGTGCGGTTATGCAAGATTGTACCCATATGAAATTTTGATCATTTTTTTTCTCACAAATAGAGCTTTCTTTTGGTGGTATTTACTTGCCACTGGGTGTTTTACTTTTTGCGCTATAAACAAAAAAATTGCAAAAAATGTGAAAAAAAAAAAAGTTTCTTTGTTTCTATTATAAAATTTTGCAAACAGGTAATTTTTCTCCTTCACTGATGTGCGCTGATGAGGCAGCACTGATGGGCACTGATAGGCAGCACTGAAGGGCACTGATAGGCAGCACTAATGAGGTGGCATGGATAGGTGGCCTTTTACCACATCACGTGATCAGCTGTGTCCGTAGGACACAACGATCATGGAGATCGCCGGGTGCGCGCCCCCCAGGGGCGCGCAGGAGAGGGCATTCTGGGAAGACGTCATATGACGCCCTCCCAGAACTGGCCGGCCGCAGTGTAGCCGTCATTCGGCTATCTGCGGTCAGCAACTGGTTAATGTATGGTCAGATTTATGTGTAAGAACAGGACAAGGACAGTTCTTAGGAAGGACTCTTTTTGGATCCCCATGACCTTTGTTTTTTCACATGCTCCATTTTTTTAAATTGTGAGCTGCAGCAGTACCTGTATACTGATTGGTACATTTTACATATTAGCTTTCCACAGGTGATGATGTTTCAATTGTAAGGGAGGCGGTTTCTCTTTTGGACCGTACTACATTATGTGTGGCAATGAGATAGGCTTCCGTTCATAGTAAAAACATTTTTATTCCTAACTAGGTCCAAAAAAAACAAAAGAGATGTAGGCAAGTATTCACACACTTTATTTATTCATTACTGAGCTTAAAAGAATTGGGATACACCTAATGTATTTGAAAACCACCATCTAAAACACAAACAACTAGCATAAAATTATTGGCAACTATTTTAAATACGTGATGCTGATTCACCCATTTCCTTATGGCATTTCACTATAACAGTTGGATTTTGATAAGGTGCTGTCCATATATACGTCTGCCATGTTTGCATCAGGATCACTTCAATCAGGTAACTGACCATGCTAGTGCTAAATGAGATTATCTAATCTCATTCCTGACTTTTACCAAAACTACATTGCCAACAAATATCAGCACATTATGTGGTAATTAATGTTGTCATATGGTAAAGCCACAAAGTGCTCCATTAAGCATCTCTTGAGAGTCTGCATTGTTTTTTGTTTGGTTTTTTTGTAGATCTGTCCAAGCATCTTGAACTCATTATAGGTAAATTTAAATTTAACAGACAAATACAGTTAAAAAATAGATGAATAGTTAGAAGAAAAGTTGTCAGAATTTTAGCTCTGAGAAAATAATCAGCATATAATTTATGAAAACAGGCGGGGATCTGGAATTAAGGAGATTCCCTACTAATTTTCATGATTCAGCTGATAATCTGAGTTCTTTATTTGCGCTAACTGGAAGATGAAATAAAAAGCAAAAGTTTGCAAAAATATATATTTATTAATAGAAAAAATATTGCAAAAATATGTGCAAATATATATATTTATTAATTAAAAAATCAGTGCAAAATGATAACTAAAATATAATAGGTGATGATAATTAATAAACAAATCAAAATAGCAGTACAATGATCTAATTCCAAATAATGGATAGAAATTCAAACCAGCAATTATTTTCAAATATTAATGAATTAGAACCAACTGTCTAGGAATGCAGTGTAGGAAACTATCAGTAACTCAGCAGAATATGACAAAAGATAGGCAGATTGACCACATGATCTCTCTACAGCCAGATATTCAAAGCTCAAAGTGAATTGACTTAGAATACCATACACAGGACAATCTAATAAGCTTAGAATCTATCTGAGGTCAAAAACAAATGTTACACTTAAGTTGTCTACTTTGTCATATATACTCAACTAAACTACTGACTAGAAGCTAAAATCAGCTTCAAGGATATTGCAAAGAGAACCTTCCCTCCAGAGAACTGAAATGAAGAGAATTTATACTGCAGTTAGCATTAGTTCAAATAAACTCAGGTGCTAACCATAACCGTATCAGAGTAAATGGTTTAGCTGAAGATATAAGACGAGCACAAATTGCCTGCAGAAAAATGAAAGTTATACATTACCAATATCGATTCTATGATGTCCGTGATGTCAGCTTTCAGTCAGCTCACTTCAGTGTGGGTAGGTCTGTCTGTTGTTCCTTGTCCCCCCTCCTTTTTCTGCCTCCTAACTTTTATCACCCAAAAAAACCTAGGGGGGGGGGGGCGGCAAAGATTATCTCACCTAATTATGACATCACACTAGGTGTTATTTCCTTCACTAAATGATTCCAATTGCCTGAAGGGTGCAGTACAGGATAAGGAATAATTTTGTATTTTTCTTAAAACCTCCTGTGCCATGTCAGGAGTTGACCTCTAACCTTCAGCTTGTTAAATAGCTATAGATTTTACAAATAGAGCTCTTTTGAAAGAACTGGGTAGACAAACTGGGACCAGTGTCACTTAAATAATGTATTACCTAAATGATTGTAAAAAAAAAATTTCTATCTATGACTTACAGACGTTCACTGAGATAATTTGTCCTGAGATTTCTTAATTATCTAATCTGTTCTGTAGCATATAGACGTTGAAATATAATAAACTCAAAATAATTATTTATAATGTTGAAAACAAATATCCACAATATATACCAACATGTATTAATTGTTAAAACCAATAATATAGATAAAATATATATAAATATGGAAAATGAATACAGTAATATAAAACCCAAATTACTTAAGTAGGAAAATATTCACTTCATGAAATAATAATAATATTACAATTGACATTTTTGATTAAAATAATCCTGTCAAATAATACTAAACACCATATGCAATGCAAATGTTAATATGAACACTTTTCCAGATGTTCATGGAGAAATAAGAAATCATTGTGAATAGTTCTTTGTCCTTTGTTCAATCGAGACATGGACTTGAATTAATCTTGCAAATTGGTATCATGTTCAGTCCTTATCTCTTAGCCTGTCTGGTACCACCATACCCCCCCCCAATTTACAACCTGGGAAAGTGTGCTGTAGGAAACTGAGAATGTCTGCTATTAGAATCTTTGTTCAGAGACCATGAAAATAGAATCTAAAAAACAAAATGGCTTCCAGCATACCCATATTATCTTATGTTGCGATGATATGTTCAGGCCTTCCAGTTGGATTCCGTGAGCCCTGAATAGTTCCAACAAAGTATACAACATTGTGTGATGTATGGGAACAACCAAGATGATAACTTTATCCACAAGCACCCGTTTTAATATGTAGTAAATAATAGAGTGGAAATAAATGAAGATTTGACTTATGAAGTTTGCCAGCTCATCTGTATACAGAAATTAAAAGTGTCTGATTTATGACATATACAGAGTGTAGTTCAGATAAAACAAGTACTTCAGATATACTGAAAAATCTTGCAGATAGGCTTTCGCAAGCATCAGCAGAGGTTGATTAGAGCCATGGGTTCAGAATCTGTATTTGAAGGCGCATATGAATGCACATATAGCAAACAGTGCAGTTTTAATAACAAATTCTTTGTTTTTGGCATGTTCAAAACTGACCAGCAGATAGTTTTGACCTGTTATCACAAATAGACCCTTGTGGACCTTTTACTTTGTGTTAGTGGTGCATACCTGTATGCCAATGGACACGGGCTCAGAGAAACTGCCAGCTCACAAATGGGATATTTCAAGGAGGTCCATACATAATTGTTTCATTATATCTTGTCAAAGTGTGTGAATTCACTATACATAGTTTTAGGCTACATGCACACTAGCGCTTTTTTTTAAACTCCTAGATGATGTTATCCGCTTTTTTTTCTGCTCCTAGAAGCTAAATAGTGTTTTCCTGAGAGCTCCATGTCAGCACAGCTCGGTGAGGCCTTTCCCACCCCCTGCCTGATCAGGACGTAACTCAATAAATTTTTGACCCACATCAGCCTAGGCGTTCCTTTTTCTTCCTCCTGCAACCAGGACAGGTGGCGTCTCCCCTCCTAGCTGGTCTAATGGCTGGTTGTCCATCCAGAATCACTCTCAAGATTGGACACGGTCCCTGTACCATCCAGAATCACTCTCAAGATTGGACACGGTCCCTGTACTTCACTGCTAACAGTAGTTTGACCAGGGAGTCCCGCTGTTGGTCCTCGGGGCGTCATCAGGCCGTGGTAAGGTGCTGCTGGCTTCTGGGGTGTTGCACCGGTGGGCAGGATTGCTGCGGTGGCTGCTGGTAAGGGTAATCTCCTTCCCTTATGGCTTCTGGTAGAGGTAATCACCTTCCTCGGGCAGCCGTTGGTAGGGGTAACCTCCTTCCTGCTGGTGGTGATGGCTGCTCTATCCCCTGTGCTGCTCTAAAGGGGAACGGCTCCAGTCTCCTTGCTTCTTACTGGCGTTGCTCGGTCAGTGTGTGTGGGCCAGTGTGGAGTGCACTCTGCAACCCATTCTGAGCATGCGCAAACCGCTCAGTCAATCAGGAGAGGGGAGGCGGGGCCAGGCTTAAGGGAGCCAAAAAAAATTATTTTGGCTGAAAACATCTGCTGTGTGCTCCTGCAGCCTGCCTGTGCCTGCTATTCCCTCGCTCTCCTCCAGGTATGCAAAGCACCTGCAAAGCTGTGCTCCTATGGTTCTATCTGCTATGCTGCTCTGCCCCATGCTCTTGATTTTATCTTGTTGCAGCAGTGATAACATACCTACCCCCTCTAAAGGCCAGCATTCTCAGAGAAGGTAGGGGACAGGTCGCCATGTGCATCTTCCCTCCAATTCCAGTGATTCTCAGCTTGCTGCGCAGAATACACCAGGAGAAGGTGACAGTTCTATCAGTAATGCCAGATTGGCGAAAGAGACCCTTGTACCCGCTACTCCGTTCATTTCAACATCAGAGAACCATACCCTCTGCCAGTAACACCGGATCTGCTCATGCAGGGACCCATTTGGCACCCCACTCCTAAGAAACTCAGGCTGACGGCCTGGGTCTTGAAAGGCAAAGGCTGATCAATCTAGGCTGCGTGACTAAGGTCACAGATACCTTGACGAGAGCCAGAAATGACAGCACCAACACAGCCTATAGCAGGATATGGGCAAGTTCATGGAATTTGCAAACAGGCATGGCTTTGCGCCAGATACCCTGAGAATCTGACACTTATTGGCATTCCTCCAGGTGGGGCTGGATGTGGGTCTGTCTGTGAGTACTCTGAAGGCTCATGTTTCTGCCCTCTTGGCTTTTGCACATAACCTATGGACATCGGACTCTTTAGTGGTTCAGTTCTTAAAGGTAGCTATCCACCAAAGACCATTCAAGCCTCTGATTTTTCCAAAATAGGACTTGCCATTGATCATCTCGTGGTGATAAAATCAACCAGAAGAGTCTCAGAATTGGAAGTCTTAGGGTTTAACCGTTTCAATACCGTGCAATTTTACACCTTCCTGCCCAGGCCATTTTTCAGGTTTCAGCGCTCTCACACTTTGAATGACATTTGCACGGTCATACAACACTGTACCCAAACTAAAATTTTATCATTTTCTTCACACAACTAGAGCTTTCTTTTGGTGGTATTTAATCACCGCTGGGGTTTTTATTTTTGGCTAAATTAACAAAAAAAAGACCAAAAATTTTGAAAAAAAAACACATTTTTCTTTGTTTCTGTTATAAAAGTTTACAAATAAATAGTTGTTCTTCATAAATTTAGGCCGAGATGTATTCTGCTACATGTCTTTGGTGAAAATAACCCAAATTAGGATGTATTTTTTAGTTTGTAGGAAAGTTATAGAGTTCACAAACTATGGTACAGATCTGAAAATTTATCAATCCTGAAGTACTGACAGCCAATCTAATTTCTTGAGGTCCAAGAATGTCAGAATAGTACAGATATCCCCAAATGACCCCTTTTTGCAGAGTAGACAGTCCGACGTACTTCATAAGAGGCATGGCGAGTTTTTTGAAGTTGTATTTTTTTTTACATAATTTTTCGGAAAATGAAAAAATTTAAAAAATTATTTTCACTATTTTTTTTTTTACATACTGTCACCAGTGCAGTACAGCGTCATCATATAACTGGCATGGCGGTGAACAGGGACACTGACTGGTGACAGTATGAAAAAAAAAAAATATATATATATTTTTTTTATTTTTTTTTATTTTTTTATTATATTTAATTTTTTATTACATTTTTTTTTATTTTTTTTTCATATTTTACTATGACCAAAGTAGTACAATGTTACCATAGTAACATTGTACTACTTTGGGGAAGTGATCAGTATTTTTTTTTTTTTACACAATTTGCTTATAGCAAAGAATTACTTTGCTATAAGCAAGCATTTACCTGAATGAAATCGATTCATTCAGCTTTTTTTTTTTTTTTTTGTGCTTAGCTGTGATTTGGTCACAGCTAATCACATGACATGTGCATGTGATTAGCTGTGACCATTCACAGCTAGGCACTAGTATACAATGGATGGCATCATGAATGAAGCCATCCATGTATACAACTGTCATGTGACCTGCTGTGATTGGTCACAGCAGGTCACATGGTACCAGCAACGGGAGCCGGTACTCGGATCTGTCATTGGCCGTGTCCGAGGTGCACAGCCGGTGACAGATCGCACTGCTGCGCCGCTCTGCATTAGCGCAAAAGGCGCATGTGCGGGAGCACGCCAAATGGCGTGCACCCGGAATGGAGAGACACATCTAAAGCCGCCAAACGGCCATTGGCCGGGCGGCTAATGGTTAAAGAACCCTTTCTGTCGTTCTTTCTGGATAGGGTTGTGCTTAGACCGATGCTGGGATTCGTACCCAAAGTTGCCTCTAGGTTTCATATAACACAAGACATTACATTCCTGATGCTCCTTTTGGAAAATTCCCAGGACCCAAGTCCATTGGATGTCGGGTGCTCATTGAGAGACTATGTGGACGCTACTTCCGAGATCAGGAAGTCAGAGCATCTTTTCACCATCCCTAAAGCTGCACAGAAAGGCTCGAGGGCTTCTAGTAGAGTAATTGCTACATGGCTGCTTACAGAGCAAGAGTCTTGCCTGTGCCTGAGGGGGTCACAGCGCATTCCACTAGAGGGCTTTCAACCTCATGGGTGGCAGTGGGCTGAGTTTCCCCAGAAACAATCTGCAAAGCGGCTACATGATCTTCTGTCCATACCTTCATGACTCTTTTATGTATAGAACCTTCGGCTTTGACTACTGCTGATTTTGGCAGGAGTATCTTGTCCTCTGCTTCCAGGGGAAATTAAATGGTTTATGCCTTACCCTCCGGTGTGGCTAGTTAAATCCCAGCTGTTCTGACATGGAAATGGAAAATTGAATTCAAATACCTACAATAATTTTCCTTTCCTGACGAGCTCCATGGCAGCACAAATCTCACCCAGTTTAGTAGTACGAGTTACGAAACGCCTAGGCTGAGATGGGTCAAAAATGTATTGAGTTACGTCCTGATCAGGCAGGGGGTGGGTGGGGCTTCACGCAGCTGTGCTGCCATGGAGCTCATCAGCAAAAAAAAAATTATGGTAAATATTTGAATTAAATTTTCCGTAATCCTATGTGTCCATGCAAATTATTTTAGGCTAGAAGTGTTTTTCAAGCTCAGTGTTTATGAGGAGTTTTTGGGAGCGTTTTTCCAGCAGAAAAAAAAAATGTTGAACATTCCTAAACACTACTTCAACTAGCTTTTTTTTTTCTACATGTACTGTAAAAATGTTAATAAACCGCTAACGCTCCTAAACACTACTACAAGCCGCCACAAAAACACTATTATCAGCATTTTTCATCCAGCTTTTTTTTCTAGCGTTTTTTGAGCTTATAAAAAACGTTAATGTGCATGGAGCCTTAGTATGGAAGGTAGGTATAGTGAAAAAACAAAACCAAGCATCTCCGTAGTTTTCATGAATCTAAAAATCATAAAATTCACTGTTTCAGTCATTGTCATAGCAAATTAATTAATATAAGTGTTTGAGAAAATTATGTACTAAAAAGGAAGCGGACACTCAAATTAAAACTCCTGAAAATGCCTACATGGTGTTTGGTCACAAATTAATAAACTAGTTTGAGAAGTCTTAGTAAATGTGTGCAATTTTGTTCATATTTATTAGATTAGAAAATGAGTGACCATTTTCTATGGACAACATTTTAAGTCACATCCATACTGCTAGGCTCTGTGTAATGCAGGGGTGTCCAACTTTTCTGACTTTCCTAGGCCACATTGGAAGAAGAGGAATTGTCGGGCTACATACAGTTGTGCTCAAAAGTTTGCATACCCGTGCAGAAATTGTTGCATTGATATTGAAAATATGACTGATCATGCCAAAAAATGCTCTTTTATTGAAGGATGATGATCATATGAAGCCATTTATTATCAAATATTTGTTTGGCTCCTTTTTAAATCATAACAACAGAAATCACCCAAATGGCCATGATCTCTTAGATTGTAAGCTCCAAGGAGCAGGGCCCTCCTATCCCTCTTGTATTGAACTGTATTGTTGCTGTATTGTCTCCTGTTATATTGTAAAGCGCTGAGCAAACTGTTGGCGCTATATAAATCCTGTATAATAATAATCAAAAGTTTACATACCCTGGAATGTTTGGCCTTGGTACAGACACACAAGGTGACACACACGGGTAAAATGCCAATTAGAGGTTAATGTCCCACATCTGTGGCTTTTTAAATTGCAATTAGTGTCAGTGTATAAATAGTCAATGAGTTTGTTAGCTCTTATGTGGAAGCACTGACTAGGCTAGATACTGAGCCATGGGGATCAGAAAAGAACTGTCAAAAGTTCTGCGTAACAAGATAATGGAACTTTATAAAGATGGAAAAGGACATAAAAAGATGTCCAAAGCCTTGAATATGCCAATCAGTACTGTTAACTCACCTATTAAGAATTGGAAAGTTCGGGGATCTCTTGATACCAAGCCAAGGTCAGGTAGACCAAGAAAGATTGCAGCCACAACTGCCAGAAGAATTGTTCGGGATACAAAAGGAAACCCATAGGTAATAAAAAACATTAACAATAACAACTAACAAGGACAGCTGAAGAGCAGAATAAGTTGGGCAGATCACAAGTTAATACAGAATATAACCAAGTATTTTTTAAAATATTTTTTATTATGAACGTAAAAGAAGTCAACATAAAACTAGTGCAATATTTAACACAGTTTGACAAACTAACACATCAATATCAGGTTCAATTGATGTAGTAGCTCAAGGTGCTCACCAGATATTTTGGTTGTAATTTTGCCCTTTGTGTGCTTCATCTGTGGAAATAGTTGCTCACAAATATAGGTGCTGCCAAAAACTGAGGTCATGAATAAGGCGTGATTGTGAAGAGTGGGATATTTATCTTTGGGAAGATAAAACGTATAAAAGTCCAGTAAAGTGACACTTTTCTTTGGCCACATGTTTTTGCAGTTAAGAAAAAAAAAAATCAACATTTTTAAGTAAGTTTACACCTGACTCTGAACTGTATTGTGACTGGAGAGCCCTCTGCTGGCAGCTACCTGTAAATGCAGCCTGGGACATGACCTCTCACGAGTGTGTTGGTGATTGTCTGTGCAGAGGCATGGGATGCTGGAGAGGTGACATGCTCCATCTGATGCCACGGATTCCTCCCCATCCTGCAAGTATATGGTGCCTTCTGCAGCTGTATAGGTGCTACTACTGGGGATGAGAAGAGGAGGTCTTGTGCTAGAATTATTGCTCTCACTCCATCATACATGTTGCCTTCCGGGGCACCAACTCACAAAAATAACATTGGGGAACTGGAGAAAGTGCAGAGAAGGGCAACCAAACTGATAAGAGGCATGGAGGAGCTCAGCTATGAGGAAAGATTAGAGGAACTGAATTTATTCTCTCTTGAGAAGAGGAGATTAAGGGGGGATATGATCACCATGTATAAATACATCAGTGGTTCATATAGTGAACTCGGTGTAGAGTTATTCACCCTGAGGTCATCACGGAAGACAAGGGGGCACTTTTTACATCTTCAGGAAAAGAAATTTAATCTCCAAACACGGAAAGGTTTCTTCACAGTAAGAGCTGTGAAAATGTGGAATAGACTCCCTAAAGAGTTGGTTCTGGCCAGCTCAGTGGATTGCTTCAAAAAAAAGTCCTGGATTCTTTCCTAGATACACAGAATATAACTGGTTACTAACATTTATAGGTAAAGTTGATCCAGGGAATATCTGATTGCCTCTTGGGGAATCAGGAAGGAATTTTTTTTCCGTGCAGGAGCAAATTGGATCGTGCTTTGTTGGTTTTTTTTGACTTCTTCTGGATCAACTGTGGGTATAGGATTATAACTTTTTTGGACTTTTGTCTTTTTTCAGCCAGACTAACTATGTCACAGAAAGAAAGAGAGGAGAGCTTTAGTCTGCTTTCCTCCCTTCCCTCCATGGCACTCCCTGAGCCCGCAGATATTACATTATTATTACATTACATTGAGTTTATATAGCGCCAAAGGGTTTGCTCAGCGCTGTACAATAGAGGGGGGGACAATACATGAAACATTACAGCAACTACAAACAGCACACGAGGGGTTATAGGGCCCTACTCTTTCGAGCTTACAATCTAGGAGGGAGGGGGATGTGGTACAGGAGGAAGTGGCTGTGGGGGATGGAGTGGTAGGAGGAATGAAGGAGAGCAGCAGTTAGGTGAGGGTGGGGTAGGCTTCCCTGAAGAGGTGGGTTTTCAGGGAGCGCCTGAAGGTGAGGAGGGAAGGTGACAGTCTGATGGATTGGGGTAGTGAGTTCCAGAGGATGGGGGAGGACCTGGAGAAGTCTTGCAGACGTGCGTGTGAGGAGGAGACCAGGGAGCAAGATATAAGGAGGTCCTGTGAAGAGTGAAGGGTACGGGTAGGGTGGTACTTGGGAATCAGGTTGGTGAGGTAGTTAGGGGCAGTGTTGTGAATGGCTTTGTAGGTCAGAGTGAGTAGTTTGAATTTGATGCGTTGGGCGATAGGGAGCCAGTGGAGGGAGAGGCAAAGGGGGGTGGCAGAGGTGTAGCGGGTGGTGAGGTGG
Source organism: Staurois parvus (assembly GCF_062004578.1). NCBI lineage: Eukaryota > Metazoa > Chordata > Amphibia > Anura > Ranidae > Staurois > Staurois parvus. The sequence goes on along the minus strand of NW_028319601.1, from coordinate 2,883,924 downwards.
ATGAGTCTAGCCGCTGAGTTGAGGATGGTCTGAAGCGGGGAGAGCCTGCACTGGGGTAGGCCAGTGAGGAGGGAGTTGCAGTAGTAGATAGGCAAGCAGAGCCCGGATACATGGCAGGCACCGGTACCGGAGGTTGTGGAAGTGATTGGGCAGCAGCTTAGCTGCTCGACTGCCTCCATCTGACAGGCAGGAGTCTGCCTGTCAGTATTATACACAGTCCTGGTGGCTGCAGAACCCCCCCCCCCCCCCAGTTATCCCAATAAACACCCAACATTTGATGTAGCAAGCCTCACTTGCTACTATTATTCCTGTCCCCTGTTCCATCCTCAATGAAAGTGGGTATGGTCAGTAGGGTGTCCTCAGATTTCATTTAGAAAATCTGGTCACCTTAGGGTGGATCAGATGTCCCCAGTTTCAGGGGGCTGTCCACAGGAAACGTGTCCCCAATTAAAAGAATATGTCCCTGATTTACTTCCAGCTTCGAGTCCCCAACTCGGGTGGCTGCAGGGTAACCCGATTTAGAAAAGTTTCTGTCATTGGCCTGGAGCAGAAGGTTGGGGAGGAGTATGCCTGCTCTGTCACTGATGATATTATGTGGTCTACAATTTCCCTTCCCTCTCAGCTTGTGTAGACATTTTTTGCAGGCAGTGAGGATATGGAATATTCGCCACCTTGCTCTTTTATGTGATGTGACCTGCAGAGCCCCTGTGGGCCTGGAGCCAATAAAGCAACACTACACTAGGTACAGGGCTGGGGGTGGGTGGGCATCCAGGAGGGACAGCTGAGCCGTGCACAGTGTTGTAATGTGGGCGAAGGTGCTGTGTGACTAAGAAAAACAGTAGCAGACACAATGGCATGTTATGACATTACTATAATAAACTGGATTGTTACTGGAGAAGGCAACCATACCCCTTTAAGCCAATCCCACTGTTAGCAGAATTCAGCCACAACCAGCATTTGGTGTAGTGTGCCTCACATGCAATCAGGGGCGGACTGACAATTTGGAAACTCAGGCACTGCCCGAGGGCCCAGGGTCAGTAGGGGGCCCCATGAGATGCCCCTGGTACCTTTTTCATAGGCTTTTTTGAGTTTGGGCAAGGACACAGGGGCCCCATGATCCCCTATTGCCCGGGGGCCCCATGAGTTGTCAGTCCGCCCCTGCATGCAACTCATTTCCCTATCTCCTACTCCAAAAGGGGAGTTAAAGTTATGGTTGGCAGGGTGGTCGCAGATTTCACTTTTGATAATCTGGTCACCTTATCTTGGACAGGCTTTCTTTGTTTCATGCACTTTTCTTTTCTATATGAGGGTTTACAGTAAGGTATGACAACATACTACTTTTGAAGGGCTTCAGAATCATAAAAACATGTAAGATGTTTTACAGTAGAATAAGGCAAATGGTTTAAGTATAGCTTCTGGAGCAGTAGGTTATGTGACATTTGCTCACATACAGTACTCAAGTATTTGTATGGCATTTTCATTTGTAATGTATACTGAAGAAAGAAGGCTTAGAACTATTTTGGAAAGAGTGAGGTTTACGCTTAAAATATTAGGATTTTTGTATGAATCCTAAAATCCTTTTCTTGGAGTCAATTGAGGGACACAGAAGTTTATCTTTTGGGTTATATTGCCACCTACAGGAGAAGTGGACATTGGCAAACAAAAAAAACCTGCAGGACAGCCAAGAAAAAAAAACAAAAAAACCCAAAAAACGTACCTTCTTACTACCAGCTTACCCCAGTTTTGTAGAAAACCAATACCAAGAGCATGATCATAAACAGAGGGGTAGGAATTGTGTCTTCCAAGAAAACAGGAATTTTGTATTCCAGGTTTAATAAAATAAAAAAAAAAATTAGAGTTCACAGGAAGTCTAACACTCAGGCTATAATAATGCTTACAGGAGAATTTGACACTGGCAAGAAAAAAAAAAAAAAAAAAAAAAAAGGGGGGAGTAGGCCACCCAAGATAGCCCCTTCTACCACCAGCAGACCTCAGTTTGTAGCAGTACCAAAAGGTTGACCATAAACACAGAGGGGTGAAACTGTGTACCTCAGTGGATTCCAAGCAAATTATTTTACATCGAGTACAAAAATGCTAATTACTTTCTGGTTCATTGAGGTATACAGGAAGTCATTAACCTTCAGGACATCCAAAACTGAGGGGTGGACAATACAACAAACAATTGCTAACAGGCTCAAGAAGAAACAAAAAAACAAAGTGGGGACTACCTGCAGCTCAAACAACCCCATGAAAGACCTTACACTTGAATCTCATTGTTCCCAACAATACTCCAACCATCCATTCCAAAGATAATAACCCTGGTAGGGATGCATTGTTGCTTCAAGAAAACAAATGCCTCATATGTGCACATGTAACAAATGGCCAGAACAGTTTGTGATATTTCTAGAGCAATACATTCACAAATTAATTTCTGACCTGTTCCTCCAGTTATGCGATTTACTTGATCACCTGTCCCTGTAATATGTGTTACGTTGACCAGACAATTAAAACTCTCAGCACCAGATTAGGGGAACACAGGATGAGCCTCAAGGACTAAATCTCAAAATGCAACTCTTGCATGTCACTTTGCATCTCATGAAAGGGACCCAGCCTCCCTGACAGCCATCCAATCCATACCCGATATTCAAACTGAACTGTCTATCACCGGGTGGACTGAAAGAGGAACTAGAAGTTCAAATAATCCTTTAGTCCTTCCTAGTACACTCCCCCCCCACCTCCAGCCTTGTTCCATTACATCCAGTAGCACACCACCATGGATATACTAGGCATTGCCTCTCTTGTTCCTTCCTCCCCCTTTCTCCTTATTGCGCTTTTCCCCTTCACCATTTTCTCATTGCTCTTCCCTGCTTTTTTATGGTCATTCATTTGGCATATCCGTCTACATGCATGCTGGGCTAGAAGCCACCATGCGTGAATAAAGGGGAGAGAACAATGTTCTTGGACAACTTGCCAGCCAGCTTGCTAACAACCGAATTAACCCGTCTAACAGTATGCGTTTATAACAGGGGTTTAGTTAGCACACATTTGCAAATACATACGTAAGCCACAGAGCCACGACACGGCACCCTGGTAATCTGTGGTCCTAACTCTAAAATTTGTGAGTCCCCATAGTAGAGGCACATACATTTAATGGATAGATCATGGGCAGGTGGACCTGAGGGAGCCACCCCTCTTAAAGGCAAAGGAGCCTCAGATTACCAGGGTGCTGTGTCGTGGCTCTGTGGCTTACGTATGTATTTGCAAATGTGTGCTAACTAAACCCCTGTTATAAACGCATACTGTTAGACAGGTTAATTCGGTTGTTAGCAAGCTGGCTGGCAAGTTGTCCAACAACATTGTTCTCTCCCCTTTATTCACTATGTGATGCCTGTTTATGTGTCCTTGCTTCATAAGCCAGTTATAGACTTGGGCGGGTGGCCACTTTTATGCATGTTTGAGTTTTTGGTACGTGGGTGCACTAGGACCCTGGTTGCCATTGTGCTACATGCTGGGGTCCAGTGCACTCCTTTGCCTTTAAGAGGGGTGGCTCCCTCAGGTCCACCTGCCCATGATCTATCCATTAAATGCATGTGCCTCTACTATGGGGACTCACAAATTTTAGAGTTAGGACCACAGATTACCAGGGTGCCGTGTCGTGGCTCTGTGGCTTACGTATGTATTTGCAAATGTGTGCTAACTAAACCCCTGTTATAAACGCATACTGTTAGACAGGTTAATTCGGTTGTTAGCAAGCTGTCCAACAACATTGTTCTCTCCCCTTTATTCACTATGTGATGCCTGTTTATGTGTCCTTGCTTCATAAGCCAGTTATAGACTTGGGGCGGGTGGCCACTTTTATGCATAGAAGCCACCATGCACCTGTAGTATATTCACACTTTAAGCACTGGAAAATATGTACCTCAAAAATTGACTTAACCGGTTTTATAACAATTTCTCATCTCTGAATGGTGTTTGCTCACAACATGGGATCATTTGGAGTTAGGTATGCGTATAGTTAGATGCACTATTAGGTGCATTTATTTCACCCGATGCACGCTTTACTTATACCGTTTGTATGGCTTCTTATCATGAGATCATGTAACTTCTCCTTTTCCATTACTTTATCATTAAATACATTTTTCATTTGTTGGAGCCTATTGCTCATCAAATATCCCCCCTATTTGTTGCCTTAGGCTGTATGTTCCTAAATTAAGTTTTTGTAATATTTCAGCATTTTGTTTTATTCCTAGTTTTTATTCCTTTATGTCAAAATACAGTTTTACTGCTCTGCTCCCTCAGTGTGCCTATGCAGACAATTGCTTTGGGCACTATAGGGTTAATGACAGTGAGTATATAATCCCTGGAGGTTAGGGTAAATGTCAGGCTGATGAAGGTGTGGTTTGGCCTTCAAAATGCCTTCTGATTAGTCACAGCACCCTGGACGTTTGACAGATACTTGGATAGCTCTCTGACAGATCTTGTCTCCAGTGGCAGCTATGTGGGCTTGCTTGGATCTCTGCCTCCGCTTCACAGCGCTTCTGACAACAGCACTGATGCGGACTAGACTCTGCACGGATGTCTCCATTTGGAGCTTGATTCAATGGCTCATTACCAGCAATGTCTGAGTGCATAATTATTGCACTTTATATCCTTTTTTTATTCAATACATTTTGCTACACTATTGGCGGCTTGGCACCTCGCTCCCCATCTCTTTTCTCTTTTGTAGCACTTGGGTTCCCAGCCCACTCAGAAGGCAACCTTCCCCAGCCAGTGGAGTTTGCAACAAAAGGTTTACAAATTGTTGATGCTTTTATTACCTATACGCAGTTTTGTAGATCCACATGCTGATGTTTTCCAATTAAGGCAAGTCCCCCATACACTATCCAATCAAAATTGCATGAGACTTATCTTTTGGATCTATGAAGTGCAGCATAGAGTGTGGGTGTTTGTGCTTGCCTTTAGTTTATGGACTTGTTTTTAGACTTGTTGCTGCCTCTAAACAGGATTTGCTCAGCACACCTTACACACTCACAGTATCAGTCCTGCAACATGCCTGCTTGGACAACCCAACACCACCAGCTTCTGTGATCCTGCAGCTGTTTAACCACTTCATGTCCAGACACTTTCACCCCCTTCCTGTCCAGGCCAATTTTCAGCTTTCAGTGCTATCACACTTTGAATGACAATTGCGCGGTCATGCAACACTGTACCCATATAAATTGTTTAGCATTTTTTGAGACAGATGAAGATTTATTCATCACTGGGATTTTTATTTTTTTTGCTATGTAAATGAAAAAGTCCGGAAATTTTGAAAAAAAGGGTTATAAAATTTTACAAAAATAATATTTCATCATAAATCTTGGCCAAAATTTATTCTATCTTTCATAAAAAAAATAAAAAATAATAGTTTAGAGATATATCTATATATCAAATTTATAACCAAAAATTATAATATGTAAACTTTTTTTTAATTATTTTTTTATACATACTGTCACCCTAGCAGCACAGTGTCACCATGGTGACACTGTACTACTTGTGGGGGGTGATAAAGTTTTTTTTTTTTTTTTTTTTTTTTTTTACACGGATTGCTTTTACACCCATAAAAGGCTGTAAAAGCAATCATTTCTCCTCTCTGGCTGCATTCTTGCAGCCATTGAGAACTACTGTGTGAGCTGTAACTGGTCACAGCTTGTCACATGGTACAAGGCTGTTGTGAATAGCCTTGTGCCATGTGATCTCTGTGATCATTCACAGATTTTACAGGTAGTAAGCAATGATGTCAGGAAGTTACATCTTGCTTATTACTCTGCATGTGATCACTGATTGGCCAATCAGTGATCACATGATCGGGACCTCACACAGAGGTCCCGTGCGACAATCGGTGTTCCACTGTGTCCGGAGGACACAGTGGGCAATGGGTGCTCCCAGGGAGCGCACATAAGCAAGGGGCGGGGTGGCAGTTTATAAACGGCCACTATCTGGCCGTTTATATACAACAGCCGGACGTGAGGTGGTTAAATTCTCCCACCCACACAGCTAGCTATGCACTCAACTGTCTCAGCCACAGTCCTGTGATGTGCTTCTATTTCTGGTCTCCTTCGTGTAGCCCCAGTCCCCCTTTCTAGTCAGGACATTTTTCTGGAAGTAATTCAGTTTTTCAAACATAGACCTAAAGAAAAAATCCAAAACACCATACATTTTATAGAAACCGTTTTATTCCAATGAATTTTACATAATCACGGTCTTTTCTCATTCCAAATTTAAAAACGTTGAATATTTAGTGCGTGGAATGTACAAGTCAATTTACTGTGTTCCAATAAGTGATGTTAGACAGTCACTTGTCTTGGTCGCGGTCCGATTAGTCCAGTGCTGCATACACAGTACTGGTTGGGTGGTAAACAGCTCAATGCCAGTCACTGAACAAAGGCAACTGATTAAAGAAATCTTCAAGCTCAGGCAGATCCAGTGATGGAAGAGAGTTTTCTGACCTGGTGGGCTCCCCTATTACTCTTTGGCAATTCCAAATGGCTTTTCTACCTCAATTATTCCACAATCTGCAATGATTACATCTTTGAGAGGCTTGTCTCGGGAATCTGTCTTTGTGGATTCAATTTTTCTGACCACCTCCTATATAGAGAAAAAAAACCAAAAAACTAATAATTAAACACATAGGAAAATAACACTGGTAAACAAAAAAAAATAAAAAATTTCTGGCCTGGACTTTTGCAGCTGTTTTAGACTAATTTCAGGGTGCCGATTCCAAATCTGATCTCAGATTTGCTCTATCTCATTTTTATGCTATCACCATACCCCATTTTCATTGATTTTAGCCGAAATTAACTGTCACTTTTGTTTGCAAGTTACTGCGAGTCAGTGACTGCTTTAGTGTTAAAATATGGTGTTATATTTTTAGGATAGTGTGTTTATAATATTTTATGTAGATATCCACATTTATTTAATTATTTTCCTTCTGCAAGGAGGTCGCACCGAATACCCTTGTTTCCTGACCTACTGGGACAGTATGGCTACATTAGAACACTGGGTTAAAAAGAACTGGCCACCAAGAATCAGTTTGATGCCTGGTGACAAGAACATCAAGAATGAGCCATGGTTTGATAGGAATAAAATTGTATTTCCCCCACTGCACATAAAACTTGGGTTAATGAAGCAATTCGTAAAAGCTCTTGATCACTCTGGAGACTGCTTCAGCTATATATGTTCAACCTTTTCAAGTCTCAGTGCCGAGAATAAAAAAGCAGGAATATTTGATGGCCCTCAAATAGGAACACTGATCAGGGATCCACACTTTGTTAAAGCAATGACTGCTGCAGAGGCTAGAGCTTGGAATGCATTCTCTGATGTGGTGCGGAATTTCCTTGGGAACAGGAAAGTGGACAACTATCGAGAGATTGTGGAGGAGCTGCTCTTGAGTTTCCCAGCACTTGGATGTAGAATGAACATCAAGGTTCACTACTTACATAGTCACTTGGCCCAGTTTCCAGAGAACATGGGTCACATGAGCGAAGAGCAAGGTGAACGCTTTCATGAAGACATTAAAGTTATGGAAGAAAGTTACCAAGGCCGATGGGACTCAAAATATGATGGCAGATTACTGCTGGTCCTTGAGGAGACATTCCACAAGCTGTACATCGGAGATCATCAAAAAAGAGGTCATTTATGCAGACCTAACATCACTATTGGGAATGACCTTTTTGCACATATTTTTCTTATCTTCACAATTCAATTCTTACATGGTAATATGCATTCACTCACATGGATATGCAGTCACTCACAACTTTGTGCTACGGGTCATTAAATGTTTGTTTCAATATTATTGTATCTTATTCTTGTATGTATGCCTGTATAGCTATTCGTATATGAGCATAAATTTGCTGTTTTTATTGAAAATGAAATATTCAATATCTCAAAAACCTGATGTGATAAGACAAACTGATGCCAGATTTGGAATCAGCACCCCAAAATTACCTTAAAACCGTTGGAATACCGTATGCCAGAAAAATTGTGTTGACCAGTGTAATCCGCCAATCATATAAATAAATTCAAACAAAATGGAGTATTAAATATAAACACAGAAACAATACTTAGTAGCTAATGGACTTTAGGGATTTTGCTAACAATTACTTTTGAAAGGCTGTGAGAAATGAAGCAAACAATTAGTGCTTACTATATCAATCTGATTAATTTAGGGTGAGTGCAGATATTTTGGTATAGGTTTATCTGTAAAGATACTCCTTCCTACAAAACCGCTGTATAACTGGATGAACTACCACTTATGATGCATACAAATAATTTAAAACATAACCACATGGGTGAAATGAAAAACTGGCCCTGCAGCCTAGAGCATGACACATGTCTTCAGACAGCAGCAGTGTTAAAAACCCCAAATTATACACACACGTTATTTAAGAAGGAAGATTCTGCAAATTCATTTAAGAAGGAAGATTCTGCAAATTCACTTCATAAAAAAAGAGAATATTTCTGCAGCCATTTTCCGCTCCTGCCGAGAGGTGCAGAGTGTGAAAAAAGCAGAAGCGTTGGCAACATTTACAGAATTTAAAAACAAGAGTAAAACTACTGTTCAGATGTCTGACTGTGACAGGTCAGTCTTCAGGATAAATCTGCAGTTAAAATAAAATTACGTCTAAACGAGTTGTTCTACAATGATACGTTTCAAATCAACGTAAAAAAAATAGGTCTGGAAATTCTTACCTCTCCTTCTAGCACTTTACCAAACACCACATGCTTTCCATCCAGCCAAGACGTCTTAACTGTGGTGATGAAAAACTGCGATCCATTTGTGTCCTTGCCAGCATTTGCCATGCTCACCCAGTAAGCAGCATAGTGCCTGAGCTTGAAGTTTTCATCGGGGAACCTGTCCCCATAGATGCTTTTACCTAGATAAGAGACATGCTTAGCATTATTTTTCCATGTATTTATGGGGAATGAAGATACTACAAGCATTGCTGGAGATGGCAGACAGTGAACCAGAATGGATTACAAGTAGTAATGTGTTACTTGGGTCCCACAAGTCCACCATAGCCATGTTTACACAGAAAATTACAATTTGGTACAGAAATAAAAATATGTTGACTGTCTTACTGGCAGCAGCATATTTCAGTCTACTACAAATTGTGTGACTATCGAATGGGCTTAAAAGAATTTTGGGAGAGAATATGGGGTCTCATTGTGATGATCCGACAATTAGGCTTCAGTACGTTGACATGAAATGAGTATACAGATAGAAAGCTCCGAGTTCGCTTTGACAGTAAAACAATGCAGCAAAGGCAGACTGCCGGGCACTTGTGTTCCAGTTAGGTACATAATAGTAAAACACATTTTTCTGCTCATGTAGATTGTAAGCTTGAAAGAGCAGGGCCCTCGATCCCCTCATGTTTTGCATTGTATTGGTATTGTTCTGTCACCCTTTGTAATGTACAGCGCTGAGCGAACTATTGGCGCTTTATAAATACTGTATAATAATAATAATAATGTAGCCCTTAACCATGTCTCACTAGTAGTACCAACATTTTTTGCAATATGGCGCTGCGTTACTTTAACTGACACTTTCGCAGTCATGCAACGCTGCAAATTTAAAATTTCTGCCCTTTTTTCCCCCCACAAATAGAGCTTTCTTTAGGTGGTATTTGATCGCCTGTGCGTTTATTTTTTGCGCTATAAACAAAAAGACTGACCATTTTGAAAAAAAACAAAAAAAACAATTTTTGACTTTTTGCTATGAAACATATCCAGTAAAATTTTTTAAAAACAAATCAAATTTCAGGTCAAACTCAAATTTACGCCAAAATGTATTCCATTACACGTCTTTGCTTAAAAAAAAAAATATCCCAATACGCGTAAAATTATTTGGTTTATGTGAAAGTTATATCGTTTACAAATGGCGGTATATATACTGGAATTGTTTCTTTTTTCTACTAGTAATAGTGGCGATCAGCAACTTCTGGCGGGACTGAATTAGTGTCACTGACATCCCCAGTGACACCAATACAGTGATCGGTGCTAATAAAAAGCACTGACACTGTACTAATTGCACTGGGCAGGAAGGGGTTAATATGTGTAGCGATCAAAGGGTTAACTGTGTGCTGTTTTGCTATGGGGGCTGTGTGTGTGTGTTTCACTTTAAGCACACGGCTTTGTATGGTTCTGCTATAGAAAGCAGTGTGCAGGAGCTGACCGAGAAAAGATCTGTACTGTTTACATACAGGTCTCTCCCCCGTCAGTAATACTTGGAGATCGCCTGCTGCCGGTGGGGAATCACTGCCTGGGACCCGGTGATTGACAGCCAAGACCGCAAATGGCGGTGCGGTTAGGGCGCGTGCCCCCTACCCGGAACTGTATATACACACAATTTTGCGCACCCATGCAGTATTTCTGCTATAGGGAAGCATGGAAGCGGTTAATTAGCCTGAACTGTTTCCTCAATCAAGAAGGAAAGAGTGAAAATCAAATATCAGACACAACTGACCTCCTGTACCATCTCCTCTAGTGAAATCTCCGCCCTGAATCATGAAGTCTTTGATCACACGGTGGAATTTGCTGCCCTTGTAACCAAATCCTTTCTGAAAAGCAAAATGTACCAGATTTACTATCAACATCCTGGGAAAAACAGGTATACATTTAAAAAAGGACATTGAGCCGAGTTTAATCATTAAAATAAAAATGTGCAGCGCTACAATTCATGAGACTTCAATATGCTAATTAATAAAGAATAAATATAAGCGATGAGAATATAAAAAGTCCAAACAAAGATGCTTCTATATAGAATTTCCTTCCTCCTGTGATCACCGAGTGCTCCAAAGAAATGTGCACAATTCCTCCACCAGATGTCTGCTCACCTCCAGCAGTGCAACCTCACATATGATAGGTTTGGTCTAACTGCACTTTTGGTCCCACAATGGACACTGAAGATCAACATGATGGATGTTAATATCTCACACCAAAACACACCCCTCATCAGCAGTATTCCTCATAAATAAAAAACTTCACATAGTTTGTAACACTTAAAAGCTTTATTTATCAGTAGAACATATCCAAATGCACACTCACATGTGACAGGTGCCAGACCACACCAAGTATAAAATGCCTCCAACGAACCTCCAAAATCTTAAGAATCTCTGCCGTCTGAGTCAGCTAAAATATACTACAGCGGTGTACCCTCCAAACATGACAACATATCATAAGGAAATTGTGTGTCACAACTGTAAAAGGGCCCTTCATATACTACCAGAGTGTCTTCCCATCTAAGTTCGCTTGGAAGGATGTGTGCCACCACTGCGATAAATACCAACTCCAAATTGCATCATGACGTCATCCAAAAGCTCCACCCTGACACGTTTAGTCATAGGTCACGTGACTTTTCAAGGGAATCTGATCGGTGATGAAATTCTTCAGGGAGGAGCTTTTGGATGATGTCACAATGCAACTAGGAGTCGGCGTTTCACAGTGGCGTCACACATCCTTCCAAGCAAACTTAGATGGGAAGACACTCTGGTAGTATACTAAGGGTCCTTTTACAGTTGTGTCACATGATTTCCTTATGGTATGTTGTCATGTTTGGAGGATACACCGCTGTAGTATATTTTAGCTGACTCCGGCACAGATTCTTAAAGCTGAGTTCCACTCACCCTGTCAAAAAATAAAAGTCAGCAGCTACAAAAACTGTAGCTGCGGACTTTTAAAAAAGCCACCTACCTGTCCCCCGCAGCCGGTTTCACTGGCCGTCCTGTATTCCAGGTGCCAGCATCTTCAGTGTGGGCACCCGGCTGTGACAGCTTGTGGCTTCACAGTTGGGTACCCACTGAGCAAGCACGAGTAGCGCTGCGCTTCATGAATGGTCCTGTAGTCTTCTGGGACCTGTCACGTGTCCTAAAAGACTACAGGGAGGGAGGGAGGATACCTTCCACTTCCGATCGCCTAGGTACCTGTCAAATTCGGGTACCCACTCCCCCCCCCACAGGTGCCACTCCTTAATGGGGAGCAGTCCTTAAAGCAGAACTTCCCCTTTTGGGTGGAGCTCAGCTTTAAGATTTCAGAGGTTGATTGGATGCATTTTATACTTTGTGGTCTGGCACATGTGAGTGTGCATTTGGATATGTTCTAGTGATAAATAAAGCTTTTAAGTGTTACACACATGAAGTTTTTTTATTTATGAGGAATACTGCTGATGAGGGGTGCATTTGGAGCGAGATATTAACACCCATCAATCATCAAGTTGATCTTCAGTGTCCATTGTGGCATCAAAAGTGCAGTTAGACCAAACATATCATATGTGAGGTTGCACTGCTGGAGGTGAGCAGACATCTGGTGGAGGAATTGTGCACATTTCTTTGGTTGGGGCACTTGGTGATCACAGGAGAAAGGAAATTCTATATAGAAGCATCTTTGTTTGGACTTTTAAATTATCACTTATATTCTTTATTAATTAGCATATTGAAGACTCTTGATTTGTAGCACTGCACTTTAATATTTTTATTTTATTGATTTTGCCCAACATAAGAGGGTGTTTGTGCTATAGCGGCTACATAATTATTTGGGAACGTTACATTTCTATAAAAATGTTTCAAATGCACTTGTATTTTGATCCATAGCAGCACACAAGATTCTTTGTTATTCAGCTGAGTTTATAATCCTAAAAACCTTCACTAGTACAACTGCTGGCATTAGTGTCTCTAAGTGCAAACCCAATTGTTCACATTTGCAAATGAACAGGGAGTATAAGTACAGCCATGAAATGGACAGCACACTGGCTCAGTGGTTTGCACTCACCTTTCAGTACAAGAATTGGAGGCAAGAAGGGCCTTCATGGACCAATGCAAACATGCCGACCCAAGACTGGTGTGTGAAGTATGATATGAACAATGCAATGTACTCTGCAAATCAGCATGTAATGAAATAAGTGTGTTTTTAAGCCATCCTAGAAAGTGTCCAAGGAAAGGAAAATAAATGTATGTCAAAAAGTAATAGTTTGTTGTCAATGCGCAGATATTAACATGGCTAAAGGCATAAAGCATTAGAGGAGTCATCTGTGAGAAAGGGTTTGAATGCTTTATGACATGCATGTGATAATTTACGCATGAACAATTTGATCATAAGTATACACACTTAACAAGCCTAGTTACTAAACCATCACTGACTTAAATCTCACCAGAAGTACATATTTTCTCATTTCTTTTGTTCTACTATACTACATTTAAGGCTCAGGATAATTGGATATCTAGAAAGTGCACTTGTCTGCATTTACCACTCAAATTAAGCATCATAGTGTGTAAAGACAAGCTGCCATCTTTGATTACAGATCTAAAACAAGAACTGCAGCTGTACAGTTACACTCTGGCTTCCAGTCACTTTTTTGGTAACAGAGTCCATTGAAAAGTAGAAACCCATAGCAGCTAATCATCCCTCACATATCCATTAGGCACTACCTGAACAATAAGAAGATTGCTGCATGGTTGACAAGAATCAATAAGTCAACAGGACCCTCAAATGTCATTAGCTTACCTCTCCAGTTGCCAATGCAACAAAGTTATCAACAGTCTTGGGCACAGTTTTACCAAAGAGGCCAATGACTACTCTTCCGATTTCATCATCTCCAATCTTAACATCAAAGTACACCTGTCAGGGAAAGTGCGAGAAAACAACACGTGATGTTAAAGTGAAACATAATGAACGTCATAGATGCCTTATGAGATTTTGAATGTTTTGTTCATTGTGCAGTATCTATTGTTTAGGATTTCACAAATGTTAAACTAATGTTAAGATAAAAAAAAGGTCTAATCTTTAATTCGTGTTCAATTTACAGGAACGGATTAGCGCTGAGTCTTGTTAATAGTAACATAGAATTTAGTTGTCCCCTGACACTTAAGCAAATCTATCATTTAGTACAACACCAAATTATTGAAGATTAACATTTTGCCAAACAGGTAGTTAAATACTAAAACCAATAGGCGGTAAATATTTGACCTTTGCTTCTTGACAATAAATGCTAAGATAACACTTTACGGTTTTACAAGTACTGCATATTCTTAGATACACAGAATGTAACTGGATACTAACATTTATAGGTAAAGTTGATCCAGGGAATATCCAATTGCCTCTCAGGGGATCAGGAAGGAAGTTTTTTTCCACTGCAGGAGCAAATTGGATCATGCTTTGCTGATTTTTTTGCCTTCCTCTGGATCAACTGTAGGTATAGGATTATAACTTTTTTTTTTTTTTTTTTTTTAATATGGTTGAACTGGATTGACTTTTGGGCAATCAATAACATAGGGCACATGGCCAGCCCACATAATCCTGAATTACAGGCAAATTTTAAATGTCAAGGCAAGGCTGGTAACAGGGCATCATATTTTTAGGATTAGTGTAATCCAGGAAAATAAGATGGCATTTGATAACATTCTGGTACACCCCTTACCCTCTATATAGTATTTATCAGATTTAAAATAATAGACTAATGAGTAATGCTTATTTTCAACAAAAATTAAATGTCGTCGCAGTCAAGCTGATAAAAGACCGTTCTGAAGAAAGACAGTGTTATAATAGTCACACAAAATTCCTTCAGTGATATTTCTGGTCTGCAGCAAAACTGGACAAATGATGTGTTCAAACTCTTCCCTTTTCTTCATCTATCACAGGCAACCAGCAATGCTCATTGTTATAGACGTTTTTTAGACATCTCCATTCCATGACTACTAAGGGCTGGGGGAACATTACCAAGAGGAGTGCAGTGCCCCATGGGCAGCAGAGCTGGCCACATCAAACATGGCCGACAATGAATAAAACACATTTCTGAGATTATCCCTTTGCACTAAATACACTTTCCCCAGATCACAGGAAAGAATTTAGAATATATGTAAATCTAACCAACCCATACAAGGCTATGGTTACCAGTAAGTACACATTGAACCGATTACAGTAATTACCTTTAACCACTTGCCTACCGGGCACTTTTCAGCTTTCAGTGCTGTTGCACTTTGAGTGACAATTGCGTGGTCATGCAACAATGTACCCATATGAAATTTGTATTTTTTTCCACACAAATAGAGCTTTCTTTTGGTGGTATTTAATCACCACTGCAGTTTTTATTTTCTGCACTGTAAACAATAAAGAGCAAAAAAAAAAAATTTTTGTTTGTTTCTATTATAAAATTTTGCAAACAGGTAATTTTTCTCCTTCACTGATGTGCATTGATGAGGAGGCACCGATATGCAGCAATGATGGGCACTGACAGGCACTGATAGGTGACACAGCTGAGTGGCATTGCTGGGCAGCAGTGATAATTGGGCCACTGATTAGTGCAGATCTCCCATCAGATTGGCCGGTTATCAGCAGTACTTTCCTCACGCTGTGACAGTGAGGAAAGTGCAGTCGATAACCAGCAACTGTATTTACATTGTGATCTGCTATGTCATAGGACACAGCTGATCACGTGTTAAAGGCCGCTGTGATTGGCCTTTTACCTCATCACGTGATCACCTGTGTCCGTAGGACAAGACGATCACCGACAATGCTGGGGGAGCGTTCTGAGAGGACATCTATGGACGCTCTCCTAGAACTGGACAACCATGCTGTAGCAGTCTTCCGGCTATAGCGTGGTTAGGAAGTAGTTAACTATAACTAAAGGAAAACCATTTTGTACCTTTGATAGAGTGGAGAGGGATTAGAATACCAGTCAGGTTTTATTTTTTATTGCTGTCTGTATCCCCTTTAAGATTCACCCTCTCTCTCTATTTTGTCATCACTGAGAGTGAAAGAAATTTTGGGGTGTCACCAGAACAGGAGTAGAATGAAATGTTCTAATGAAGACTAGTTTAGTTGACAAGAGTTGTCAATCTCTCCAATGGGACATATGGCAAAAAACTGACAGGGGTTATAACCCTCCCTTACTTTATTCAAAATAAAAAAAATTAAAAAATAACTTTGCCTTTAGTTCTACTTTACAATATAATTTAATGTGACTTCTTGCTGTACCATATTTTACAGATTATATAGAATACACAGATTTGTGGATTCCTCCACTGCTGGCCATCTTCACTCTGCAACCCCAATAACAGGATGTTCAAATAAGATAAACTGACCACAGACTTGTCAGTGTGAGTTGACAAGAAGAGGTAACGCCACCATATCTAATAAGTCATTATAGCTGCATATTCACATAAAAGGTGAGCACCTATGTATCCGCTATGATGATCCTGCAATGAAATACGTTTTCTGTGGAGGGAAACCATAACTAGCAGCGTTGAATAGTTTCAGTCTTCTATTTCACTCCTCTACAGGCAGTAACATGCATGCCCAGGACATCTGTCGGTTTGTGTTTGAGCAATAGCAGTCATAAAAACTGCCTGGAAAATGCACAAGTTTCAGAGCATTGGCTGCAGGATATGGCTGTGCTGAAGTCTATCAACACTGCCTGCCTCTGAGCCCAGCAGGTAAGGCGTCTGCATCGCAGGTATAAAATGTGATGGGGGCATTGTGCAGGGGGATGTCCTGGGAAATGCACTTCAAGTAAACCTGTGCCCAACTATGCACATTAGAGAGTTTACATATTCTGAACAAACAGCAAAGACCTCATTCATTTCTGTATTAATGGGCATTGTGGAGACAATCCTCTTCAAAGCTCACCATGGCACTGAAATCACAGCTCCTGGCAGAAGAAACTTCTCAGCCTTCCAACACTCTAATGTAAACCAACAGAAGGCATTTGTAAGTCTTTAAACTGACTGAAACCTGACTTGAGAGTCTCTGCACTTTAAAAAGATGAATGACTCCACTGTAAATGCAGCTAGGGAGGTAGGAGATGGCTTGTTTTAAAGCCTTTTACTGCATGTTGAAAGGTGTAAATACCCCAATGCCAATGATCTGGGCACAAGTGCAATTTAAAGCCACTCCATGATTTTGTAATCAGGAAACTCAATCACAATCTTACAAAACACTTCAATTGCTAAAATCTGACTAGATAAAAACCAGACTGGACATTCTGAGGAAGGAGGAAAAAACCTGCCTCCCCTATGGATTCTTCATATGTGGAACCTTAGGCCAACTCTCATTATTGGAAATATCAGCCCAACGCTACAGGAAGCAAATGGGGCTTGGAGCATTTTTTATCTGGTTTGAAACCCAATTGGGGTACCAACTCATGGTACATCGAGATGGCCTAAGTTTACCATTTGGCAGGGGATATATTGGACAGCACCAAAAACCATAACTGATCTTTATTGGTTCTCCTTACGTGGACAATGCAAATGCACTATTATGCAGTACGCACTTTTAGAGCAACTTTTCAGATATCAAATGTATAAGAGGATTACTCCAGGGCTCGACAAATCCAAGGCACCATGTTGACTAGAATTTGTGTCCTGGCGCTTAGGTTCACACTGCTTCCCACTGACTTCAAAGCAAAAATCACCTCCCACCAACTTCAATGCAAAAATCATACAGTACCCTTTCCATAATGGCACACAATGCGGGTGGAACACATCTGTGCGAACCATTTCAATAGGAACACAATATCAAGCCCGTCATGCGTCTGAGTTTGAAAATGCATCTAGATTTGCATATGTGTGAACCACGGTGGCTCCATTTACACCTGGGCATTTTGGGACTGCAGAGGACTTGCTGCAAAAAATGCATGGTCAGGTGCCATTAATTTCAATGGCACCTAAAACGTGGTGTGGTTTTGCCATCGTCTCGCAGCAAATCGCATTGTGAAGCTTGTCGTCCAAAAGTTTCCTTGCCCCTGACAACCCATGCTATGCTAAAAAATTAAACAAAAAAATAGGCTCCTAGAATCAAAGCAAAGTTGTCAAGACCTGGATTGCTCCTCCACCCCTGCTGTTGGATTTCCTAGCAGATATCTCAGAGAAGATGGCTACCCAAAAGCAGAAAGAAAAAGATCTGAAAGCAGTTTTCTGGAGATCTAGCCTGATTACTGTACAGAGCATTTCCATCTCCGGAGTACCGCCTAGGAAAGTCACTAGCAACTATCTGTGAATTTAATATCAGTATGCCAAAAAAGAAGAATATCTAAAACCTTTTAAAAGACAAATGTTCAAGTCCCCAGGAGCCCATCGTTGAGCAAATGATTGCCAACATCCTGAGGAGCATGAGTGGATATGGCTGTTATCTGCAATTCGCAACATTCTATTTCACAATGATTGGTGTCCTAAGCAATGTAAGGATCCGTGTCCTGTGCTTTTGTTCTGTTCAAGCAGGTACTGTTTTTCCATTATAGGTCTAAGGCAGGGGCAGGCAACCTGCGGCTCTCTAGTTGAACTACATTTCCCATGAGGCATTACAAAGATTTCAAAACTGACAGTTACAGCTATGACTTGCAGAGGCATGATGGAACTTGTAGTCCTGCGGCTCTCAGGTTGCCTACCCCTGGTCTATGGAAATGCTAAAACCTTGCAGCAGGTGAAATGCAGCTCAAAGGAGGTGAACTGCACCAGTGAAAGAGTTCTGAATGATCTCAAACGTTTCAAGCTGATTAATGTAGAAACCAGCAGCTCAGATGTATATATATATATATATATAAAACACTTTGCATAGCTACTCATCCGGCAAAAAGGCATGAACATTCGTTCTGTGTGAACTAACCAACTGTAGTGAGTAAGGCCCCATACACACGGGTGTAATAAAGGTCTCCTATGCACACTGGATCTTTCTGGTGGGATCTGGCAGAAAAAGTCAGGTTAAAAAATACACTTTTTGGCACTCCATTAAGCATGTTTACAGGTGTGTGGCATTGATGTATAATATGTGTATAAACTCATTCTTCTGTTTAGAATATTCATTTACTCTAGCCCAGGGGAGCTTGACCTGTGGCCCTCGACCTCGAACCAAGGAAGCGTACTTCTAGAATATCCTGCGGGTTTGGTGTGCTTTCTGAAAGTACACCGAAACTCCTGAATGCATGAATTTTGGTAAATTTTCAGAAATTGCAACCTACCGGCAACATATAGTACAAATCTATGGCAAAGCGCAGCTAACTCACAGGAAAGCCACAAGTGCGCTGCACCCTTGTTGTGGGTAAATCACAGAGCCTCAATGTGAAAGCAGCCTTAGAGGATGTTCAGGACAGCAAGGGCTTGTTTCTATTTCTGGTTTGGGAAGTGGTAAAACTCCAAAGTTGAGACATGTTTTTACCACACACCCACAACCATTAGGGTAGCTTTAGGGGTCCCATGCTCCATGGAGCCTGTGTGGCCGCCCTGTCTCATTCTGTTTTACACTTGGACAGGAGGGGTGATGGGGTGACATACAAGAACCAATCCTCTCCATTTTCCTCCCACAACCACCGAAAGCTGGTTTCTTCTCTCTCTCCCACCAGCATTCAGCGGCTGCAGAAAGAAAATGTTCATTATGATATTCAAAATAAAAAATTTTTAATTTCTGAATCTTTTCATTTTATTGTGGCCTTCCACTGGTTACCAAATCCCTTAAGTGGCCTTCACTTTTCAAAAGGCAGAGCACCCCCGTTCTAACCACTAGAATGCATGTGTGCGCATTATGCACTTTTATGTATTCTGCTTCTCTGGGAACACATTTGGGGATTTTTCTTTTCTGTCCCTGAACACAGCATACAAATAAGGATTTAAACGCCTGCATGTACAAGGGAGCATTTGTTAGCATGCAGTGGTATTCAGCAGCTGTGTTCACAGGAGTGGGATTTCAGATGCAATTTGAGTCACACAGAATCGCATGACAATGGAAACCACATTGATTTGAATTGATGTGAACAGGCACCATTGAAAACAAACAATAGCACAGTGCCATTTTGGAAAAGGTTCCTGTCGTTTGGTACTATTCCAATGCAATTTTGGCCCCATAGAACATACAAACCTTATCCAAGTTGCACTACATAATCTCACTGAAAGTCAGATCAAAATCAGATCGCAGCAGTGTGAACCTAGCCTGAAAGCCGTTTCCTCACACTCCAGAATGCTGAAAGGAATTAGCAAATAAATGTAACCACTGCTACTACAGGATCCTTGTTTATTTACCAATTCCTTCCAGCATTCTACAGGTATTACATTGTATCTCTTACTACAATGTATCTCTTATGATCCTCAGTGCCAACTAGTGGCCACAATGTACAATTTCCCTGATGACTGTTCCTCATGAATGAACGTGTCTTTACTGCTGTCCATATTATTTAAATACCATTCGACCAAAAGAGAAAATGGCTTTAGATCATTCAAGTTCCCCCTATCCTCAACAGCTGCTTAGTCTGCAGAAACAAATGTGCATGTAGTTTAGCTGGAGAAATAGCGATGCATTTTATTTTCTGGTTATAAATGGCTCCCCATATCTACAACTACATTTACAACAGTCATCTCACAAAGTTTTACACATGATCTCCAATTTGTGCCACGTGACTCATATTCAAACCTCACTGGACAACACAGAAAAAGTACATTTTACTGTAAAGGCAAGTTTAATCATGCGGTGGTGGTGGGGGTAAAACGCATGGTTGAGCTGATTTTTTTTTTTTAAGCAACCCCGATAGTTTCAATAGTAGAATACAGGAATATGGGGAGGGGGGGTGTTTATAGTCTAAATGCTTTGTGTCTGCAGAAAAAGCTATCCAACATGCAACAATCAGCGGGTGCCAAGCCCAGTGAGCGTAGCCAATTCAAGGGAATGGGAGCTGCCACCAAATTCCCACAACCATGTGCAATGCATGTGGTTGCGGTGCGGTTTTTGGTAGAAATCTGGTTGCCAGGTGCAAAGGTGGCACCCCATCTCTGTAGTTTGCCTCTGAAAAGTGATCTGAACAAGAATCGCTCTTCACAGGAGCGGCAGATTTGTACACATCATATTCTAGCCTAAGGATCTTTATTCTGATCTGTTTGCTCTGGGAATTGTGCCCATTGTTTGCAGTGAGATTAATAAAGGTTAATGAACGCTAGACTGATTGCTACAATCGGGACAATCAGGATGGCAGAGACCCATATTATGTACACGGTTATCTGTCTACCCCATGAAAACCCAATGATACAAACCAGGGATGGCAGCAGCCAATACACTGTACATAGTTTTCTGCCCTCCCTATATAAGAAATGAGATGGTCAGTGAGGAAAAGCAGAATTCCATAAATGGCACATCTGTCCCTCTATGGGAATCCAATGAGAGAGTCAGTATAGCAGCAGACTATACACTGCACACAATTATTTGTCCTCCTAGTGCAGTGTTTCTCAACTCCAGTCCTCATGGACCCCCAACAGGTCATGTTTTCAGGATTTCCCTCAGATGAAACAGCTGTGGTAATTACTAAGGCAGTGAAACTGATCAAATCACCTGTGCAAAATAATGGAAATCCTGAAAACATGACCTGTTGGGGGTCCATGAGGACTGGAGTTGAGAAACACTGTCCTAGTGTAACCCCATGACAGGATCACTCATCTTATATACAGCATACAGTCTTCTGCCCCCTATGGGAGGATCGCTCATCTTATATACAGCATACAGTCTTCTGCCCCCTATGGGAGGATCGCTCATCTTATACACAGCATACAGTCTTCTGCCCCCTATGGGAGGATCACTCATCTTATACAGAGCAGTCTTCTGCCCCCTATGGGAGGATCGCTCATCTTATATACAGCATACAGTCTTCTGCCTCCTATGGGAGGATCACTCATCTTATACAGAGCAGTCTTCTGCCCCCTATGGGAACCCAATGGGAGGATCAGTCAGGATGACAGAAGAAGCCCATACATGGCACATGGGGGAAGATTTAAAGCAGGACTAAAGTCACTAAACTAACCTCTCTCATGGTCTGTGTCCCTTGATGGCTTCTTCTGCATGCCAGTCTTTGGGCATCTGCATTGACCAGCACAGGATGATATCACCTCTGTGCATGGCAGTAGCCAGTCAAGCCGGCACACAGGGACCACACACCATGCTCAGGTCACATACCATAGAAGACTGTCAGCAGGCATGTAGGTGTATTTAGCTGCACATCTCTTCTGCAATACAAAGCCTTCACTTCCCCTTTAAGGATAGAGTTAGACATGTGTCTTAAATCTCCATATCCTCTGAAAACTGATCCGCATTCGGATCGCACTTCAGAGGCTATTGATAGGAGATGAAGTGATGTGGCACCTCCTCACCGCCTGTTTTAACCTCATTTTCTCTGCAAACATGTGTGGTGCTCCCAGATTTACTTGAAAGTGTAGCGTTTGGTGGGCTTTGCGCCTGCCAGTCGTTACACGTCGGGTATACTACGCAATGTTTCACACCCTGATCTGCACCTAAGGGCCCATTCACACAAGAAGCTGCACATTTTCTCTTTGCATGCAGTTGATGTGCGTTTTTCTATCTGCGTTTGTCCTGTGAGGTCGCCCCCTCCTTTCTTCCCTTGGCTCCTCTATGCCCTGTGATGCACGGCAGTGCAGATAAATGCAGCATGGTGTACTTTTTAGCACTGTAATGGTGCGCACTCTGCCCATAGGATAGCCTGGGCTTTGGACTATACATGCAGTTGGAATGCCATGAAAACTGCATGAGGTGTGAATGGGCCCCAAGGTAAATAGAACACTTTGTAATGGAATTTTCCTCAAAGGTGAAGATCAGCTGACCTCCATCATCCAATCATGAGCCAGCAGAGGTACTTTTTGTCTTTTCTCGCCTGTGATTGGCTATTCATTGTATAGTGGCTGTGCTCCTTGTTCCCTGAACTGTGGTTCTCTTGCAGTCTATTCTCCCCCTATGAGGACCATTGCGGGGTCAGTCATGGAGGGGAGTCCCACACACTCGTTCTCCCTCAGTCATGGAGGGAAGCCGCCCACACTCTGGAACTCGGAGCTCCACATTACCTTGACGGTAACCTTGGGTCCCTTCTTCTTCTCATCGGCCTGGGACGCACTAGGGAAGAGCAGGAAGATGACGGAGCCCGCGATCAGGGCGGCGGCGAACAGAAGCTTCATGTTCCTCTCCAGCACCCGCAGCATCAAAAGACACGAGCGGCCTACCACCAAGAGAAGAAAAGGGACTGCAGAGCTGACGTCACCGTGACAGAGGGCGAGACCAATTTGAGGAGGACGGGGGAAAAGGGGCGGGGATTCTCTGAGGCACTATAGGCTGTCAGACATGAGTAGACCGGAAATTGTTATCATTCACAGGACCGCTCCCCTCCTCACACTAATGAACTCTTCCATTTCAATAGCTTGCTACTAAGAGAAGAATGACTATCTGTGTTCTGTGGGCTGCCATTAGCCCGCTGTGTACCCACATGCCGACCTACCACTGTACACTAAAAGTGGAAGAGACCGGACTTTACCATTGCCGGAAACCCCCCTGCGACCCCTAGACTCGTGTGCCACGTTACGACTTTGGCATTGGTTTGTGAGAATGGCCAATAGGATCCCGACATGACAGCCATGTCAGCCTATGGGAAAGGGAGCTGCTGTAGCGGACCCGGCCAGAGCCAGTAGGAGATATAGAAGTGCTGGCAGAAAGGAGGGCGGGGAAACAGGCGGGGCTCATAGGTGGCTATATTGAACCCGGCAAAATTCAAGGGAGTGTTTGTGTTTCAGCGATGTATTGTTCCAGGTCTGTATGTTCCATAGAGCAGCACCATGAAAATCAACAATAGGTGTAGGGGGAGGCGGGCACCCGTGACAACCCCACTAAAATCAAGGGGCTATGCTGTTATCTGAAGTCCCGCACAGTGCCGTGAACACACAAAACTAGCACTCTGTGCAAAAAAGATGTGAGCACGTAAAAAAGTGCACGGGGTGTATGTCTGGCCCTCCTCCGGGTGTATGTCTGGCCCTCCTCCGGGGCGCGTGCGTCTGGCCCTCCTCCTGGACGCGCGCGTCTGGCCCTCCTCCGGGGTGTGTGTCTGGCCCTCCTCCGGGGTGTGTGTCTGGCCCTCCTCCTGGACGCGGGCGTCTGGCCCTCCTCCGGGGCGCGTGCGTCTGGCCCTCCTCCGGGGCGCGTGCGTCTGGCCCTCCTCCGGGGCGCGTGCGTCTGGCCCTCCTCCGGGGCGCGTGCGTCTGGCCCTCCTCCGGGGCGCGTGCGTCTGGCCCTCCTCCGGGGCGCGTGCGTCTGGCCCTCCTCCGAAGAGAAAGGGCTCTAGTCCTGATCCCCTGGGGCTAGGGCTGTGGATAAAGGGGTACCACTAATCTCCTGTATGGCTAGCAGGGAGGATAATCAACACAGTGGGGGGTTGGGGCAATTACTGGAACCGATCCCCTCTCTGCAGCAGCTGGAACCTGATTTCTTCTCTCCCTCCTGCTGGATTTCAGCTGCAGCAGAGAAAGCCATACAGGGGATCAGTTCCAGTAATTATCACCCCAACACACCCATCACCCTCCCCGTGCACCATACATCTCCCCCTGCCTCCCAGGCCCCGCTATCTGCCCCCCCTCCCGCAGTGCTGCCGCCTTCCCTCCTCTTCTTCCCATGGGCAGCTTCAAGCACACACGTGGATCCTTCAGGATGAGAGTAGGGGAAGGGTCCCATAAATGTCACATTTACCAGCCCCTTTCTTTCCAGAATGAACACAATGAGTGCTCAGTACCAAGCACTGACTGTGTTCATAACTGAAGCATAGTAAACTGTTTTCTTTGGTGGGGCCCTGTCAGGTTGGCTGTACAGGGCCCCATGGTTTCTAACAACAGCCCTGCCTGGGGCACAAGGCTCCTGACAGGGACTAAGGCCGAAACCAGGCGGACCCCTTTCTAGAGGAGGCCTGCCGAAGCAAAGTCACCCCAAGTACTTAGTGGGGCTCCCCTGAAGGAAGACCCCATGGGAGGGTGAGAACCTGACCAAAAAGCCACATGACTCCCCCACCCAAGACTATCAGGGCAGGCCCGAGAACCTACACCCTACTAATCAGGAAAGTGATGCAGTGCGTACAGTGCTATGCAAGTGGCTAACATAGAAAAAAAAGGGAAAGGGGAAGTGGACAAGTGCTTAGTGCCATAGTGCAATACTATGGCAGGCCATTTGGCCAGGAATAAAAAATTTCTCTGGTTCTGGCCAAAAGGCCCAGCCCCAGAGGCAAGTTCAAAAAAAAAAAGCATGACTGGTGTAGTGACCATGGTGCCTAAAACCCAAAGTAAGCTCCCTCATCATGAGAATTTCAGCACCCCCAGACTGCCACTCCAGGGGCACATACACCACAGGCTTCTTTCACAGCCTGGCCCTCAGCCAAACTAGTGCCGCTCTTATCCCTACCAGGAAGGCAGTCAAGTTTAGGGAGAGCCCTGCCAACACTGGGGACAAGCCTGTGGGCTAGAATCAACCCAGGAGGAAAAAGGAACCCGCCCACAGCTCCATACCTAATTACATCAGGAGGGGTACTAACCAGCGCCCCACTCAACAAGAGGCATTGGCATTTCTCTTCCCAAAAACTGATAAGAACAGATACTACACTTGATCTTAGCTAAAAAGCAGAGAAGGGAGCCATCCTGTTGCCTGATGTACACATCCACCTTCATTCCTCCCCTTCATCAGAGACCTGACAACATTTAAAAAAGAACATCAGTCACCTTCCTTAGCTGGCTCTGCCCCGCGGTGCTATAATTATGGGGCATGCACAGATGTGCCCATGGGATATGCCCAGCTTGTTGGCACAGCTGTGCACACACGGGTATATTTTCTAAACCTGGGTCACTCAGAATCTTGTGCACTTCTGCATGGAAACCAATCAGCTTCCAGGTTTGTTTGCTAAAGCTTAATTAAACAAGCTGAGGTTAGAAGCTGATTGGCTACCATGCACAGCTACACCAGATTCTGAGCGAACCAGCTTTAGTAAATCTCCCCCACAGTGTAATTTCCACACATACAAAGAAAGTGAAGCTTTCAGATTTACCTTTCATCAGTCTTTGTGTGTGCATGGACTTCAGGTACCCAACATTTGCACAAATGTGCCACAGGGATTTCCTGAGATTTAGGCCAGGGGGTGGGCACAAAGTCTCACCATGGCGAGAAATATGGAAGTGCTGCTTTCCAGCATAAAGTTCTTAAAAAAAATTAATGTCCATTAGGACTGCTGTTAAAAAAATCACAGGGCCCCATACAGTCCCAAAAAATAACTAATTATATTTTTGCTAAAAAAATACATCAAAATCAATATTAGTGGACACAAACACAACATAAATTCCTGCAAAAGATAAAACTATATTGAGTTGATAAAGTTGTGTGTGAATGAGGTCTTTGGGCTCATTCACATGGATGATGTGGCCTGTACAGTGTGAATCAGTGGTTTGTTTATGTGGTTGGAGCTGTGTGCAGGCAGCCTATGTTATGCTATGGGGACCTATCAGCTGTACGAACACAGCCACAGATCCTAATTTGACAGGTGTGTGGCCCCCAAACCCAGACAGTGTGCATTTGGGGCCACTCACCCACACCTGCATATCTGTCAAATTAGGACCGGCAGCTGCATTCATACAACCGCTGTGTCACCATATAGTAACAGGCACAAACACACAGCTCATTCACACTGTATGGGCCAGAGAACCCAGGAAATAAGACCTTTTTTTTTTTTTAATTATTTTTATTTAAATTTAATCATTTTAAATGGTTTCTTACAGTTTTAACTGATTTTTAAATATTTTATAATGCTGTTGGGGGTGCTTTGGTGATATATCAGGGGTCTAAAAAGACTCACTTTTTTGAGACAGAAAAGAATTGAGGACATAGATCCCCAATGCTTTCTCTGCAGCACAACTGCACTGCAGAATGAATGAACAGGAAGCACGCTGTATTGTTCATTCACAAACACAGTTATTTATTTATTTCAGGTACATATATAGCGCTGTCAATTTACGCAGCGCTTTACACACATATATATATATATATTATACATTCACATCAGTCCCTAACCCTCAAGGGGCGTACAATCTAAGGTTCCTAACAGTCATACATACACATACTAGGGCCAATTTAGACAGAATCAAATTAATCTACCAGCATGTCTTTGGAGTGTGGGAAGAAACCGGAGTACCCCGAGGAAACCCACACAGGCACAGGGAGAACATGCAAACTCCAGGAAGGTGGTGCCGTGGCTGGGATTCGAACCGACGACCCTAGTACTGCAAGGCGGAAGTGCTATCCATTTAGCCACTGTGCTGCCCATAACAGTTTACTATGATTGCGTTATGAATGAACACAGTGAGTGATCAGTACAGATCACTCACTGGGGTGGATTTACTAAAGGTAAATAGATTGTGCACTTTGCAAGTGCAGTTGCACCTATTTTTCCCAGAGCTTAGTAAATACGGTAAAGCTCTGCTGCTTTCGATCATCTTATCACGTGCAAGTAAAATTGCCTTTTTTTTTTTTCTAATTTTCCTTACATCTGACTGGGTATTCTTTACAAAGTGAAGCTTTACCACAACCACATGTAATAAGGAAAATGAGTGCAACTATTTGCCTTTAGTAAATCAACCCCACTTCAGAAAAGGAAGGGTCGGAAAATATGACATATTTACCCCCCCTCATCCTGAACAATCCCCCTGTGGCTCGCGGGAGAGAGGAGAGGGGGCTGCCAGCGCTGCAGAGGTAAAGGACACACAGGGGGTTAAGGCAGCAGGGGGAATCAGATGGTGGGCAGGGAGGGTGACTGGTGTGGTGAAGGGGCAACCAATCCCTGTGTGGATCTTTCCCTGCAGCAGCTGAGAGCCACACATGGGGATCAGTTGAATACTGCCCCCTCCCCACCTGTCTGCCATTCAATTTTCCCTGCCTTTAAGCTGGCGGACTGACCATTTGGAAACTCGGGCACTGCCCGAGGGCCCGGGGTCAGTAGGGGGCCCCATGAAATGCCCCTGGTACCTTTTTCATAGGCCTTTTTGAGTTTGGGCAAGGACACAGAGGCCCCCTATTGCCCTGGGACCCCATGAGTTGTCAGTCCGCCCCTGCTTCAAGCATAACAGCCTTTTTCTAGGAACTCAGCAGGGTGTCTCCTTAAAGCAGAGAACCAATCGCCTCATTTGGGGAGGGGTGGTGTAGGCGGGGAGCTCAGGCTATGACCAAATCCCTTCCAAATCATACTATGGTCAATAACTTTTCCTAGGTACATGTAACATTCCATCCACCGGTAGATTAATACGCAGACTCATCTGCTGAACGTCTAGGTATGAAATATGACATACCTGTTGTGATGGTTAAGGAGATATCATTTTATGCTTTCCTGTATATGTCAGATAGGGGGTGTAATATATCAGACGACTTGTATTAAAGTGACTGGTCTGAATATATGCCTCGTTTTTATGTAAGTCTCTCATATTCCAAGATATGTAATCATAGGGGAAAGTGGAAGTTGAATGTGATGTTTGCTTTATGGCTTATCTGGAATGTCTTTGAGCTCAGTGAAGGACTTGGTTTATGGTTTTACGATCCTTTTACAAGCAGAGTCTCACAGACATCTGGGGGCCAGGCTAATTGGGGTTTATAACCATGACGCCCTCCTAATGAGTTTGCTGCCTTTGGTCTCTGCATCAAACAGACCACGTCACTCAACAGAGAGGGAGGGGGCATATCGTAGGAATCTGATTTGGGAGTAGAAAATGATAGAAGATGGAGGCCTTTGCCAAAATGGAGGTTCGCATCCATCTCTGTGTGCACGTTTGCTACACATGTTGGTACTTCTGTTTGGCCGAGACGCACGAGAACCTTCTCTCCCCTCTTTAGGTCTCCATTTTCTGCTGTTACTTTCTCCTCTCACTCCTCAATAATTAAAGTGACATTAAACTTTTGTTTTATTAAAATAATAAACATGTTATACTTACCTGCTCTGTGCAATGGTTTTGCACAGAGCAGCCCCAATCCTCCTCTTCCTGTGACTCCTAATGCCTCCTCTTTGGCAACTGCCTCCCTAGGAAGCAGCTTGCTCCATAGCTTGCTCACTCCCAAGCTGCTCTGTATGCATCTACTGACTCAGACCAAGCTGCTCAGCCCCACCCCCTCATTACAGGATTTGATTGACAGCAGCAGGAGTCAATGGCTCCCACTGCTATCAATCTACCCAGTGTGGAAGGAGACAGCGGTGAGAGCTGCTACTCTCATGCACATCACAGGATCGGTATTAGTCTTGGGTAAGTATAAGTGGAGGGGGGCTGGGGGGGATCCTACAATACAGAAGGCTTTTTGCATATAATGCATTAAGGACAAAACCTTAAGGCTTTAAAACCACTTTAAATCCTAGGTCACCCTATTCCTCTCTCTCAAACGGGCAAATATTGACTTGGTTAATGGGGAATCCTCCTTTTGCAAAATAACATGTTACCTGGGATTATGCCTTTGTCTCTTTATTTGAATTCTGGTAGTGGCATTGGGTATACCTTACTCCGACTTTCCTTTGTTACATTTGTATACCTGTGTCCCACACCAATGTTCACTGTACAGTACATTGTGAAACAGACAGTATAATTATATAAGTATGAACACTGTGCATTAGCACTTCTCTTATATGAAAGGTTACATGCACATGGGTGCATAAAACACTGCTTTTAAATAAGTTTTTTTACACTTCTGCAAGCAGCGCTATAATATCGCATGTGCTTATGCAAACTGTGTCATTCACAGGTGTATTTTAGAGCAGTGTTCAGGCACCCAAAAAAAATAAAAAGCCTCAAACCTGCTTTCAACGTAGTGGCATACTTATGTATGTGCATTCATAAACACTTAATTTTAGCCTAGTGGTTAGAAAAAGTATTGTAGCCATTAGATTGACATTACATACCTTATGCATATGAAAGCAAGGAAATATGCAGCAGATTAAGCATTCTTTTGCAGTTCCCAGCAGAAATATATTTTAATACTTCTCTGGGCATGTAGCTTTATTCTGTATGTATGAAAATTGCACGTTAGTTCTCTTGTATGCTAGGTGTCATTCTCATTCTGTATGTATGGATCCTGTAAAGTAGGACGCCTGTTGTACTGTATGTTTGGTATAATTCTTAGTATCTGTTCCTATTCTGTGCATTTCTTTTGACCCCACTCCTCCAGCGGGAGAACTGGCTTCACAATGTCTCAACCACGGGTGCCAGATCTCCCCTGTGCTTTGTCTTCTCCTGGGTAAGAAGGAAACCAATTGAGGATACACTGCATTCTTGTAATTTTATTAGAACAGGTGGTCAAAGAACTGCAGAGGTTATGTTCCATTAACACAATTCACTACCACAGTGGGGGCTTAATTATGTAGTCAGTGTAATGGTCGTGTGTACTGGGCACACAAATAGCTGTGTGTGTAGCAGCCGATTTGTTCAGGTCAGAAGTCTTCTATGCCATTTTGTTTGAAGAGAAAAATGGCCACAGCAATCTTTTCATCTCTCCCCCTCCCTCCTCCTTTCAGCTCGTACAATTCACAATATCTGCCAGACTGCTGCTGCCAGACACCCCTTATAAATCTGGTAATAGGACTAGCAGGATCTAACCCCCAATACATATAGCAGGGCAAATAAAAGTGTCTTCAGTGACTAGAAATTAACAGACATTGGGTCATAAATACCTTAGCTGGAAGTCGGTAGTATACACAGTCCCGATAGACTGGTTATCATCCAAGACTCTAAAACTTCAGCATGTTTCATAACTTCTGAAATTATGACAGTATTGCCAGAATAAAGTCATATTCACCTTCATCAGTTATTGGGTAGCATTTTGAACCCAAACAGCCCTATGCTAGGAGGTACCAAAGCGGATGAGGCTTCCACACCCCTCCTCGGAAATAGATATGTTGAGACCTGTTATATCTATAT
Organism: Staurois parvus; assembly: GCF_062004578.1. NCBI lineage: Eukaryota > Metazoa > Chordata > Amphibia > Anura > Ranidae > Staurois > Staurois parvus. Next base: position 2,853,178 of record NW_028319601.1, on the reverse strand, counting down.
CCATTTCAAAGCTAATTTCAAGCTGGACAATAATCTGCATGTAAGCAGACTGTAAACAGTAGGTATTCAGAAATACGAATACTTATAGAAAACTGTATTTGGGATTGGGTCATAAATGGGTGACATCCCAGCAACCACCCCTTAAACTGGATGATTGGTCAGATGGTCTCTGTCAATACCCTCCTTGATGTGAAGAAAAGGGGAATGCCAGGACATTTGGATAGCTCTCGTAACGTCAAACCAAGGAACACCTAACAGGACTTGTGAGAGCCACTGTATCGTTTTTTGCTTATTCACTGAACTCTGCTGAAATCAGGATTTGCAAGTATTCTTCCTTTTCAACTCATTTTTATTTCCCTGCTACTTTATTGTCTCTTTGCTTCCTTGTAGTACCCTTTTTCTGTAAAAATTTTATTTTCACCATTTTGACCTTTTCATTATTAAGTGTTCAAATTGTCTCCAAGGCTTTCACTGTAAACTAAAAACAAAATCCAATGTCTTGAAGAGTACTAATGTAGTATAAATCTCTAAACATACCTGTCTGTGGTGACAATGCGTGTTACAGACGTTTATTCTAAAATCATAGTAGTTATTGATAAAATTGTGAGTTTCTTCCTTCTCAGTAAAAAGGTGGCAGTTTAAAGGGTTAATTGCTTAATTAACTTAACCCAGTGACAATCACTCTCAGACTGGTGGCACCTAGATTGTGGTCTCCTGATCTGGAAAATCTTTGTGCAGGGTATGACTGAGTGGTAATGTTATGTAATAGCACAGTATGAGAGCAGCCAGTCCTTTGTCACAAGTTGGTAAAAAAAAAAGGCAGGAATTGAGCGCATCGGTCATCACAGTGACTTTTAGTAAAATTATCCTTATAGTACAGTATAATTAAAGACACAATTTTTTTTTTGTTTTGGATAGAGTGGAGAGGGATTAGCACACCTTTAAGGTTTTTATTGCTGTCTCCATTAGGGAGATTCACCCTCTCTATTGGTCCTGTTTACCATTATCATCTAAAGTGAAAGTAAAAGAAACCTCCAAAGTTTTGGCTGTCCCCAGAAAATATAGTAAATTTTCCAATGGGGACATTAGTTCTGGTGACAGGTGAGTCCCCAAGGAATGCCTTAGTTTGCAGGGATTTCCTCTCACTTCCTGTTTTGGCTATAGGACAGGAAGTGTAAATATCCTCAAAGAGGCACAGATGGCAAAAAATAAATTTACAGGGGTTATAACCCTCCCTTACTATGTCCAGAGTGGAAAAAAACGTTTTGCCTAAAGTTCTACTTTAAATCAATCTCCTCACCTACTTGATTGCAGACTATTATGAAAAGTGTTTACCTTCTTTACTGTTCTTCTGTAGATAGCCCTTTCTGGAGATGCACAGCCTTGGCACGGAAACCATTACCTTTGAGTCCTCTTTCTTTATACTTGCATATTTGTTAAGAATGAAGTAACTTTGCTGACGAATCTAAAAGCCATTGTAATTGTACCCAATCAGATTCTCGCAAGATACAGCTAGCATTAAATTGTTATCTAACATATCAGATCGAATGTTCATAGGCAACTAATCTTGATTAAACAGCATCCAAATACACAGATCTACAATAGACTATGTGACTTTAGGAATGATGGTTAAAGTGGAATTCCAGCTTACTCCTAAATAACCTTAAAATAGTCCCCTCCTCCAACAACTCTATAGTCTAAATAACTTGAATAAGGCGCTATATATATATATATATATATATATATATATATATACACACATATACATATACATATACACACATATATACATATATACACACACACTTACCTTTTTTCAGGCCACTCCAATTTGGTCACAAGGTCTGGCTCTGTGTCGGCCAGCATGACTTCAAGGGAGAACGTTGACAAAAGAATAGACCAATGAACCCTATGGGTGACATCGCTGCTCCAGTGTTTACTAACCTTTTTGGAGTGCTCTCCTCTCCCCTTAAGCTGCCACGGAAAATCATGTAAGTGGACCGGAACAGCCTGGTCTGAAAATTATATATATCTATACACTGCTCAAATAAATTAAAGGAACACTTTGAAAACACATCAGATCCCAATGGGGGAAAATATCATGTTGGATTTCTATACTGATATGGACGGGGTAAAGTGTTAGGAACAGAAGGATGCCCCATCATTTGATGGAAACGAAAATGAACAACCTACAGGAGGACTGGATTCAAAAACACCCTGAAAATCAAAGTGAAAAAAATGATGCAGCAGGCTAGTCCATTTTGCTGAAATGTCATAGCAGCAACTCAAAATGGTATTCAGTAGTTTGTATGGCCCCCATGTGCATGTATGCATTCCTGACAAGTCAAGGCATACTCCTAATGAGCCGATGGACAGTGTCCTGGGATATTTCCTCCAAGATCTGTACCAGGGCATCACTGAGCTCCAGGATAGTCTGAGGTGCAGTCTAGCAGCATCAGATGGACCAAAACATGACATCCCAGAGGTTCTATTGGATTTAGGTGAGATGAGCATAGGGGCTATTCAATTGTATTAATTCCTTCATCCTCCAGACACTGCCTACATATTCTTGCCACATGAGGTCAGACATTATGCACCAGGAGGAACCCAAGTCCAACTGCACCAGCAAAGGGTCTGACAAGTCCAAGGATTTCATCCCAATACCTAATGCAGTCAGGGTGCCATTGTGTAGGCTGTAGAGGTCTGTGTGTCCCTCCATCGATATGCCTCCCCAGACCATCACTGACCCACCATCAAAACGGTCATGCTGAACAACGTTAGAGGCAGCATCTTTTACATCTGTCAAGTGCTCAGGGTGAACCTGCTCTCATCTGTGAAACGCACAGGGTGACAGTGGTGGACCTGCCATTTCTGCTGTTCAATGCCAATCACCCTCTATGGTGCTGGGCAGTGAGCACAGGGCCCACTAGAGGACGTTGGGCCCTCAGGCCTCCCTCATGAAGTCGGTTTTTGATTGTTTGGTCAGACACATTCACACCAGTGGCCTGTTGGAGGTCATTTTGTAGGGCTCTGGCAGTGCTCACCCTGTTCCTCCTTGAACAAAGGAGCAGATACTGGTCCTGCTGATGGGTTAAGGACCTTCTACATCCCTGTCCAGCTCTCTTAGGTTAACTGCCTGGCTCCTGAAATCTCCTCCATGCTCTTGAGACTGAGCTGGATGACAAGCAAACCTCCTGGCAATGGCACATATTGATGTGCCAACCTGGAATAGTTGGACTGCCTGTGCAAGCTTTGTAGGGTCCAGGTATCGCCTCATGTTACCAGTAGTGACACTGACTCTAGCCAAATACAAAACTAGTAAAAAAAACAGTCAGAAAAGATGAGTAGGGGAAAAAAAATTGTCAGTGGCCTCCACCTGTAAAACCATTCCAGTTTTGGGGGTTGTCTCATTGTTTCCCATCTAGTACACCTGTTGTTAATTTCATTAACACCGAAGCAGCTGAAACCGATTAACAACCCCCTCTGCTACTTAACTGACCAGATTAATATCCCAGGAATTTAATTGACTTGATGCTATACTCTTCACTAAAAAGTGTTCCTTTAATTTTTTTATGAGCAACACACACACACACACACACACACACACACACACACACACACACACACTCACTCTCTCTCTCCCCCCCCCCCCCCATGTGCTCCATGAGATCTTTAAAGCTTGGGATGTTTTTGTGTTCTTTATAACCAAACCCTGCTTTAAACATCTCCACAATTTTATCCCTGACCTGTCTGGTGTGTTTCTTGGCCTTCATGATGCTGTTTGTTCACTAATGTTCTTTAATAAACCTCTGAGGGCTTCACAGAACAGCTGTATTTGTACTGAAATTAAATTACACAGAGGTGGACTTCTGAAGGCAATTTGTACCACTAGATTTTAGTTAGGGGTATAAGAGTAAAGGGAGCCAAATACAAATCCACGCCACACTTTTCAAATATTTATTTTTAAACTTTTTTTTTTTAAACTCAATTTATCATTTTCCTTCCACTTAACAATTAAGTGCCACTTTGTGTTGGTCTAGATCAAAATCCCAATAAAATAAATTTACGTTTTTGGTTGGAACATGACAAAATGTGGAAAATTTCAAGAGGTATGAATATTTTTCAAGGCATTGTATATGGCCTTGAACAGGTCCTGTGTTTCTTTTGCAGGGAACAGACATTAAAGCAGAGTTCCAGTGAAACTGTGAAAAAATAAGTCAGCAGCTACAAAAACTGTATCTGCTGACTTTTAAAAACCAGATAGACACTTACCTGTCCCTCAATCCCGCAGCCCATTTCACCGACCATTAAAATGGACCTTCCCTTTTTGAGTGGAGCTGCACTTTAAGGTTTGATTTCAGCACTAACAGGGGGTTCTTTACTTTCCCTTTCAGAGCCATTAGAGTAGGGCTCATCTACCGCTTCCCATTCTGAATCAGAACTGGAGGTGACTAGCAATTCACATACAACTCCCAAGGCTTTCACCACTGTAAAGTGTGACTGCAACAGTTTGACCTGTGAATGCAATTTTAAGTCCTCCAATACTGATCTGAACGACTGCAAAGTGGAAGGCATCTTGGTCCTAAGACTTGCCACAAATTTATGGATGGATTTCTGACTTTTTTTTTTTTCTTTTCAAATAAGCAGATAGTTTAATAGCACAATCTGCATATTTTTCTTGGTGGGTTCAGGCTTTTCTGGTGCTTTGGCCTGAAAGTTACAAATTGAGATAACAGGGCCCTAGCACTTACAGGATTTCTAAAGTGTACAGGACCTGCCACCATGAATGATACACATCAGTGCAGTAAAAAAGCACCAGGCTAAGCATCCAGCACTAGCATCCTCACACAACCTCAAAAAAGGGTGCATGGAGGAGTAAAGAAAACCAGCACCTTTGCACTGAGGGACTGGAGGCTCTAAAGATGCAGTTGATTTGACTGGGTCCTCTGACCTGCTAACTGTATTACAGAGGAACCAGCACAGAATAGAAGTGCCTTAGCAGGAATTACCCTGTCTGCAGCAGATTGGATCATTGAAGCAATGGGATGGGGGTGTACACTCATTGCTGAAGTACACTCACTAACTTCCATGTCCACCTTAGTCCTTCTTCTGCCATGTAAGGGCGAACACTGGTCTCCTCTCCACACTGCACTCTACGTTTGTGCTATAGACCAGACTATGCCTATGCTTCACTTCTGATCACCTTGCTTCAGCAAGCCTAGCGGAAGTGATGTAAAAACCAACTACACCATGAATGAACAAGAGGAAAGTGACATCAGCACCTGCCTTTAATCATTTCCATGGCTGCAAGCTCTCCTGAAAGCGAACACTTGCAGACTAACAGGCCATGAACCCTTGTGCAAGCACCTGCTCAGAAATGATCTCTGGTGTATCTTCCCCCATAATTAACTGATAGGGAACAGAGAGGGCACAAGAGTAAGCTTTGTGTGTTTGCCATCCGCTTTGTGTGTTCTGTATTGCCTACCCTCCGTCACAGGAAGCTGCACAAGTTTGTCCACAGGTGTTACAGGAAAGAAACTGCAGGGGAGCTTGTAACCTGCAATTCCTTCAAATCATCAGTGTTATTAAAAAAAGACATTTACCGATACTTTATGCAGATGAGAAACTTCATACATAGTTATATAATCAGTCTAGCTGAAAAAAAAAGTCCATCCAATACACATATATATATATATATATATATATATTTATAAAAAAAGTTATAATCCTATACCCACAGTTGATCCAGAGGAAGACAAAACCCAGCAAAGCATGATCCAATTTGCTCCTGCAGGGTAAAAAATCCTTCCTGAACCCTGAGAGGCAATTGGATATTCCCTGGCTCAAACTTACCTATAAATGTTTATCCAGTTATATTCTGTGTATACAAGAAAGAATCCAGGCCTTTTTTTTTTAAAGAAATCCACTGAGCTGGCCAGAACCAACTCTTGAGGAAGTCTATTCCACATTTTCACAGCTCTTACTGTGAAGAAACCTTTCCGTGTTTGGAGATTAAATTTGTTTTCCTCGAGACGTAGAGACTGCCTCTGTAAATGACCTCAGGGTGAATAACACTACACCGAGTTCACTATATGAACCACTGATGTATTTATACATGTTGATCATATCATCCCCCCTTAATCTCCTCTTCTCGAGAGAGAATGAATTCAGTTCCTCTAATCTTTCCTCATAGCGGAGCTCCTCCATGCCTCTTATCAGTTTGGTTGCCGTTCTCTTTTGGTTGCTCTTCTCTCTTTTTGTGAATTGGTGCCCAAAACTGAACTGCATATTCCAGCTGAGGTCTTACTAATGATTTGTACCGGGGTAATATATCTCTCTCTCTGGGGTCTACACCTCTTAGTACCAGATTTGCTCGCTATAGAAACCGCAGCTTGGTATTGAATGCCATTATTAAACTTTTGATCTACCAGAACCCCCCAGATCCTTCTCCACCATTGATTCCCCCAGTTGTACCCCCCTAATATGTATGATGCATGCATATTCTTAGCCCCCAAGTGCATATCCTTAAATTTATCAATATTAAACCTCACTTGCCACATAGTTGCCCAATTAAACAGTGCATTGAGGTCGGCTTGTAAGTTGGAGATATCCTGTAAGGACATTATTCCACTGCACAGCTTGGTGTCATTTGCAAAGACTGAAATGGTATTGTTAATCCCAGACCCTATATCATTTATAAATATAATAAAAAGTAAGGGTCCCAACACTGAACCTTGGGGTACACCACTGACAACCGTAGACCATTCAGAGTATGAATCATTAACCACTACTCTCTGAATATGATCTTTTAGCCAGTTTTCTATCCATTTACATACAGATTTTTCCAAGCCTGTAGACTTTACCTTACACATTAGCCGTGTGTGGGGAACTGTGTCAAACACTTTTGCAAAATCCAAGTATACCACGTCCACCGCCACCCCTCTTGTCCAAGGTTTTGCTCACCCCCTCATAAAAAGAAATCGGATTTGTTTGACTTCGGTCTTTCATGAATCCATGCTGTCTGTTGCTAAAACTATTTTTTTTCCAGCAAGAACTCATCTATGTGATCTTTTATTAAACTCCAGTATTTTCCCAACTAGAGAATTAAATTAACAGGTCTATAATTACTTGGTAAAGATTTTGATCTCTTTAGAGTCCCTAAAAATTAGAAATAATGGCTTTGAAATGACAGAGCTCAATTCTTTAAGGACCCGTGCGTATATGCCATCCAGTCCAGGTGCTTTATTCTAAATATTATTGGATCATATCAAGTTGTGAGCCAATGTGGATCATCTGGAGCTGTGTCAATACCATACCCATTATGGACAAGAGCTCCCCCATGCTCCTTTGTATACACAGAGCTGAAGAAGGTATTAAATAAATTTGCCTTTTCTTTGTCTCCAGTCACCCACTCTAGATTATTTTGTAAAGGACTTACATGCTCGGACCGAACCTTTTTACTATTAATATATTTGAAGAATTTTGGGTTTGTCCTGCTATCTTTTGCAGTCTGTTGTTCATTTTCAAGTTTTGCAGCCTTTATTTCCTTTTTGCATATCCTGTTATATTCTTTGTAATCTTTAAACGATGATAGTGTTCCTTGATTTTTATATTTAATAAAAGCTCTTTTTTTATTATCTATAGCTTTTTTAACTTTGGCCGTAAGCCACATAGGTTTGATTTTTAGCCTTTTAAACTTGTTGCCCATGGGAATATACTTTGCAGTGTGTTCACATACAGTCTTTTTGAAATCCGATTTCTGTGTTGTGTTCATCGGTATCAATATTCCCTCCCAGTCTAAGTCTTGGAGAGCAACTCTCTTAAAATTGAGCGGTTTTATTTTTCCCATATGTACTTGCTGTTTACAGCTAGCAAATTAAATCAGGTTATGGTCACTGCCATCCAGAAGTTCTTTTATATAAACATTCATAATAAGCTCTGCATGGTTGGAGATTACCAGGTCCAGCAGAGCATCATTTCTAGTTGGGGCCTCTATGAATTGTAATATAAAATTGTCCTGTAGTAGGTTAATCAGTTTTTGCCCTTTAACTGTTCCTGCAGTGCCATTACTCCAGTCAATTTCCAGGTAGTTAAAATCCCCCATTATTATCACTGTCCCAGCCCTTTCGATCTGTGCAAGGAGTAGAGTCTCCACCTCCTCATTAACACTGGGAGGCCTATAACAAACTCCAATGATTACCTTTGTAGTATGCACCCCCATGTGCAGTGCCACCCATAATGCGTCAGCCTCATCACACTCTTCATCAACTAGGTCCTCTTTCACATTTGCTCTGAGATCACTTCTCACATAGAGACAGACACCAACACCTTTCCTTTTTACCGTCTCAAAAAAAAAAGAGAACATAGCCAGGAGTATTAATGGCCCAGTAATGTGAAGAATGAAGCCAAGATTCAGAAATACCTATTAAGTCATAATTCTCTTCATGCACCAAAGCTTCAAACTCACCTATTTTGCTTGGCAAACTTCTGGTATTGGTGAAGAAACACTTTAATTCATTGACACCTTGTGCACACGTATTTTGCATATTTTTTATTTTCATACAAATGGTACCAATTCCAATGGTTGTTTGTAACATGGGAACCTTATTATCATCTGCCATAGCCTTCCCCATTCCACCCACCAAAAAGGACTGACCTCTGTCTGATCTGTCTACCCCATTATAATCTAATTCTCCGTCCCCCTTGATCCTAGTTTAAATACTCCTCCAGTCTCCCCATAAACCTCTCCCCCAGCACAGCAGACCCTCTTCCATTTAGGTGCAAAACATCTCTAGCATATAGGTTACACTGCAATGAAAAGTCAGCCCAGTGCTCTAGAAACCCAAATCCGTCCCTTTTACACAAGGTCTATAGCCATGCATTTAGTTCTCTAATCTCCCCGTATTTCCAGAGTTGCGCATGGCACAGGTAATATTTTAAAGAATATCACCTTGGAGGTTCTTCCCTTCAACTTGCAGCCTAGTTCTTTAAATTGATTCTTAAGAAGCCTCCACCTTCCATGTATTCTGTCATTGGTTCCAACATGGACCAAGACGGCTGGGTCATGCTCAGCCCCTCCCAGTAATTTATCAAACTGGTCCACCACATGCCGAACCCTGCCACCAAGGAGACAGCAAACCATTTGGTTGAGGTGATCCTGGCGACAAATTATTTTATCAGTCCTTCTGATGATAGAATCCCTTACTACCACCAGCTATCTAGGCCCTCATGCACTACCCTCACCACCCCTCCCAGATGTTAGGGATAGCAGTGACATCCAGGATTGCCACCCCTGAGCTTTTTAATAATGGATGCAGTCATAATACCTGCAGGTACTGTAGAAAGCATAAAAAGAGAACCCAGGTTGTGTCTTTCACTATTGGTAAATATTTTCCAATTAAACAGTATATTAATTGCAATACCAAAACAGTGGTGTATGTTATTGAGAGCAATAGTTGCAGGATCCAGTATCTGGGTTGCACCACAATTTCCCCCCCCCCCCCATAGAATTAGAATTTCAGAGCACTACAATGACACTAATAACCAAAATGCCAAGAATATTGCCAATATCTCTAAAACATTTTAGGGATATTCAAGGTGGTAACCTTCACAGTTTCTTTTCTTGACACCGAACAGATTAAAAAAAAAAAAAAAAAAAAATTCCTCTGAGAGGTGGAGATCTACATCGCTTGCTGCTGCAGAGGAAAGTGTGGTAGATCCACATTCTCAATACAAGAGCACCACTGGGTTTAAATAGATGGGACTTAGAAATTTAAAGCTGCAACAACTGGGAAAACAATAGGATATATAGGATATATAGGCTCAATACAATACTTTTGTAGTCCCACCCACCTTTTGCTGTTTGTAGTCCCACCTCCATGACATATCTTGGGCTTAAAGAGTACATAAGCACTTTTTTAAATATAACATGCTGAGGAAGACAGTATAGCTGAAACTCGTATTCCTGTCATGTAGTCAATTAAGAGTAACCAGAAGAGAGGACCGGGTTGCCAGAGTCTTTTTTCTTTGGATTCATTATATGGGGAACGTCCCAGGGTGGGCACTGGTCTTCACCATGCATTATAACGTATAGTGGTTGAGCTTGGGTAATTGTTTTTATTTATTTTTATTTTTTTAAAATGTCTGTGTTTGTGGTTCCAGTAGGTGGGTGGAGACTATTATGTGACCGCCCTAAAAGAGGACTTGGAAATACACCTGTTGTCTGGAACTGCTCCTGAAAATAGCAGTGCACTTCCTTGTGTGATTGTGCCTACAGTCTCAGAGCTGTATATCTGCAGTGAAAGATCAAAAGTGATTTTAAGCAAGATCTGATGATGCCATTAGTGTGTTGCTTACTGTTCTCCCTGCTGAAGGCTTGAACATGAGGAGCAATACCATGGCTCTAGCCAAGATGGCTCTCTCCACATAGAGACAAGGCAGAACTAATGACTACTGTAGGCAGTACTGGGACTAGTCCTTTGTTTACTTTTAGGCAAAACTTCAGGAGCCCAATTCTCTCAAGCCAAAAAGGTATAAAATACCTGCTAAAATCTAAAATGTCATTGTAAATATGTTCATTCACAATATTTGTTGAATTGCATTTTATTATTAACGTGCTCTTCCATGTGGCAACAGCTTTATTCAGTGTAGTTTCCTATGTTGCTTTCTGCAGCACTGTTACACAGATCACCCACCAAGTTTTGCTAAAGGAGAATGCAAACACTTGCCCATTCATACATTTACAGTAACCTCATATACCTCTACCTGAAACATTAAACAGACAAACATTTATTAAAGTCCTTAAAAGAAACACAAAACAGGTTTAAAAAATCCCCTTATAGCTACAGTGCAATGCAATACTCTAAATTAAATATACCTTTAAAACAAAATACAAAAAAAGTGATCTTTGTACATTGCAGATACGTGGGAATTTTCCTGAGGGGGTGATCCATCCATATAGAAGAGTAGGAAAGAGGAGGAATTTCATGAGTCCTAGGTTTACCTCCAAAAGCAAGTGAAGCATCTTATGAGGCATATCCATGTGGCAATTGATTTTCAGTGTCTGGAAGTTCAAATTGAAGACTCAGAGTAAAACAAAAAGGCACTGGGAGCAGTAGGGAAACCTCTTCATCACACCATTTTTGGGTATCCCAGTCTCATCAGTGCATCAGGAGTTATCACATCTGGCAATCAAAGGCTCACAAATGATCAGAAAAGCTGCAGTACAGACTACATGATGCTAGATCATCAGTATTCCCTCATCATATGGAGAAAGAAAAGATAAGCCATCATGGCTGGTTCTAAGCATATGGTTAGAAATGTGATGGAGAAACCAGACTGGCTGATCTCTATATGAGATCAAAGTCATTCATAGAATTCTGGCAAGTTAAAATTAGGAGCGGTTGGCAGTTGGTCATGTCATTATATTAGCCTTATTAGTGCATTTTTATGCATGCCCATTTTTTTATTTTATGACACAAAAGGGGGAAAAAAACAGACGTCTGAATGAACAAAAGCAAACTTTCCCCTCAAAAAAGCCAAACAAACAAAAAAAACCTACACGATAGAACCAGCTCTGACAGCATACAATGATTAAATATATAAAAGATAATGAATTCACAGTTTCTGCAGCCAAACTCAGTGTATGCTATAAAACGGGTACAACTGTTACCCTCCACAGTATTTGGAAAACAAATCAAAGCACTGTTTTGTAGGAAAAGTACTGTCTGCAATACCAAGCTAAATTAACAGATGCGAGGATTTAGATGGTTCCTATGAAAAGTAAAACATTGCAAGAAGATCTACAGTAAGAATTCAAGCATAGAGAGGTATTCCCATATTCATTAGTCCATTTATCAATCTCTTTTCACCTGAAAGCAGCAATACTAAATACTCATCCTCAGTTTATCATCTGTGATCTGCTGTTTACATAAAGCTAAGCAGGGAGACAAGGCTTCATCATCCTAAAACCTGAGCCCAAGCCTCGCTCTGAGGTGAACGTGCAGCAGAGCAAGAGAATGTACACATCTTATAAAAAGGTATATTTAGTTTAAAGCCAGTAGTGCAACACAGACTCTGTGAGGCATTTACCCATGCAGGAAGCGGCCTGTCTACTGTGGAATGCTTTCAAATTGTCTATAATTAATTTCTAAGAAGAGGAGGGGAAAAAAAAATGTAGAAAAGTATTAAAAAAAAAATCAAAAAAACCTTTTAAGTCTGTTGGGGCCAGGGTGTTCGTAAAATATAAAGTAGTCAAGTTTCTGTTCCCTCCTGTCCCAAGTAACAAGGTGGGGGTAAAAGAGGGAGCTGAGATGCAACCCCCAACCATGGCTATAAAGGAGGAGGAAGGAACTTTGCTGAATTCAAGCAATAAGGGAGTGCAGTAACTGATGCATTTAATACAAATGAACATAAAGGGATGGTCCCTGGCAGTCCCTAAATCGAGCCTCAGACATGCCCCTTCTTTTAGGGTTCTCGGCTCTACGGGATCAGCATTATTGCACCTTGTCTCAGGAACCATTTGTGGGGCGGCCTTCCATTACAGCCGATGACATTCGTTTTTCCGGTGTTTGTTTTCCCTCGAGTTTAACACCAAGTAGAAACTACCTCCTTCCCCAATGCCCTGAAGTCACTGACACAGCGACACTGTAGATGCCATTCTCACAATTTCCTCCCCAAAGGATTATGGGATTTCACTTGTGGTGTCTCTGAGAGTGGTTCTTTCTTTTCCTTTTAAAGAAACAGCAGCACCTATTAAGAAAGGAGACAGTATCTGTCAGTGACTGAAATAGGTCTTAAATAAATACAGACAAAGATTTAATGTGCTACAGTTACTAATTTGGAGCAGCCTCCATCCACAACAATGAAGGTGGAAATATTATCCTTGCTCCCATGATGCAGACTGGTGGGACAAACTTTATTTGAACACTCTGCAATTAAGCTGTAACAACAGCACTGTCAAGCAGATCTGAAGTGTGTATATATTTTTTTTATTCTTAGCCTTGAAAATTCACTGAAAGACAAATTATTTTGAAGATTATATATTTCTCAAATGCAAAGCACACACCAAAAGAATACCCAGAAAAGTAGTCTACCTCCACCCTTGAAGGTTAAAAATAATATATAAAACTTTTCTTAAAATAAAAAATCCTAAATCCCAAAACACACCCCACTCGTATAAGCAAATATTCAATAAACAAATGTTCAATAAACAAATGTTCAATAAACAAATGTTCAATAAAGTCTCTTTTTTTCTTCTTTTCCACGAAAAAATTCTTTTTCTCAACACCCGTACATTCTGATGCCCATATACCTCAAAAAGAAAAAACTTTACATAGTGTCATACCTTTTTAATAATCAAAACACACGTGCCCTTAACAGTGCACCATGCATTACTTGTGAAACACTCCAAAAACAAAAAAAATATTAACTCTCTATGTGAATATCAGCATATATATATTATTATAGGTCTCTGTGTCACCACATCTATGACCAGTGAAACATATACATATCACATCCACTATGTGAATCTGTGACACTTATAGCACTGCAACTTAGTGACACAGCACTAAATATATATGTGATCAAACACACATCCCCAACCAAAACCGTGATCTCCAACTCCTTGTGTAAGATGGATAATTACCTTATATAACCAAAAACAGGGCTTGATATAAATCTCCTTAGCTGTAGGAATCCATCCAATATTAGATCCAATAAAGTGTTTTATCTTCCATTCTCCATCTGTCCAAATATAAATTTCATATTTCCATATACACTTCCCTCAATAGAAATAGGATTAATATAATTTTCCTTCTCCAATAATGGAAAGGAAAATTCCTGCCATTCGTTTGTTAACAGCTCTGCCGGGATGAATAAAGAGTCAAAGAAGGGCTGAAATACTGTCTGCAGGCTCAGGTACTTGGTCATATGATGTCTGCTAAAGGGAAGGATCGCAGTTTAGATCCTCAGTTTTCTCCAACAGAGGCTGTGATCATGTACTCAGGCCTTCTCACACGTGGTCAGTACTGAAAGGAACCTGGAGCAGAATTTTCACCTTCTGTTAATCCTTTGCATCAACATTTTAGAAGTCCGTGTCGAAAGTATGATGAGATTGCCAAGTGACAAGAGCAACTCAGTGAAGTCCTATAATAATATATATATGCTGATATTCACATAGAGAGTTAATATTTTTTTTTTTTTTTTGTTTTGGAGTGTTTCACAAGTAATGCATAGTGCACTGTTAAGGGCACGTGTGTTTTGATTATTAAAAAGGTATGACACTATGTAAAGTTTTTTCTTTTTGAGGTATATGGGCATAAGAATGTACGGGTGTTGAGAAAAAGAATTTTTTCGTGGAAAAGAAGAAAAAAAGAGACTTTATTGAACATTTGTTTATTGAATATTTGCTTATACGAGTGGGGTGTGTTTTGGGATTTAGGATTTTTTATTTTAAGAAAAGTTTTATATATTATTTTGAAGATTAGCACAATTTTTAAATGTCAAGCTGTTTCAAATAGTGGTAGGCTAGGAGGTTCAGTTGTAGGGAGATTCCCACAAATCAGCAGCATAAGGAGTCAGTTTCTGTCTAAATAAAAAAAAAACAACTAATCCTCTGCATAGCTAAAATACCTACAATGCTATTTTACAAAAGAATCAAGCAGGTATTTAATAGAGACATTATAAACAGAAACCACTTTTCTGCCATTGTGTGTGTTTATAGGACAACCTGACTATATCACAAGACAACACAAGTAGGAACCAAATGAATCATGAAGGTTAGGGACACTGGAAAAAATGAGGAGGGGCAAGAAAAAGACCAGCATGTTGCATGCAGACAGTACATGGACAGAAGGTGGAAAAGAGTGAACAACAAATTAGCCAGACATAGTGGGATTTTGGTGAAAGCATATGACCCCAGGAGTTATGTGGTCTTCAACCAATGCTGACATAAAATTAAAACCTAGTCTACCTTAGATAAACAACCGAGACTAGTCTACTCTGAATGTCATTTACATACTGGGCTTTTCCTCGCACATAAAAGGTTCAATTTAGACTTGTAGAGCAATGACTTGAGTTGAAGGGCATCATTTATTCCATGTACAATGGATTAAGAACTGCCTGACACTTTATTGACTGTAAAGCCGTATGGTGGCAGCCTAAAAAGAACAATGCAAGCAAAAAATGTATACACAATCCTCTAAAATTATTCTCCTGAAAGCTACAGAAGTGCTTAAATATGAACTTCAGATACAAAGAGGAGTGCATTTTAGCACCCAAATCTTGGTGTTGCAAGTTCAGTGTGGAACTGGTAGCTTTTGCAAAGTATTCTTCAGGTGCCTAATGAAGTAAATATAGTCTTTATTAGGTTAGGGTTTACAGAGTATTCTAATGTTAAGTGACAAGGTAACATTTAATAATAGAATACTCCCATGGGTTAATTGCAAATGATCATTTAAGGTTTAAGTTAAGAGTTCACTTTATGGATTTGGTTAAGATTAAGCTGGACTTAAGCCCCATTCACTTCTGCACGATTCAGGCCCCTTTTACACAGGATATCTGATCAGGTTCACCAGTCACTTTCAGGCGGACTGGATCAGAAGGTCCATACATTCATATGTACCAGAGGGTGTAAATGGACTTTTGTCTGTTTAGACCCTCCTACTTACAGGCCCATTAAAAAAACAAAAAACAGTTGATATGTCCTCTACCATTTAGGCGGGTCAGATCAGAGGGTAGTCAGGTGTAAACTGACAGCAGGGTCTGTTTACTCCCGGCTGTCAAAGCAGAGGATAAATCATCTACCCACTCTGCTCCAATAAACAGATTTCTGAGTGCATCCCCTGCTGAACGGAACAAAATCTGGTCTATGTGAAGGAGGCCTAAACCACTAAATCGTGCTATCAGCCCTATTTTTGTGTTCTATCCTGCTTGATTACAGAATGTCCCTGATCCATATCCCTTTTCTTTGGGTGCAAAACAGTGCAGCTTCCATAAGTCTGAAGAGCCTGCACACACACTATGTGCAGGGAAAGGGGGATTGATATATGTAGTCCTGGGACATGTGCCTGACAATAATAGGAACAAATCAAGGACACCCTGCTGGTCCCTTCTTCCCAGCACCTGCTTTTACAAGTCTGATTATTCAGAAAAGTAAGAGAAAATTTAATGTAATAAACGTCCACTTTAATAATTTCTTGCTACAGGAATAAAGTTCTGCTGTATCACTTCCACTTCAGGCTTGCCCTTTTTGCAGTTGTAGCTGTGTAAAACATTACAAATTAGTGTCTATATGGTTTAAATCTAGTAATGCACTGGATCATCCTGCTCTGCACAAGCTCAGTTGCTCTATTTTTTGGCACTGCTGAAAATGCAGAGGCCGATCTGCTGACAGACTAAAGATTTACTGCTGCTCAAGAGCTCTAGGCTTCAGCAAGAAGAAACAGGAGCAATGCTGAAGGCAAATTTGGTAGCATAATTATTAATGTGGAATGTATGTCCTTGCTAAAGAACAATATTCTTTTTTTATCAAGGTGTTATAGGTGAAGTTCTGCTTTATTGTTGGGATATGGAGGAGGGAAAGGGAGGATTGCAGATAAGTCTAGGTCTTACCTATACAAATCCTTTAGGTATCAGGGTTTGGGGAAGAGCACGGTCAAATGTTTGGGTCACATTAAGGATAAAACACGAAAAACCCAATGTAATGCTACACCAAGCTGGACAGGTTTCTGTCCCTTAGTTCAATAAATGTTTAATACAAGGCTATAGAGTGCAAGGGCTTTGAACCAGAATAAATCTGTACACCAAGCCCCCCCCCCCTAGTTTGAGGGCCAACCTGTACACTAAATTCTGCAGTATACAGATGTTAGCAAGAGGACGGCTCATACAATATTTCAGTTCAGCCAGTTTATGCTTTGATAAGATACATTAGGTCCTGGGAAATGCATTACAGAATAGGCCAGTGCATGAGGAGGAGACGATCTAAACAAAAAAAAAAGGAATGGTCTTACCTGTAAAATCTTTTTCTTGGAATATATTACAGGTCACACATGAAGTGTTCTGGAACCATGGATTATGCAGCTGCCTTCAGAATACTGGCACATAAAGCTGTAAGGGCAGCCTTGTATAACCCTCCACCCCCCTTAAGCAAGCCTAAAGTGATAGTAGACAGGCACAGCTCTGCATTGCGAGAGGACTCAAATATTTGGGGTGGGGGGGGAGGAGCAGCAGAGTAGAATTTTTTTTACTTAAATGCTTGTAATGCACTAAAGTGGAACTTTGTTCAGATAATTAAAGCGGCTGTAACTGTTCAAGGTTTGTACCTTCATGGATTCTATGCATGAAGGTTAAAAAAAAACAAACAAAAAAAACCTGTGTGCAGCCCCCCACCCCCAGCAACCCTCACAATACTTACATTAGCCCCATTGCAATCCAGCAATATGCACGAGATCCTCTGCTCTCTGGGGACTCTCCCTCCCCATTGGCTGAGATAGTAGCGGCAACCATTGGTTCCCACTGCTGTCAATCACAGGCATTAAGCCAATAAGGAGAGAGGGGGTGAGGACGAGCAGCAGCTGTGTGTGTGAATGGACATGCAGAGCAGCGGCTCAGGAGGGGGCCTGCTTGGGTGCCCCCATAGTAACCTGCTTGCTGAGGGGGCACTTGGCAGGAGGAAGGAGCCAGAAGCACCAGCAGAGGTGCAGAGGCTGCTCTGTGTGAAACCACTTCTTAGAGCAGGTAAATGACATATTTTTTTTTAAATAACAAGCTAGCCTTTAATATCACTAGATCCTGAGAGATCAGTTCAGGCTGGCCCCTTTTGCAGGTATAATTATGTAAAACATTAAAAAAAAGTCCAGTAACGTACTGTCTTGCCCTGCTCTGCACATGCTCAGTTGCACTCTAGTCTTGGCACAGTTCCCACAGTCAAAGCCACTAAAGGCCAGTCAGCTAACAGCCTGAAGATTTACTGTTACTAAAGAGGGAAGAAAGCAACAGGAATGACGTAGACTGTGCTGAGGGAACACAGATTAGGGAGGGAGAAAAAAAAAAGCGGGAGCAGTGACAAGACAAACTCTGCTTCCAGGGTTTGGCCCCCACAGGTTGTTGATCTCAACATCAAGTTTGCCTGTGATTACATGACAAGACAGAAGGCTGTGAGACAGCCTACATCCACAGAAGATCTGTGGTTAGTTCTCCAGGATGTTTGGAACAACCTACCTGCAGAGTTCCTTCAAAAACAGTTTGCAACTGTACCTAGAAAAATTGATTCTGTTTTGAAGACAAAGGGTGTTTCTCACCAAATATTGATTCGATTTGGATTTCTCTTCTGCTCATTTACTTTCTATTTTGTTAATTGATAAAAATAAACTAGGAACATTTCTACTTCTGAAAGCATTCTTAATTTACAGCATTTTTCACATCTGCTTAAAGGTTTGCACAGTACTGTATGTTCTTTTGTTAAACATTAATTGTTATCAAACTGTTATGGGTAAAGTTCCGCTTTAAGGTGAAAAACTTTTGACTTTAGAACCATTAATATTTTAGCAATCGATAATTGCAGTGAATTATAAGAAACAGAAGGGAGGGATTGGTGTCCTGTGATGCACTCCAAGAAAAATATTTTATTATATAAATTATCTTGGAACCAGGAAAAAAGAAAAACATCAGTCCAACTGAGAAAAAACATAAGTAACAGATATGGCCTTACAGCTTACAAGGCTGCAAGAACCATATGACCGAAGCCAGAATTTACTCAGGATTTAACGTCCACTGGGTAAAATGTAACAAACATATGAACCAAAGCTCAAGCGGCAGCTTTTCAAATCTGAGAAACCGAAATCAGATACTGAAGGGCCCAGGAAACACTAACAGATCTAATAAGTGTGCCTTGACCAGAACTTTGGCCTTGAGGTCACAAGCTTGAATGGATGGGTGGTCAAATCCACCTAGCAATAGTGGAATGTAAAAGGTGGCTGACCCCGTTAGGGGCCTTAGGAATTACAAATAGTGAGTAGGACTAATGAAAAAAAATAGCGTGTACCACATCTAAACAATAGAGGAAATTATCCTTGTGATGTTAAGAGCAGGATATAGAGATGGCAAGACAATGTCTTGGTTAAGGTAGAAACCACCTTGGGAAGGAAAGAGGCCATAGGCCTCTAGACAACCCAAATTCATGCATAGGATTAAAAAAGGTTTTTTGGTTTTTTTTTTTAAAGAGGTCAAGCCTGTCAACTCAAACTTTCCATACAGAAGCGATGCTGAAGAGAATGGCAGTCTTGCGATAAACAGTAGATCAAGGAATATGCCTAACAGATTCTAAGGATGGTCTCTGAAGGATCGACCGGACTAGGTTGAGAACTCACAGAGCTGCAGGGGAACGTACAGGAGGCACAAGGTGAGCAATAAGCTGTATAAAGGCCTTCACTTAGAAATTAGCCTTGGTGGTTCTCTTTTTTTAAGAGACCACTTTCCTCTGAGATTTGACCCTTGATGATAATCACAATATACCTTCTGGAATTTAATTCTCTTGTACACCTTCCAAGTGCAGGATAGACCTCGTAAGAAGTTGCCTTTGTAGCTTTCAAGAGAGTGTAGCGAAGATTGAATATGATAGATAGACCTCTTTTAGCATCTGGGCTTTGACAGCAAACCCATTAAATCCAGGGGCAAAGAAGCAGTATTGTAGACAGGTCTTTGGGACACAAGATCTGGATGATCCAGGAGCATTATACAGTACTATGTCTGAGTACCATGTACTCCTAGGCAAGTTTCTGCCTTCGTTTTCTGGGACAATAAGGTACTCTTTGCCCTGTAACTTCCTTGATTTAGATGTCCAAGGAAAATGAATCCCAAACACAACACATCTAGGCTCCCAAAGAGGAATAAAGCTCTGACTTCCTCCAGCTTTGGAATCTGCCCTATGATTTTCCAGCAGGTAGGTAAGGTAGTAGGTAAAAAAAACCCAGCCAGTGGTCTTCACCTTCATGGTGACCATACTCCCAAACGAGACTTCAGGGAGAGGGTTACACCACGGGTAGTATCTCAGTCCTTTGCACGGATATCCATTTTTATCCATGTACACAGCTTTGGTATGAACCAAAATACACCTGCTACAGAAGCAAAATTGCAAACAGATTTGTGTTAGGGAAGATGAAGATTGCAAAGCCAACAGTCAACAAAAACACTAGACGATTGGTTAAGCACCTCAGCACATTGACCAGTTGGGGTCCTGGGGGTATTAACTGTACACACCTGTTCAGTATTGGTGTATTCTTCCTGAGGGAAGGATTCTGTGGTGATCATGTGTAATGCTCTGCTCAAATACTCAACTCTAAGCCTGGGACATGAATGAACATTTGTGATCTTTGGTGCAAGATTTTGTCAATGATGAATCAAGGATGCAAGTTGCTGGGACCCAACTTAACTGGATATATCATAACTGGATATGAAGCTTTGGTGTGTAAGATCCAGTCATAATGGTTGTTTGTTAGCCTAGACAGGACCCCCTTTTTCCCCCTCTCCATCTCACTCCTTCCTATTACCTTATCCCCTTTCCCATTTCTCTCTTTATAAATATATGTTTATCTAGAGTGCCTTGAAAAAGTATTGATACCTCTTGAAATTGTCCACATTTTGTCATGTTACTGCCAAAAACGTAAATTCAATTGAGAAACTATTTATCATTTTCTTTTCACTTCACAATTATATGTCACTTTGTGTTGGTCTATCACATAAAATCCCAATAAAATACATTTACGTTTTTGGTTGTAACATGACAAAAAATGGAAAATTTCAAAGAGTATGAATACTTTCAAAGCACTGTATTTGTAAATAAACCCAACCCTTGTTTTAAGAGCTAGCCGTCCGTCATTAGAATCAAAGAACCTCAAAAAGAGCACAGTTACCTTTGACCCATTCAGCACCCTGTGACTACTTAACAAGTCGCTCTATGTGCTTAGGCGAGTGCCTAGCTGCACAGAGGGCAGCATTACAGGCTGGCAATGCATGTTCTTCCTGGAGGGGTCTAGGTATGGTCCCCAAGACAAAGCTGAGTAACCAATTTGGAAGCTGCAGAAGTGAGCTGCAGTAGCTGAAGAAACGCTCTGGTAGAATCATTGAGAAAGTGATGCAAAAAGAAAAAGGGAAAATGGTTTGCTCTCACAAGGTAGAGAGAAGACATTAGTTCTCCTAAGAACACTAGCAAAAACTGGGAGTGGGGGTGCAGGATTACATAAAGGCTGTCCTTACAGCACAGTTTGCCAGTGCCTACTCTCCTGAAAGCAGCTGCATAACCTACTGTTACAGAATACTTCTTCTTGGACCTGTAAAATACAATTAAAGTGGTATTAAACCCAAAACTAAAAATGTAATATATTGCAGCTTACCAATCCTTAGATGTGGTGGCTGCGTTTTCTTTTTTTTGCTGTTTTGTTTTTTTTTCTGTTTTGACCTGGTGATCTGGCCAGTAACACACCTCTTGTATTAGTGTGCCCCCCACTCTGGATGAAGGGGCACAGCATGAAAGCAGCATTGTCAGTCTGAAGGGGAAGGGAGTGTTAGATGTACTAGCAGATTTAGATACAATAAGAAATTGAAGCCAAACCCCAGCTCACAATGTAGTTACAACAGATTTTTTCTTTTGGGATGAAGATTTTAGATTAATAAATAAAAGCGGATGAAGATTTTAGATTAATAAATAAAAGCGGATCATAGCAAGCACTGTTGTCAGTGGTTTGTCTCAACACACTTAACTGATACATTTGCAGGAGCGCTTGTTCTGTTGAATAACAGACTTACTGGCTTGATTGCCAAATGAAAATAAAGGAAAAAAAAACCTAAAAAAAAAAAGAACACTAAAGCAGCCATCCCATTTAAGAATTGGTAAGCTGTAATTAAATAAAATGTTTGCTTTCGGGTTTAATATCACTTTAAGTAAAATAAAAATATGACACCTTCCTCTATCAGCAATAAGCTACAGCTTTTATTTTACAGGTTCTGACCTTCCCACGGGTTTGCTGACAGGCTTAGAATCCTTGCTAATTTATCTAGGTTAAACCCTCATGTCTTTGAAACGAAGGCAAAATTGTTGATTTTATAAGTCGGAACATCTGCTGACTATTAAATTACTAGTGCTAAAATGGGGGGGGGGGGGGGGGGGGGGGGAATGCGCACTGAAAAATTAAAAAAAACAGCCTAAGGTGCAGAACTGTTGCATGTGAGAATTCAAACACCACTGGATTTCAGTTGCATTAACTAGTGGGTGCAGGGCTGTAAACTTAATCATGTATTACACACGCTATGTCAGAAGGTCTTATTTCTTATTCCTACAACATCACGGAATATATTTGGAACCAATACAACAGTGTAAGAGTAGTATCCCTAGGCCCAAATTAGGCCTCATGCACACAAAACATATCTGTCCAGTTGTGTTTGAAGTGGATTTCTAAATGCATCTGGAAACTTGGAATACTTTTCTATTCAGCTTTTCTAGACATTCAGCAGTAACAATCCAGCAGTGCTTACATATTTCAAGATATATGTATGTCCTGGGGCCATTTAGTCTGGTTTTATGCAATTAAATATGTAAAAGCAGCTAAATGCATGCAAACGCATTTTGAGTTAATTTCTATATGCATCTGGAATGTTTCTTTATGGCATAAAGCATACCTAGACATTCAGCTGCATCTGTGGGCATTCAGTCCAGCAATTGGTTTTCATATAGGTGCGTCCCAGGAAGATTGGGCCTTGTTTCATGCAGATAAACGCGCGTAAACAAATGTCCATTTAAAATGCAGGAGAAATTGATCTGAGAAGTAAAAAGTTTGTTTATACTCTCTAAATCGATTTCTCCTGCATTTTAAATTCTCAAAGGTGGACCACTTAATGAGAAGTCATAGAATTAACTTTGGAACATATAAAATGCACTGCAATAAGGCAGTGTTTACATTAAAAAAAAAAAAGGTGTGGAAAAAGCTATTGTCAGACACCACTTACATTATTAAAATATTGGGCTAATAAGTTATTGCAGGGCCACCAGAATCAGGCCCTGTAGAAATTACTTTACCTGAAAGCCACCAAACCATAAACAATGGGGTCTCCAATTCTAAGCAAAGGGCCAGTTTACGGTCCTTCAGACTTTATGGGGGCCAGACTGTAGCCAGTGGGGGTAGAAAAAATCCCCTGGAATCAGTGCCCCATCTTTGGTTTTAATAGGAGGAATAGTGCCCTATTGTTGATATCAGTGAAAGGAATAGTTCCCCGCTGATGGTGTCAGTAGGGGGAATGGTGCTCCATCATTGTTGACAGTTATCGGTATAGTGCCCCAAGGGCCTGATGAAAGCAAACAGAGGGCCACATCCAGCCTCCAGGCCGCAGTTTGGAGACCACTGTATTAAAGGATAAGGGGGGTAAAGTGGGGTGCTGCATTAGTAACATGCTACACCAAAATACAGGTGTAACATGTTACTAAAGGTAAACTTCGCCTTTAATAAGAATATCAATATTGAATGGCAACTTAATTGTAATAGGAACATCACCAGCCTACTACTCTGAAAAAATGTCACAACTTTGATTTTTTTTTAGCACCAAAGCAAAGAAAGACTCAAGCAGAAAGAGTAATCCTTCACTTCAAAGCAAAACAGTCTTCAGACAAGTATCTATTGTTACTGCAAAACAAACCAAATCAGAGAGAACCATTGAGGTTGAACCTCTTATTATACAGAAGTCCGTGAACTCCCACCATCTGGCTAAACAGTGGAGCTTTGACTGTTCAAGGTCTGAAGCTTCTGAGAGTGCTCTGAACAAATCAAGTAGGGATTAAGTAGCTTACCAGTGTGGTCACAATGCGGAAACCACAGTGCTGAATAAGATGAGCGGCAGAAGTACTGTGTGCTGAAGGCAGTTTATTACTCCAAAAAAGGATTAAAGCTGCCCATCTACTGCATTATTCTCAGCGGGTGAGCCAACAATTCTTAAGAGTAGATGAGGTCTGCTGGAAATTTTTCAAACAGTGATTGCATCCAATCAGAGTGGCTGCTTGGGGCCAGCTGTCAAAATAAATATATCAGCAGTGGGAGACTCATTCACCCACACTGTACAGGGTGGACGGAAGAATCTGTCCAGCTCAGAGGCTGATCGAAAAACAAAACTATCAGTGTATGCCCAGCTTAAGGCTCCATGCACACTAGCGCTTTTCTAAGCTCCTAGAAGCTATTAACAGCATATTTTGTTTCTGCTCCTAGAAGCTAAATGTTATCCTTTGTGTCCATGAGCACTACTTTAGGCCATTAGCATTTTTGAAGCTTCAGCGTCTAGGAGCAGAAAAAAATTGTTTTTGTAGAGTTATTTGGAGTGTTTTTCCAGCAGGAAAAAAAAGCTCTCTTTTTCCGCTCTATAAGTACTGTAAAAACGCTAATAAAATGCTAAAAAAAAAAAAACGATATTATTTGTTACTTTTTGCTATTAAACATGGCCAGTGAAAAGAAAAAAAAAAATCAAATTTCGTCATGTATTCTGCTACGTCTTTGCTAAAAAAAAAAAAAAAAAAAAAAATCCCAATACGTGTAAATTAATTGGTTTACATGAATGTTATAGCATTTACAATGGGCGGTATATATACTGGAATGTTTTGTTTTTTACTAGTAATGGCACCGATCAGTGACTTATAGCGGGACTGCGGTGGGCATTCTAACATTGGGGGGAAATGACTTGGTGTCACGGACATCCCCAGTGATCAGTGCTAATAAAAAAGCACTGACACTGTACGAATGACACTAGGCAGGAATGGGTTAACATGTGGGGCGATCAAAGGGTTAACTGTGTTAACTGTTTTACTGTGTGCTTATATTATGCAGAGCCATACAGTGTGCAGGATCTGACAGGGGAGAAATACGTATTGTTTACATACAGAGATCTCTCCCCTGTCAGTAATACTCGGGAGATCGCTGGGTGCCGGCAGGTAATCACCAGTCGGGACACAGCGATTGACAGCCGAGGCCAGCGAATGGTGCGTGCCCCCTAACCGGAACTGCAAAATCACGTATATATACACACACGCGTGATTTTGTGCACTTGTGCCGCCTTGTAGCAGCATTTCTGCTATAGGGCGGCGCAGAAGCGGTTAAGGACTTAAATTCTACTTTGCCATTAGATAATAGTATGCTGATTTCAACAACACTATTCATTAAAGCTAAAACATATTG
Organism: Staurois parvus; assembly: GCF_062004578.1. Taxonomy (NCBI): domain Eukaryota; kingdom Metazoa; phylum Chordata; class Amphibia; order Anura; family Ranidae; genus Staurois; species Staurois parvus. The sequence goes on along the minus strand of NW_028319601.1, from coordinate 2,827,973 downwards.
AAACCTGGCATGTTAAATCCTTAAGACTTGCAAATGCCTTACATGCCAATGTAAGTATATTTGGTTGGGAATTTTATTATGTACCAAACATGCACATATCCTAAAACCTGCTCTTGTATTACCATCATAAATTACTAGAACACAGAGCAAGTTTTTTTTGGTAACACTAATTGTTTCTTAGCCAACTTGGTTAGACACTGAACAATTACATAAAATAGTAAAGGGTATTTTCCTAATTAGAAGGGGGACCTCTCCCTGGTATGCATTCCGCAGAGAGAGACTCACCACAAGTTGAGCATTTTCACGCAGCTACAGAATGTTAAAAGACAGAGAGAGAGAGAAAGAGAGAAGAATTAATACACCCAAGAGACACTAGGGAGAGGATGAGGGTGCAGCCATGCAGACAACATGCCTTGCAGGTCACAGGAAAGGAGAGGACATTAAGGTCAGGAGAGGTTGCGACTGTCCAGACACTTAGAAAAAAAATCAACTCATTTCACACAATCTTCAATTTTTGTCATAAAAAAGGGGATTTCTATATAAACCTAAAATCTGTTCAAACATCCTCAAGTCTAATTATGGCAGATTGTTGGGAATGCTTTCCTGGGACCTGAATCATTGTATATTATGTGGTATTTCAAGGCCTTTTACATCGTGGGCTCACATCAGTGTAACATTAACAGGAAACAGAGCATCCATAAGTGAGGCCAGGCAAATGAAACAAGGTCCCCAATGTTTCCCTCCACTACGGCCAACTACTGCGAGACTTCTGCAATATCATACTGGTAAGCACACTGCAGGGCTCTCTAAGTAGAAACAAGCAATGAAAGTAGACCTGATTGGCTGATCTAAGGCTTATTGAGCTCTGTTCTTGTTTTACCTCTTAAATATTAAGTTCACAGGGCTTGTAAGAGCTAGCTAGAACTAAAAACTCGCTATTATTCTTGCTTTTTTCCTGTGAAGAAGAGGCACGTAGCAAAAAAGTGTCAAATTAGAATATTGGCTATATCCTAAAATTTACATCTTATGTTTCGCTGGCCCTGATGTCTCTCAACACCTTAAATATAGACTTAAAAGTGGTTGTAAAGCCTTACACATACCCAATGAAGTGACTAGCTTCAGGTGATACATAGATGAGCTCTCTCTTCTCTATAGCTCTTCAAAGTCCAGAATATATAAAGCTTGTCTAGCCTTTCAGAAAGCAGGGGGTGGGGAGCTTACGTTGCACTCTGCAGAGCTCAGTAACAGCGGATTGGAAGGAAGGAATACACCCCCTTAACACAGCACACAGGAACAGCGCTGATGCTGTCAATCACAGCCTATGTGCTGGAGCTCCCTCCCCCTTTTTTTTTTACCATCAGGAAAACTTGTCAAAAGTAGTGACACATGCTTATACCAGAGGAATCGGGCAACAGAGAGAATCACACTTAGTGCTCTGGATTGAGCCAAGTACACACTATAGAGGGATATGCTTTGCTCATATTTCATAACTGAGGTTTACAACCACTTTAATTCTACTAATATAAGGCACATGCTAAATTTCCTGTAGGTAGAAGACTTTGATATCATAATGATCAATGGCAACAGAATTTAAAAAAAAGATTTTCCACAAAATTGCCAACATGCCAAGATTTCAGCCTTCTAACTCTGAAGCCAATAGCAGATACAACCTAGAATAGTAATTACAAAAATTCTCAGCAGAACTTTGACTCTGTGATAACACAGAAGCACCCCAACCATAGTAATTTACTTGAAAGAAGCAGAACATTAATTGCATTGCTTCGTTCACCTATGAAGACCAGTGACCTATAGATTTCCCATTACTAATAAAAGCACCACTATATTGATATAATAAACTAGAATCTACAGTACTAGCTACAGCCTTGGAGAGCCATGCCAAGTTCTGACATTAGGTAGGATGTATCCTGAGCCCAATCATAGGGAAAAAAAAAATTTCAGTGCTAAGAGTGAACTTTTCTTTAACTGCGTTTTTTCCAAATGACACAAAATAAATACAGCCAAACGTAGCACATCAATTTAAAGGTTTTGAAGTTAAAACAGATTAGATATACTGGAAATAGTTATATCTCTTCCATCTTCGACACACACCAGGGACTGATAGTGTAGGCATTATATTACAACCTGGTATGCATGAAGTATACAATGTAATCTGTACAGGCCTGAAAATACCACCCACCTATAAAGATGGCAAGCTTTGTTTTACAAGGGATGATATGATTCAGTGTGGTGACTTTCTGAAAAGGACAGCTGTGTAGTCTGCATCCTCTAGAAAATTGAGCGACCGCATGCAAAAGCGGCTGCAATTAAGGATGTGGCTGTATACATTAGGAGTGTTTATTAAAAAAAATAATAAGGGCAGATGGTGGCAAACAGAAAGGAAGATGAGGCACATGGTAAAGGTACCAATGGAGACACGTGCAAGCGTAGCAGACTATGTTGTAATGTAGATGGCACATACTTAGCTTCCTCCACAACCTCCACCTCGGCCTGCGCTGTGATCGGTGCGTTGGAGTGACCTCCTGTTTGGTCATCAGCATTCAGCTGCCCGTTTGTTGAACTCATAACCTGTTCCACAAATTAATAGAACAAAAATACAGGTGACTCAGATACATAAGGCAAGTGGCCAAACGCATAATTTTGCATCTTGAAACATGTTGCTAGCAGTTTATGAACCAATACCCTTTTACAGTTAGATTTACAATATTACAGATTTTTATCACCTTATAATGTAATAGGTTTCCCCCAGGATGCTACTAGTAAATGCAATAAGATACAAGACTATTTCCTGAACCTGGCGGTTTGCTGATGCAGACCAAACCCAGTTTTGCATTAAAAGTGGCCCTGCAAGCAGCACATACCTCTTTTTGTTCCCCCATACATTTTCTGGTTGTTTGCTGGAAGCATTGCTTGATGCTTCAGGGTGTTAGAAATCAAATGAATCATATCCCACACGAAAGCACTTGAACTTGTCGACTGGCCACTCAGGAAGCCAGCGCTATCACATGGAAGCATGGATGGAGTACTCAGTTCTGCCTGAGCTGCAAGTTATAACATGGAGCTCACAGAGGGCTTCAGCTATTTGCCTCCAGTGATTAGAAGGGGGTAGGTAGTGAAGGTTTGTATGTGCAGTGGGTGCTGTCGACACTAAATTGAACCTGTTGATCTGCCTGGCATGGGTCCACTTTAAGATCAGACTGGCACATTATGTTCCATGGACTGTTTAAGGTACATATTTGCCAAATATTACACTAGCACACTTACATGGTGGTGTACTATTTTTCTATAAGAAGCTGCAAGCTTCCACACCTATTACACTACATATGGACTGTGTAATATTGACCAATGAAATTTTATTAAACTGTAAAATCACAATTTGTAGCCAATGTATCACAGTCAATGATGTCAGAAAAGTACAATTTAAACAAATATCTGCCCGAGTGAAATTCAAAGCATGCATTTCATATGCAAAGCTGCAAAATCCATGTCACCATGGTATGTAATGGTAACTGCTCAACTCCTTCAGACAGCATTTAGCTCTTTGAGAACTGCCATCTACAATACTTGTGTGACTGGAGTGAAATACAATTGCTGATGCCAGTCAGTTCAGCATAGAGTAAGAACAGTGATTTTTCATTAACAAAACAGCAAGGGACAACCTGTCAGTGTCCTTTAAGAGGGCACAAACACAAAGACTCATGGTCAAAGTATTAACCGGTTCCCCGCTGCCCTATAGCAGAACTACTGCTACAGGGCAGCAGGGCTGTGCAAAATCACGCATGTATACGTGATTTTGCATTTCTGGGTAGGGGACACGTGTGTGCCTCCCTTGGTGGCTACAGCTGTCAATCACCGTGTTCCGGCCGGAGATTCCCCGCCGACACCCAGCGATCGCCGAGGAACAGTGACGGGGAGAGGTCTGTGTGCAAAACACAGATCTCTCCCCTGTCAGCACAGACATGCTGCTTTGTATTACTCTGCATAGCAGAGCAATACAAAGCAGTATGTTTCCCTAAGAAAACACACACAGCACACATAGTAAAACAGCACACAGTTAACCCTTTCATCGCCCCAGATGATAACTCCTTCCTGCCCAGTGCCATTAGTACAGTGTCAGTGCTTTTATTAGCACTGATCACTGTATTAGTGTCACTGGGGATGTCAATAGCAGTTAGTCCGTTCCCCCCCAGTGTCAGAATACCCGTCGCAGTCCTGCTATAAGTCGTTGATCGCTGCCATTACTAGTATATAAAAATAAATAAAATTCCAGTATATATACCACCTTTTGTAGACGCTATAACTTTCACGTAAACCAATTAATTTGCATGTATTGGGATTTTTTTTTTTTTTTTTAGCAAAGACGTCGCAGAATACATTTTGGCCTAAATTTACGACTAAATTTGATTTTTAAAATTTTTTTGCTGGATATATTTTCTAGCAAAACGTAAAAAATATAGGTTTTTTTCCCCCAAAATTGTTTTTCATTTTTTGCGCTATAAACAAAAAAAGACTAACGCAGAGGCAATCAAATACCACCGAAAGAAAGCTCTAATTGTGGGGGAAAAAGGACAAATTTAATTTGGGTGCAACATTGCATGACCGCACAATTGTCAGTTAAATTAACAGCGCCGTATCACGAAAAAAAAAAAGGACATTGACAGGAAGGGGGGGTAAATCCTCTGGACGGCAAGTGGTTAATGTGTATCTAAACCCAAAATACAAATAAAAAAGTTATGTTGCAGATCACCAGCCCTTTAATGTAGTGGCTGCATTACTTTTTTCCAGCTGCAAAATTACACACTTCTTGTTCCTGGTTGGCTATGTTGACTCCTCCACTGTATCTATGGATGTAGCCAAGGTTGGCACCCAGGCTAAACTTCTAAAATGTGTGCACTTGTTAAATTACATGGGAGAAGGCGTATTGAAATTACTATTTAATCATTTTGGTTTTGGCTCCAGTTCACCTCCCATCACAAGGACACCCCCATTTGTGGCAAAATCAACAGGTATTTTCAGCAGTCGCTAAAAATGTTCTAAGTCTGAAAAAAGGAAAAACAAATGCAGCCACCATATCTAATGACTGTTAAACTGCAACAGATTACATTTTTGTTCTTGCATTTAGTTATCCTTTAACCAATAGGTAATTTGAGAATCTTGAAAACTATTTTACTGAATAAATCAGCTTCACCACACCAAGCAAACTTAGTATATGATAGAAGAGCTTCAACAGATACTTAGTATAAGCTGGATGCAGCTCTTGAAGCTGTTCTATCATATACTATGTAAATGAACTACCCTGAAAACTGTACACAGTATTCAGCAAGACAGTCCTTCCTATTATTACCCAAAATCCATTAACTTACATATGCTCTCCAGCAACAGGTATTAAAATGTATTCTCTGGCATATATTTTTTCCCTTCATATCGAGTTGTTTCTGTTGCCCTATCTTTGAGCAACAGAACAGCTCACCTGATCTCTAAACTGTGATCAAAGCTATTGATCTCAGGGCAAGAAAAATATTAAAGTGGAATGCCTGCTTAACCCCAACTACTCCTAAAATTGTCACCACTGCCCTCCTAACACCTATGCTTACTAACCTGTGTAGGAAAGATGTACATACTTACCTATTTTCAGCTATCTCCGGTCCAGTAACGTACTCTCTTCTGTGTCAGCTAGTGGCAGCTGCAGGGGAGAGGACAGAGTGCTCCAACCATGACTAGTAAAGGCTGGAGCAGTGATGTCAGACTTGCATGGCCCATCTGTTGCTTGTGTTCCCTCCTCGCTCCTGAAGCTGTGCTGGCTGACACAGGGGAGTTGAGTCATGTGACCTGACCAGAGCAGCTTGAAAATAGTTGTGCTCGTATATATCATTCTTACACAGGTTAGTGAACATGGGTGTTAGGAGAGGGGAGGGGACAGTTTTAAAAGAAGTTTGTGTTAAGCTGGAATTACACTTCAAATATAGTCAGGTAAATGGAATTGGTTAAAGACAGCAGAAAGATTTAGAAGTAAAATTGATTGCACATAAGTGAAATAAGGACATATGCAAAACAAGTTACAGGAATTAAATGCACTAACAGGTTATTAATATTGGCTGAACAAGAAACCCAACATGCTCCAATACCTGCACGGATCCCCCAAGCCGGTCTGATGCCAGGTGAGGTGGCAGGTAAGCGGGGTGAGCCTGTCGGCTGGCTTGTAACTCCCAAGCTCCTCGGCGGTCTGGGGCGCCCGTCTGCGCAGAGGCGTTAGGAAGCATGCGATTGCAAGGTGTAGAGGACAGGGGTGTTTGGGGAGAAGGAGGTCAGCCAGGCCAAAGCAATGGAAACAGATCACTGTGTTAGTGGAGGTGAGTAGAAAGCCAAGCTATGACTGCGTGCTGCAAGCAAAACAAAATACTCAAGGCCTTCTTTTTGCTGGAAAAAGCAGATTGTGTACATCGTGCTTTTACTCCAGCAAAAGAGGGCTGGTAAAGCAGTGCAAGCAAGATCTAACACATTAAAGAAACGGACCCTTCATGTTATGCATTCATTTCACAATACTCCAAAGCATCAGTCCAAATGCAATACTACTTTGTTATAAACAAAATTGAAAAAAACAACAAAATCAGGCAAAAACTAAGTGAGAAGTCTGTTCAGAGGAAGATAATCTTTACATTAGAATTTCCACAGATTATTTTCATAAACACGTAGATTTAAAAAAAAAAAAATCAAGGTCCTCATCAAATCTAGAGAATGTTACATTTTCAGAGTCTGAGGTTATAATATAACTAAAAAGCAAAACTTTTTCTTTTAGTGTTGGATACAGCAGTTTAGGACTATAATCACAGGCAGGTTTTTATTGTTATGTCCCCAATTAGGGAGATTTACTCCTTTCTGTATGTCCGGTTTGCCATCATCACCGAGGGTGAAAGAAAACACGAAATGTTGGGTTGTCAACAAAAACGGGAGAGAGGGGATATCTTCTGATGAGGACACTAGTTCTGGTGAGAACCAGGTATTCCCTCACCTAGCATGGATTTCCTCCAACTTCCTGTTTTGGCTATGGGACAAGAAGTGAAGGGAATTCTCCCCATAGGACACAGATGGCAAACAACCTGACAAGGGTTATAACCCTCCCTTACTCTATCCAAAATCAAAAACATTTTGCCTGTAGTTCTACTTCAAATAAATATCATGTGATTTTGAAAAGCTAATATTAGGGAAAAATCTCGATTCATTCACTGCTCAGCTGTCTATCTCAGGAGCACTTCTGATTATTTTGGTTGCTACAGGTTTTTTTTTTTTTTTTTTGTAAAAACCAAAACTCAACTGACACTAGGGAAGCATGTGAGCGCAAAGTGGATGTATGCCACAGGGTGGGAGCTAAGGTACGATAGCCCTTTAAAAGCCTCATGCAGACAGGCTTATTAAAATAAGCAGCATTGTTTCTGCCAAAATTTGGAAGAAAAAAATCTCTAATGTTACATTACGAATGCAAGCTAATGGTATTTATGGCCAGTATATTAATTTATTCTAGAATAACCACTGGAATACATTTACACGCATATGCAAGCGTTTAGACGCGTTTATTCTACTCAAACTCCTCCCAGAATGTACCTTTGATGCAGTTTTTTTCGTGTTCCTCTTCAAATACTCCTGTAAATGCCTATGCGTGCATGCCACAAAGGCTAACATACAGCTGCTTTTACAGGCGTTTTAAAAAAAAAAAACAAACAAAAAAAAAAACTGCTTATACAGGCATTCAGCAATTTTTTTTTTTAAAGTGATTGTAAAGCTTGAATTTTTTTCAAATAGCAAATGTGTTATACTTACCTGCTCTGTGCAATGTTTTGGCACAGAGCTGCCCCATTTCCCCTAATTTTGGGTCCGCCGCCAGTTCTGGGCTCCTCCCTCCCAATGAGTGTCCCATATCAAGCTGCTTGCTATGGGAGCACTTGTGCAGGCTTGCTCCCAAGCCAACTCTGTATTGACACACAGTTTGGCTTGGCCCCACTCCCGCCTCTCCTCACAGGAGGCAATGGCACCTGCTACTGTCTGAGCCAAAGAGGGGGGGGGGGGAAAGAGTCGAGAGAACCGCTGCTCTCATGCACATCTATAGCCTGCAACACTGATCAGTGTGTTCTGATGGCTGGGAAGTCTCCCATCTAAGGGCTGTATTAGAGGTCGTGGAAAGGAGAAGAAGATTTTGAGAAAACCGCTGCTCTCATGCACATCTATAGCCTGCAACACTGATGAGTGTGTTGTGATGGCTGGGAAGTCTCCCCATCTATGGGCTGTATTAGATGTCGTGGAAAGGAGAAGATTCAGGATAGGAACTTTTATACACAGGTACAAATACTTAATTGGTCACACATTGTAAGGTCAGAGTCTCCTAACAAGCGCAATATAACCTATTCATGACAAATGGTACGAGTGTTTATAATATTATTGGTACTAAAAATTCTCTTGTAAAAGATTCCCAACTCCCATCTTCTACTGACCCCATCAGTGCCTTGTTATATTACAGTGCAACAGTTTTCCTTTGTCCCATGAAATTCAGAAAAAGGAACCACATTTTGAAACAATCTCTATTTACGAGTGTTACAAGTGCTTGTTATTACACACAGATTATAAAAGATGATTAAATTTTTTGTGCAAGCTAAAAAAATCACCATTTTAGGTAAAAAAAAAAAGCTCTCAAATGGGCTGCATTCATGCAGTGGCTGAGTCAGAGACACATCTGTGAGATACTGTCAAGCATAGTGAGACGTGTTAACACAGGCAGGTATCTTACCACTTATTACACTGAGAGACAAACTTTCTTGCTTCCGTAGAGAAAACAAACACCCAATCCTTAACGCTATGCACCTTAACAAATCATGGTTTCATCCTGGCCACTTGACAATGAAACATTTAGGGTAGAATGGTGGAATGGTTAAGACTGTTGTCACAGAGACAGAAAATTTAAAAAATTTCTAAAATTTTAGAGCTGCCTTTTCTAAATGCGTATACAGAAAATTGCCCATGGAGGATGTTCTCTCTCTTCCAGTTGTGTCTCTCAGATAGAACATAAGGACCCTCCCCCCTTCCCCATAAGGACCCAGGCAGAAATAAAAACCTTACAGAAGTTCTATCCATTAGCCCCAACATTACTACAGGACACAGTAGTAGTGTAGGAGCCATTAGGCCAAGCAGAGGTGCAGGCATTCCATACATCCAGGAGCATGCCTCATGTGAAGACTGTATCTTTTGAACAAAGTGAGATGAGGACTGGCTTCCTGCCAGGGAGGCAAGTGTAAAGCCTTCTTTGGCAGGAAACTTTTTTTTTTTTTTAGATTATTTTTTGGGAATTTTACTGTTTTTTTTTTTTTTTAGACTTACTAAAGGAAAACTTTACTTTCCAAAACTGGAGAATTAAAGCACTAAGCATAGTTATTAACAGTGTTAATATCACAGATTTTTCTCTCTCATGCACTACGGTCTCCAATATAACTCCCGAGTGCCACTGTCAGATTTAAAAAAACTTACTGCTATTGAGGAAGAATGAGGAAAAAAAAAGGCAACAAGGGTAATTTGAATGATCAAGATAGACAGATTTGAACACCAAAAACAAAATAAACAGGTAAATATCATTGCTCAATGTTACATTAACAATTTATTGTCAGAAAAGCTAATAAATCAAAGCACCATAATTACAATAAAATCTGAGATTTTTGAAGCCCAGTCCATTTTTAACCAATTCCTTAAAATTTTAGTGAAGCCTGGCCAAAAAGGCCCTTCACTTATTATCCTGAGATACCTTAATGATCTCTCAGCTGTAATTCTTGATACTACTTCTAACCATTTGGGGGTTCCAGCACATCCTACGACACTCCAGGTATAGTAGTGTCGAATAAAATAAAAATTTCCAAAGTAGGAACTCAAGAGTGGATCGCACCAATAGTCCAATAGTAAGAGATTTCAGAAACTTTCAGATTTACCTTTCCAACATTGACCAGAAACTTAAATATCGGTTTTGGGTGTGCTCATTCTTTTGAGTGCAACTGCAGTCTGATAGTATCATGTAATACATTCAAATTTCCAATACTATTAAACAGGTAAGGGGTGCCTGTATAAAAAAACAAAAAAAAAAACCCCCCAAAAAACTGCAGTTCTGACCAAGGTTAAAAGATGCCATTGCTATAGGTGTAAGGCCATTTACATACCTACTGAAGCCTGTCTAAAATACTCCCAGGATGTTGCTAAATCAGATCTGGTCATTACTGCTCACCTTCACATCACAGGAGTGAGTTTTTTCTCTGATTTAGGTCCCCTCACATTCTTTCTCTCCTCTGATGCAGTAGATCTGAGCTTAGTGTTTGAGAGCTTGATCCTGTGATGGTGGAGGGGGGCAGTAACGACTTGCTTAGCAACATCCTAACTGCATCCTGGATGTATTCCAGTTAGGCTTTATGAGACAAGAAAAAGGTCTACAAAAATAGAGAAATCCAGCGCAAAGATTTTAGTGCAGTATATGACTATTGTTTGGCGAAACGCACATTTCTCCCAGGAGACTGATGAAAGGGAACTTCCCCCAGAAACGTGCATCTCACCATACCGGCATCTCGGCATCACTGTGGCATATGACGTAATTTAGAAGGCATCAACAGCAGAGACTTTTCCTCCTTGGGCACAGACTCAGCAGCGTCATCCGAGAGCTGCAGAATGCATCCCATCTTGCTTGTCCGGACTAACCCCAGCAATCCAGAGCCTTCGAGCAGAACTGTGGTCACATTGGCTGCCAGCATACCACACTACATGCTCTCTCCTTCACCATGTTTGTGAGTGCATTTACCTATTCTTTAACCACTTACCCGCCGCAGTATAGCAGATATACTGCTACACGGCAGCATGGGTGCACAAAATCACATATATATATATACATACACTTGATTTTGCATTTCCGGGTAATGGGCTCGGATATCAATCACGGTCCCGGCCGATGATTACTAACAATCACCGATGGGAAGGAAGACTGTTTTGATTACAAACAATCTTCCTCCCTGTCAGATCGGGCACACTGCACAGCACAGCCATCCCAATTAGTGTGCTTACAGTGAAGCGCACCCCCCCCCCAGTTAACCCTTTGATCTCCCCTCAAATTAACCCCTTCCTGTCCAGTGTCATTAGTAGTGTGTCAGTGCTGTTGTTTTCACACTCATCACTGTATTGGTGTCACTGGGGATGTCAGTGACATCTAGTTCTCTCCAATACCCCCCCAGTAATGCCTGCCGCAGTACCGCTAAAAGTCGCTGATCTCCACCATTAATAGTAGGTAAAAGAAAAAAAAAAATCCCAGTATATATACCTCCATTTGTAAATGCTATAACTTTCACGTAAACCAATTAATTTACACATATTGGGATTTTTTTTTATTTTTTTTAGCAAAGACATGTGGCAGAATAAATTTTGGCCTAAATTTATGATGAAATTTGATTTAATTTTTTTTTATTGGACATGTTTAATAGCAAAAAGTCCAAAATATTGTTTTCTCAAAATTGTCAGCCTTTTTTTTTTTTTTGCTTATAGCAAAAAAAAACGCACAGGAGATCAAATACCATCGAAAGAATGCTCAATTCGTGGGGGAAAAAAAGGCCGTAAATTTCATCTGGGTGCGGCGTTGCATGACCGCGCAATTGTCAGTTACAATAACGCAACGCCGTAAAGCAAAAAATGGCCAGGTCAGGGGGCGGGGGGGGGGGGGGGGGGGTGTAAATCCTCTGGAGGGCAAGTGGTTAAACAATAGCTACATATACTTACTGCACTAAGATCTTTTTGCGCTGGCTTTCTCTATGTATGTTTGTCTACTTGATCCTGGTCATCCTCCAGCACTGGACCCTTGCACCTTACAGGAGATACTGGTTTCATAGGTTTACCCATGACCAAATACTAGCAAATTAGCAGGGCTTCCATACAGTACATTTTTGGCAATGTATTTCAATTTTTTTCAATTTCTTTATTACTACAGCAAGCCTTATTGACTATAGGATTAGTGCTATTAACTGGAACTAGGGTTGAGCGCGTGTTATATCTTTTCCTTTTCACTACAAGTAAAAGGCCTACACCTATAGAAAGGGCATTATTCAACTTTCAGAGCAGCGCAGTCTGTTTTTAATCTAGAGATGTCTGATCTGTAGAGGCATTTTATTTTTGGTATAGGTGAACTCTTTAAAGACTTACCTCCCAGGAGGTTATCTTGACATTCATACCGCTGTTTTTGTTTTTTTTTTTTAAATTCCGCTGTTACCACATTTTATTCTTCTCCTCAATGGCCAGCTTTGACTTCCTAATTTAGATGTTGTCCACATGTGACATAAGCAGGCTGACCTTGTGGTCTCTGCATCACTAAGTAAATCAAACCACAGCAAACTTGTTTTGTATACTTTTACCTACAGATAAGCCAATAATAAAGCTTACCTGTAGTTAACATTAACATTTCCTAAACATGCACCGTTTAGGAGATATTTGCTCTGACAGCCAGGGCGTGTGCGCTGTGAAGGAATGACATACCCGTGCCATTCCTTCAGAGCATTGTGCTGTGGATCAGATGCGTGTGGGAGTGGTGTCATTGCGGCTTGGCCAGTCAGACGGTTGGAGGTTGCGAACCCGGAAGGAAGACTGGGTGAAGATGGAAGCCTCTGCAGCAGTGATAGCACACTCCTGGAGAGCTTTGTTTGAAGGTAAATCCTTCACAATCTGCTCGTATGCAATGCATACAAGCACATTATGACATTACCTTGCAGGGGAGTTTTTTTAAAATGTATTTATTTTTTAGGTGTGGTTTACTACCGCTTTAAAAAAGGACAGGGATAGTATTTCAAAAGACGAAATCACCAACTGCTGCTACATTTTATGCACCTTAAAGTGGTTGTAAAGGCTCAAGGTTTTTTGCCTTAATACCTTTTTATGCATGAAGGTAAAAAACCTTCTGTGTGCTGAAAAACCTTTGCACAGAGCAAGTATAACATGTTTGTTATTTTTAAATAATTGACTTTACAATCACTTTAAAAACCAACAATAAAGAGGATACTGGCCAATACAGCCAAATTTATCAAAGGAAAAAGTCATATATAACAATATTTTATATACAGAGGATTTGATGTTGTGCTTTAACCTAGCATATTTGCATCCCTAAATGTAAACCAGTGGAGGGAGGGAGGCATAAACCTTATCTGTAGAACATATTCCATTAACATTCACACTTCAACACAGCAAGCTGATCAGATCTTCGGATCAGATCTTCGGGGGGGGGGGGTTGTTTCTGCTAAATACCATGCATGGGCAGTACACAGCTAGAAGATTGACAGTGCATGAATAAAATTTCATCTGTGTCTGCTTTACTGTGGGGTGCATGCCAACTTAAAAATACAGTTTAACATCATATCGGTGTCGATAACAGATTCAAAATCCTTCCACTGACAGCATCTTACAAGCAATATGTGTGGATGGACTTCAGTTCTCCTTTAATGAAGATGTGGTAAAGATTCCCCAAATGGCTACAAAAAGACTGTGGACAAGCAGTTTTACAGAAGGTATAACAGAAGACAGAAGTCAGAATAGTCCCCCTGTTCTAGCTCCATTCACTTCCCTCTGTCTCATCACTGAAGACATCAACCCAAAAGCCTTCATCTGAGATGGTAAGGGAGGATGCTGAAGTGCTCTAGAGGGGGCATATCACATAAACAGAAAATTAGTGATAAATACATGAGAGAGAATGTGTAAGTGCCATTACCATTAAAGAGTAAAGCCTATTACTAATAACTAGGGAACAATGGTAGTGTTTAAAGAAAGAAAATATTTATAACCTTTAAAGAAAAATTATCAGATTAAAAGCCAGTGTAGACTGCTGCTTAAAGTGGTTGAAAAGGTTCAAGGTTTTTTTACCTTCAATGCATTCTATGCATGAAGGCAAAAGAACTTCTGTGTGCAGCAGCTCCCCCAGCCCCCTCAATACTTACCTGGGCCTCATCGCGATCCAGTGATGTGAACGACAGCCTTGGCTGTTCCGGGTCTCTTCCTCCTCATTGGCTGAGACAACAAGCTGCCATCAATCACAGCCAGTTAATTAATGAAGAGGGGTGGGGGGCCCAAGCTGCGACTGTGTGTGAAGGGACACATGGAGCAGTGGCTGCCCCCTTAGCAAGCTGATTTCTGTGGGGGTGCCCGACAGGAGAAAGGGGCCAGGAGAGCCTGCGGGGGACCCGAGAAGAGGAGGATCCAGGCTGCTCTGAGCAAAACCACTGCACACAGCAGGCAAGTTTGTTATTTAAAAAAAAAAATTAACCTTTAGAATCACTGTAAGAGCCATAAGGGCCTCATCTGCATGAGGATGTTCTTATGTAATTATTGTTCTACACCTGCCCTGCCCTAAAGGTTTGGTCAAGGTTATAAGTAGCCACCAGTACAGGGGGTATACAGTGATTAAGAAGAGGCCTGCAGAATGTCTAATAACCGCAACTCCTGCAATGACTGCCTTGGCTACGGGTTTCAGGCCATGGTGTAAATGTTCCACAGAAACTGCAGAGCGACAATAAATTTAAAGGTCCCCTCTTTAAAAAAAAAAAAAAGGCAGAAAAATACCACACCCATGATTAGGGGATCACAGGTGTAATGTCAGGCTCCTGGAGGCACTCCCTCCAGATCAAGAATCAGAATGGCTGTGCTGAGGTGGAGCCCAGCATGGCCATGCTGATTTTAAAGTGTTACTAATCCCTGGGCCCTGCATTCACTAAATCTGGTCTCCGACAGTATACAAAACATGGAAATGCAATTATTTTAGTCAATATAAACTGCTAAATACTTTTCAGTGTCCAACTGAGCACTGGTTAAAGCTTTTAGGAGTTTTCATTCTGCTCTGACTGTCCTATGAGGCTTCATAACCCCGGACCCTCTGTCTGGACAGTGCTGATTGGCCCTGTGCTAATCACATGCACCCTTCCAAAAAAAAAACCCTCTCTAGCAATGCACAGTAAACTGAACATGTGCAGAGTGACCAGTAGAGCTCTGTATTATCAGCAGATGGACTGAGGACAGTAGAAGAAGGGGGGGGGGGATCAGAGAAGAAAAGATCAAGCAACGCATAGGAATAACCCCTTAGGCTCCACAGTGAGTGTAACAAGCCTGCTTTATTGCATTATACAGACTCATTTTACTGTTGTGGGTTTAGTAACTCTTTAAATGGGGCCGCGGCTGCAGGTAGAGGGGACGTCTGGAGGTGGGTAGCAGGTGATTTAAAACATGTTACACCGCACCCTAAATACTGGTGTAACTTGTAGCTTTTAAACATAAGCTGGAAAATGTACCCTTGAAAAGAAAAAGAATCCTATTAATTGTGCTTGTGACCCAAGCAGAGCATTAAAGAAAAACAGATGTCAGAAGAACACTGTGCTGTCAATTACAGACCTTTTAAGAGCACTAGTCCACGGGTCGTTTCT